>NC_088302.1:17639966-18291496 GCF_032854445.1 Liolophura sinensis
GACAGACGACTTACCGAAGGCAAGTAAGGCTCCCCGCCAGAGCCATTATACTAATACGGGTCAACCAGTCGTTGCACTATCCCTTTCATGCTGAACGCCAAGCGAGGAAGTTACAACTTTTTCTTTTAAAGTCTTAGGTGTGACTCAATCCAAGACTGATCCTGGATCTACCGCCCCCGAAGCGGAGGCTCTACCAACTGTGCTATTCGGGCCGGTCGCTTTCATTTGGACGTACATGTACGAGCTAGTCAGGTCCTAGTGACCTCAATAAAGCAAAGAAATGCTTAAATACTTTTCACCTCTCAGTCTGCCTTCAGATGAACACATTTATTTCAAATTTGTATAAAAGTATAACATTTTATTCAATTAAAATAAAATAAGTATCCCTAGTATTCACCTAGGGATCCAAGGATTGTTCACATGTTTTTGTAAGTTATTCTTGTGATAACGTTTTTAACATAAAAACATTACATCACACAACATATACAACAATGGCAATAACACACTCTTGGGGTCGCTCATTTCATTAAGACCACACTCAAAAGTAGTTTATTTAAACACAGATAAGTCTTGAGTATTTTCTAACACCCTCTTTGTTAAGCTTCAAAGCTGATGAAATACAATATTTTATAGAACTCATTCCTTGTAATTCTAATTTCAAAGGAAAAAAATCCATTCATCCATGTATTTCTTTTGTTTGTTTTTTGGGGGGGGGAGGGGGGGAGGGAGGGAGGGGTTAGATCTATGACTAGTGAGTGGAGGTTGTATTGGCTAAACGGTTTCTTCATAAAGTGCTTTGTACAAGTGTGTGACCTGTGTGAAACTTGAACAATACTTTAATAAATAAAACAAACTTATTGTCACAGCTTCTGTTTGAAGACACCAAAAATGGGTGCACCTTGGGATGCAATCATTGCATAATCCTGTGCCATCACCAGTAAAGTTATATGTGGAAAGCACAGCAAAATTAAGGCAAGACTGAAAATATTGTAGATCTAAAAACACAATCCATATCAAACCCATGGATAATAGAAATGATTTTTTTTTGTTCATCTTGGTGAAAAACCTAGTGATTTTGAGGAAAAACAAATGGGGGAAAACAAACATACTGCTGAGCAAAATAGATCAATTTTAAGTTACCTTGCCTGCACAGAAGTATTAAAATGGACTTTCATATCTTATTATCTCCTGTAAATTCACACTAATTAACCAAATTAGATATCAATAAACTTCAGAAATATCTGAGATAAAACAAATGAATGTATAAATATATATAATATACAAATCTTTTGTAATTAATACAACAATATGCTTGAGACTATCACATTTATCATCCCGGGCAACATCAATATAGCTGGGCATACTAAAACCATGATTCCTTCTCATTTCACACAAATACACACAATCAACACATTCATTCTATTATCACCTTCGTTGCTCTAAAGAAAATGAGAATGAAAATGGAATGAGTTTTTTAAAGATAGTGATGAGAAATACCACTGTTATAACAATAAGTCCACACATAGAACTGAAAGTAATCCTGGGGCCCGAGCTTGCGTAAATCTGGCTGACAAAGATTGGACCCAGAGTCCTGGCCAAACTTCCAGCAGCTGTAAGAAACCCATCCATATGCCCTGTCAAGTGAGAAACAGAAAATACATATGCCCTGTCAAGAGAGAAACAAAACATACATCTGCTGTATGAAGTGAGAAAGGGAGAATACATATGCCCTGTCAAGTGAGAAACAGAAAATGCATGTGCTGTATGAAGTGACACCCCTTGGGATCATTCTAATAAGTTTTAATGGATTTTTAGGCATTCAAAATAATGTCAAAAACCTTTGGAAAACACAGTCTCAAAAATCGACCTTAGAAAATAATTCTTCCTTAAAGGCATTTCTTCAGAGGCACACAGTACTTTTACATACTTTAAACAAACTTTAAACTGTGAAAATTTGCGGGTACATCAGATCGACAAAATCAACAAATCACATGAGGTATGCCATGTAATATAAGCATCACACTTACCTGGGGTTTGGGGCCGAGTATTTTAGAGAAGAGTGTGTAAGACATGACATTACAAGTCGGGTACCCTATGGCAATGAGCAGCGTGCCCCCAAAGAACTGAGCCAGGTAGATCTTGGGAGTGTAGGCACACCAGCTGTACTCCCAGGGGCACCCTACCGGCTCCACTGTGGCATTGCTGGGGCTATCTGTCGTAATGTTAAAACTGTAGTTACCAGGTGGGTTAACCGCTGAAATGTGGAAAGAATTGATTTTATCAATCCTCATGAGCCATATTATATTTATTTATTTATTTGGTTTGAGTTTTATGCCATACTTGACAATATTTCACAGTATTTTATGGCGAGCGGAAAACAGGCAGAGCCCAAAACATCAGGAAATTGCTGAAGACCTTCCCATGCATGACCAGAGAAGAAGCCAGCCTAGCTGGTCAGAGGCCCCTGGGTCAAGTTATATTATAGTGCAATGTACTACTCACAATATAGTTTATATATGTATATATATTTAGGGGAAAGATTTGATACAACAACTGTAAATGAAGAGTATTTACAACACCCACAAAGGCTATGCAAGGTAGACAAGATCTCACTACAGATTTCAAGCTACTTCAGAGAATTTATGTCCCAAGCTAAATAAGTAAAAACTCTATGCGTGGATCAAGCTGGTTTTGACACTTCATCTGTGTGTCCACAGAATGAATTTGCCAATAAAATCTTATAAAAATGAGTTGAGGTGTCAGACATGTGGATTTATACGTCCATACTCACGAGCAAGAGACCGGTTGGGATAACTGTCACCCCAGGGAAGCCAGGTCAGGAAGCCACCCAGGCAAAAAACAAACCCACCCAGCAGCAGAAATCGCTCATTTACCCTGAAAACAAATGGAAAGATGCAGGGAAGGTGTAATTGATTTTGACCTATTAAAATTCCAAAGGCAACAATTTTTAATAGTTTGTAACTTGTATCATGTGATGATATGACTGAAGCACTAAGCACACTTTGTGTATTCTATGCAGTTTAATTACTCAGATTGAAGTGCTGCCTCACTAAAATGACATGAAGAGGAAAATGGACATGATTTCTCAGTTCTACCATACTACAGAGACACATGACCCATCAGTACTTTTAGCCTATTGTGTTTATACATGCACTGTAAAGCTGGAAGCTAGAAGTACTCAAATTACCTATTCTGAATCCACAAACAAACTGAGGATAAAACTCAAGTCTCTGTGGCAGACGTTTCTGGTCATCCTAGATAACAGAGCTATCTATTTTTATTTTTAGGACATGGCTGACTTCAAAAATATCTCGCATATAACACAAAATTCTGAACTGAGTTTCCCCTAGTATGTAAGTCACATCACAAAAATGTGCAACTAAGGACACACCTCTTAGCAATGACCTTGAGGACCATGAAAACGCCTATAGAGATGACCCCTGCCACAGCCAACACCACCCCATTGTATAATGTCGCCTTCTGTTTTGTCCAGTCAAACATGTCCATTGTTAACGGTGTCCCAATCCTGGTATGGAACAAACAGTAGAAAAACATACAAGAAATAACAGCTCAGGGAAAAAGAAGTGAAGTGAAGTGCCCCATGAGCTTTTCCCATAGGTGTGGAAAAAGAATTCTACAACATACAAAATGCACTTCATCCAGATTATTATTACGATTTCTTAATAATAAAAAGACTGAAACATGATTCTTATTATGTTGGTTTAATCAAAGAACACAATGACAGAATTTCAAAAAATTGTGATAATGACCTCATTTATGTTACAAACTTCACAGAAAGCCTTCTCTTTAGCAGAAAATGACAAAAACCAATGAAACGTATGCTGAAGGAGAATGATCATTTCTGAAGTAGTTTATTACATATACCAATGTAGATCATTTAAAATTTAAGATCTAAGTCAACACTTACGTCTCAAATACAGAAGAAGACAAAGAGAACGACAAAGAACAAGATGATTGAGCTGGCAACACCGCAGTAGTCTGGCTTATAGTCAAAGGCTGGCAAGGATGCTAGAATAAAAGCGATGCAAAATTATTAATACCAGTCCAGTGTGCAGTCAAAAACAGGAAATGCTGTGTACAGCAAGAGAAGCATTTTACAATACCAAAATAGTGTACAAGTATCTTGTAATAACAGACACGGAATGTGAAAGAAAGAGAGGCATACAGGTGTATCAATACCATGCAAGTCTCACTCTCAGTCATTGTACGAAGCCCTCTTAACATTGAGCACTAACTACCATGACAAGAAGCAATGTAGGCATTACAACGTCATGAGTGTCAAATGCTTGTAACATTAAGTGGGCTTTGTACAAGTGGGCCCTGCAATACTGTACAACCAAAGAGGGATAACACAACTTATACACTAGTGCTAATTTGTACCCATTCCTGCACTGGCCCTGATAGCACAGTTGGTAGAGCGTCCGCTTTGGGAGTGGTAGATCCAGGGTCGAGTTACACCTAAGATCTTAAAAGAGGAAGTTGCAGCTTCCTTGCTTGGCCTTCAGCATGAAGGGGATAGTGCAATGACTGGTTGATCCGTATCAGTATAATGGCTCAGGCAGGGCAGCTTACTTGCCTTCGTTAAGTCATCTCAGTCAAGCAGCACTAGACAAAAGAGCGGTGGAAATCCTTCCTGCAATAAGGAGGCACATTACATGCACTCTAAGGGTTCCTTCGTTGTCATATGACAATTGTTAAGTACGACGTGAAACCCCAAGCACTCACTCACTCATTCCAAATTCCTGTTCTACAAAGGGAGAATACTCTGCATTTCTGTTTTATCCATCAATGGTGGGAGTATGTATAAAGTTTAATATACACAGTCAATCTATAATCCTCCTTGTTCATTAATAATTAAGTGATCCAAGTGATACAAGCGATCATGTGTTCAATTATACAATTAAATAGTTTCTGAAAAAAACAACTGGTTGATGTCAAAGGTTCCTGCCTCAATTTTAATGGTATATCAAAACTACCATCACCATATGCTAGATTCAATAACAAGGGTATGTGGATGAGGTTGGGTGGGGGGGCTACTTTAGTGTAGTGTCCCCTCATGAATGTTAACACGTATAAGAAAAAAGTCTGGCCGCTGATTTCAAGCATCCATTTGATCATTTGATCCATTTGAATTACAAATTAAAATCCATTAAAGTAATTCCTGGATTTGGTGGTTAAACCAAACCACCATGAATCATGCCAAAAATGGATATAGACAAACTGCTCCCTCGAATTTAGGCGGATCAACTTACCGTGAAATCAGAATTAATGCAATGGTGTGGTGTCGCTAATTTTTTAATTTCTTTTTTTTTTTTTGCACCAGTATCAAAATGTTCACTGTCCGGTTGGTGCATTTAGCTGATAATACATTTACGAAAAAAACACTGACTGGTGGAGAGTTCGTCAGCGCAGAAAACAACTGTAAATCTCCTCACAGATTATGTTTTTTCAAATCACCAGGTGGCTTGCCTGCCTGAGCGGGGGAAATTTGGTTGAAAAACATTATCTAAGTTTGACCTACGATGACTTTACCAGAATCCTCCTTTGTGTTTCTTTTGAGCGACAGATTTATTGTCACCAGTCCAGCGATGTAGCAATGTATGGCCACCATCTTTGTGTTCTTACACATTGTCAAGGCAGATTAAGGTTTGTTCTCTTCAAAATACATTATTCCATAGAAAAGTAAAAATTCTTGACACACTTTCGTAGGTCTAAAGTTTGCCTTTCTCGAAGATACCAGACTCTCGATTTACACGTGATAATGTCCATTGTTTCAAGACTTCATTGCAAGACATGCAAGAATTATTATAACTGTTACTGTTTTATTAATCTGGGTAACTCTATCAACACAAGTACCTGAAATTCTTGTGTACCTTTTGTATCAAACCATACAACTGTCATCAGTCTAATTCAGAATTCTGTTTATTCAAACCATTACAAATTATCTCCCTTGTCAGGATTTGATTTTGCGCAGATTCGATTAGAACATGATATGAATATTTCAGGCCCTGATGAGCGTTATTTCATAGGAGCAGTGTAGGCCCATAGCCCAAGACCAATAATGTTCATTAAAATCCTGCTTAACCCTATCTGTGAAGTTACAGACGGACAGACGGACAGACAGTGACAGACAAATAAACACTGGCAAAAATATAATCTCCACAACAGAGGTAATAATGTCAAAGTATAGCATAAAGTAAATATAGATGTAAAGAAGACTGAAGGCTACCACGTATTTCAAGACTATTTTACTTCACCTGTCAAAGCTCTTGGTCTAAACTTACATGTACAGCTACTAATGAAGTCTGCAGGTATGTTATTGATGGTACATAGAGAGACCTACTGGAGGGCTGCTGAATACTGAAGTGGATGTCCTCATCATCATGAACTCTGTGTTCTCTGAAGACAAGGAACAGGAGCAGCACATTAACTCCGCCGCAGATGCCGCTGAGGAGCGCAGGCGCTGTGTACAGGTTCAGGTAGAATGCCTTACAGTGGACAGGACCCGGGTAACCAATGGGAACCATGGCTGTCTGGAAAACTAGAAACCAAAACACTTAAATGACTTGTATCAAATGGACAGCATCAGGGTAACCAATGGGAACCATGGCTGTCTGGAAAACTAGAAACCAAAACACTTAAATGACTTCTATCAAACGGACAGAATCAGGGTAACCAATAGGAACCATGGCTGTCTGGAAAACTAGAAACCAAACACTTAAATGACTTCTATCACATGGACAGCATCAGGGTAACCAATGGGAACCATGGCTGTCTGGAAAACTAGAAACCAAAACACTTAAATGACTTGTATCAAATGGACAGCATCAGGGCAACCAATGGGAACCATGGCTGTCTGGAAAACTAGAAACCAAAACACAAATGACATCTATCAAATGGACAGGATCAGGGTAGCCAATGGGAACCATGGCTGTCTGGAAAACTAGAAACCAAAACACTTAAATGACTTGTATCAAATGGACAGCATCAGGGTAACCAATAGGAACCATGGATGCCTGGAAAACTAAAAACCAAAACACTTAAATGACTTCTATCAAATGGACAGGACTAGGGTAACCAATGAGAACCATGGCTGTCTGGGAAACTAAAAACCAAAACACTTAAATGACTTCTATCAAATGGACAGCATCAGGGTAACCAATGGGAACCATGGCTGTCTGGGAAACTAGAAACTCAAACTCTTAAATGACTTACAGTTACACAGAATTTTTCTTTATTTAATTATTTATTTAATTGGTGTTTTACTCAAGTATTTTCAAGAACATTCTCGCCTATGACAGAAGCCAGCATTATGGTGGGAGGAAACTAGGCAAGCCCAGGGGAAACTCAAGACCATCCTGGATCATTGCCATGGAGCCTCCTCCCAGAATTTTTTAACTAACTAATCTCTCTGCTCCACAAAATTGATTAAAAACTACATGAAACTTTACGTGATAAACAGTAAATAATATTAACTTCACGATTCATTGCCAGCTAATACAACTATGCTGCAGTTCGTACATCAAGGCAATTAGATCATGAAAACCGGCTCATAAATATAGGAGATTTACTCTGTACATGTACGTTAAATTTAACTGAAAGAAGAGGATTCTAACGGCAATGTCAGAAAGCTAGCTTTCAAATGGCAGATTTAATTATGTTATTCAAGAATACATTTCATACTTGGTGCTACACATTCTTTGACGGATTTCCCAAGGAGTCACTAGTCAAGATTGTCAGAATATATTTCATGTAGATTTTATATCGCAGTCTCCAAGTTCAGGTCCTGCTGGCTTCCTCTCCTGCCATATGTGGGAAGGTCTGCCAGCAGCCTGAGGATTATCGTGCATTTCCCCAGGGCTCTGCCCTGGTTTAATCCTGCGATAATGCTCGTCGCCGTCAAGTAAGCGAAATATTCTTGAGTATGGCGCAAAGCACCAATCAAATAAATAAATATACCAGTCTCATTCATAAAACATTAATGTGAAATCAGGTGTGATATGGTACATATTTGTTGAGTCACATAAATATTTCCTGAACTGAACAATTACATGTAGCAAAATCAGCAAAAATCAATTGTATGTTGGTGTCTGCATTTATATATTCAGACCTTCCCACGTTCTGGCCGTTGGTGTCTGTAAGAAGGGCATGTAACCTAAGAAACCCAAACCTGCAACAGTTGTGACTTCCACCAGATCCCCTTTTAGGATTTCGTGCTATCTTACATCCAGGACCCTCATTAATGGACCATGTTAAAAGACAGGAGGCCCATGATAAAAGATACATATGTAGAATGTCAAAATTTTGACAGACCAACCGATTGAACAATCGACTTATACAGCTTTGTAAATAGAACATAATACACATGATACAGAGGACGTCTTACTTGGTCCTATGATGAAGCCAACTGCCTGAAAAGCGCTCATATTTGCCATGGCCGTTATTCTCTCCTTTATAGTTGTAGCTCCAGAGACATACGACCTGACAACCGCCACATTACCTACAGGTAAAAGAGAGAGACTACAGATGTTTTGTAGAAAACCGACACATTTTTGTTTGTTTTCAACATTTTTTTTTACTCCTATGTATTTGTATGTTCATGTATGCTTTGGGTACAACGTCATACTTAAGGACTTTTCAGTCATATGACAATGAGGAGTCATTGGGTGCGTGTGCATGTAATGTCTTTTTGTTCCATAACACCAAAGTGCTACCACTTAAGTATCATGCTGAAGACACCGGACATGACCCCCCCACCCAGTCACATTTTACTTACACCAGGCCAACCAGTTACGTTTCTGTGGTCTAGCCCCTCATTGCTGGGCGCTAAGCGAAGAACCAGCAAGTACCATTTTAAAAGTCTTTGCTATGACCCAACCCTTGTTTGATCACAGTGTCTCTCAACTTTGAGGCAGACACTCTAACCATTAGGTCACCGAAGCAGTCTCAGTCATAGGAAAAAGATGTTTCCTTATAGCCTCCTTGTAGCTTCTACCTTGAAACATTTATAATGCTGCCTCACTGAAACATAAGGCTGAAGACACCTGATACAAAATGCCAATGGCAAATACAGCGAGTATCCTTTGAGATCTGCCAGTCCTCCTCGATATTAGCTTGTCCTTAAATAAAGGAACATGATCAGAATCTTCTGCGATTCATTTTCATCTAAATGTATGGTGAAAGCCATATTATTAGATTAATGTTTGCTTTAGTTAATAAGTGTGGGTACCTTCACTGGTGTCTGATTTAAATGCTGATAAACTATAGTCACACCAGTTGTTTTTAACATTTATACGAACCTCAAATCAGCGGAGTAGTATTACCTTTGATCTCTGTAAAACTGCTTGTTTTTAGGGAAGTTTCATAATACATTTCATTTCATTTACATTAGAAAGCAACAACCCACCTGTGACTTACCTGCACCAAACCCAATGAAAAACCTGGCGACTAAGAGACAGTAACGTCTGTAGTCGGGGATACTCTCTATATAGATGTACATGATATTAGCCAGGATGTTGATGCCAAGGGAGACAACCAGTGGCTGACGGCTGTTCATCTGACAGTTTGCCCACCAACCAAAGAAAGGGGAGGCAATCAGCTGACCCAGGCTGTATGCAGCAACGACCCAGCCCAGAAAGTCTGCATTAGCATCTTTATCCAACTGTGAGGAATTGAGAAAATCAGATAGTTTATCATATGGTCAATATCCAGTCTGCTTGCATCGCAAATTAGTACTTACACTGTTACTTACTGCTCATATCAGGGGCCTCGAGGCTCAGTTGGTTAGCGCGTTAAGCACAGCGGAATGACCCAGGAGTCTCTCACCAATGCGGTCGCTGTGAGTTCAAGTCCAGCACATGCTGGCTTCCTCTCTGGCCATACGTGGGAAGGTCTGGCAGCAACCTGCGGATGGTCGTGGGTTTCCCCCGGGCTCTACCCGGTTTCCACCCACCATAATGCTGGCCGCCGTCGTATAAGTGAAATATTCTTGAGTATGGCGTAAAACACCAATCAAATAAATAAATAAACTTGCTGCTCACAGCGATTATGCGATCATACAAACTCATTACCACAGAACACAAACCGTGTACATCATGCATTGTGTGTTTAAGGTGAGTCTCCCTTGTTAGAAGCCCCACCCTTATATGCTCAAGGCACCATGAATGTCATGAGCCTAACCCTTCATTGGTTAAATAGATATTTGGGAATTGTCTGGTAACAAGTTTTGGGGAGTGCCTCAATTTCCCCTCTGTAGTGTAGTGTATGTTATGTGGGGTGTATGTGACTGGTGGAGAGCCTCTCCTGGTTTGACCAGTGGACAGTGAATGCACGTCTGCAGTTCTGTGCCTAGGTATGAGCGGAGGACAGTTCTAGAATTGCATCCAAGACTGTTGGACCCTTTTGGAAGATACGAACATGTTACACTGGCAGAATGGTTCTGGAGTAAACTGGGCTTCTTAGGTAAATTAGGTACATGAGTACTAATAACAGTACATATGGTAAGTGAATGAATGAATATATCTAGTTCTGTGGCACCATAGCTCCATAACTCAAATATCAGTAGTATCGTATAAAAGTGTTAAATTCTATGGGCTGTATTTAGTGGTGAGTACGCTGAATAATGAGGTGTGGACATGTTGTCCTGTAATCAGTTTGGTGATAAGCTGTGTGTTATCTGTATAAGGTAAATTTTGAAACATTAAAACAAATGTCTCCTAGACTATGAATTTAAATAGACATTATGTGTAAAGTGGTAAAATGACTGAGCATTTGCACATTTTGTAGTTTGCGAATAGTATGTGGTTTATTAGGGCTGGAAGCCGTATTGCTTTAGTTAGGATTATTATGGCCTCAAGCCTCTGTCTGGAAGCCCTATTGTTTTTATTAGGATTATCATTATTCTTCACAAAAGTGTGTCAAATATTTAGCAAAAACTGTCAGGCAGAAATTCATGAAACTTCAGTGTGTTGTAGGGGTGCACCTTTACTTTTGGGCTGATTCAGTCAAATTTTCAATTCAATTTGATTTTTATACAAATTAGTCTTTGGCTAACCAATGAAAATAGCTTAAAGCTAGGCTTATTCTAATAACCACTTTAAAGAACTGCAGTGTGGGAAATGAAATGCAGGAAATAGTCTACATGATTCAGTTTTGAACGCTGATCCAAACTATGCAATTTTTGCAAAACCAGAATGCTGACCCCAAAACCAGAAGTTGATATATCTCCTTAACCAATGACGCAAGAGACTCAGTCTTAAGGCCTAATGTCATTTTAAGGCAAGGAAGCAAATTCTGCGTAACAAGAAGTGATGTCAGCACACCAGAAGTAGGACATGCCAAAAAATATTCGCCAGTTTTGCAAGTTTTAAAATTTAAAAACTTCTGCACCTAAAACAGCGTGGTAACAATTTGTGACACTTTAGTAGGTAGTAGCCCTGGGGATTGTCTTTTGTGAGTAAACTTTGCTTGTTCTCATTCACATGACCTAGCCGCCATATTGAGTTTATAAACTTTTGGGAGTCATTTTCTTCAGAACCCAAAGTCCCATTGACTTGAAATTTAACGCATGTAACAACCGTTAGATTATTTTAACTGAAAAAGAATGCAATTTATAAGCAATTAACAGAAACAGAAGTGACGTCATGTGAAGATAAAAAAAATCAGATTCTAGCATTTTAAATATTCTACCCGACGTAGTCTGACGTCCTAATCATGAATCTGTCTTCTTTTTTCCTATCCTGTGATGCATACTTTTGTTGTAAATTACGATCACAGTGCAAAAAAGCACAATCCTACCCCCCTCCTCCTCTCCCCATTTGCAGGTCACATGAGAGAAAACTGTTACAGCTGTAAATCTCAAAACTGCTCAGTGGAAAGGGCTATACATGTGCTTTATGTATGCCGAAACTTGTTTAAGTACGTTAATAGACAGGGGACTTGCAGGCCTTCCAAAACTTTTCAAAGGCAGATTTGCTACATCTGAGACATGCTAATTTCAGGCTGTTATATTTGATGTGTGTTTGTGTTTCCTACTTAACCATCATCTCTCAAACACCCACCAAAATAAAGTACATCCCTACGATAACTAATTTTTCACCAGCTAACCACTCTACTGTATAAACTGTAGTACACAAGGGTGATTAACTGGTGAAAAATCTGAAAGTCATACATGATATACTGGTAATCCCATAAAATTTCAGATGATATTTCTCCAACTAGGTACCAGTGAGGTCAGTTGATGAAATATTCCACAAAATTATAATTTATTTATTTACTCATTTATTTCATTGGTGTTTTACGTCATGCTCTAGAATACTTCACTTATATGACAGTGGCCAGCATTATGGTGCGAGGAAACTGGTCACAGCCCTGGGGAAACCCACGACCATCTGTAGGTTGCTGGCAGCACTTCCCACGTAAGGCCGGAGAGGAAGCCAGCATGAGCTGGACTTGAACTCACAGCAACCGCATTGGTGACAAACTCCAGGGTCATTACGCTGCGCTAGCCCTACCAACTAAGCCACGGACCCCCCAGGAAATTATAGGTAAATTGTAAATAAAGGTATAGGTAATAAATAGGGTGCCCATATTCTGAATGAGCCTCTGAATTACATTCACATAGATATGTTTATACCAGTATCACATGATCAATACCTTTCCCTGAACTTACTGATAATTAACGGATCACGAAATTCAGATGTCTTTACCATCTTGATATTAGGCCCTCACACATGAACTTACAGGACTTACCACTTGCAGATAAGGCCACAGTGAGGACATGCAGATGGAGAAGCTGACACTGCTCAGGAACATGGTGAGATACATTACCCGAATGGACCACCATCGGCTCTTGTACACACTAGGGGGTTCCACCACTGTACTCGGCACACCCACAGGGCTGCTCAACAACAACAAAATCCTGGCATTAGTATATGTAGTAAAATGTTACTGTCACAACATAGGTCTGTATTTCCTGGGCAAGGTCGACTCGGGTCCATGACAAATTGACCATGGTCCAATAGCCTACACACCTTTCATCTGAATTGCCTGGAAAGCAAGGTTCCCAATGAACTGTTGATCTGAACACTATACCACATGGTATGATGGTCAACCATTCACTTCCAGACCATTCTTCTGTGGACTGTGGATCTAGAAATACGTTAAGAAATACAGCAACTTTTTTACAATGTTACTTTGATTCTACTTCATTACAAGACAATTAGGGTCTAGTAATCTTGTATTCTGGCTTTTTTAAGTCAAAATCCTGCAAAAGTCACTTAACATGTACAAAACTTTGTACTTTCTTTCTTTAATATATTTGTAAATGAAATCACTTTAGCATCAGTTTAGGAATGTTGCAGGAAGTTATGTAAATGCTCTCACTAATAAGATCATTCGGAGTTACATCCCTTGTATTATGACACACTTGAATAAACATCGTGTATGTCTTAAAACTTACACTGAAACTGCGATAAAAGTGTAATTAGCCGTCCATGTTGTTCTCCGGCATACTCCGAATTCTTCAAGTACATACTTGCCGATTTAATCTAATCCATTGTGTAATCCATATACATTCCTAGATGAATATTTTGACATCTTCATGTAATGTCAACCAAATGTTTTTTTAGTTGTGAACAACACCTGATTTGATTACCACATTCAGCTGCTTGTTGCTGCACTTACCCACGATACAGTAAGTTTGTAAGCGAATTAAGAGTGATTTAATGCTACAGGGTTAGGAACAATGGCACCAGGGTGCAACGTGTACTTGTGTTCTACAAGTAAGTGGTAAATAATGATTTGTTGTGAATTTCAGAATCATATCTGCATTATTAGGGTTCGCATTCCCCATTCATGTAACTATGGAATAGATACTTGGTGAGACTGAGAAATGCTATCATCAATAACTGTTCCTGTTATGCCATACCCAGCATATGTAATGGTTGATCCATATATGGTTATACACATACTAGTCATTGTAATTACACCGTCTTAATCTTTTTGAAAATAGCCATTACACTTGTTATGTATGCTATGGTGTGTCCAGATTGCCGATTTAAATTGTCTGTAACGTTAACACTGAGTGTCAGTCATGAATCGTCATTTAACCTACTGTAATTCTACAACCATTTCACATGTTTGCAAGGTGTTTATTTAATCAATTGTTTCTGTTTCTACAGGCCATGATTGTCAACCTCTTATTCTGTACCATCATTTATTAATCTTCAACAAAAAGAATAAAGTGTACATATGTCCCAAATTTCCTTGGGTACATGTTTACTGTGCTGCAATAACCCACCTTCCCTGGGCCAGGCTACAGGATGTGTCACATGAATCAGTACAATATACAAGTTTTTAGTAATACCAATGTGCTAGTGATACAAATGCATATCTGTGAGGGTCTGGCATGCTCAAGGCAGAACACATGGATCTTAAACCTCATGTCATGGAGTCGTGTGATCCATCATAAAAACCTGTCATAACTGACCATTCATTAACATACAAGTAAACAAACACATAACAGGAGGGGAGGAGAACTGTGTACTTCAATAAAGTTTTATAACAGGTGACGTTTTGACAATGCACTAGCTCTTTGTAGCAGTTAATGACTGAAGTACCGCCAACTTTCTTTAGTGATTTTTACAAGTTTGGAGTTAGTTAGTTCTGTTAAATTAAACGTTGAGGCCTATTTTCAATAACGTTACATGAATAACGTAACGATCTTGTAATCCCAGTTGCACACTGAGAAGGTACAAGACCACCACAGGCTTACCCATCGGTAACTGGGGGAATTGTTTTCAGCAAAGGGCTGCGTTCATCATCGATAAAATCGTGAGGCATCTTCAACCGTTAGATCAGACACATTTACGGAAGAAATTTAGACCACTGTCAACTGCCCCCGGCCATGTTCATCACGCGTGACGTACTGCTTACAGAGTCACTTTGCTGACAACCACAGCGTAGAAATACCTATGGAATAAAAAGAAAAAAAAACCTGATCCAAAAATCTTGTAGTTATTAAGTTGACATCAATATATTACATCAACAGATATCACTACCAGTACATAATATCAAATGTGTTTTAATTTACAAATACATAATGTTTTTAAGACTTTTATTCGCAAACTCCTGACAGCTACAAAGTGTGCGCGTAGTCACATGATCAACATGACCCAAACCCTGAACTGTCATATCACAGTCCCAGTCCACACTGACTTGCACCATGTGCCAACACCGACTAAATTACAATGCCTATTTAATCGACAAATAAAACAGCGCAACTTATCGCTTCATTCATGAGAAAACCGAGTCCCTTACGGCCATTTAAAAACTTTATGTTGGTGTTGTTGCTGCTGTTGATTATTTAGCTAAGGGGCCGCACCTGCCGCCGTTGGCAACGGGGAGTTCTGCTCTCAACCGTGCGAAGTCGGCTGCTGTGGGTCCTCTCTTCTGTGCTCAAGACAATCCGGAGGCCATGTGGGGAGGTGGTTGGCGGGTGTGGCGAGCCACAAAAATCGCAGACCGATCCGTGATCGTCTACCTTGTGTGACCCAACATATGGATAGTTATAATATCATCATGAATATTTATAAATTCAGCCGCTAAGAGAAATAGGGGAGGTAAACCAATCTTAAACAGGTGCACGTTGGGTGTCACACTGGTGTGGTGTCATATACTCGTTTTGGTGTCCGGCGATAAATGAACAGAAACGTGGTATGTAAACCCAGTTAGGATAATCCATACCGCTGGTTTAATCAACAGCTATCAACTGTGTGCATGGGTCTGAGGTTTTGTGAACGTGACCTTTCTTGTGAGTAAATGACGAAATATGGGTCAAATAAAGATGTTAACCTTGACCTGGTTTACTGCGCATGCTGTTTACGGAGGAAGTGTTTGTTTTTATTCTACACTCAGTGTCATCAGACGCCAAATTTTACGTCGGTTTGGAAATGTTCCAGTGTGACAGCTTCTGACGGGACCGACGGTCACATGTGATCGTTTTGAGAAACTTAAGCGGTAAGTCTGGAGGCAAAAATCTCGATACCCGGTACTGGCTTGTGATTTCTTGATAGATCATTCAGATTTTATAATTTGAGAAACAGTCAAGGCCAACAAGAAAATAAGCCTATGGCAGTGTTATACGTAAAAAAAAAAATATATATATATATATATATATAAAATAGGTCAAGGTAGATTATGAAACTACTAGAATATGCGATAGCAACATGTATATGTATAGACAGTCAGTAGATTGTCATGATTACATCTGTTTACGATGTTTCTACTTCAAGTATGATCGTTTCTTAATTGTCACGATCTCTAGTCATAATGCGGCTGATTTATCTGGTTACCTGTAAAATAAGTACTTAAATCCATGTTCATAACAATAAGCGGGTCTTAGGTTCCCCTTGCTCTGCACGGTTTCGTCCCACAATAATGCTGTCTGCTATGATATAAGTGAAATACTCTTGAGTACAGCATAAAACACCAATCCAATAAATTAATAAATGTATTAATAGGCCTGCTCAGTAATGTTACACATGAAGAATTCAATTAATTTATTAATATCTCGAATTTTCGGCAATAAAATATTGGTAGTGTATATGATAATTAATTATACAAAGTTTCAAAACAGTCAACATGTACATGTACCATGTATCAGTGGATGTCTATATTTTTAGCGTGTTATTCCAGTCGTGTGCACTGAATACTCAGCTCCTGAAATCTAAATTTAAAAACGCACCATTTGTTATTGACTCCCTGCACATGTATGTTGTACATGTCATTCAATCAGAACTTTCTGGAAACTTTGACTGCATGATCTTATTGCTGTAGTCATGAGGTCTGGGCATAATTTGACCCTATAATATGTAATATTGTCCCACAATGCTATTCACAGTCAAGAGGAGGAAAAAACCTGGTATTAAATTTTGTCTTTTCTTGAAGAAATTTAATTGTTGCATGCTAATTTCTGCCTTGTGTTTGGTAATATATAGTTATCACTGTGAGGTTATTTTATATCTGATTTGAAATTGATTGTATACAGATCTGCCAGACAATAGAAATAAACAAATTTGACCATTTTGTTCAACAAAATTACAACAGTTGTACAGAGCTTAATGTCGCAATCATCTAGTTCACGTCAACAATTTTCTAAAAAATGTATGTAGGCCTATACTTTAAAGTAGTTGAGAAAATAAAGTAAATCATATATATTTCAGTGCGTAGGTATATGACTTCGACAAATTTGCAGCCAGTTGAGCATATACATAAAGAGTTCATGACCAAAATAAGTACATTTTGCTGCGTAACAATTATGTGTTCAAGAGAAGAAAGTAAGCAAAATCTGAAATTCTGTTAACCAAACTTAACTTTTTGTATATATTGATATTATTGACCATTTCCGGTTTTGCAGCTATGAGTTGATGGCTACACTGTGGGACATGTGTATGTTATAAGTGTAGCCTGACAGAGTTATTTGGTGTGAGCCCGTAGCGGTCACAATGCCAGGATCCGTCACTGAGCTCAGCGATAACGCTGACAAACAAAATAGAACTCAGGAAAAACAGTCAGGAAAGAGAAGGTAGGTAAAAACTGATCTGCCGTTTTGGAAGAAATCTCAGATCAGGAGTTCAAATCCTACTGAAGAGCTTTATCTGATTCATTTTTTTTTTTTTTTTTTCTTTCCCTTAACTGTATGCTTTGCTGTTTGAAAATCGAACTAGGACTATTATAATAATCCAAACCAGATTCGTCATGGGAGAGCGACTTTCTCCTGTAAAAATACAAGTGTTTACTGGCACGTCTTCTGCAGGATACCTCTGACTAACTGTTATAATTTATCACTTGACATGTACGGCTCTAACTAACCTGTATATCTCTGTTGGGGCCTCACTGAGTCTCACTCAGATAGTTTATGTGCTGACTCACTGTAACTAGCATGCTCTTGACTTAGAAGGTCACATGTTCAAATAAATCTCTTTGTTGCTCAACTGTAGCAATAATCAGTAGGTTTGTAGACAGCACTGGGAAATGAAAGCAAAACAATACTGCAGTGGAGCAGCTATAATGACGTGGCAATCAACCTTGATAAGACAAAATGCATGGCAGTTGGCTCATGACTGTGTATAGCTAAGTTCGAAGGGAAACTGAAATTGATGGCAAAGAAATCGAAAATGGTAATTAATCAAAGTTTCTAGGTGTAACAATTGACGATATGTTGTCCTGGGAGAAACAGATGGAAAATCAATGTAAAGTTATATCATTCAAGTTCACATTGTTGCAAATGACCCAAAATATTTAATCTGAACAACTCCGATACCTTTCAGCCAGTTTACCTACTCTGCAACTGTCTATCAAACTAACCTTCAATCTACAACCACATCGAGGTTCATCCCTCCAAAGCCTAGAACCAGTGCCCTAGAAAATTCTTTTACCTATATTCTGGAATGACACTGTGAAACGGACTACCTAGAGTATATATATTAAAAAATCACAGAATATCAGTGTTTTCACAAAAAAAAAATGGAAATGATTATCATGTCAAAATATGTTAAGTGTAAACTTGTCTTATATGCACTACATTGTATAGTCTTTGATTACCTTAGATCAGGTTCATCTACAGTATATGTTATATACACTGTATAAACTTTGTAAATAACTTTCTGTGGAAGATTGGAAGATTTTGTAACTAGATCTCCCTACGAAAATAAAGTTGTAATTTTCAGTCCTTCTTACTATCCAGCTGCCATTCTGATTTTCTTTATCTGAAAACGGGCTGCTTTTCCTGATTCAAAAAGGAGTCACTTATAGCATTAGCTCAGCTCTTGCTGGCTTCCTCTCCAGCCGTACATGGGAAGGTCTGACAGCAGCCTGCAGATGGTTGTGAGTTTCCGTCGGCTTTACCCGGCTTCCTCCCACCATAATGCTGGTTGCCGTTGTATAAGTGAAATATTCTTGAGTACAGCGTAACACACCAATAAAATAAATAAATAAATATACCATTTGCTTGAGAAACTTTCATGAGATTACCACGTATTAACAGTAGAGTACCTATTTTACACGTAGCACTGGGCATCAAACACTGCAAAACAGTGCCTGAACAGAATCTGAGGATTACAGCTCTGCTACCTGAGCCTGGATTCTTGGGTCACAAGCAGTGTGAAACTATCCCGCGTGCACTTAAAATAGCGAACACAATTTAATGTCCCTGTTTAAAAATTCAGTTGTTACACCGACAACTACTGTGGTCTTTCATGGGAATTAAGTTCTGCCAGCAACCATGATCATGTGTTTTCCCCAAGCTCTGTCTGGTTTCCTCCCATTATAATGCTGGCGGATGTCGTATGTGTGAAATATTCTTGAGTATGGCATAAAACAACAATCAGATAACTTGATAAATAAATATTGTGGTCTTTTGTAGGTTGTCTCGAAATGAAAGTGAAAAGTTAAGACGTGATAAGTTGAACATGCATATAGCCGAACTTGCCAAGCTTGTTCCCATTGTGGCCTCCGCCCCTCGCAAAGTGGACAAGTCTAGTGTCCTGAGGCTGGCAGTTAACTACCTTCGACTACATAAAGGTATGTCCAAAATTGACCACTGTACTTGTGGAAGCCAGTTGTCGCCAAGTGGTTAACAATACAGAATATTTGATTACAGGGTTTATTTACAGCCTTGGACATGGGATGTGTGTATTTTTCCCCCACCTTGGCGACAGGAAAACAAACGTGGGAAAGTTAGTAAGTAACTTGCCAAAATTCGTTGGTTTACCCTAGACAGTACGTAGCACTCCAGTTTCCCCCACCTGTCCTGCTGACTGCCATTTAAAGAGCTAGTTGCACTGTTGGCTTTTTACGTGTTATCACGAGAGATGTGTAATATTTGAGCATAGCATGTAAACAAGAATTGTTGAGTCATGTGGTCTGTGTGGCCGAGAAAAGCTATTAGTGCACCTTAATCCATTTTAATAAGTGAAAAATTCATGAGTAGGGCTCTAAACAACAATCAAAATAAGAAATAAATAAACGTGGGGTACTTACATTTTAAAAACAAAATAAAATGATTGTAATATTCAACAAAGCCACAGGATTTTGAAATAAATCAGTAAGTAAAATCTTATTTATTGAGCCAGGTTTCTTACTTTTTTTTAGAGCCATTTTGATCAGGTCAAGTTTTTGAAGCAGGATATTTCATCTAGTGACAAAAGCCTGTGTTGTTCAGTACTGCTTATAGCAGATTACGCGTAGTTTACAGAGGCAAAGTCAAACATATATGATACAATTAAAGTTAAATAATGGTAAAATATTTAAACTATCAAGAAAAAAACTTCACAAGGGGTGAAAGCAGTGGTGTTTTAATACTGAGTGCAGAAAGAGTTTTAAACTGTGATCAGGTATATTGATGTAATCTTTAAACCTGGAGTATGTTCTCTGTTGGCTCTCATTACAGCATCATTCATTGTTTATGTGTAACTCTGTTTCAGATCTGAAGAAAATGAAAGAATTTGATCTTTGGAGACCTGGGTTTTTGACTCAAGAAAACTTAAGTGCAGCACTACTGGAGGTTGGTACATGTGCTTTGTATGGCTATTCTCAAACTACAACATCATGATTAATTGAATTCCGATGAAATCTTCACTTTAATACTCTCTTGATCCTGTCAACAATTTAAAGTTAGAATTTTAGTGCAGCAAAGTGACAGGTGTATTTGTGTTCAGACCCAAGGCGTTTAAGATGATGTTGTACATACATGTACTAAAATGGTATCGTCTCAACAACAGTATCCTTATGAATTGTTTATTTTAGATCATTATTATCAGATGTATGCCTGAAGCATTTAGCTGCATCTTAGAATATAGTTTGTCCATGATTGGTTAAAAGACTGAACAATCAACCACACCAAAGAAAACATGCTTGTGTCACAGGAGCCACTTTCACAAAACTTCATGGGTCATATTTCTCATGCCTTTTTTTCATACAAATTGTTGTCTGGGTTGTTGCGCCATAAAGCGATGTCATTTATGAAAAAAGTTAATGTCAGATTGATTTACGAAGTTTTGTGAAAGTGGCGTCAGTTCAGATATCTTTAGTTAAGAATTAAAACTAAAAAGACTGAGTGAATGTGTTATAATCCACACCATATTAAAGATCAGTTGACAGATCATTGCTGTTAGTTGAAATGATCTCACCAGCTACAACTTCCAGTCAAGTTTTATTTCATTGACAAGGAGAATTTGGCTATCAAGTTACAAGTTGCTTACAGCGATAACGGTTAATGGGAACATGTGTGTTGGGCGTGACAATTGTGGCGTTTCAATTGCTCAGTGGAGTTGCTACTCAACGTGCAGCTCAGGCTTAAATGATGCTCTCTGTTACAGGCATATGATGGCTTTCTGTTGGTGATTTCTCAGAAGGGGATTATCCTGTATGTGTCAGACTTGATCACAACGTTGCTGGGACATTCTCAGGTTAGATCCATGAACCAGAACACTTTTCATATCAATTTATTTATAACTTTTCTCATAAATCACGTTTTTTTTTTCAGATGCAGTTTAGCAAAAAAGTTACAAGAAATGTGATTTAGTTTTGTGACATTGTCACATTGCTTGACTATGTCATGTCACAATCCATCACCAATGTCATCACAGTTGTACCGATCAATATCAGTATGATCATACAGCGTATTTCATTGCATTATTTACATCATTCACTGTTGTTTCATTGGATCAGTTTTGTGAATATTTCATTATTCATACATTGGCCTGAGTTTTTTATATGATCTGACTATATGGACATACTGTAACTTTGTTTGAAGTTTCTAAATTGGCACATGTTTTTATAGTTATGTTATTTCATGAAGATGAATCAGTAAGCGACGGTATTACACTTCCTCCTTACTGTGGTCAAGACGTACGAGATGCCAAGCTGAAAATTAAATGGTCATTATTTTTGTCTTTTATTTCTAGATGGACTTGCTTGGTCAGTCTGTGTACTCATTTGTCCACCCAGATGATGTGCCCCTCTGTAAGGAACAGTTCCAAATAAGACCCAAACCCAGACAAGTCAATGGTAAGACAGAGACCAGCAGCTACAACAACAACCATGACAAGCCCAACACACTTTCTTCAGGTAACTACTGTCCTAAAATTTCATCTGTTTTGATTTTGAGAGTTCTGTTAATCTTAGACAGGTGTTTTGAGGGTTGTTTGCAAGGTACAATGTGGATATGATGTCCTACTTTTAAATAAAAGTGTACATGCGTTAGGCAATTTTAGAAGTATAACTAATAATACATTTATTTGCCTGAGCAAATAGTTTTGGCCAGAAACATTTATACGTCAGTAGCCATTAAGTCCATAAAGGTACATTTTAAGAGGCAAATGAATGTCACAAAATATTATTTTTGGTGCTGAAACTTACAATTTTCCAGTAGAATATCTTTCCATGTTCCAAGAAAACCGCAAAAATCAATACAACTGTCAGAATCAGGAAAAATGGGTGTTAATCATGGACGGAATTTATGGTGATTTGTTAACACTTGTTAACACTGATTTGGACTATGCTGTTTGACAAGTAGCTGGAAATAATGAAGCTTTACAGTGTAGATTTTTACAGTCAAGGCAAAGTGACCAATTCCACAGTTCTCATGCAGAAATAATTCTGAATAAGTCTAATTTTTTATCCACAAAATTTTAGACTAGAAAATTTGTTGCACTTTTGAAAACTAGGTTATTATTATTAAGTTCTCTTGCCGTTGTCCTTAAGAACTCACCTTCTGTATTTAAAAATATGTCTTAATGTTTTAATTACAAAAAAAACCACTGATATTGGCTTTGATGCACATATTATTCATATTAAAATATGAGATATATTTTTTATTATCTTGTGCATCCATGTGAATCCATTCATCCTTTCATTAGTCATGCTTTATTTTCCGGATAGTGGTTTTGCGATTGTGATGAAATTTGTGGAACCTCAGATCAAGCTTGTAAACAGTTTGATTCTGATTGGTCATTCATTTCTTTGAAATAAATGCTTCAAATATTGTCTAATTTTGAGAAAATTTTATGTGCAGGTTCATTTTTTGACCCCTTGGATCAAATTCAAAAACCAGCATGATACGTATGTAAATTTTGTGTATTTAGCCAGAGATTTAAATTTTTTGAATTTGCTTATTTTTCAGTGTATTGTTCCCCAAACAAAGGCCGACGCTCATTTTATGTGAGAATGCTGAACTTGACGAATCGAGACCATAAAGTTTATGACCTAGTCCATCTTACGTGCCATGTACGAACATTCCTACAGCCTGAACACACAGGTAAGACCAAATTAGGGAATTTAGTTCTGTGAAATTTGAATGATATTTATATCTTTGATCGGCGTTTTACACTGTACTCAAGAGTATTTCACTTTTACGACAGTGTTCGGCATTGTGGTGGGATGAAAATGGGGCAATTAATGAATAGATTGAAGCATTTGTTTCACATCCGTGCCTTAGCTAGAAATCAAAATGGGCACAGGACAAAGGTATACTCCAACAAAGAGGGTCAAGGTGGCAGTTTCCACTGCATTAATTTCTGTCAATATTGTGTAGGGGCCTCCATAGTCTGGTAGTTAGCATGCCAGCCTAGCAGAATGACACAACAGCCTCTCACCAATGCAATCGCTGTGAATCCGTCCAGCTCAAGCTGGCATCCTCTCTAGTCATAGGTGGGAAGGTGGGGCTGAAGCTTACAGATAATCGTGGGTTTTCCCGGTTTCCTCCCACCATAATGCTGGCCACCGTCATATAAGGATATCTTGTAGAACTCCAGTGAAATAAAATAACATTCTACTGAACAAGAAAACAGTAGGCTGCAGATTTCAGCAATTGGTGCAGTTACTCCTCTTAAAAAAGCCTTTCTAGGAGGTATGAATATTGTATCTGCAATGGTTTTATTTCAGTGCAGTCTGAGTCTGAAAGGTCTGTCTTCTGATATGTGAGCATGATGTTCAATATTAGTACAATGTGTCACTTAGAATTTTGCCATTAAGGATTTCATTCTCATCTTTTGTATTTTCATATGCATGTAGTTGTACAAAGGAAAAACTTATATTGTGAAAATTCATTCCATTTCTGCCATTTTTGTCTGCCTGGAACGTGGAATCAGAGGTTGTTTGTGGTGGGGTTTTCTTCACATTTCTGTGTCTCAGTTTGATAGAATCTGGTTGTTCTCTAATCATCATTGTTTTCTGTGTCAAAATGTGCGAAAACATTTTTAGAAATATTGCTTTCAATCGTCTTTTAAATAAAGTACACTCTATCTTCACGTAAGATAATGTCCAGATATTGGGCAGTTGGAAACTGAAATGCCGATGAAAACAGTTAATCGTGAAACTTTCTGATAACCTTTTTTCGGGTTTCAGGTTTGATGGGTAGCCACAGTGTTGTTATTGGTGTTGGGAGACTGGCAGCTCAACAGCCAATCAAAGATCTCTCACTCATTCCCACGAACATGCAGGAATTCATCACCCAGCACACCCTGGATGGAAAAATCATTTACACGGACCATAGGTTTGAAATTTACAAATCTTGTCTATTTGTGACTTCTCAGTGCAACTTGCCTGGATTTTAATATGACAGCAGTTAAGTGTAGATACAACTGCAAACAGAATATCATTATTGTAGCAATGTCTGATTTCACAAACCCACCAAAGAACATAATTCAGAAGATTAATCTAAATTCAATTAGTTCTCTGTATTCTATTCACAATCCTATGTTAAAATAAGCAGACTCGCCCCACCGTGTTGTAATGTGATGTCACATGGCAAGGGGAAGTCACTCAGTTGTCGCAATATTGTATATGTATATCAAAAAGTACATATTGTTGCATTTCTACTTGTGTCAGAAGCTTGGGTGTTTTGCAAAAATAATATTTAGTACACCATCTAGATATGTGTTTAAATATAAAGCAAATATTCATGCCTGATTTTTAAGTGCGAGAAATTAGTATTTGGACATTCTTACGCTGCAGCATTCTTTCAAGTGAGTTACTACACCTTCTCTAAAGTTCTGACAAAACTTGTACATTTTCTAGGCAGTCAGTGTGTATGGGCCGTCTTCCACGTGAGATCCATGGTACTTCTCCGTATGATTACATTTATCATGAGGATCTGGTCGCTATCCACTACAGTCACCAGAAGGGTGAGGAGCATAATTACATCGCTATAATAATAACTTTGTTAACCAATCAGGAACTGATTCTACAAAGCCATTTCAGGCTTAACTCAAAATTTGAAATACAGTCTTAGTCTAGAGCTCTATAAATTAGGATTTTGACCACGTCATAAATATTATCAGGAGACGAATGTGTCAGAGTTTCATTTTCCATTGCCATATACTAAACATGAGTAGGTTTTAAATCTTGACTTAAGTCAGAAACGGCTTTGTGGAATCAGCCATGTGTCATGTACGACATGTAGTCAATGGTCCAGTACAGATATCTGCCATAGTGCAGGAACTTCTTGTAACCAGGGAGCTTTCTTCACTTTTCCAGTCTGTTATCTTCCCATGTGGCTGGTTCCCATGTGGCTGGTTCCCATGTGGCTGGTTCCCATGTGGCTGGTTCCCATGTGGATCAAGATTCTTCTGTCACCATAACATAACTGATATACTACCAATTTTGCGTCATTCGTTTCTCCTGAATTTTTTTTCTCTTTTTATTATTTATTATTGTCATTATTTTTCAAGTATAGATTGTCTACAATTTTTTTGTGGGGGGGGGGGGGGAAGCTGGGCGGGGTGGAGTGCAAGGTATGATAGGTTCTGCAGTAAGTCACTGGTATAGGTTCTCCAGAATATTATTCTTGATATATTCAGGAGATTTTCTGTATGGGATAGATTGTCCATCATATATTCAGGAGTTTTTGTGTATTTTGTGTACAAGATAAATTGTCCATCATACAGGTATATTCTGGAGATTTTCTGTATTTTCTGTATGGGATAGATTGTCCATCATATATTCAGGAGTTTTTGTGTACAAGATAAATTGTCCATCATACAGGTATATTCTGGAGATTTTCTGTATGGGATAGATTGTCCATCATATATTCAGGAGTTTTTGTGTACAAGTTAAACTGTCCATCATACAGGTATATTCAGGAGTGTTCTGTATGGGATAGATTGTCCATCATATATTCAGGAGTTTTTGTGTACAAGATAAATTGTCCATCATACAGGTATATTGAGGAGATTTTCTGTATGGGATAGATTGTCCATCATATATTCAGGAGTTTTTGTGTACAAGATAAATTGTCCATCATACAGGTATATTCTGGAGATTTTCTGTATGGGATAGATTGTCCATCATACAGGTATATTCAGGAGATTTTCTATATGGGATAGATTGTCCATCATATATTCAGGAGTTTTTGTGTACAAGATAAATTGTCCATCATACAGGTATATTCAGGAGATTTTCTATATGGGATAGATTGTCCATCATATATTCAGGAGTTTTTGTGTACAAGATAAATTGTCCATCATACAGGTATATTCTGCAGATTTTCTGTATGGGATAGATTGTCCATCATATATTCAGGAGTTTTTGTGTACAAGATAAATTGTCCATCATACAGGTATATTCTGGAGATTTTCTGTATGGGATAGATTGTCCATCATATATTCAGGAGTTTTTGTGTACAAGATAAATTGTCCATCATACAGGTATATTCTGCAGATTTTCTGTATGGGATAGATTGTCCATTATATATTCAGGAGTTTTTGTGTACAAGATAAATTGTCCATCATACAGGTATATTCTGGAGATTTTCTGTATGGGATAGATTGTCCATTATATATTCAGGAGTTTTTGTGTACAAGATAAATTGTCCATCATACAGGTATATTCTGCAGATTTTCTGTATGGGATAGATTGTCCATTATATATTCAGGAGTTTTTGTGTACAAGATAAATTGTCCATCATACAGGTATATTCTGCAGATTTTCTGTATGGGATAGATTGTCCATCATATATTCAGGAGTTTTTGTGTACAAGATAAATTGTCCATCGTACAGGTATATTCTGGAGATTTTCTGTATGGGATAGATTGTCCATCATATATTCAGGAGTTTTTGTGTACAAGATAAATTGTCCATCATACAGGTATATTCTGGAGATTTTCTGTATGGGATAGATTGTCCATTATATGTTCAGGAGTTTTTGTGTACAAGATAAATTGTCCATCATACAGGTATATTCAGGAGATTTTCTGTATGGGATAGATTGTCCATCATATATTCAGGAGTTTTTGTGTACAAGATAAATTGTCCATCATACAGGTATATTCTGCAGATTTTCTGTATGGGATAGATTGTCCATCATATATTCAGGAGTTTTTGTGTACAAGATAAATTGTCCATCGTACAGGTATATTCTGGAGATTTTCTGTATGGGATAGATTGTCCATCATATATTCAGGAGTTTTTGTGTACAAGATAAATTGTCCATCATACAGGTATATTCTGGAGATTTTCTGTATGGGATAGATTGTCCATCATATATTCAGGAGTTTTTGTGTACAAGTTAAACTGTCCATCATACAGGTATATTCAGGAGTGTTCTGTATGGGATAGATTGTCCATCATATATTCAGGAGTTTTTGTGTACAAGATAAATTGTCCATCATACAGGTATATTGAGGAGATTTTCTGTATGGGATAGATTGTCCATCATATATTCAGGAGTTTTTGTGTACAAGATAAATTGTCCATCATACAGGTATATTCTGGAGATTTTCTGTATGGGATAGATTGTCCATCATACAGGTATATTCAGGAGATTTTCTATATGGGATAGATTGTCCATCATATATTCAGGAGTTTTTGTGTACAAGATAAATTGTCCATCATACAGGTATATTCTGCAGATTTTCTGTATGGGATAGATTGTCCATCATATATTCAGGAGTTTTTGTGTACAAGATAAATTGTCCATCATACAGGTATATTCTGGAGATTTTCTGTATGGGATAGATTGTCCATCATATATTCAGGAGTTTTTGTGTACAAGATAAATTGTCCATCATACAGGTATATTCTGGAGATTTTCTGTATGGGATAGATTGTCCATTATATATTCAGGAGTTTTTGTGTACAAGATAAATTGTCCATCATACAGGTATATTCTGCAGATTTTCTGTATGGGATAGATTGTCCATCATATATTCAGGAGTTTTTGTGTACAAGATAAATTGTCCATCATACAGGTATATTCTGCAGATTTTCTGTATGGGATAGATTGTCCATCATATATTCAGGAGTTTTTGTGTACAAGATAAATTGTCCATCATACAGGTATATTCTGCAGATTTTCTGTATGGGATAGATTGTCCATTATATGTTCAGGAGTTTTTGTGTACAAGATAAATTGTCCATCATACAGGTATATTCAGGAGATTTTCTGTATGGGATAGATTGTCCATCATATATTCAGGAGTTTTTGTGTACAAGATAAATTGTCCATCATACAGGTATCTTCTGGAGATTTTCTGTATGGGATAGATTGTCCATCAGTTATTCAGGAGGTTTTCTGTACAAAATAAATTGTCTATCATACAGGTATATTCAGGAGCTTTTCTGTGTGGGATAGATTTTCCACCATAGGAGGTATGCAGATGTGTTCAGGGGATATTCTGTGTTAGATAGGTTCTCTGCCATATAGGTATATTCAGGAGATATTATGTGTTGGATAGGTTCTCTGCCATATAAGTGTATTCAGGAGATATTCTGTGTTAGATAGGTTCTCTGCCATATAGGTGTATTCAGGAGATATTCTGTGTTGGATAGGTTCCCTGCCATATGGATGGATTCAGGGGATTTACTGTATTAGATATCCAACAGCTGTCCAGTGCTATTTTTATTTATTTATCTTCTTTCTCTTTGTGTACTACTTGTCGTCCACCAATATGGTGTGCAAGTCACATGTTTGTCACATGTGAGTCCTTTTGCATGCAATGATGAAATGATATTGTTTGTTTTCAGTGATAAGAGAAGGCAATATACCCTCCACCGTTTTCAGGAGTTACACTAAATCCGGATCACTTGTGTGTATACAAGCCACCTCCAGCATTTGTTGTGACAACTGGACAAAGCAACCGAAGTTTATTCTCAGCAATAATGTGATCATTAGGTGAGAAATAGACATCTTCAGGCAGTTGCGTTTGTGTAGCTGTCACAGAATAACCATGCTAAGCTATGCATTCAACGTATTGTCTGATACAGCTATTGATTTACTGTAATTCTTCAGCCTTTTAGCTTGATTGCAAGGTGTTTGTTTTTTAAAGCGTATTCTGAAGGCATTATTCTGTGCAGACTGATAAAATTGTACTTTTTGGGAAGCCCTGAAATTGGCCAACCCAACCGATAGAGTTTTGTCTCCAAAATCAAATTAAAAATGTACATAAATTGCATTAAAAATTGCTCTTGTTTATAATGGTAAACTTGAAGGCTTTATGAACATGTATGTACACAGCACTGATACAACTATTGTCATATGTTACTCTTGAAGGTTGTAGTTATGCTGTCAACACCTATTGTCACATCTGTTGATTTGCTTCTCTGAAGGTTTTAGCCGTACCTTGAAGACTTATACAGTCATTGACTTTCTTGGCTTGTGTTTATCTTGAAGGTTATAGTTAAATGTTAAACACTGACACAGGTAGGGTACCGTGCAACCGTAATCCTATTCTTGAGTACGGCATAGAAAACACCCATGAAATAAATAAAAATTTATTGGCTCTTGTTTACTATGACTGTTTTATTTTTTTTTATTTTTTTTTATTTGATTTATGATTATGCCATATTCATAAATACTTCAATTTTACAACGGCAAACGGCATTATGGTGGGAGGAAACCAGGCAGAGCACAAGGGAAACCCAAAACCATCAACAAGTTGCTGGCAGACCATTCCCATGTATGGCAGGAGAGCAAGCCAGCATGATTTGGACTTGAACTCACTACGACAGCATTTGGGAGAGGCTTCATTAGCACACTAGGGCCGGTGACAGTGAAAGTTATGCATTCGGCATGTTTATTGCTCCATTCATGTATTCGTTTGTCTTCACGTAGAAAGTTTTAGTGAACATATTCAACAGTGATATAGCCGTTTTGTTATACACTGAACATTGACTTTGTCTTTACAGTGAAGACGATTTCAGTGTGCTGATGTTGAAGCAGAGGGAAGACTTAAACAGAATTCTAAATGCATGTAAACAGTCAGATAGTGCCATAACCGAGAGTCCTCAAGAATCAGACCAAGAAGGTCCTGTGTCTGCAAAGAGACAGCGATTGGAACCTTCTCCAGACTCCCAGCGGGACTCTGAGGTGTCTGCCAACTCCAGAGGAGAGCAGAACCTTTCTGAAGAAACCAGCCCTCTGTCTTGTATGAGTAACAGCCTTGTTGATAGCCCACATGTGTCTCCCTTATCCAACCAGGATCCAGCTAGCGAGCTTACAATGGAACTGACACCTGATGTTAGTGAAGCCAGCATAAACACCAGGAGGAATGATTCCACCAATAACAGCAACATTGACTCCTCGTTTACAGATCTCCAGTCCCAGGGTTTGGACTCAAGGACAGGTAGCAGTAAAAATGGCTCTATACTGGCTAACTTGTTGTATGGCCTTGACAGTCCTCAAGAGAAGGCCGTATCCTTGCCACTGCCTGTTGTATCCAGTGATGCAGGAAACCAGCCTTTATCAGCCAATACAGACGTATCCATCACTTCAGGACAGCTAGCTACAGGCAGTATATTTGACCTGTTTGAGCATGTGCGTCCGATTCCACTAAGCCATTTCTGTCAAAATTTTAAATTCGATTTTAGAGGTTATTTTTGATGCCTAGAAATTAAAATGTTGACAAATTGTCACATTTTCTTGAGACAAATGCGTCAAAATTTTAAATTCCAGCACTGAAATGTAAGGATTGTCACTAGGTTTCACTGGAATTTATAAGTCAGAAATAGCTTTGTGGAATTCTTAAATTTTATTTGCATTAGAACATCAGTTGTGTCTTTAAAGGGATACAGAATAGATTCTGATTAGCTTGTGTAAGAGATAGGCAAGTCCAGGCTATGACTTGCCTAAGCTGAATTTTGCGTATGGTACATTTATTCAAGCGTGACCATGGCTGCAAGATTGAACTCAGAGAAACCCTCTCTCCACTGTCAGCCACTCAGCGTCAATTCTGTATCCCTTTAATTTGGGGATTTAGTCAGCTTCATGGTAAATGGTGATAGTTTACACTGGGTGCTACAGTTGCCTAACATAACCCTGAAGGCTGTCATATACGTGAAGCATTTTGGGGTATGGGACTTAACACCAGTCAACAGCACGTAACTTGTCATGTACCTGTATTGTTGTTACTTTTTGTACCTGAAATAAATGAAATTGATTTCAGCAACAAACTGAGTTTAACTCAGTGTTTGGCATGAACACTGAAAGGACAAGGTAAAGCATAAAACAATATAGATCAGCCCCAAAGAGAAGCAGTGAAAATGTTTAGAATTAATGAAAGTGTATGAATGATAAAAACTGAAGTATAAGAGGCGCTGGTATAAAACTGAGCCAAAGTACGTTTTTCACATCCATAGGTTGCCAGTTAAAGATCCCTAAGAAAGAGTTTTGTTGATCAGATGTGTGAATTTTCAATTCATCTATTTTCTTGTATACTTGTAATATGGTACCGTATTGTCGTAGTCATGAGCTTGTTAATTGGTGACCTTGTTTTAAATCTTCTTGTAATGAGAAGTAAAATGAGCACGGGTGAACAATATTTTACTTGGTTATGCCCCTTTATTAAAATGTTCCGCTAGTGGATATTTTGTCCTTTAGACCAATAAAAATGTGCTAATTTTTTACCTTGGACAATTATTTTAGTTTCAGAAAGTGCAAATCCCTCAGGTAGTTCGGCCTCAATGCCTTCAGGATCCAGTGTTTCAGTTTCTGTAAGTATTATTGTGACATATAAATTTATTTATTTATTTTTTTTTTTTTTTATTTATTTATTATATTGATCTTTTGTGCTCATGATTTGTTTTAGTTACATGTTTGACTGCAGGCTGGTCTATGGTTGAGGTAAAAGGAATGAACGAGATAAAAAAACCATTGACTTTATAAGGCTGCAGATAAAACAGCAAGAGCTGGATTTGAACTCATGATCTCAGTGGTCATTGATAGTCCCAGTGAACCATTGCCTTTACTATCCAAGCCTTTGACTGATACATTAACACTGATGAAACAGGCAGCAGACTCAGTCTCGAGTTACTCAGTTCAAAATTCAAAATGCACATTTTGTTTTTTTTTTGATGTTAATATGTGCGATTTCCCTCTTTTTTAAGGCTTTTTGACCACGTAAATATGTCTTTAACAGGAACAGTTTCTCGGACAGTCCACATTTCCCACAAAATAGATTATTTTTCAGTTTTATTATTATACCCTCTGTCGACATTGAATAAAAATTATTCTTTTTGCCTGTAAAACTAAAATTTTAATTGTTGCGGCCTAATTCATCTTGAAATCTGTTAAAGACATTATTTTATCCCTTCGGTGATCATTTTAGAAAACACCCAACTTGAAAACAGTTATGGTACAGAATCAGCTGTCTCGGCAGCTCATGGATAAGTACCAACTGCTGGAGAGCACTATTGAGAAACAGGAGAGTGAATTGACCAATCTACGACAACACATGGTCAAATACCTCCTCATCCACCCTGATGTCCAGCAGGCCTATCTGAAGAGACTTCAGGCTCTAGAGGTGAGTGGTCGGTGTGAGGTTGTGGTGAAGTCATTGTCTTCAGTGTGTTTTCTGGGTTGTTTGAAATATGATGTTGTTGACTGTAAATCCTCAATCTTTTCACATGTTTGTGAAGTGTTTGTTCAAGCATATCCTGAAGGCACTATTCAGTGTAGGCTATTAAAATTATACTTTTTATGAAACCCTGAAATTGGCCAGATCCAACCAATGTAGTTTTGTCTCCAAAATCTAATTATAAATTTGCATAAATTGCACTGAAAGTTGTTCAGTGGAGGAATTAGAGAAATCTTGATGGAAAGAAAAAGAAACCTTTAAGATGGAGTCCATATATTGTATCAGTTTCTTTGTGGTGCTGAAGCAAGATTAGCATAACTTAAGAAATGTGATGATCCAGAGAAAGTAACTTGGTAATCATAATTCTTGGTAAGCCAAGTTTTAAATTCTTGTCAAAATATCAACCAAGGTATACAATATTCTCAGTGCCTTTGGTGTTAAAACGGAGGACCTCTCATGTCTAAAGTGAATAAGGCTTAAGTTATGTAGTCTGTGATATATTTCTGCCTTTGTTGTGGCATTTTGTCAGCAAATTAGTAACCCATTACCCAAGTATTGCATGAAAACTATGATGAATTCAGCTTGGAACTCGGTCATCATTGTACAGGTTACGTATAATTTCTTGTCACGTTGCTGCAGCAGATGTTTTACACAGGAGATACAAGTGCCTCTGTGGTTTTACACAGAATTGTCCCGTGCTTATGTTTCCTTGAAACATGCTGCAAGTACCCTAAATCCTAAAAAAAACTTTGACAAGTAAAATATAACTTCAGTTGCACATTGGAAACATAATTCTTACTTTTGTCTAATAAGCCATACCATGCACTACATGAACATGTATGTTTGTGGTAACATTTGGTAAGGATTTAGTTAATTAAGCCATTAGCAGTATGATTTGCAGCACACTGGGCTTTGGTTTTTGAGCTCTGAAACTTCACATTTGACCATTTGTATGTTTTTTCCTTCTTGATAAAGGCCAAGAGAAAGCAGCATGAGAGCACGTTGAGGCGGTTAAAGGAGATTCATGATTACCAGCAGAGGGCTTTACACCACAACTCCCCCACTTCCTCCACACCACCTTGCTCTTCAGGGATTACGTTGAAAGCCAATACATCTCCTGGTCCTCTTGGCGATCTATCCTCAGCAAGTACCCAGTCTAGTGTGAGAGATGTTGATGAGAAAATTAAAAGGGTTGTTGATAGTGACCCATTATACATTCCATTGAACGATTTGCGGTCAGGTACCCAACAGTATTTCTGTGAGGACAATTCAGCAGAGGCAGAAACTGATCAGAACAGGCTGTTGCCATTAAATGATGTCTGTTGTCCACAATTAAAAGATCACCAAGATGATTCAAGAATGTCCACATTGCTCAGTGTGGCTGAGAACAGTGCCTCGCATGTCAGCTGACTGCTCTGGTAAAAACCTCATTCAGAACCTTAACTTCAAGACAGATTCACAGATGTTCTATCAAGAATTGCCAAGAGCTGTGATTCCAACTTCTGTTTCCCATGATGGCCATTCCAAGAACCAGCTTACATGAAGTTTACTTACTGTGAAGTTGTCCTCAACTAAGTGCACTTTATATTTCTACAGCATCCGTTGTCATGGTAGTTAAGGGCTTACTTAGCTGTTAAAGTAAACTTCATGAAACCGGCCCAAATCTTTTTGAACCTGCTAGTGGAAGCTCACTTTCCAGCTTTATGGCCACAATGACAAAGTTTCAGCCACTTTAGTATGAACCCTTAAATGATTGCTTGTGTATATTGACAGCGTAGCCATTTGTTTCTCTGAAATAGAGCTACATGAAGAGAAGATTTTTTTTTTTTTTTTTTTTGGCTAAAAAGACTTTAAAGTACTTTTTCTGCTTTATTTGAAAGTAACAGAAACATTTATATGTATTTACCTATTTCAAAATCCAATTATGTATTTTTGAATGCTGTTTTTAATATATTAGTAATTTGCATAATAACAGCGCATATCTTTTCTGTCTCCGGTTGAAACTGGGTCCAATCGCTATGATTTCTTCACTCAGATTTCAGGTATGAGGTTAAAGTGTAGGCCTCCTGTACTTAACAGGCAAAATCGTGGTATTTAGGGTTTTATTTGCTTAAAAGCTGTTTAGTGCTTTTATACTTTGACTGTGGAACAGGTTTTTGTAAATATGATAATCATGTGATACATTAACCCATCAAAAAATGTGCCTGAAGACAGTAATTATACATTTATTTTGATATAGTGTTTAGATCGTCAACAGTGATTTCTAAGTTAGAAAGCACCCTGTCTAAATTGCTTTGTAATGGAGCATTTGTATGGTTGATTCAGCTCAGTCAAACATAGCTATTCTGCTTGACTGAAGGTTTATAGTTGATTATCTCTAATGTTCAACAGAACACAGTTTTTGTATAAGTATGTGGCTTGTGAATCAAAATAAATTTAACTGTATATTTTAAAAACCTGAATAATGTTGCTGTACTAGTAAAATATATGGAAAATCTAATTTAGATAGCCACCAAAAAAGCATATGGAAAAAGGTGCTAAATAAGGCTGAATAGAAATATATTGTTAAGTATGGAAATTGTATTGAAGCTTTAAGCTTGCTTTTTTATTTTGGAGAGTGCTATATTTGTATATACCACAAGGCAGGTATAATCACCACCTCGTTAACGCTAGCCCCACCAGTGCCGGTATATGGTCATAGTTGAAGCCTATAAGAACCAAGAACCACTTCAATTTTTTTGTGATGGATGTCAGCTCCTTGCAAATGAAGACCACTTAAGTCTTCCCCATGTAACCAACATCAGCAACACTCAGATACATCAAACTCTTTGGCCATTTGCTGCTTAGAAGTCGTTTTGCCATTGAACTGTAAAACAACACGGACACCTGAGAAAGAAAAAAAGAAAAGAAAACCGCACCCCCCAACCGCAAACATTTCACTACCATGACCTTAATGGGCTCAAAATTTTGTCCATCTACCATCATTCCTAATCTGTAAAACATTCAACGTTTGCACTGAGAGAAGTGCATGTGGATCAGGGTAGAGTCTGGTCAGATCTTTTGTCTTGCAGTTACTCCAATACGCCAGTGATTCGTCTTCTCCCAGTCGTGGACAGGACATCTCCTCGGTTTACTCCAGGCTCAGATTTGCTGCACCAATAACACTGGGTTAAATATTCTCGAGTATATTGTTCAACACTACAGATGTAATAAATAAATCAGATTATACGCATTGCCTTTAAATTAGCAGGGTATATTCCAGCAGTTGAACCCAATTATTCCACAAGTTGCTATTTCCTCATTCACAAGATGTAAGGTCAGCCTTATTCTCAAAAAACGAAAAAAAAAATTACAGCAGGTGTTCAAACAAGGTGCAGTGATATGAACTGTCTACAGATACGAGTTATCTATGGGTTATAATGTACATGGGCTTGCTTCTCAGAGGCCTTTGTCTCGCTCTGTATGTTATGTTCATGTTGCTTCGCCAGTCTGACTACATACCACGGTTAAACACTTTTCGGTACTTACACTTTTATAACTTGTACAAAATTCTTAAATATTCGGAGGAATATGCAGCCTCTCAGAAAAACTATCCACTACGGTTTTGTTTATTTCATCGTTTACTTTATCCGCATATCTGTCTTGAGAATGTGAAATTTTAGGATAGGTTGAAAAATGATTTCCGTAATGTTATTGCTCTATATGTTTCCATATCAAATTTAACTTCCTCTCACAAGCATTCATTGTAATGCCTTGAAGATTATAATGGTTAATACGAATGTAACTGTTCTAATAAAGCCTACTGCAGTTCAAATGACATGTAGGAAGAACTGTCTGCACAAAGCTGACATTCGCTGAGTATTATTTCAAATATTCTCGCGAAATATTAAAATACTAAAAACAAAAGATCATGCATAATTGACTGTCTTCGCCATATTTTAAATTAGACTCCTTGATGAAGTCATTGCATTTTTCAAAATGGCCGCCGCTTGAAAACGTTCATTTTGGTACATTCCTTGTTCCAAATTCTGCATTCAGTATCAACCATGACAAAGCGTGCACACAGTCGAATGCCTTGTACATCCCAGATTGTCGGCTTAAGCATTTTTCACCGTAAAGCTATGTGTACGTAGTGCGGAGTAATCGTTGATTTGTCGCATCTTCCGAAAAGCAAGTTCGCTTTGCAGTGTTTGACTATTTCATTATATTGATGTTGCCCGTTAAATCTCTGTTTAATTCATCTCTTCCAAACCTTTGATCCGTCCGTAACTACACGGCTGACAATCAAACACACATAGGGCACAAAAAGCTTTTACTTAGAACGGAGTTGACTGTTGAAGATGGCTTTGCCACTTAGACATAAATCTATGATCCGTTTTGTTTCTGTGAACCTTTTTGCTACGATGTGTCAAACTCTTAACATCCTATTTGTTTTAGTCGGCTATTACCAGATACATTTATCATTATGAATTGTAAATAAGCTGAACGAAATTCGGAATGCATTCAATTCACAAGAATCAAACTTTATATGGCACTGGACACAACCTGATATAAAGAAATTTTATAATGTATATCTTAATTATGTTTGCGTGCTCCAGACACTGACCAATTGGTGTGTTATATAATATTGTACAATAAATATGCCTGGGATGCAAAATTCTCATATTGTATCCCTGTTAGGCTTATAGTTTACGTGTGGAAAGGAACTGAATAAGCACGTTTTTATGGGGATCGAACCCAATGTTCTGCTAGGAGCCGAGGGGTAAATATGTCTAGGCTAAACTAGTTTGGGTTTTTTTGGTTTTGTTTCGTTTGTTTTTTTGTCAGTAGACTTATATGATCACAAAGGCAATGTCCTTAACATGATTTACTCAAGTAGTAGTACTACGTTTTGTTACATATATTGTGTCGCTCTAGTTATGGGATATGAAAACAACCCTTTCCTATACGAGGGTCTCCCGTTCTGAAATCGCCCGCACATCGTATGCGGCAACTTCCGTGGTGACATATAATTCCTATCCCACGCGGGTTGCCATGGCACTATATGTATATTTGGTTATACAGGACTTAAACGGTTTCAGTCTATCTGTTTTAACACACGTCTGGTTTAACACACGTCTGGTTTTTGAAGCATGTATATATATATATATATATATATATATATATATATATATATATATATATATATATATATAATACATGTATATATATAAATAAACAGGTGAACGTAATATGTAGCTTGTTTATGTGGAGATAAGAATTTATATGGATATACACATGTGGAATCTTTTGAAATATGTCTTCAATACTGTTTTTTCCCCTGTTTATCTGGTCATAATAAATGAAAACAAAAGTTCTGTGATGTTATTTAGACAAAATCAAATTATAATTGTGCCTCAAATTCTGAAGAATCTTGCATCAATAAACACAAAATTACAACTAAACATGTATGTGACTATCCTGTTCTCGTTTATTAATTATAATAAAAAATGTGAAAGTATATGCATGTAAGTTGTAGTTACCCCACGGTATAGCTCCCCTGGCCAAGTCTCATAATGGGTTCTCTCGGAAGACAACTATACGTCTTGATCATTTATGTGCATCGTGTTGCAATCTACCACCCGCTGGTTCTGCTCTGCATTGAAATCCGCCCCGCGGGGGATGGGAGAGGAGGAGAGTTCGCCGGCTCAGGTGGTAGAAACCTTGGCCGGCTTGCTGGGACATCATGCTGTCCTTCACCACTGAGGTCACTTGTTCGAATCCAGCTTTCGCTGTTTCGGGTGAAAGAGGTTGGGCAGGTGCCTAGCGAAGGCCTGCGGTACACACATGGCACTCCGGTTTCCTTCACCCATAAACCTGACTGCCGTCGTATAAGTAAATAATTCTCGAATACACCGTTAGACTCCAATCAAATAAATAAATAAATCAGCCGGTTTGTCACATTTGTATCAAAGTACACTGATTTCCTTCTGGTTTGACTTGCCGGCCAGATGCAGTTCATGTTTATTTCAATAAATAAACCGGTTTGTCACATTTGTATCAAAGTACACTGATTTCCTTCTGGTTTGACTTGCCGGCCAGATGCAGTTCATGCAGACATTTATAATGCCGACTTTTCATAAGACACCAAACTTGACAAAATGGCAATGTACTGACACCAATTAACCAATGACTCCGCCACACAAAGTTCTTGGCCAAGTAGCTGAATCGAAACACCAGAACTTTTCACAAATATCTGGGTCTATGCGCAGATATACAGACATTGGCATACCATTCGTCAGCCAATAAGGACGTTCCAGGTCAATAATCGTCAGAAGACACGCTGTTCTCCCAGGAAAGAACCTTTTTAACGGCATTAGACTGACAGGCTGTCATTCGGTGCCTTTAAAATCTATAAAAGCCAAGTCCTGTGGAAATCACCGCGTCTGGCAGCTGCTCTAACAACGTTTACACCTCACTGATGTTGCTGCAGTAAACATCAAAGAGCTCTACGAGGAAACTAGATAAACCGAGAGACACATAACACTTTGATTATAAGTTTTGTCCCTGTATTACATGTTTACATGTATATACCGGATAACTGATTGGTTCGAGAAATTCACAAACATTCAACATCTGAATACTCGCGTGCACTGAACGTGAGCACTATTGTCTGAGGTAAGACATCACTCAATCTGTTGGAATTGCATGGAAGATCCTATCGTTTCTTGTGTGATACTGCTGATCCAGTGAACAATAACACTGTTATAACTTACACCCATTACAGAAAAATGACTGCCACAACCTCTGTTCAAGCGCAACATGGGACGTATATCTGCTGAAACGCTTCAAAGTAAACTAAAACAATTAATCTATTAACTTTAACAGAAGGTGAGTGATGAAAGAATGTATTCTGTTATTGCAACAGATAATTCTGTTAAATAATATAGCACACATATTCTGTTAATAGGGCTTTATCCCTGAGAGATAAGCTGGGTTAATCTTTAGACGTTCTAGCCATGAGGCCACTGGAGCCGTCTATTTCGTTTGGATGAGACGCATATATTTTATACTCGTCTGTCTGTTTTTATTAACAACACTGAATGAAGCGTTGGAGACTTTTTCTGTTAAATGACCCTGTCATTTTCCCTTAGTTTTTGGGTGCATTTTTCATCGGCCCACTTGGTGGTGGATTTCTTGCGGGTTATACGCACAGTATTTAACTTGAAGTTAGGTTTCGCTCACATCTGTGTTTCTACACGGCGAGATCTGATAGCATATCATTTACATATATACATTAGTCACCTTATTTTTCCAAAGGGTGATATGAGGTTCACCTGGCTGTTCCAAGGGGCGTGTTTTTGACACCGTATGTGTTCACAATTGCCATTTGTCATGCATTTTGCCATGGACTGTATTACGTTTGTCATGCATTTGGCAGTTTACCGGCCGTGACTTTTTTGAGTCCGCGTACATTGTCATGTATTTGGCAATCTAACAGCCGTGATGTTTTGAGTTCGCGTACATGCATTTAACACCATATGTGTATGCAGTTATCATTTGTCATGTATTTGGCTGTTGACTGTAGCACGTTTATCGTGTATTTGGCAGTTTACAAACGTGACGTTTTTGAGTCTGCGTATATGCATTTGACATTATATGTGTCTGCAGTTGTCATTCGTCATACATTTGGCCGTTGATTGTAGCGCATTTGTCATGCATTTGGCAGTTTAACAGCCGTGTCGTTTTGAATTCGCGTATATGCATTTAACACCATATGTGTCTGCAATTGTCATCTGTCATGCATTTGACCGTTAATTGTAGCACGTTTGTCATGCATTTGGCAGTTTAACAACCGTGACGTTTTTTAGTCCGCACACACGCATTTGACATGGCATGTGTCTGCAGTTGCCATTCGTCATACGTTTGGCTGTTGACTGTAGCACGTTTGTCATGCATTAAGCAGTTTAACAGACGTGACGTTTTGAGTTCGCGTATATGCATTTAACATCGCATGAGTCTGCAGTTGTTATTTGCCATGTATTTGGCTGTCAACTGTAGCACGTTTATCGTGTATTTGGCAGTTTACTAACGTGACGTTTTTGAGTCTGCGTATATGCATTTGACATCGCATGTGTCTGCAGTTGTCATTTTTCATGTATTTGGCTGTTTAACAGACGTGACGTTATGAGTCCGCGAACATGCATTTGACATTGTATGTGTCTGCAGTTGTCATTTTTCATGCATTCGGTCGTCAACTGTAGCACGTTTGTCATGTATTTGGCAGTTTAACAAACGTGACGTTTTTGAGTCCGCGTACACGCATTTGACATCGCATGTGTCTGCAGTTGTCATCTGTCATGCATTTGGCCGTTAACGGTAGCACGTTTATCACGTTTTTGGCAGTTTAACAGCATGTTTTCCAATATGAATCTGATAGTTTTGTAGTTAATCTTAAATAAAGATTTAATTAGAATAACAGTATATTATGTTGAATATGACACAGTATTATATTGTAAGAATACATTCCAGCATCACTCAGACAATAGACTTTCTTTTAAAATAAACAGATTGATTTTTTGAAGTGTAAGTATCAAACAGTCGTTTCTAGTTGCATATTCGTTTACAAACTGCAACGAATAACTGATTCTAGAAAAACCATGTAAACGCAAACAAATTATCTAGATCACTGGAGTCCGCTATTATAAGTTTACATCAAAGCAGGATCAAAGGCATTATAGTAGTAGGTCTATTTGAAGTAAAAAAATATATGGAATGCCTGACACCGCCCTTTAACTAACGAGACAACGTATTTGAAGAAACAAGTTGCTTATATATAAAATCTGAGGGTTAACGATAGCGAGGGTAGTAGCGTTGTTGTTATTTTAGGATGTTGGAATGCTAAAGCTGGTCAGTATTAAATTGGCTGCGCAGAGATACGACTAGACTGGCACGCCAGGTCCAGTTTCCTTCAAAGGGGTGATCAAAGTTCAGCCGCTTGGGAAATGGTGTAGCTTATGTGTTGGAACTCGTACCTTTACGCTCGGAAGCGACTGCATTTCTTAGTGTAGGAATTGTATCTAGAAGTACCATTAGTACAGAGCACCATGTGTTGAGCTACTGGTCTGTAACCCTAGAAACGTGACGAGGAGGGACGTGGAGCTCTAAAGTACACGTGGAACTAAGGTAGGCGAGAGGATAAAGGCATGCATGCAGAGTATAATAGTGCTTCAGTGTAACTTGTAAATACGTTGAGCATAATATATTATATGGGCTGATTGATTGAGTGAGTGTTTGGGGTTTAAGGTCGTACTTTTATATGGGTTGAAGTACATGTAATATTCATGTAAGTTCTTTTATATGTTTAATGTTTAAATGAATTTTTCTGAGGATTCTGGCCAGATTCTACCACTTACAGATAAGAGTGATCGTCAGCGTGTAAGTGGAATGTATATTGGGCTGAGTCAAGTAATTAATAAACAAATATAAAAACTTCAGTTTTGTGTCGTGAAACTGAAATAGAATAAAAAGGATATATTAGCTGGACCATCGCTCAAATACATATAACAATGTCAGAGGCAATTACGTCGCCTCTCAAATAACTGACAACGGAAAAATTAGAAACTCTCTACTTTACTAAAACCGTCTTGATATGTCTCGGACTGTTCGTTGTTGATGAGATAAAGAAATACTGGCCGTATAAGAAAAATCATTAAAACTATACCGTGATAAATTTATTTAATCAGGGTATCCTATCTGTTGTGTTCACGAATGCAGTGCACTGACCCACAAATGTATATTGTGACACTGAATTACGGGAGGATATTGAAAACAAATAGTGAATGTAATATTTCACATTTTTTGTAAACATGCGCCTGTCGTTTGAGGAATCGCGTTTATAGAAGTGGTTATCATTGAGAAAGATCGCCATGCATATACATGTGTATTAATATATAAGGATTCGGACCTCTTAAAATTTAAATACTGTGTACAGATTTCTGGATGAATGTTATGTCCATAATAACCATTTCGATTTAGCGCGTGTAATTAATCATAGCTTAAAGCAAACAAGTTTCTCATATATCTGTTTTAGACGACCAATGGGCCCTATGATTTCCATTCATGCACACATTTAATTTGCACTTCGGTTAATCCGGCCGTCATTCTGACTGTACCCGATTTCCAGCTCGACCCACGTGTGCGTGAAGACATAGTTACATGCCTTACGTTATCTCAGGTGAGACAACGTTATAAGTATTGGCATCAAGCCGTGTTTCATGGAGGGAAATTATGTCGGACGTTGAACTTTAACCTGTTCTACTCATGCATATCATGTTGATGAGCGGATCCTGATTCTTGAGCCTCCAGATCATATACCTATTTGTAAGAACCAAAAGTACATAGTGTATGAACAGACTGGAGTCAGCTATGAAGAATGTTTGCTAAACAAGTGTGCCACGTGATTTCGGTTCTTCTGACATAAAACAGAAGTGTTCCGACCATGAAGGCCCATAACAGACAAGATCCTTTAATGGTTTAGACCGACCTCTGGGTCCTAGGTTAGACACTGACAGACCACATTAATCATGCCGCCACCAACGAGCATTAGAAAGCTCAAACTTCTGGCCTGGTGTAAGCCGAGAAGGGTGAAGCCAAATCCAAACAGCAAACTTAGCCTCAGAGGCCAACCCTCGGGATTGAGGCAAGAGCATGGGGGAGTCGGAAGGGGGGAGGTGGGTTGTGAGTGGACAAACTTTCCGCTCTTAGTATGTTCGGTTTTTGGGTTGGTATTTCCACGTAAATGAATGGTTTAGTAACACATGTTACTCTGGCCAATGAAATACCAAGATTCTATCGTCGTGTCTCGCGGGAAATCCCTTTGTGCATTCTTTTAGTCCTCAGCATTACCGTGATTTGTAGCACAGGAGTGTGTGAAAGGATAACTTTTACGTTTTCAAGAAGTTTCGGAGGTCCGATTGCTGGGAGAGGCATTATACGCACGTTACTTGTTTACATAACAGTTGGTTTGGTTTTGGTATGTATAGTCAGTGTCCTATTCAGGCTAAGGTTTGATACCCTGCTATATTGGCTGAGATTATGTGCTGTTATAACATATAAAGCATGACGTGAATGAGATGAGTAAGTTTAATTCGCTTGGAACAGATACAGTATTTATTAATTTTTCATGGGTTTATACTGCCGTTATGGACAAGGCGTCGGTGTCTGTCGCAAACAGATTCTTGGTTAAAATTCGACTCAATCTAGTATTAGCTCGAAACGTTTTATATTCTGTGAACATCCTGCTTTTGATTTGAATCTTTTAAGTAGAGCTATTGTCTTATGGTTTACAATTGCAATAAAGCTTCAGAGTTTTGTAAAAACCCATATAATTCCAAATAGTCGACTGATGAATACTTCGACCTCTTAACCTCTAAACCGTGAATAGTTAAGTCAAAAGCATGCATTTTTTAAATAAATGAACTATTTAAATTGAAATGTGTTGCAGATATTTTAAGGACACTGTTTCCTCGTTAGTCCAAATGTTTGACGTCTATATTTCCTACTACAACTATGGTGTTGGGTTGTGTAAGTCTAAGGTTATCAATCAGTCTGTAGTCTATCCTACTTCTTATCATATGTACCTGTGCAGCAAGTTTTTTTTTGTTCACACCCAAGGTCACTGTCTGTGGGTTATGGGCTGACCAAATGCCCGTTTGGTTGTACAACTGTCAACTGTACAAAACAGATAGCATATTCTCAATGATTAAAATTCCAGAATTTTAAGGACGAAAATTCCGCATGTATACAATGAACTAATTAGCTCTCGACAAGTTTCAAAACAATTGATTTAGCAATTCGCAAATAGTATTTGGTAATTAGATTTCCAAAAGACTTATAACCTTGTGTAAAATAAGTATACAGGCATGTGTTGACTTGATGATCATGTTTTATGACGTCACACAAGAGTACAACTCACCACTCTGCCGTGGAAAATTTCCATTGGTCAGGAACGGAAACCCGTTTATTCCACTTGGCACGCCACTCACCACCGACCTGGCACGTGAGCAAGTCGCTTTCCCTAATAGTTAGCGTCTATTTCGTTGAAACCAATACCTCATGGAGAACATACAGTACGTTTACGCGCTAACACCGCGAACATAAATTTATTTGGTATACCCATGCAGTACCTTATCTCTCATCTTTTCTCAGACATTCACAACGCTCAGATGTGGAATACGTCTCCCAGAATTGCTGCCGACTATGTTTACACATCCCTTGTAGGCCATTGCGCTGCGGGAGTTCCCATTAGTGTAGTCGACTACAGTTAAAATATTTTGATAAAATTCCGATTTAATCTGCCGTATTTTAATTATATCACGCTCTATAGGTTTTGTTAAATAAAGTTAAATATAGGCCTATGCCCTTTAGCTAAGACTGCTTTGCCGTTTAGCCATATATTACCAATTTCTGATAACAGTTACCAATTTGCAGTTAATACTATTCATCAAGCTATAGTTTCTTCTCTGTATGCGGTCGCTGTGAGTTCAACTCCAGCTCATGCTGGCTTCCTCTCCGGCCGTAAGTGGGAAGGTCTTCCAGCAACCTGCGGATGGTCGTGGGTTTTCCCCGGGCTCTGCCTGGTTTTCTCCTACCATAATGCTGGCCGCCGTCGTATAAGTGAAATATCCTTGAGTACGCCGTAAAGCATCAATCAAATAAATACATAAATAAATAAATAAATTCTTCTCCGTATTCGGTATGTCTGGAATAACTTTTAACGTATCGTTCGTCTTTAGTTATTGTTTTTAGTTCCAAAGACTAATAATATACATAAATATGAATTCTTTATACATGCGTAGCCTATACAGGCGAAGGACAATGTTTATTAGTCATATAATGAACATGTCACTTAAAGTTCAATCATCAAATTTGGTATCTTCCTTTCCATTATTTTAGCTGGAATTTGTTGTACAATAGGTTGTCAAGCGATATTTAGGCCTTGTTATATAAAAAAAATAACAATTTTAAAGCTATTTTGAAATTTTGACTGAACTCTTAGGTGGCTTCGTGATTCCGGGGCCAGATCTCCTTGAACTAACAATCGGTTGCCTAAAGAATGGTACGCTTGTGTAGAATGTACCTCAATGAGTTCCGAGGTATGAGCCTTTCCCTTAGTTATATCCGCGATTTTCTTGCCTGACTATTCTCACACAGCCTACAAAACCAAGTCCGAAAATCTCAGAAATAGTGATTTTTGCTATTGTATATGAAAATAATGTCATATAAATAAAGCCCATTTCCAAACGGTGGCGTGTTATAGATGTACCTTTTGTTTTAGGCCTATTCACAAACATTACATGGGTTATTGATTGACAGTTATATTTACTCTCAACAATGGAAATAAACGTGTATCTGGGACTGCTTTCGTCTGAAATTATCATGAGAGGGATACTCTTCAGAATGTTGAACCAAATTCAGTCTTGATGGAAAGTGTGTAGAACTTGGTACAGAAATACAGCAGAATATGAGAAAAGAAAGATGCGATATATATTGTGTGTATCCAAGAAACGTGAAAAATAAATTGACGGCCAAAAGAAACTTTACGACTCCGTGAGTTAAATTTAAGCAGCCTTTTCGGCAAATTACTACCAAATTATGAAAACATCGTACGAAACATATTCCCATGTGCGACAAACGTCATATACGCCCACACGAATTTGTTTTGAGACAACGAAGACAGTTGAAAAATCACGTGACCCATGGATGGCCGCACCTGCACATGTAATAAGTATATAAAAAGATTACACACAGTGTGCTGGACTTGCACACTGACTAAAAACCACCAAAGTAATGCCTCGGTTGACTCCAGAACAACCCGAGAGGGCCCTGGGCATGATATCCATAGGAGCCACCCATGCCCATATTGCAAGGATCTTCGGCTGCTCTCGTTTAACTGTGTCAAACTTTATGCAACGTTACAAACAGACAGGGCAGACATTGGACAGGCCAAGAACAGTTCAACGTTACGTGGATGAAATTCTACGTCCTGTTGTCTTGCCATTCCTTTAACAGCAGCCACGTGGTGTCCTGTACCAGCATGACAAGGTCAGACCTCATACAGCTCGAGTTGTTCAGAACTTCCTGGACTCCAAACGACGTCAACGTCTTGCCGTGGCCTGCACGCTCCCCAGATATGTCCCCCCACAGGATACCTCTGGGATATCATGGGCTAACCTTGCAGCTAACCGACAAGAACTGGCGTTCGCTCTCCAAGATCAATGGCAAAGAATCCCATGTCATCTCATCAGACGACTGGCTTTTTCTTTTTTCGGAGAGTTTTTGCATGCACTGAAGCAAGGGGTGGTCACACGCGATATTGATTGGCTTTGATATTGACTGATTTTCAAAATAATCAACTTTTTGTATACTCTGCCCATTGTTAACCAAGATAGAATGGCTATTTTTCTACCCCTGCTCTGTTTGTTCACTTGTAAAATGATTTGAGGGCTGATTTATCCATTCTTATTCAAGACTTTCAATATCTAAAGTCATTAGTCTTTTCAATTAAACTTCAGTCATCCTGTTTTTGCTTTGGTAAAATAAATTGATTTGAACCTTTTGTAAAGTTTCTTTTGGCGGTCAGTTTATATGAAAAAAAATAAATAAATAAAAAAAAGAAACAACGTCGGACTGTAGCATAGATAATGCTGTGGGTGATGTTGATCGATATACAAACAAAACTGCATGGACGTTAACGGTGCGGTTGTGAATGTGGAAGCTTAGGTAGGGGAAAAGTTGCGTGGAATGTGCGTATATATGTCGGTTAATGACTGTAACATATTTATGGCTGTAGGCATCCTAGTACAAGTACAAAGCGTCGAAACAGACATTCGCATACCAGCCGTCAACCATCACTAAACCAATTTCCAAAACAAGGTTACAAACATTAATCATAAAAGAACTGAAATAAAAACCAAAAAAAAAACCGAAAAATTAAGAAATTAGGATGCATGTATTCAGATTGAATGACGCGAGGAACGTTCTAGACGGAGGAATCAAAGTGAAACGAGTAAAAATTGTTTAGCGTGCTTGTTAATAAGTTGCCGTTAATTAAAATATGTATCTATTTTACACTTTGATGGTAACTGTTCATGTATCCTTTTGACTCAACATGGCCTCCAAATCTGGGTTAAGCGGAACTACAAATAACTATATAAAGCCAAGGGACACTCCGTGGCCGAGGGGGTTAGCACGCCAGCACGGCGCAATGACCCAAGAGCCTCCCACCAATGCGGTCGCTGCGAGTTCTTACGTCCAGGTAGTTCATGCTGGCTTCCTCCCCGGCCGTACTTGGGAAGGTCTGTCAAAAACATGCGCATGGTTGTGGGTTCCCCCCCACCCCCCACCCTGGGCTCTGCCCAGATTTCTCTCACAGTAATGCTGGTCCACGTCGTATAAGTGAAATATTCTTGAGTATGGTACGGCGTAAAACACAAATAAAATGATCAAATTAATAAATAAATATAAGGCAATTATGTCCATATTTACTTACAAGAGTACTCACTGCAAAATTGAAGAAACCTAAAGTGAAGTGGCATGATGGATTATCCTTCATACTTTGTGAACACAATAGTTCTTTCGCTTTTCTGTTGAAACTGACATTTTCACGTACAAAACGTGTCGACCGATGAAAAATGTCAACACTTTACTGACATGGATACGACTTGTTAATTAACGGAGCACTGTAGACAAAATAAAGTTTACCGTTTTTATGTATTTATTTATTTGTTTGTTTGTTTATTTGATTGTTACTTAACACCAGGGTGAAGAAATTTTCATTTATGCTATAGCGGTCGGTTTTATGGGTGAAGGAAACCGGATTGCCCGGGGTAAACCATTGATCTTAGTGCTGTAGGTGGTAACACAGTGCTTAACACATATTTCACACGCTCTACAGGTCTTCAGTACTGTACCTCAGCCAGAGTCCCCAGAAGTTCACTCACATCATGACTGTCGGAGGAGAAACTGGTGATAGAGAGGACAAGGAAACCCTGAAGGAAGATGAAGACCGTGGCCACTGGAGAAACCCGCTGGAATTTCTCTTATCCACACTGGGCTATGCCATCGGTATGGGAAGCCTCTGGCGGTTTCCATATTTGGTGATGAGAAACGGAGGAGGTAAGAAATAAATACGTTTTTTTATCGCCAAAAGGAAAATGATTAGCAAAGGACGAAAAAGGAACGACTGGATGACCACGTCTGGTGGACTGGAAAAACCGATGACCCTATTAAATTCGCAATCATTGAAAATGTTTCAAATGCAAGAAATCATGTCATGATTTCACTGCATTTTTGTTAATGGGTATTAGACATACAATGTATTTCACGAAAATTTCAGCTTTTTTAAGTAGGAGAAATAGCATGGAAACAACAAAAAATGTAGAAGTGTGTGCGTGAATTTTTACAGTTATAGTGTCAGAACAAAGTCTATCTTAACATTTGATTAAATATCGCACTTGTCACACTTGAATTGGTAAACTTTACAGTTACAGTGTCTGACAGAACAAAGTCTTCTTAACATTTGATTAAATATCACACTTGACACACTTGAATTGGGAAACTTTACAGTTACAGTGTCTGACAGAACAAAGTCTTGTTAACATTTGATTAAATATCACACTTGAAATGGGAAACTGATATCACCTATCATATTGCACCGAAAAATTTGTCTTGTTTAGTGAAAATTGTATACAAAACAGTTGTGATGTTTTGTATGTGGTCTGTAGTGTTTAATCGTTTTGCATTATCATGGGCAATTCATTGGGGTTTTTTTATTTCATCTCGTGATATGTGGTGGTAAATCAAATATGATTCACGTTGGATCAAAGGATGTCAAGAGATATTATGTGATCAAAAATTCACCCATTCCAAATTCGCTGGAATAAACTTGATTACTAGTTGTCATGATAACAAAAATGTGAGTATAAGATGAAATTATTACGCTAATAAGCTTTTAACAGGTGTACAAGTGTCTGAACTACCTGTTACGTTTAAAAGAGTATAGCGTAAAAACTTTTGGAGATAAATAAGTAACCAAAAAGCTCATCAGCTCTGTAACTCAAGCATTTGTGGCACTGATATAGTTTGAAAAGTACTGTTGTGCCCTTACTTCTAGGAAATGAGAACTTGTAGGCAAATTCGTTATTGTGCTTCGGATGTTAAAGGCCGACAACTCTTCTTCACCACACGTCTAACCTATTTTAGTCCCAAAAAGTGCTAAATACCTGATGGATCATAAATAACTCAAGATATGGTATTTGCGGTCCGTTTCTTTCCTTTTCAGGGTGGATGTAGAACCAATATGCTTTAAAATTCAATAAATATTTCATGAATATATTTTCTTATTGTGTCATCTTTTACAGGTGCCTTTTTAATTCCCTACATTATATTTGCTGCGATATTTGGATTCCCCCTATTTTTCATGGAGTCCGCATTAGGACAATACTTCCAACAGAGTCCCATCCGGGTCTTTGACATCTGTCCCCTGTTTAAAGGTGAGCAGTACTTTGGCTTATATTTGGTGACGTTTCCTCTAGGTACAAAGGAAGCCCATCCTCAGCAGTTTTGTTAATTTGTTAATTGACACCTGTCTCTTATCAAAGGATTATTTATGTAGTTATTTGATTGGTGTTTAACGCGTTACCCAAGACTATATGTCCCTTTTCCTCTACACTGGTTCTTATCTATAACACAAATGTATATTAGTGTAATACATGTACTTGCTGGATTTTTTGGTTCATGGAGGCCCTACTTACACTTAGTTGGTGGATTTCTTGGTTTCATGGAGGCCCTACTTACATGTAGTTGCTGGATTTCTTGGTTTCATGGAGGCCCTACTTACATGTAGTTGCTGGATTTCTTGGTTTCATGGAGGCCCTACTTACATGTAGTTGCTGGATCTCTTGGTTTCATGGAGGCCCTACTTACATGTAGTTGCTGGATTTCTTGGTTTCATGGAGGCCCTAATTACATGTAGTTGCTGGATTTCTTGGTTTCATGGAGGCCCTACTTACATGTAGTTGCTGGATTTCTTGGTTTCATGGAGGCCCTAATTACGTGTAGTTGCTGGATTTCTTGGTTTCATGGAGGCCCAACTTACATGTAATTGCTGGATTTCTTGGTTACATGGATGTCCCACTTACATGTAATTGCAGGATTTCTTCATTTCGTGTCTTTACATGGAATTGCTGGATTTCCTAGTTTCGGTAGTGAAGAAATCACGAGTAACTCAAGATTCCTGAAAAAGAATGAACCAGGCGAGACGCGCCGAGTTTATTACTTGTCACGAATCTACAGTTACGAGTGTTTTCTCTCACTTAAGCGACACGATAGACCCATGCCATAGTTGTATATTATCTTTTAAGAATAGACAGTTTATGTGTGTGGTCTTATCCGCATAACAATACAAATACCAGGTCAGCAAGATTTCTATGGAACATGTTAAACGGATATCCTTCGTATAAAACGAAACCAAAGCATTTTGCATTTGAATCCACAAACTCCCGAGCTTGGATACTTAAAAAATGGTTAACAGCTCAGACAATAATGTGATGTCACAACTGTCGTTTAATGTAGGCCTACGTACAGTTAATTACCGCTTTTCCTGGTTTCCTTTAGTTGTTAGATTCGTGTCTTTACAACTTATTTCCTGTTTCCTACTTTCGTGTGTTTACATGTAATTCCTGGATTTCCTGGTTTCGTGTCTTTAAATGTGATTGCTGGATTGGTGGTTTCATGTACTTACATGTAATTGTTGGATTTCATGGTTTCGTGTCTTTACATGCAATTCTTGGATTTGCCTCTTTTCAACATATACTTACATGTACTAATATGTAATTGGTGCATTTTCTGGTTTCATGTACCGGTACTGACATTCAATTCCTGGTTTTCTGATTTCCTGGTTTTCTGTACTTACATATGGTTGGATTTCCTGATTTCGTGTACTCACATGAAATTACTGGATTTGGAGGGTTCATGTATTTACATGTAATTACATGTAAATGATTATCTGATTGCTTGGTTACTTATTTTCATGTGCGTGCATGTAATTACGGAATTTCCTGATCACGTGTACTTCGATGTAATTGCTGGATTTGCTGGTTTATTGTATTTGTATTTATTTGCTGGCTTCCTGGTTTCGTATGTTTTAGGTATCGGCGTCGTGATGTGTATGGTCTCTGTTCTGGTCCCCGTGTATTACATGACTGTCATAGCCTGGGCACTGTACTTCCTGTACAACGCCTTCTCGTCTACATTGCCTTGGACGACGTGTGGAAACATCTGGAACACTAACTCCTGTATGCCGCTGACGTCACTCGGGAATGACTCCTTCAACGCTTCAGGACTGGTGTTCACAAAGCCTGTACTGTCCACAGAAGAATTCTGGGAGTACGCACATTATTTGTTATTTTCAGTTAACTATTCCTTCGAATCTACAATCTGATTATCGGCATATACTGGAAAGCAAATGGCACTATATTAGATGTTATATTCGATCATGTTTTCCTAAATGTTTCCCTAAAATCACTGGCCTTTCTCTGGGATCAATAATTTTATTTATTTGCTAATTATTTTTTATTATTATTGTCCGGCAGCACGTGAAAAGGTCTGACAACAACCTGCGGATGGTCGTGCATTTCCCCCGGGCTCTGCTCGGTTTCCTCTCCCCCACCCATAATGCTGGCAGCCGTCATATAAGTGAAATATTCTTGAGTACGGCATTAAACACCAATAAAATAAATAAGTTAATAAATATTTTTTATTGCAATAATTTCAGTTTGCATTCACCCGTTCTTTTATTGGATATCATAGATAGCAAATTCTGGGCATCAAGGGTATGTGTTTTGCAGAAATAGTCTTTTGGTATGAAAGTGACTAGTGTGTATGAACCTTCGCTGGCAGAATGGTGTAACAGACTCTGAAGAATCTCGAATAGGCCCTTAACATTGTCATCGCACTTTCGAATCCATCTCCGCTGCCCTGACCGTGGCCTCAGCAGGCTTGTCAGATTTCTGATGAAGTGCACTGTTTTCTCGCCACTCATTCCATCGGTTCATCTGCCCATTCCATTAGTCTTCTTTTCTCATTCCTTTCGTTTCCTCCACCATTTCGCTCTGTTTCCCCCACACATTACATCGGTTTCTTCTACACATTCCCTCAAATTCCTCCTCTCATTCCCTCGGCATCCTACACCCATTCCCCTGGCATCCTCCACCTATTCCCTTAGTTTTCTCCACCCACCTGTGCACTGGTTTTACCCCGGATCTCTCCACTCCTTCTCTCGTTTCTTTTGCACATTCAATCTGTTTTCTCCACACATCCCAGCAGTTTCCCTTGGTTTTCCCTCCCAGTCCCTCGGTTTCACCCACTCATTACGCAGAATGCAGTCAAATAAATGAAATGTTCTTTAGAATCTTATTCACTTATTTCTTTGTTCTTTATCGTCATGGTCAAGAATCCGTTTTGAGAACTGCGTGAAACAGCACTCTAATGCATAAATTGATTTTCAGACCCTGCCCTTAGATCGTCTTCATATATATGTCACCTTTATTTAGATATATAAACTGTGTGTCTCGCGCAGCTTAGGAATTTGATCATCTTTCAAACATTTCATCCAACATGCTGACAGTGTTTCTGGCATAAGGCTTTAGCAGAGTGATCAATCTTGCATCTCAATGTAACAGTGTGAGGTGAAATTTTGGGTAAAAGTTTGTTGTCTTGATTTTTACAGGAACAAGGTGTTGGGTATTACAGAAGGAGTGGAGGACGTTGGATCAGTCCAAGGACATTTAGCCTTAGCACTGCTTGTGGGATGGTGCTGTATATTCATCTGCATATTTAAGGGAATCGAATCGTCTAGAATAGTAAGTATCAGGGAGAAAAGTAAAGAAACGAAAAAGTTAAAATTCAGAACTGGAAATGATGACTTTTGTTTGAGACATTGTTAATATTTATTTATTTATTTATTTATATTTTTATTTATTTATTTATTTTATTGGTGGTTTACGCCGTACTCAAGAATTTTCACATATACAACGGCGGTCAGCATTATGGTGGGTGGAATCCCGGGGGAATCCCAACAGCATCCGCAGGTTGCTGACGGACCTTCTCACGTACTGCCGGACAGGAAATCAGGATGAGACAGTGTTAATAAAACTGTTGGCGAGGTTTAAACATACAAGGATCGTATTTACAAGAACGTCTAGGGGATATTGATTTGATTTTGTTTATCTGATTGATGTTTTACGCCGTACTCGAGAATATTTCACCTACACGACGGCGGCCAGCATTATGGTGGGAAACCCACAGCCATGGTCAGGTTGCTAGCACGTACCAGGAAAAGTGGAGGAATTGCAATCAAGACGTAAAGCTGGTGCAAGTGTGTATAAGGCACGACGCTGAAATGTGGGGACTGAACGACTATGTACATAACCATTATGCAGTCCTATTGTACACAGGGTCTTGTTATCAACAGCGTGTTTATAATAACTGGTTATGCAATAATAATAATAATTCCAATATTTGCATTCTCACAAAAATGGCGAGATTTAAATTTCAGAGAAGGGTTTAACATATAATGCTATTTGGAATAAATATTGCCCAGTTTGTATTTATATTTCCTGTCGGTATACATCATTCCAGGTATCCCGTTTATCTTATATCTCGATATCACCTTGTGTGTGCTTGTATTTCTAGGTTGTATACATCAGTCACCATCCCACTTATCCTTTATCTCGGTATCCCCTGTGTTTGTTTGTATTTCCAGGCGGTATTCATCACCACTACCATTCCACTTATCCTGTATCTTGATATCACCCTGTGTGTGTTTTGTATTTCCAGGCTGTATACATCACCACAACCATTCCCCTTATCCTATATCCCGGTATCACCTTGTGTGTGTTTTGTATTTCCAGGCTGTATACATCACCACAACCATTCCCTATCCTATATCCCGATATCACCTTGTGTGTGTTTTGTATTTCCAGGCTGTATACATCACCACAACCATTCCCATTATCCTATATCCCGATATCATCTTGTGTGTGTTTTGTATTTCCAGGTGGTATATATCACCGCAACCATTCCCTATCCTATATCCCGATATCACCCTGTGTGTGTTTTGTATTTCCAGGCTGTATACACCACCGCAACCATACCCCTTATCCTATATCCCGATATCATCTTGTGTGTGTTTTGTATTTCCAGGCTGTATACATCACCACAACCATTCCCTATCCTATATCCCGATATCACCTTGTGTGTGTTTTGTATTTCCAGGCTGTATACATCACCACAACCATTCCCTATCCTATATCCCGATATCACCTTGTGTGTGTTTTGTATTTCCAGGCTGTATACATCACCACAACCATTCCCTATCCTATATCCCGATATCAGCTTGTGTGTGTTTTGTATTTCCAGGCTGTATACATCACGGCCACTATCCCGTTTATCCTGCTGATCATCCTATGCGCCTGGTCGTCCTCATTCCCGGGCGCCACAGACGGAATGCTGATCTATATCACTCCGAGGTGGGACAAAATGAAAAATTACCAGGTGAGCTTATACTTATTTCTGACATATGAAATTCGTTAAATTTATTGGTGTCACTTTTGCTGAACACTCCAAAATGTCTCAATTAGACCAAGGGGATATGTTTAAGATAAAGGAAGCCAAATGAAGACGAGTTCAAACCACCTTCTGTCAGCAGATATCTGGCAGAGTTATTACAATTTTTGCCTGCATATTTTGTGGAGACATTTGCAAGGAAATATCACACGTGCGCTTCCTGCTAATTATGCTAATCGTGTATTTACTCGTCCTACGTTTACACAGTCTAGGTTCATTGTCTCTGGATTAATTTACAGTATACAAAAAACACTTGTGTTGCAATCTTACGCAACAACTTGTTGTGTCTTCATTTAACACCGAAATGTCTTACCACAACGCAATCGTGTGTTAAATCTGAAGTACACATGTTTGTGTTTCAAAAATAATAAAACACAAACTTGTGTTTAACTAAAATGAGGTTATTTATACAGTAAAACTTTCTGTATTATGCAACAAGTATTGTGTATCATCAACATCAGACACATTATGTGTTCAATTCTTTCAACACATGATCTTGTGTTAATACAACACAAGACAGAGTTCTTCAAATATGACATAAGACCTTTGTTAGAAAGAACACAAGTTTGTGTTTGTGTTGAAAACAAAACACTTCTCGCAGATTCCTGAAGAAGTTATTGCATTATTAAGTAAGATCAGAATAAATGTAGAATTTATGTGTATTTTATTTATATATTTTATACCCACTCCATTCGTAATCTTCACCGTTGTCATGTAAGTGAAAATGTCTTGATGTTTTCGGCGTTAAATCTGGGCGTCGTAAGAGATATTTTTATATCAGCTGTCAACCAGGTCAGCACTCGAAAGACCAACTTCCAACTAACAATGTTCAATACAAACCACCCAGAACAAAGAAAGTAGACCGCTATAAAATAAAATATTCAGACTGAGTCATGTAAAGAAAGGCAGCCCACATTTTTCAGTGATGTAGGAAAGACGCAAGGAGCTTTCGTGTATAAACCAGGATTCTGCTGGTGGACTAAGCATCCCCGAGACCTGGATCTTGTATATTAACCGTGATACACACCACAGTGTTTTGAGTAGCTCATCAGTGACGTGTAATAAATTACAATTAACATCACTGCATTTTTTGCCTAATTCTGCTTAGACCATAATGCTGGGGGGCATGTAATTTGCTACTGGTTAAGCATTTACATGCACAGTCAGAATAAAACCCTGAGTGAGGTAAATTGGCAAGAGGCTGTGTTTGCCTTACGTGTGACCAATTGCCAGCTATCACACTGTCGTGGCTGCTCTGGTTTTACTTTCTATGCCGTACGTTTTTAATCATGTTTATTTTATATGCGCGTAAATTTAATCTGCGTCTTAATGGTGCACCGTCTTATTTTTATAAGATGTCTTTAGCCTGGACGCTTTAATTGCTATTGCTCAAGCATCGAATCAACAGGATACATATACAGCCCCTAGCAACACGATGCATATACAGCCCTTAGCAACACGATGCATACACAGCAGCTAGTCCCTTATTAATCGGACTTAAGTTACATGTAGACATAGTTGATGATTTGATGAATCAGAACACAGAAATATTTGCGCGATACTCAAGAAAATTAACTTATAACGACAATGGTCAGGTTAATGAGTGGAGGATACCACCGCCCATCGACTGTCGAGTACCTGGCAAATTTCTGACTCAATGCCGCAGTGACGTTAAGTACTAATTGTCTGTCCCTGTTCTCTCTGCGTTCACCAGGTATGGGTGGAAGCATTCATCCAAGTCTTCAACTCACTCGGCCCAGCGTGGGGAGGTCTCATCACACTGTCTAGCTTCAACCCCTTCCGCCATAACTGTGTGAGGTAGGCACGTGTACATGTAAATCTACAGCTCTCGGCTTGAATAAAGTCATCAAAAATGTGACAACAGCAGGAGACAATATATAGTTTTCGCATCGACGTACTTTTATTCTGAGTGTTGTACACGGTGCCCCAGAAGTCGTGCACCATCCTGATTTTCATTTTTTTTCTGTGTTTCAGATTTAATACTGATTTTAATTTTTTTCTCTATCTTTCAGAGTTAATTATGGCTAATAAACTAACAGTACAAAAAAGACTTGAATTTTGTTTTGACTTATGTTTGGAAGAGATGGGGCAACACAAGCATTCAACCTCAACGTGGATGGTGCACGACTTCTGGGACACCCTGTATTTTGAATTTCAGGGTGAGATGATGCAAATAACGGACAAAGTTGCAGCCTGTTATTAGCCACATTGGCCGGTTGTCAAGTGTGCGCATAGATATATAGGGTGGTTTTATATTATAATTTACGATTCATTTCAAGAGAAAAAAACACCCAACGCATGAACAATTGCATCTGTCATATAAGCGGTATATATTCATAAAGTGGTATAAAGCACGAATCAAATGGATAAATGATGAAACAAACTAGCATAGAAATGTTTGAAAGCGTACACAATGTGGAATTATCTCAGAGCAAAATGTCCTTTACATCAGGATGTTTGCCAGGTAAAAATATAACCTCTCAACTTTGCTTCGAGACTCCACCCACGCCGCATAACCTATTTGCTTCGTGTTTTCTTCAATTCTTTATTTATTTTTCTCTTCTTCTGTTTCAGCCTGACTCTAGACACAATGTGAAATAGTTTTCCGTTTTAACGGACAGTGCTGTACTGCTTGTTTTCCAGGGACGCTGTCTTGGTGACTCTAGCCGACACGGTGACCGCGATATTCTGTGGTTTTGTCATATTTAGTGGATTGGGTTACATGGCCCACGAGACTGGAACTCCCGTCTTAGATGTTGTGAGGACAGGTGCGAACCATGGAACCATATTACGGTATAGTTTGTATTACGAAATATCAGCAGTACTATTTGCAAGTGTACTAATTCGCCTTTGTTCTCTCTGTACGCAGGTCCTGGCTTGTCCTTCGTGACGTACCCTCAAGTTGTGTCTAGCATGCCGATCCCTCACCTCTGGGCCGCTCTATTCTTCATCTTGGTCTTCTTCTTGGGAATTGACAGTGCTGTGAGTCAAAGGCTTGGTTTTGTCCTGCGTCCAAAGTCAAATGTGTCCACTCAGCTCCGTGTATTAGGCACTGTTTCACGAAACTTCCTAAGTGTTTATTTCTTAAACAAATGCATATTGCTTATTAAAAACATATCATTACCGTACTAAGTCGTGTTTCACTTAAGTTTTTGGAAAAAATCTCCATTGTTAAAGTAAATTACTGAACTTAGGAGACTTCGTGAAACTGGACTCTGAGCTGTAAATTAAGGAGTGTAAAGGAACAGTTAGAACATCGAAGGAAAATACATTAGTTCATTTCAGGAAGTTATGTTTTGTATAAGACTCGAAAGACATTACGTGAATATAAGCTCTGCCGTTATTACAGATAATTGTAGATAAATCCTTTGGTAATTAATACAGGTAATAATCCATTGGTATCAAATTGCAATCAAAGTTGCAATCACAGCGCAACTGAGATACACATTTTATTATCGACAAACTTACATTCTAACATGGTACACGATTTGAATACTGATTTCAACAAATAAATACATTCACAGGGTTATCATCTTACCGGTCCCGATAGTACAGTTGGTAGAGCGTCGGCGTCGGGAGCGGTAGATCCAGGGTCAATCCAAGCTCTATCCAGAGTCGATGCATAATTAGGGCGTTAAAAGAGGAAGTTTTGAATTCCTCGCTTGGCGTTCAGCAAACGTATAGGAATAGTGCATTGACTGGTTGACCCGTATCAGTATAATGGCTCGGTCAGGGCGGCTTCGGTAAGGCGTCTCATTGAAGCAGCACTAGATGAAAGAGCGGTGGATCCGTCCTGCAACAACGAGGCACATTACATGCATTCTAAGGATTCCTTCGTCGTCGTATGACTGAAAAATTGTTGAGTACGACATTAACCCCCAAGCACTCACTCACTTACTCATTATTCTTTATTCAGTTTGGGATGATCAAGACGTTCACTAGCGGGCTGTTTGACATGTACCCAACCACGCTTGGACGGTACAAGGTACTAGTCACACTGGGCATATGTATGGCAAGCTACCTGTCCGGACTGATTTTTGTCACAAAGGTAAACTAATTAGTATGCAGAATGACCTGTTAATTGACTGAGTGGGTCCAGTCCCCTCCTTGTCAGGGCCTCACTGTAAAGTTACGTGTTGAATAGTAAGAGTAATGTAACAGAGGTCACAATAAGCGCGTACTGTAATGTGACGTAAGGTATAACATGTGAAGTTCACGTCAGTGAAGTGACAGTGGCATGAAAAATAGTAAGTGCTTGTGGGCGCTGCGATAATGTGACAGGTGTATGAGCAATTAGACGGAGGGAACAACAGAATAAAGAATTGTGTGAAACAGGAAAGAATAGAGTGAGGTGTTATTAGTAATTAGACGAAAGGAATCACTGAATAAGTTTTTGTCATTAAAATGGCACAGGGATAACAGAATAAGTTTGTGAATAAAGGGACGGAGGTAATAACAGAGTAAGTTCGTATGTATATTGGGAGAGTTCTGGAAGTTCATAATAATGACGTCACTGTTGACAGAGTAAGTTCTGATGAATACAATGTGACAGATGAGATAAACTTAAGCCATAATGAGTAATGTGACAGACGAGATAAAAGTAGGCCAAAATGAGTAGTGTGACAGACGAGATAAAAGTAGGCCATAATGAGTAATGTGACAGACAAGATAAAAGTAAGTGATAATGAGTAATGTGACAGACGAGATAAACGTAAGCTATAATGAGTAATGTGACAGACGAGATAAAAGTAAGCTATAATGAGTAATGTGATAGACGAGACAAAAGTAAGCTATAATGAGTAATGTGACAGACGAGATAAAAGTAAGCTATAATGAGTAATGTGATAGACGAGACAAAAGTAAGCTATAATGAGTAATGTGACAGACGAGATAAAAGTAAGCTATAATGAGTAATGTGATAGACGAGACAAAAGTAAGCTATAATGAGTAATGTGACAGACGAGATAAAAGTAAGCTATAATGAGTAATGTGATAGACGAGACAAAAGTAGGCCATAATGAGTAATGTGACAGACGTAATAACAGAATTAATTCTGATTGTGTTCACAAGGATTGGGATCACCAGGTTATCACATTAATAATTTTTTATTTGATTGGTGCTTAACGCCGTACTCAAGAATATTTCGGCTTAATAACATCTGAAATTACACTGAAAGTGTTATGGCATGACAGTTGTGTCATCAGGACTAAAGCGAATTTAACCCTAACCTTTAACCTTAACGAAAACCTTGTTTTCCACAGGGAGGAATGTACTGGTTCCAACTCTTTGACTGGTACCTTTGTTTCTTCGCGTTGATGCTGGTCGCTCTGCTAGAGTGTTTGGTAGTTTCCTATATATACGGTTAGTTGAAGAAACCTTGTGACTCTTACTGAATCAATGTAAAACGTCTTCACCAGTTTTGGTCACATAATCAGCGTGGGTTGAGCGCTTAACTTTAAAATGTTTGCGTCATTGGTCCTGTCAAGGTCACCTTATGTATAGGCCTTAAAGAGTTTGGTAAAGATGTCCTTTCGCAAAACAGGAAGTATATATATGCTTCTTCAGAAAAGTACAACTCCGAGATTATAAATTAGACCGACGAATGAAAAAAAAGACAATATCTAACGGAAATCCTCAAAACTATTTTATGAAATATTTAACCTCACAATCCCGTTTAATAATTAATAACTAATAATTTGGCATTAGATTGTTAAACTAGATTCCTCAAATAGATACATACTTGCATAAAGTATCCCCAAACGCATCCATTTTTTCATTAACTGAAGTCGAAGTTTTTCTGGTTTAGAACTTCTTACTGTTTTTTCTGTCCATAGGAATCGAAAGGTTTCTAAGAAACGTTAGAGAAATGTTGAAGCCAGTGAATAACACATTTCTGACGGTGATGAAATACTGCATTATGGTGGAAGTTCCGATTGTAATGGCAGTGAGTATATATAGGTCTATATATACACATTTACTTCCGCCATATATTGAATCTCTGTGTTGAAAAACAAAAGTAATCGGTGAGATATTGTTGGTAACTAATATGTTTTGTGGTTGAATCTCGCGTAAGCAGCAGAGATCATTTGATAACCCCAACTCAGACTTCAAGCATGTTTTGTCGAACCTCACGAAACAGTAAAAAGAAAGCGAGCGTTTTGATCAAGCTGTAAACCTAAAGAACCACGGAATTTTACATTAACACCTTTGTGTCTAAATGTAAAATCTCGTTTTGTCCCCCGTTGTATTTCAAAAGAAGAGAGATGCGCCAATTTAACGGTAAATTGAAGGCTATCTATTGTCAAACGCCCAAACAATTTTCTCTCAGTATTAAATAACTCAACAATTAGGGTAAGTATTCATTATCATTCGTGGCTTCAATTTCCACCAGATTTTCATATCTTATGGCAATAATCCATGAGTTTTGGCGGCGTGAAAACAGAGCGGTCGGTAATCACAGTTCACAGCACTCAGTACCGAGTATGTCTACCGTTATCATCACAAAGTGCATGAACTGTGATTACCGGCCCCTCTGTTTTCACGCTGCCCTAGCTCTTGGATTATTGCCCTGAAAGGTGAAAATCTGGTGGAAATTGAAGCCACAATTGATAATGAATACAACCGTAATTGTAACAAGTTGAGTTAACACGTTATTTAATATTTTAATAAAACTGTTTCGTGCGTTTCTATTGCCGAGTACAGATCCCGTGTTTGAGATGTACTTGACAATTTCACTTTTACAACACTAACTGTACTTTCCAAGAATCAGTAAAACCCTGATAGCTGCTTTCTTACATGTCAACTTTGCTGGATGTCTGTTCTTGATTTGCAGGGTGCGCTGATCTTTACAGTTGCCACATTTCGTTCACCGAAGTATGGCAAGTATGTCTATCCTGAGTGGACGAATGTGTTCGGTTGGTTGCTCGGTATGAGCATGACGTTGCCTATCCCCATAATCATTGTGTACAATATTCTCTCGGCGAAAGGCACCTTTATCGAGGTAAGCCCCTGCATCTTTAGAGCGTTGATATACCATCCACTATATGGCAACATTCGTATATGTAAAATTTCGTACATGTATATTGCTACATTCGTACATGGAAACATTCGTACATGCTTATAGTAACATTCGTACATGGAAACATTCGTACATGTAAACATTCGTGGGTGAAAACGTTCTCATACATTAATATACACGAGAATACACTTGGAGAATCAAGTAATTGTTTGGTTATTTGAGAAATTCCAGGGCCTTTTTCTTCGAATTCTTCAGTTGTTCAACGGGATGGGACAAATATCGGTACAGTATACGCGAGAAGTTTCCAGGTCTTTAGCATCTTCACTTGCCCAGCCCTTTCTTACATTTTTGATTGTATAGGAATCGACTCCTTATGTTTGTGTAGTATATTCTTTGTCTAGATAAAGTAAACGAATTGGCTGGGGTTGGTGTAAATGGGGGAAGGGAGGGGCGCGTAATCGTGTATGCAATGTGGATGTTTTTTTTATTTTATTTCTCTTCACCTCTGCCTATATGCAGCGCCTGAGAGAGACAGTAAAGCCTGTCATCACCAGGAAAGGTGGTGTCATCACCGACCTCAAGGACGAGGATTGCGCGCATGTCATGTTCCCTCAACCGGATATTGTTTCCGTTACAAAGGAAACAACGGAATGCTGACGAAAATTTTAACTGAAAACAGGCGAAAGGAATTTTGAGCACATACCCCGGTGGAGACAAACAAGTTGGAATTCACCTAAGAAATGAAGCTCGTGGAAAGAGGTTTACTTTCGTTATGTGGATGCAGCTGTTTGAGTCTTTATCCGGAAGTTAAAGGCCAAGAAAATAGTAATATGAAGTGTGTTAAACACTCTCCATGAAGATGAGTTTGATTTACTCTCAGGTAAAATACTTTTGAAACATCGGATTCTGTGGTGACTATTCTGACCATATTGTGACAAGTGACGTCACATCGGGTTTTTTACCCTCAAGATACACAGTCTACGAGATTTGTAGCATTGAAAAAGCATGTATACATATATGCACTCAACGAATTGAACTTTTAAGGAACTATTTGAAGCAAAAACACTGATGTGACGTCGTAGATACCTACTGGGTTTCAACAGACCACCGTAAAATCGGATGTTTTAAAAGCATTTTACTTGGTTAAACAATTGATTGTTCACTTTGCCTTAAATGGACAATTTTATATTTCTCACTGTTTTTTTTTTCCACTCAAATCATGTACATTGTTCTGTTCAAAAAAATCATGCTTTCCATTGAATATCTTAGAAACTTTGGTGCATGGAAAAGCCAGTTTAATCCGCTATGCTTTTTTTGTGTAAAGAAACAAAAATAAAATACTTCCGACAATTAACAGAGGATGTAAATATTGCATTAGCTCTGTTGATATGGATAAGTTAAGTGGTGAATAAGTACATGCGTTGCATCTACTTCAAAGTCACATATACATCTTACTGTCACGTGCCCGGAAGTGGCGGGTCATTCATCGGAGGTGGGATGACTTAGTAATGACTGGCGAGGTGATGAGGAAGTGGGAAAAAAAAGCATTAACGTCTCTCTAAGGTTTTGACAAGTTTTCATGTACTGCCTTATGTTTGAGGCGATCTTGTTTTATCAGACTGTAGTCATATGACTCAACCTACCTCACGTCGTTGTAGACTTTGACAAAATGTTTATTTGTAACATAGAACAAACAGCATTTACTAATGAACGAACAGGTGCTAATGCATCTTTTAATAGCTCGCCTGATTAATTTTAGCTTTGTTATGAGAATCAATGGGGCTTGGCTTTAGCCAGTCTAATATTTGTGGTTGGCTTTACGGGATGTTCCGACGACTTTGGATATGCAGCCGAAAAACCAGGTCATGAGTTTGAATCTTCCACGTGACGTTCATATAAACTGTCTGCAGTTGTGACCACCGTACATACTGACTGCGGGAAACAGCAAATGCTTTACAGTCTTAAAAAAAATTCGTAAATCATTTGATCTCTTCGGGAAGATTTCATTTATCGTGTTACTTATTTTTGATCCGAAAAAAACCAAATAAAATATTTTTGTGTTTTTGCTACATCTTGTTCTGTGAATTTAATATACATCAACTGCATAGACCTATACTATATTATTGGTTGAATGATGACTGTGGCGTGGACCACAGATGATGATTTGATTGGTCTCGATATACCACATTGACGCAAATGCACAAAATTTATGGGTATGTGAAGTTCTATTCATATAGTTCATTTCTTTATTAAATTCTGCCTTTTATAAAATGGTGAGGTGTGTGCAGTTTGTATTGAAATATCACAATAAAAGCTGCAAAATAGAAGGTCAGGTTTTTCATTTTTACTTTGAAAGATGGAAAGAACACGTCACCCTGTCCTTTATTTTCAAGATATATATAAATCACAGATCATTCTTAGACATGAGTCCAATAAAATGATCAATCATTAAACAAGCTGTGTGAAAGGTATTCTATAACCGTTGTATAAACACATGTTTAGCATAAGTAAAAGTGTAAATCTGTAAGCCCTTGTTACTAGTGTCTATACTTCGCCTTACTGTATACCTCACCATGCCGGATGATTTCAAACTACGTTGGCTGCACCGTGTCTCAGTGGTGATCATATCTTTGATGCAGCAAATTGGCTGCAACATCGACGATCGATCAGGCACTTAATCAAAATCAGTTTTCACGCGAAAGAAAATTCAACTGTAATCTTATCCCTTAACCCTTTGATTTTAATCAGATCTTATACTTTTAATCGAAACATTTTCTGATTTCCATCAAATCTGATTTCCATTACAGTGCAGGATAAAAAATAACGGTAGCTTCAAAAAGAGAATAATCTGAATCTTTCATCTAAGTAGAAACGAAACTTTGGCGCTTTTATTTCCAGTGTTGAGCGGGTTCCGTCGAGTCCATAATCGACATTTTGACCCGGGGATCCTTCAATAAGTAAGGTTAAGCTGCTTTCAAACTCAGCGGGAAGTAGATTCAAACGAGTGGCCTCGTTGAAGGAGACTGTCTTGTGAGACGACAGAATAGGAGGCGCTTCATATTTAATTGTCTACAGTATACATATGTTACAGTCAAAAAATCAGAATTGAAAAAAAATTATGATATACGATCTTCAGACGAAGAAAATGTTACACAAATAAAGTAGTATCTTTCTATAATAGTGAACTGTAATTTTAACTGCCCATGAATTGAGCATTACTATTGTATTAGCATTAGTAATTTGATTTAAAGATCACATACTATGAATTGAGAGACTAAACGTTCTATAACAAGTACAGTTTTTGACCTAAAGTTTGATGGGTGAAAAACGCACTATCCTGCCGCTCTAAGCACATAAAGGCCTTAAAATGATACTTTTGATGCCAACAGTAAAGTTTCTTTGCTCAGAGGAAAGTAACCAAGTTTAACAAAAAAGTGGCCCTATAATGTGGATGAAAACCCACGAATCGAGCAAAATGTGTCTTGAAAAATGCTGAACTTAAGGTGAAGTGCAGTATGCGAAGTGTTTTTGTAAGGTTCTATATTGTCAAAATAAATTTGAAACCAAATTCTGCCACAGTAACCAGAAAATCCATCTTCAAGATATAGGAAGTTTGGTTTCCTATTACAAGCAATTTATAAAGCTCTGAAAATCTGTAGACAAATTGCGAAATTTTACGCTGTCTTTATCTCAAAAACCCTGACTGGAGTTAAGCTGAAAAAATATAAACAATGAAAACCAACAAAAACTAACACGCGTAAACGGGGAAAGTAAAATGGTGATCATGGAAAGTTTGTTAGAAAGTCTAATTTGATTTATTCATTTGATTGCTGTTTTACGCCTTACTCAAGAATATTTCACTTACACATCGGCGGACAGCATTATCGTGAGAGGAAACCAGGCAGACCTTGGGGGAAACCCACGATCATCCGCAGGTTAGAAAATGTTGAAGTTGATTTTAGGTGTAGACCCCTTATTGATAGCAATATGCGGCTTCTGAAAGCACGGGTATTTGGCTCTGCATACACAGAGGTCACGTCGGGTCAAAGTGGCGGCATAATGAGCTTTCTTGGCTGGAGACAAATGTAAATACTATGTAAAAACCTGCACCCCTAAAGGAGTTAAAAAAGCCGTACCTATCCACAGCCGTGTCGTGTGCACAGTGTAGGTCTATATATATGCACGTTCATCATCATACAGGTGACTTACAGGTTACCTACAGGTTTCACCTGCAGAGGATTTTTTTAATCTTGTTAGAAGCCTCAAGACAAGACTCAGCATGAAGGTTCTACTGGCTGGTCTCCTTATTCTGTCGGGTGAGTTTATCATATTTCATCTGGTTCTGGTAACTGGTGTGAATCAAAACTTTTATTCACCGTTTAGGCTTACGTTCGCTCTGCCCGGTTTCCTCCCACAACATATAATGCTGGCCGCCATCGTATAAACACCAATCAAATAAATAAATAACACCATGTACATTCATTTCAATTGCTCAATTATCGCATCATGAAAAACAATTCTTTTCTTAAGACGTCTACATTATATTGCTATAGAAATTTTTTTGTGAGCGTTTACCTTAAAAAAAACTTAGGCTACTGCATATTACCATTGCCGTTGTACCTTAGTTTTAAGGGAATATAGAAATAAAAGAGAATATGGACAAAGCCCTGACTTTATTATTGCAAACTGAAAAATTACCACACTAACTCATTACCACGCACAACGTTGTCTGAATTGTTTTTGTTTCGGGTTATCCGCACAGTGATGGGCCAGGCTTACATGTGTGGACATCCGATGAAGAGTTGCGCCATTAGGGATATCAGCAGCCAAACGCCACTTAGTTGTAGGTAAGTCACCTAAAACGTCCATTCAAACGTCACTCGTCTGTAGGTAAGTCACCCAGAAACATCCATTCAAACATCACTTGTCCGTAGGCGAGTCACTTCTAAACGTCTATTAGGCGTCACAATACTGTAGGTATGTCAACCCTGACGTCACTCAACTGTATAAGTAAATCAACCTAGAACGTCCATTTAGACGTCACTAATAAGCCAACCCAAAATATCCATTCAGACGTCACTGGCCTGTAGGTAAGTCAATCCAAAACATCCACTTCAACGTCGAACCTCTCAGCTGTAGGTAAGTCAAACCAAAACGTCCATTTAGGTGTCACTAGGCTGTAGGTAAATCAACCCTGACGTCACTCAGCTGTATGAGTAAGTCAACCCAAAACGTCCATTCAGACGTCACTAGTAAGTCAACCCAAAATATCCATTCAGACGTCACACGCCTGTAGGTAAGTCAATCCAAAACGTCAGTTTGGACGTCGAGTCAATCGGCTGTATGTAAGTCAACCCAAAACGTCCATTTTGGTGTCACTAGGCTGTAGGTAAATCAACCCTGACGTCACTCAGCTGTATAAGTAAGTCAACCCAAAACGTCCATTTAGACGTCACTAGTAAGTCAACCCAAAATATCCATTCAGACGTCACTCGCCTGTAGGTAAGTCAATCCAAAATGTCAGTTTGGACGTCGAGTCAATCGGCTGTAGGTAAGTCAACCCAAAACGTCCATTTTGGTGTCACTAGGCTGTAGGTAAATCAACCCTAACGTCACTCAGCTGGATAAGGAAGTCACCCCAAAACGTCCATTTAGACGTCGAACCACTCGGCTGTAGGTAAGTCGACCCAAAACGTCCATTTAGGCGTCAGTAGGCTGTAGGTAAGTCAACCCTGACGTCACTCAGCTGTATAAGGAAGTCAACCCAAAACGTCCATTTAGACGTCACTAGTAAGTCAACCCAAAATATCCATTCAGACGTCACTCGCCTGTAGGTAAGTCAATCGAAAACATCCACTTAGACGTCGAGTCAATCGGCTGTAGGTAAGTCAACCCTGACGTCACTCAGCTGTATAAGTAAGTTAACCCAAAACGTCACTCGTACGTTAGTCGTCCCAAAACGTCACTTATTTGTAGGTAAGTCAGCTCAAAACGTCTGTTTGTGGATAAATTCCCATCAAATAAATGAAAAACGTCACTTATCTGCAGATAAGACAACCCAAAACATCACCCAATTGTATAATAAAGCAAGCCAACCCAAAACGACCATTCGGACGTTACTCAGCTGGTACAGTAAATGTAAATCAGCCAGAACATCACTGATTGTGTTACCCCCAGGCTCTGCCGTGTTCCTCCCACCGTAATACTGGCCGCGGTGGTATAAGTGAATTCTTTTTGAGTATAACGTAAAACCCTTAAAACGTTACGCAGCTGTGAGCTAGTCAACCCAAGTCGTCACTCAGTTCTTGGTAAGTCAACCCAAGACTGACTATGTGATAAAAGTGCATATTTTTTTTTAATTTACAATAAAACTTCAAAGTAGTTTATCGTTTTATCATAAATGATTTTTTATTTCACACATGACAGCGTGATATATTATGATATTTCGTCAAACTTACTTGGAAGGTTATTACATTATGTTTCAGAGCTGTAGAAAGCATGGTATATTGCTTAGAGAGCAAAAGTAGGGGATGCTCGGAGGACGATCGTCAGATCGCCGAGGAAGTTGTCCGCAGCGCGAAATCCAGATATGCCTATTGCTACTTCAGCAACGGTGAGTTTGCAACACGCATTCTTCGCTTTATAACACTATGTAAAACCGTTTTTCTTGAATCGAGGTGAGGAAATAGAAATCTATATCAGCCATCAACCATAATGGACATTCCGGGTTAATACTCGAAAGACCAATTTCCAAAACAATGGTCAACATAAACCAACAAACAGCTGAACCAGAAATTAGGACGAATTTATGCGAAGAGGTGAACTCAGCTTTCCAACCCTAACTACAGACCTTTACCATTTGCTGCTTTGGTATATTTGCCATTAGTATATTGAATCCTCACTATCAATGTCAAGACTTCAATCTTCAAACAGACTTCAAATTCTCAGTTCGTGATAGTGTCCTGCGAATTTGATAAAAAAAAAAAAAAAAAATTATGGAGTGCCATATTGCTTTGAACAAGAATTCGGTTAACTTCCAAAGAGTCTTGTTTACACCATTTGGTAGAATTTTCATGCTTTCTTCAACTATATTTTTTACACCGGTTGTGAAAAGGTTACGGTACTTATCTACATGCGTCCTGACGTTCATATAGACGCTTTATACATTTTTCCTTCATTTTTCAGCCTCCCTGATGAAGAGTTCCAATGCTTTGATCCCAGCCATCATCGTCACATGGATAAGTTACTTGACGAGCCGGACATAAAAGGCTTCTCACCTATGCCCTCTGCAGTACAACGAACTCTCATCAAAATTCCAGCATATAAAATCGCGGAGCTATCGTTCATGGATACGGTTACTGGACTGTCAAATATTTTCCTTCAAGATCATCAGTGACATTGGGATTATTTGGTATAAGTGAACATTCGGGCTCTTCCGTTTACAGAGTTCATATTAGGCATCTTTTTATAGTTGACATCGATGCAGATATGTAATCTCTCTTTTTTTCGTCGACATCTTAAAAAGTTGACACGGATGGGACACTGTTGGCAATGACTCTGTTTACACCCATCACATATTACGTCTCTTACTTTACAATGGTGGACATACGTTTGACCTCTACCTCTGACCTTGCCAATTCTTTGTATTCAGGATACAGGCATCACGACCCTGCACCGATGGAAAAATAGCGTTGGACATTTGTTTTCAAGGACATGCTTAGGCCTAATATTGTTCAGGATAGTTTATTATTTTTTGGATTTAACAACACTGTTTTTTGTTTGTTTGTTTTTGTTTTTGTGGGGTGATATTTAAAACTGGTAATCTGGCTGCGATAGCATGGATAGCTGTGTTGACATTGGTTCTGATTAACTGAGCATGGACCCGAAAAATTAGGCCCAGACGTTAAATTACCGGTAAACAGATTTAGGAAAATATTCAACAAGGAAGAAAAAGAGAAATTATAAAGGAAACGTCTTGAAAATATGAGCAAGCTTTGTCCTGCTATATGTGTTTGGATGGAATGAGACACTAAAGACCTGTAATTAGTGGTCGCTGTGGAATTTCAACCAAAATGGTTGAATTGGGGGGAAACCTGTTTCATGAACACTAAAAGATAACACCTGTCAGCTACGAGATAAAAGGGCTGCCATACAACAGAAGAGCGGATATTACATCACTTATATACCGAATTTTAGTTCTCGGTAAGTTCACCTTAAAACATGTTTGTAGCAGTGTGTTTGTGTGCTCTCACGAAAATATAATGTTATGTTCGCAGTTACTTTGTAAAAGATAAAAAGATTTATAACAGATATGCAAATAAACGAGACATACAGAACATGGCTTATTTCGCTCATTTCTTTCGTGAAACTTCTTTAAATTGCGGGTCGTGTTAACTGTGGTGGGAAACGCGAATCGTGGAAGTAATATTTCAGTGATTTTTTTCTCAATGTGATTTTGGATGACGTCACACCCGGACGAGAAGAGGACTATTCACCATCCGACAACACCGACAGCAGAGGAGTAATCCACGTTCTCGAACTGAGTGCGTACAAACAGTCGTCAGTTTTAGCTGTGGTGTTCACCTTCAAGGTTATATCAAACAGGTCTCTGAGCGTCAGGGAAGACCAATAACTATGAAATACACGTTATCTATTATCTGCAGATCGCTACCCATAGGACACAATTTGTGAAGGACAATCCTGTAGGCAAATTTATAAACTCATTCTAATAATGAACGCTAGATTGCTTAAACCATTTTTTTTTACTTTTCTTAAAGGTAAAAGCAAAAGGAAATTAGACATATAGAAAGACAGGTTTACAATTTCTGAAGGAAAAGTAAGAGGGATTACCACGTGGTCTTTTGCATGTTTTAAAACGAACATTTAATAGATAGAAACAAAAACTGGAATCAGTTATATAATTGAGGGATATACCAAAAAATGGACACCGAGAGAGATACATGATAAAGAAATGCAAGGAATACAACTAAGGGATCATATAACAGTACAAGATATATAACCAAAATACATTCTAGATATAGTCAGCATAGATAACACAACACGTGGCTACAACTCATCTGGCTCTTGCGCTCCTCGGGCGCTTCCTTTGACCTGGCTTTGCAATTCTGTTCGACAGCGAGAAATTTCCATTTGTAGCCAAATGTTTTCTTGCTATAATACATTTCTTTCTATTTAAAAAGTTGACAAATCTCTCTTTCTTTTCATCTTCTGACGGTTTGCTCCACACACTTTGAAATTACCTATTTTTCTGCAATGGGGTTTAATCACATAAATACCGTCACCATGCAATATACGTCCCATGAATCCAACATCCACATTTTCTGCATTCCAATTTGTTGTCAGTTTCAAGATACTGTTCGAAAATTCACAGTTGTTTGTCCAAAGCTTTTCTGTATTACCCGTTTGGAAATGTGCACATACATATATAATGAAAGATCATTTCGGCACATTTTGGTGGTCATCTAACAATGAAAGTACTTCAAGCACTTCATCTGCTACATTACCTCTATGAAACACACCCCTTTCTTCCTTTTATTAGAATTTTTGTCACGAACCTGCCTAAAGTTTCTGAGAGCATTAACAGAACCGTCTTCTATCGTTTCCTGATGTACCTAAGTGGAAGTTTTAAAGTGACACCCTGAGAAATCTCCACCTTGGTTTTGGATCCATCCGTGCATTAATTTCTCGTTTGACGCTGCCATGAGACGCTGGAATACTTTCCTCCAACTCCTAATGACGATATACTCGTCAAGGTTTGTATGCCTGTGCCAGACGCCACACTTGGTACCCTTTTTGTTGTTTCGCTGTAGCGTAATAAGCTTTACAAAATCAACTACTGGCGGTTGCTTGATTTTGGGGTCTGTCCATGTATAAGGCATTTCTCGTTTAATGTTACCATGAGAAGATAGAAAACTTTATCCCAACTTTAATGCTAATGTACCCTTGTTGTTGTTGATTCACGGTAGCGTAATAAACTTTATAAGATCAACATCTGACTGTGGTTCGACTTGTGGAACATACGTGACTTTCCTGTTAATTAGCATCGCAGCACAGTAGACATTGTTTTTCAAATAAATCATCTTTACTTCCCCATACCCTTCCCTCAGTAAATATGTATTAGACGTAGTTTCCCCTGCCCACTATCCCAAAGTCCACATTAGGAAAGTAATGTCTGGCTTTCCCCTTTTTTCAACATAATGTTTATTACTGTAACTTGTTCTATTACACCAGATATTGCAAATTCTACCTGATGTACATTTAATCTGAAATTTGGATAGCGTGAGAATGTTCGAACACGTAGAGTACCTTAACGCCTTCAAAAGCAGGGGATTAATTCTAACGTTTCACTGCTGCGATTATAAGACAGAAACGACTTCTAGTTACAAAACACGACCCCAGAAGCTGGAATCAGCGCGTGTATAGTTGGCTGGCCTGAATCAAATGTGCGCAAGTATCCGGGCGGTGTATTCCGCAACCATCCCACCATCTTCGAACAGCTGACAGCGAGAAAAAACTGAACACATCAATGTAAAGTTAAAATAAAAACTTGTGTTTTATTTCACCATGTTGTTTTGTCTCATGAGGGTGTTCCGGTGTCGTACATTAACAGTTTCTAAACAATACTGCCGTATAGGTTGTGGGTCATTTTTACATATTTTATTATCGACAACTTATATAGGCTTACCAGCATGGTAAACGGTTTGACTACTGGTTTCACTTATTCGCCTAGAACATTCCTTGCGTCTTTCCACTATGATTGTTAATTGTAGATTTCTTCTCTTTGCAGGATTCCGTAACATTTTCGTACTTTATATAGTTTCATAGTTCTTTGGCGGTTTGTGTTAATCTTTGTTTTGGGAATTGGCCTTGCACGTCCATTTTGATTGGCAGATGGTATACGAATGTCTGTTTTGACGCAGAAATTAACGTGTCGGCAAACATCCATGATGAAGAAAGCTCTCGATCCTTAGACAACTCCGACTGACGATATCATTTGCAAGCATTCTACGGTGTACGAATGTATAAATACCGTGCCGAGGTGCTTAGCATGCCAGCACGACGCAATGACCCAGGAACCTCCCACCAATGCGGTCGCTGTGAGTTCAAGTCCAGCACATGCGCTGGTGGGTGGTAAGGTCAGCCAGCAACATGCGCATGTTCGTGGGTTCCCCCCCGAGCCCTGCCCGGTTTCCTCCCACAAAAATGCTGGCCACCTTCGTATAAGTGAAATTCTTGAGTACGGAGTAAAACACCAATCAAATAAAGAATAAATACATACTTGGAGATCGGTGACGACGTCCGCCCATTCTTCCAACCTGGCTTTGGTGGACAAGATATTCCGGCTGGAAATTTTTAAACACCCTTCACATATCCAACCCAGTATGTTTTTTAACTGAATGTGAATCAATAGTGAAAAAGCAAGGCAATAAAACATGTGCTGTCATGTGCTCGACGTACATCCGAGAAAAGAACATATTGGCGTTCTTGATAGGCGTCTCGTTCACAAACTGACGAATTTGCTCTCACCTCCTTGTCTTGCCTCCAGCGTAGTGACGCCTCGTGGACTTCTGTTCACATCCAGCGTCACCTTATCAGTTCAGTTCACCTCCTGAGTCGTCACCTTATCAGTTCACTTCCGTCGTAACTCATCACGGTATCAGTTCCGTTCACGTCCGTCGTCACGGCATCTGTTCCGTTCAAGTCCGTCGTCACGATATCAGTTCCTTTCACGTCCAATGTAGCCATTTCACTTCTGTTCACATTCAACGTCACGAAACCACCATGTGCACATCATGTCACTCCCAGCAAGTTTAGCTGGTACACAGTAACTCTTCCATAGAAGTCAGTGCTTGTGTTGAACACTATCTTCACACTAGTGCAACACAGGTTTTCTGGGAATGGAAACCTGTAATCAGGGTCAAGGAATTGGTCACAAAAAAATTAATTGCAGCTGGTCAAGATATCTACATAGGGTACAGTAACATTTCACTCCCTAACAACCCAGCTGTACAAACAGTACATAGAAACATGATTAGCTGATTGGTGTTTAAGGCCTTGCTAAAGAATTTTTCACTCATACAGTGGTGGTCAGGAGTAGGAAATCCGAGTGCTGGGAGTAAACCACAGTGCCTGGAGTATTTATGTATTTGGTGTTTAATGCCGTCCTCAAGAATATTTCACTTCTATGACTGCACCCAGCATAAAGGTAAACCAGGCAGAGCCTAGGGGAAACCCATGACCATTTGCAGGTTGCTGTCAGACCTTCCACGAAAGCCAGCATGAGCTGGACTGGAAATCGCAACGAACGCATTAGTGAGAGATTCCTGGGTCATTGCACCGTGCTGGTGTGATAACCACCTCGGCCACGGAACCCCCCAGGTGCACAGTGTAGTAGACCACAGGCCAGATTAGTTCCTGAAAAATCATGATGTGAAGTCATATGTAATTCATATAAAATTTCATGTGATTTCTCAACAAAACAGAGTAATAAGTGAAAAATTCCATGAAAATTACAGGTTTGGTGATTTATTGCACTTTAGACTTAAGCAGGAAACGGTTTTGAGGAATTTGTCCCTTGTGCTTAAAACAGCTATAAATTGCAAAAAAGCTTCAGCTTTTTCACAGCCAACATCCAAAAAGGATATCTGAAGAGAGTTTGAATCCTCAGGATAAAACTTGATTGGGTCAACCTTGTTCTCAGCTCCCTCCACTTCTATCCAGCATTCCTTGCCAGCAAATCCACCTTGAAACCGAATGTGCATTTCCTGTAAGGTGACTGCTTCTGGAAACTGCACATGAATCCATTGTGGTGAACCCTGAAACCAGAGAGACTTGCTTTCAAATGTGACACTAAGAGCACTAAAAGTGACAAAACACAAAACCACAATATTTTACCACACTGACCTCTGCCAGAGAGGTTATGTTTTCACCAGCCTGTCGGTCAGCAACTTTACAGATAAGTTACGCAGGAATTTGGATAAACTTTTGTGCCCAGGTTGTCATTTGGCTAAGGACAATTCCATTCAATATAGATTTAGGTGATGTCTGATATGGATCTGGGAAGTTTTTAAAATGATTATTTGCCTTGGACAGACACGACAGAAATGGAGAGTTTTGTCCCTTCCTCTGTGGTAGTGGAATTTGTACAATGAACTGTGGTTTGCAGTCTCACAGTGCCTTTCAGATAGGAAATAAGCAATGTCTTAATGGGTAGTGAAAAAAATGTTAAGATTTCATAACTTCAAGGTGATATCAAAAAAACTACATGCAGGCCTGTTAAAATGAAAGTCAACATATATTTTATGTGTTACTACATGAAGTTATTTTGGAAGGAGTGTAGAAACTAACCTAAGTGGCCAGAGCCATTTTTTTCTTCACCTGGTTGATAACAATAAATTAACTTTTAATCTCATGACCTGGAAGTCTGACATGTTTATCGAGAAACTAGAAACCTTAAATTATTTATCTGATTTGTGCTTTATGACAGTTGTCAGCATTGTGGTGGGAGGAAAGCACAACCATCCGCAGGTTGCTGGAAGACCTTTGGAAACATTGATGTTGCATCACTTCTATCCCATGCACATGTGTACAAGGCAAAACAATGTACGGGTGTCAATACGTCAGCAGAAACAGCTGCACTCTGGGTTTGTAGAAAAAGGTTGCCTCTGATTGGTTGAAATTGCTAACATGGTGGCCCTTTTGAGTTTCTCAATGTGACCAATTACGCTTATGTGACCTCAAAAAAGATATGTTTTTTAAACTTTTTGTGGGAGACTTTATCAACACATATATGCTTTAGTAGTTTCACGGTAACAGGTATTGGACAGGCCACTGAAGGTCATGTGGGTGGTTTAGGCACTTTGACATGACCTAGTGATGATGATGAGGAGGGTGACTGTTGTGGGACAGGTGTTGGACGGGCCACTGAAGGTTGTGTAAGTGGTGTAGGCACTTTGACATGAGCTAGTGATGAGGATGAGGAGGGCGACTGTTGTGGGACAGGTGTTGGACGGGCACTGAAGGTCGCGTGGGTGGTTTAGGCACTTTGACATGAGTTGATGATGATGATGAAGGCGACTGTTGTGGGACAGGTGTTGGACGGGCCACTGAAGGTTGTGTAAGTGGTGTAGGCACTTTGACATGAGCTAGTGATGATGATGAGGAGGGCGACTGTTGTGGGACAGGTGTTTGACGGGCACTGAAGGTCGCGTGGGTGGTTTAGGCACTTTGACATGAGTTGGTGATGATAAGGAGGAGGGCGACTGTTGTGGGACATGTGTTGGATTTTTTTTTTTTTGATTGGTGTTTTACGCCGTACTCAAGATTATTTCACTTATACGACGGTGGCCAGCATTATGGTGGGTGGAAACCGGGCAGAGCCCGGGGGAAACCCACGACCATCCGCAGGTTGCTGGCAGACCTTCCCACGTACGGCCGGAGAGGAAGGCAGCATGAGCTGGTCTTGAACTCACAGCGACCGCATTGGTGAGAGGCTTCTGGGTCATTACGCTGCGCTAGCGCGCTAACCGACTGAGCCACGGAGGCCCCTGGGACATGTGTTGGACGGGCCACTGAAGGTTGTGTGGGTGGTGTAGGCACTTTGAACAGACAGCCACATGTTCCAGTGTCTGTAGCGTGTGGTGAGCCTATATAACAGAAAAACACCTCTCACATTAGTTGGACATGGACCACTGACGAGTCTATAGTCTAAGCTGAAGGTAAGATGAAGAAAGGTAAAGACAAAGGTAGACAGAAAAACCGTCTAGCAAGCCTTGAAGTGAAGCTCTATCCACACTATGTATCTAGCATCTCTGATGCAATAAAATCTGAAAGGACGCAATAAAGTCATTATCGACACATCTGAGGGACATACAATGTTTTGCTTTCCTGAACACTACATCCTTTTAATAAAAATTTAGCAAATGGTCAGCCTTTTCCTGTAATGCTATCAGCACATCTATGTTACGCAGATGAGATTGCATGTTCACTGTGTCCATATCATTTTCAATCCAAATACCGCAAGACCTGCATACTCCTAGAATTCTAAGATAAAGCCCTGATGTAAATACCAACGATCTTACACTTTTAAAGAGAGACTGACTGCTGCGTTTACTATTCCTTATTATTTATGTAGTGAGGAATGGAGTGTAATTTAGTAAATGGTCAGCCTTTTCCCGTAATGCTGTCAGCACATCTATGTTACGCAGATGAGATTGCATGTTCACTGTGTCCATATCATTTTCAATCCAAATACCGCAAGACCTGCATACTCCTAGAATTCTAAGATAAAGCCCTGATGTAAATACTAACGATGTTACACTTTTAAAGAGAGACTGACTGCTGCGTTTACTATTCCTTATTATTTATGTAGTGAGGAATGGAGTGTAATGGAGTCCTTTAGGCCATTTCATGTGGTGGGGAGCATCCACGATTCAACTCTAGACATGCCAATTGCCACCTGTAAACGGTATTTATTTATTTAACAGGTGTTTCATGCCGTACTCAGGAATATTTCACTGATACGACAGCGGACAGCATTACGGTGGGAGGACACTGGGGACCCTGGGGGAAACCCATGACCATCCGCAGGCTGCTGTCGGACCTTCCCATGTATGGCCGGAGAGGAAGTCCGCATAAGCTGGACTTGAACTCACAGCCACAGCATTGGTGGCAGTCTCCTGGGTCATTGCGTTATATATATACTACTCCTACATCTGATCCTTTGTTATGGATTATGAACAACATACAAGTAGCTAGATACTTGTACCTCACCTCGCGCAGAATTGAATGAAGAGAAATAGGATCCTTTTTCAAAGTGGGTGGATATCTAGATTAAATGGCATCTGACCGCCAGCAAGCACCTATCATAGTTGTGAGGCTATGGATTACACATTCAAATCCCCCACATGTACATCAAAGAACAGTGAACTAACTTGGTCAGAGTTCCAGCAAGTATCCTCTTCTGCATCAAACAAGTATTTTTTACCGAACTGCTTGGTGTCTCGGTTCAAAACTGAACTGACTCTGCAAGTAAAAGAAACACAGTTTCAGGAACATTTTTCATTGATTATAATGAAAAGAACATGACCAGATGTATAAATAGTGTCATTATATTGCAGTTATGATTTATTTATTTATTTGATTGGTGTTTTACACCGTAGTCAAGAATATTTCACTTAAATGACAGCGGCCAGCATTATGGTGGGAGGAAACCCGGTAGAGCCCATGGAAAACCCACGACCATCCGCAGGTTGCTGAGAGACTTCCCACGTATGACCGCAGAGGATCCCAGCATGAGCTGGAGGCCCCTGGCAGTGGTGAAATCTGCCTTGTTTTCCATGTAACTTTTAACATCAGTTCATGCCAGGAACAGTTTAATACCGTCTTATGACAACAACAACCCATGGGAAACAGGAAGCTGTTAGAGTAGATTCCGCTTCTTCTTGAATATGTACCCATAGAACAGTGACAGACTACAATATGAAGAATCACGAATGACACCCATTTATACTAATTGTTTTGAAAACAAAATATCTCCCCATTTATTTTTAATTAATTTTTTAGGAATCAGGAATACCATACATCACTGAGGCTGAAGGTCTGATCTACATGTATCCATGCTCCAGTTTGTTCTCAGAACATGACAAAGAGTTCCTGTCTACCACTTTGATCTTCCAGCGATTGGATACCACATTCTCAGTCACCTAAGATTACAACCAAAAAAGCACACACACCATTCATCAAGGTTCTCTGTTCACCCAGTGAGACAACCAACGTGGATACACTTCGCTTATTTGCCGCCACCACAAAAACTCGACCACGTCAGAGGGGAAGAGCTCACTACAGGTTCCGCATTTTTGACTAAGTCGTTGCTTTATAGCCCGCCAGGTGCTTTCGATTGTATGTCTGTGGGCACTGGTATGGGGATCTACGAAGTTCATATTATGATTGACTGTGAATTGTTTGAAACCTTCATCAGTCAAACCACACCGATCTCTTTTATCACTGCATGTCCTCATGATATAAAAGGTCAAATAATGTCTTTCTATTCACACCACGCTTAAAATATCTCCAAGAAACCAAAAGATCTGCAATGCCTGTCTGCTGATCCAAGATTTAATGGGGCCAGCAGTGTCATGGTCAAGAACAATCCGCCCGCTGTTTTGGGCTACAGATTTGACGAACTTCCAAAGATTTAGAATAGCCACCTTTACTTTCCTGAATGGACTGCCACCATGTATATTTTATCTATGGGTAGAACTTATGCACTTGACAACTGACATGACCCATTTACAATACCTGCTGCAGGCATTTCGGGCAGACAGCTATGGAAACCATTATTTTGCCTACAATGTCGTCATGGGGTATTATCAATGGCTTAATGGCAAGCCAAAACACCGCTAATTTAAATGTACAGAAAATACCACATACTTCCGCACAGTAACCTTTTAAGACCAAAAATTTTACCTCACACGTGTCTCAGCATTCACCAATGTCGTCGCCATATTGAGTGCTGAACTTAACTTCAACGTTAAAGAGTTCGCATGTCAACTCTGATAACACGTGGAGATGTTACTGAAAGTTTAATTAGGATTGGGACTGCGTGTTCTTTCTTCTGTCTTTCCAGTTGCTTCTTAAACTGTCGGATGGGATATTGTTTTATTCACTAAGAAGGAATGACTCCATTTGTATGAAGTTATATGCAGAAGCTTAGTTTGATCTTGTTCAACAATGCTCTTTACACGTACATATGGCTTGTTCAAAAATTGAAACTAAAGGTTCTGTGGCCAAAAGATCCATTGATATCAGTAACATGTACTAATGCAATACAGCGGTGGAGAGACGTTTAAATGATTTCTCGAAGATTTGCAGGACTTTATGCAAATATCTCAACAAACAGAACTATGCCGAAAAACAAGACAGCCAAGGTACCAGTGACATACATGTACATATAAGACAATAAATTTGATTTTTGTTGGTCTTTAAATAATAGATACAAATCATTAGAATTGGTTGGTATTTTATGTACTGTCATTATTTGTTGTGGGCTAGATAGATATTTGACTTAAAAGGGACTTGGGGCCTCCGTGGCTCACTTGGTTAGCGCGCTAGCGCAACGTTATAACCCAGGAGCCTTTCACCAATGCACTCGCTGTGAGTTCAAGACAACTCATATTGGCTTCCTCTCTGGCTGTGTGTGGGAAGGTCTGCTAGCAACCTGCGGATGGTCGTGAGTTGTCCCAGGCTCTGCCTGCTTTTCCTCCCACCATAATGCTGGCCACCGTTGTATAAGTGAAATATTCTTGAGTACGGCGTAAAACACCAATCAAATAAATAAATAAATAAATAATAGGGACTTACTTCAGTAATGCACAGGTATAAATTACAAAGGGTGTAGGCCTACATGTACGGTGTAAGGCATTCTATTTGCTGAATTAACAGCTTGAAAAAATCTGTGGGTGTTTTTGTTGAATTTACTCACCTTTCTAAGATCAAAAGCCGCAAAATGTGCACAGAGGATGTTGCTCAGGGTAATGCCCAAACCTGACAGTGGATAACAATGTTATGGACAGTTCTTTTTTTCTTACCTCAGAAATCCTCCATACCCACTGAGACAACTCAGATACAAGGACCTGTTAGGGAGAACAAGAATGGGTGCTTCACTATACATATACAGGCAAAACCAGGAGCCCAGCAAAACAACATAACTGGTACATACATGTGTTTATATGATGCATGACAGTTAGGCCTACAATGAAGAATTGAGATTCTTATGTTCAGTTTAATCATACTTTTTTCCCCTTTGATTGGGGTTTAGCACCACACGCAAGAATGTTTCACTTAGACAATGGAGGTAAGGCCCCCGTGGCTGAGGGGGGTTAGCACGCCAGCACGGCGAAGTGACCCAGGAGCCTCCCACTAATGCAGTTGCTGTGAGTTCAAGTCCAGCTCATGTTGGCTTCCTATCTGGCACTATGTGGGAAGGTCTGTCCGCAACCTGCGGATGGTCATGGATTTCTCCTGGGCTGTGCTTGGTTTCCTCCCACCATAATGCTGGCTGCTGTTGTACAAGTGAAATGTATGCTGTAAATTTGTGTTTAGTGAAATGCCAGATTTTATTTATTTATTCATTTTATTGTGAAGGGGGTGGTGATGGCAGGGAGAATAATGAATGGTATTAGAATGCACGATTGAACTATCATCGTCTGTTACAGATATTGGAAAGGAAAGTATCGGAATCCAGATAGCTGCCCCTCCTGTTGATGGGGAGGCGAACACCGAGCTGATTAAATATCTATCAAAAGTTTTGTCCGTGAGGAAATCAGACCTTAGTCTTCAAACAGTAAGCTGAAATTTGTAACTGCAAAGTTGACCTTTCAATCCAGCACAATTTTTATTTAGTAATAATTTTACTGCTGAGTGGATGTACATTTTAAATAGAATCCGAGCTCAGAATAAGCACTGGTCCGGTGGTCCAAGGCCAGTAGATTTTTTGTCAAACCAGTAGAGTTCACAAGGTACTATTCCAACAAGCCTGTAGGAAATAAAAACTTCTCATAGAAATGAGGGCGTTAAAAATTATCAGACAATCAAAAATTTGAAAGAAACCTTCAGTATGACAAGGAGCATCGGCAGCTAGCATTTCAGGTGTCGTGAACTCATTCGTTGCTTCACAATTTGAAATTTGCTTCCACCGAGAATGACGAACAATTTTGGCAAAATCTGGACAAGGCAAATGCCTTTTGTGTCAGGACCATTAAACTTGTGGGCAGATCAGTAGAACTGGCTCAAGTGTCCAGTTTGACTTCCGCTTAAATTCAAACCATGAAAATCTTCGTGTTCATTGCGCTAATCTGTCACTTTGAAAACATGCATCCAAAGGGTTTACTTAAGAGAGCATAGGAGTATTTACTAATTTAACATTCATCCTAGGTAAATGTAGCTTTTATATTCGTGTATTGTCATGAGCATTCACACCAAAATGTCCATTAATGTTGCAAAACGGCATCAAAATCCAACTCATGCTGTTTTATATTTCTATTTTTGTTTTGATTAGTATGTGATATCTGTTGCATGTCTTGTGACGTCACTTTTTTTCTCAGTCATCTTAGTCATTTCAGTCGTCTGCTGCAATGTGAAAAATAAGCCTTAAATAACATTTGTGATATGATACGTGACCTAACATTTCAAGGCAAGAAGGGTAGTATTTGAAGGCATAAATGTCATAAAATATTACTTTTGGAACTGAAACTTACATTTTCCCAGTAGGATATCACCTCACATTCCAAACAAACCTCAAAGCGCCTTTCTAAGATCAGAAGCTGGCAAAAAGTGCAACTTAGTCATGGACGAAATTGTAGGTTAAAAAGCCTTTGCAATGCTGCCGTTAACTTTTATTTTTGTTTTTTCAGGGGTCCAAATCCAGGAGTAAAAGCATCTCTATCACATCTGCCTCACTGAGTAAAGACCAAATCCTGGACATTCTGAAAAGCCATCTAGAAGAGAGATGACACGTTTGTATCTCCAGGAGAGAGGGATCATCCGTTAATCATGGGAACAGTAGATACAGCCCTTACGCAATTTGGAAAGTTGTTCATCATCTTTTCTTCTTTCTTCTCTAGAGTTTGAAGAAAAGTGGTTTTCATTTTGCAAGAATCTTGCAGTATTCTGGGAGCTGTAATAGGAAAAGTACATTTTCCAGAACTCTTTGTTTTTGGGGTTTTTTTTAGGTATTATACATGCTATCGCAGTTATGTCTGTTGACAATAAACCCATCACAAGATGTGATTTCCAATCAGTTCTCTGCACTTGTTATTAATTTGTGACTTTGAGCAAATCTGAAAGTCGTCACAAGTTTGTCATTTACCCCACTTTGTTGTTTGTCCCTACAATTTGGTCTAATTGGTCCAATTTGTCAAAGTAACTCATAGTTAGTTTTTCAAAACAGCTTACTTGGCCTTAAGAAGTTCTTACTTGCTTGAATATGATGCAAGTTGTATTTGGAAGTCTTTATGTTGCTGGAAGCTGATCGGGAAGGTTCAGCTCATTTCAAGTGAAGACGAGCGATGGACCATCAGCGAAGCATCATAACCTTTGGCAGTGAGCACATACAGCCAGCGGCGAACGCCGCTGAGAACCAAGCTTTATGTGTCTTGTGTGTGTGATGGGGGTTAGGCCGGGAGGGAGGAGGACGGTGACTTGTTTACCTAGTGTATGGTAGTAATCGTCATATATCATTGTATGTACGAAACCCCTCAAAAAATGTAAATGTATAAATACAATACGCGCTTTTGTGCTGAGAAGTAATATTTGCCATGCATTGTACAGCGATGTCTCTCCTGTTGTGAGTAAATAGCACATGGTCTGTGTGGCTAAACCTATCAGTCATGGCTGATCAGAACTTGAAACGGTACTAGGTGCCGTTGAAAGCTCCATAAATGTGCCGCGAACCGGTCCAAACTAGGGTTTGCTGTTTAAGGCATTGAAATGTTCTGTTAACCTGTTGACACATGCATGGCGTATACTCTCCCTTCTATGCCATCCTTGATATAGAACTGAATTTATTGACTGCCTCACTGTCTTGTGGTCGCTGTCTACATTTTATAACCCTGTAAGCATTAACGTACTGCGTATACCTGGGGAGGGTTTTGGAATTTGAGCAAACGTACTTTATGGATGACCCCTTATGTATTCATTTGATTGGTGTTTCACGCTGTACTCAAGAATATTTCACTTATATGACAGCCGCCAGCATGATGGTGAGAGGAAACCGGGCATAGCCCAGTGAAACCTACAACCATCTGCAGGTTTCTGCCAGACCTTCCCACGTACTCCTGAGATTAAGCCAACTGCATGCCAGCATGAGCTGGACGTGAACTGTGAGCGCATTGGTGAGAGGCTCCTGGGTGGCCACGGAGGTCACTAGTACTTCTTCTAATAACGATTATTAACTTTCCTTAAAGAGTAGTTATTGTATATGACCAAGCAACAAAGAGAGTTGGCATACATATTTAAATTACATATTTAAATTACAAAAAAAAAAAAAATGTGTATCTCTACTGTCATAATCAAAATAATAACACTCTGTAAATTTTACTGCTTTCCCTCTCAGTTTTAAAGCAGACAAATGGCAAAAACAATATTTTAAGCCAATTTCTTTATTACATAAGCATTTGTGATCGTCGCATTAAGACAAAATTGGGGTGGCAAATCATCAAACATTCCAGTTAACTTTACACAAGCTAGCTCTGGAAGAATTAAAACATTCGTCTAGATTAATTGCAAAGGCGTAACAAACCAAGCAAAGGCAGCGGCTAAAAAAAACTGATCAGTTTGGTGGCAGGCTAGTGCACTTTAACAGCCTTTTTTTAAAATATGCTGAACTAAGAATAAACAATTGCAATTTTTCACCACGCTGAAAAAAGGAACACCCAATACCAAGAACATTATATGGTCAAAACGTGTATATATTTACCATAATAATAAAGTCTGTTACCATATTCTGATTATTTGTACTGATTAAGATGTGGAGTGGGGATTGGGGAGGGGGAGGGGACCTTTGGGAGGAGGATGAAGGCCGAACTGAGCACACCAGCTGATGGCAAAGGAGGCACACATAACCACTTTCTCTATCAATCTGTACACTGAAACACATTCAATTTCTCTGTATCAATCTGTACAACTAAATGTGATCACTTTCTCTGTATAACAGTCTCTAAATGCTCGAATACCAGTGCTGCAAGCATGCGAAATAGACACCATGGATCCATATGTACCAAACTCCATTTGCACCTAATCGTTTTAAGTACATATGCTCTGGCCAAATATTCCTGAATGCATATATCTTCCTTAAGGCTATAGAAGCTTCATGCAAGCAAGCCTGGCTAGAAGCCAACGTTTCTGCTTCAAACGACCATGGTGACCACTTGTACTAAGCCCTTACCCCTATCTGCCATAGCAACTAGTAGTGAAGTCACATAGTTGTCATGTACCACAGGCATACTGTAAACTATGAGAGCATCTGGACCCTAGTTACAACCTCCCTAGTCGTCATCAGCTGGACAGCCCTGTTGCAGGAGGACTTTCTACACAAGCTAATGCTTTTCCCATGAAGGTGGTTATCTCCCTTTCTGGTGCATTCCTTAAAGGCTGCATAATAACATCAATTAATCAAGGTGCCACAAATGTTTAAAGTGGTAAGTATGACTCCATGTCCTATGCAGAGGTGTGTCCTCTCTGATGTCCTTTCGCAACACACACCTTTTCTGAACAGATGCCCTCAATATACAGCATATAATCAAAAAGGAGATAACCATCTTACAATAACAAGCAAAACCAGTCCAACATGAAAAACAGGAGTGTTAAGCGTGATCTGGCGAGATGACTGGCCCTTCATTACTGGGTGGGGAGACAGGTGCAAGTCTGTGGTATGTCTGACTCAGGTGTCTATATTCATCATACGGTGTATCACAACAAAGCCTGCATTCGTATTCAACACTGAAGTGCTTAGGTATCTGTGAAGATATCACACGACTGGGGCACACTGGCCAATGAAATGGCAAGAAAACGATTGAATATTTTCTATATAACTGTATTCCACCGATGGAATGGACCTATATGACTACGATGAAATGGGGTTGTGCCCAATTTGCTTTCTAGGCCTTTCACAATTGTCAGTCTTTGATGATCCCTCTCATGACCATACTATATTTATCACTTGACTCTTAATAGGAGTTTTATTATCTTTTAAGCTCCATGGAACATTCTACACAGGCTATACAGCAACATACAAGCCAGGGATTGCAGTATATGTGATCTTTGAAAGCTTACAATGTCGGCTGTAAGTTACCTGACTGGTTATAAAGATGTAAGCAAGACTGGTCACATAATTCTTTGGACTGGTCACATAATTCCGTGGACTGGTCACATAATTCCGTGGACTGGTCACATAATCAAACGAACTTAACACTTAAATCAATGGACACATCTCATGTCTGAGAAAAGGCTGCTGCTTCTTAATGCACATCAGACTTTGATGGCCTTCAATTTCTTAACATTCGGAGAGAATAACAAACAACATCCGAGATCAGTCGGATGGACGACTGACATGCCTGTTGTGAGCTTAGTGTAAGAGACACCATATAATAAGTTACAGACAATTCTAGTCTTCCCTCCAGCATCCGGGCGAAGCCATCAATCACCAGTGGTGACATTCCGTTCACTCCTCCCACTTTCCTAACCATGTTCATCAGCATTTTAGTCAAGTCAGTCCTGTCATTTCAACCATCCTCACCCAGGGGGGAATTACATGTATTAACTGACATATGAGGCATATAAAGTAATTCTAAAAGAAAACAAGATACTCAAACAGCTTGTCCCATCTCCTTGTCCCATAGCGTAAAAGTCAATTCTTTTCTTTTTCAAGAATGACAAAAACAAACACCTTTATTATCTGCACAGGCTGATGACTCAAGCAGGCAAACAACATATCAGATGTAAGTGTACCAAGTTAATATTGTTATGATCTCTTTGTCCCATTTTTTTTTCCCCTAAGCTTCTCGGGAAGTTAATCATGAGTGTATCATGGGATACATTAGGGTTTCTCTGCTGGAACCCTTGCCATGTGTCCCTTGTTTTGGGGCCCTCAACGCCAGGGAAGGGGGTGCTGGTAAACATGTCTGCTGGATACAAAATTGAACTCCTTCTTCTCCACTCTCCAGGTGAAAGATACCGCTCAGCTCTCCATCTTTATTTGTCACGGCTGATGTCGTCCACGTTTGTCTACCCACCATTCACATTGGTGCCGCCTGCCGCCCGCACCAGAGCGCTATCAGCATCGGCGCTGTGCGAGGCAAACTCCCCCTGGTGAGCGACAGTTGCCTGGTGATAAGGACGCGGGCTTGTGCACCTCGCGACGTGGCTGGTCATGGGGAGGTAACTCTCCTCATCTCACCCTCAGCGATGGCGGCTCTTGCTGGATCACACTCGCTGGACACCTGCCAATCTATGTATCTTTCCTGGCGGACACTGGTGGAGCTCTCATCATGTTTTCTCCTAAAGCCTTTCCACAGTAGGATGTTGGCAAACCTCTGTCTAATTGAAGGGCCCCTGGGACAGCTGAGAGGCGTAGAACAGGCGGTCTCCCTGATAGGTGGAGTCCTGGGACAGCATACCATCCGCCTGGGACTTAAAGTCATCCCCCAGATAACTGTCCTGTAACCACACAAAAACAACACATCTAATTGTGCACTATCCAAAACCTTGTTAACGGGAAGTTCAGTTCAACACAGAATAATAGAAGAGATGAGCTGCTCCAAAGGCAGATGAAAGATTGGTTGACTGAATGCCATGCTCATGGATTTTTCATTTATATCATGGACGGAGGAAACCGGAGCGTCCAGCGTAAACCATCAACCTTTGACAAGTTAGTGACAAGTTTATCTATAGGTGACAATACAGGGATTGCTTTCACACGACTAAGTTGTATTCATCATAACTTTTTTTTTCATGCAAAATGCTATCTAGGCTGTAATGCCATAAGGCAACCTGATTAACGAGAAAAATTATGAAAAGTTCCTTTGTGAAAGTAGACCCAGATTCATAATTGTGGAGAAGCTTTCTTCATTAGATACAAGACTGGTCAAATGGCTCTATTGCCGATAAGGCCCCTATGAATAGTGAGAGAAAGGAAATCTAGCAATTCCCCGTCAAAGGCGGGTAATTAGTGAGTACTTGGTGTTTAACATTGTACTTAACAATTTTTCAGTCATATGACGACGAAAAAATCCTTAGAATGCATGTAATGTGCCTCCTTGTTACAGGATGGATTTCCACCGCTCTTTTAACTACTTCACTGCTGTTTCACTGAGATGCCTTACCGAAGGCAAGTAAACAGCACCGCCCGAGGCATTATACTGATACGGGTCAACCAGTAGTTGCACTATCCCCTTCATGCTGAATGCCAAGCGAGGAAGCTGAAACTTCCTCTTTTAAAATCTTAGGTATGACTTGACCCAGGACTGACCCTGGATCTACCACTCCCGAAGCAGACGCTCTACCAACCGTGCTAGCGGGGGCGGTAAGGCGGGTATTAAACGAAAGAAACAACTGAAAGCTCAGAACAGGTTTAATAATTCAGTTTTGTTAAAACTGAAAGAACCTCCCAAGGCAAGAATTGTGCAACATCGAATTAACAGGACTACATGTATGAATCAGTGCAAACAAGTCCACTTACCTGAGACAGTTCTGGCTGAGAAAGGCCCGTTAGCCCTGGCTGACTCATCTGGAAAGGCTGGCTCATTGACATGTGGCCCTGTGTCAGAGGGCCCTGTGAGAACGGCTGAGAGGCATCCTGTCAATAGATGTATGTACACGTAATACAATGATTGGCAACACCCAGCATGCACAGACAACGCATCCAGGCATTAGTCTCGACTTTAAAGTCAGTCTGTCTTGTTTTAAAGACTGATACTTGTATTAAATTTAGCTGACATGCGTTTTAACTTTTAACATACTTCCAGACAACCACAATCCTGCTGTCAAAATGTATACACTTAAAGCAGGACACCACCACTTATCACATGACTGCAGCCTGTTGACCACAAAAATAGCTAGACAAAGTGTAAATATTTTCTATATAACTGCAGTCCACTGATTATGGATGGGGGTGGCAACCTATACAATGATTCTGAAATGAGACTATGCCCAATTTGCTTCCAGGCTTGAGACCGGGTTAGTTGTACTGTAAGTCTTTATTTGATGAATGCCACTACATTTCATTCCATTCTCAATGACGTCACAGAAAGATTAACAGTTTTGAAAGTCTATGGATGCAGGCATTTGGGAAACAAAAGTGAATATAAACAATAGGTCAAGTGATAAATAAGTCATAGTATGATCACTGACCCTGCTATAACCATTGCTTTAACAACACAATTGTAAGCAGTGTCCTACCTGGCTGGCCTGACTCTGGGAGCCGTAATTCACATGTGGGTTACCCTGGGGCTGGGTGTTACTGTAACGAGGAGGCTTTTGCCTGCGCCCAGGGGGTCCTCTGCTGCGAGGAGGCCCGCGGTTACCTGAGGAGAGAGCAGGAAGATACAATCAGGCTCAGCGTAAAGCAGATTGAGAAAAAAACAAAAATGATTGTAGCCAGACTGTTGCATGGGGGAAACTGATTTGTGCCAATTGCCATACTTAAAGTGGCAGAGAGAGCGATATTCACACATGCAACCTCATTTAATAGTCAAGGGCCAGACAGTCAAAACAAGCCAAGGGCCACTTCCACAAAATTTCATAAGTTACATTCCTCGTAACTTTTTTTTTGTAAAAGGCACTGTCTAGGATATAGTGCCATAAGGCAAAGAGAAAAGCTACGAAAAACTGATATACAAAATTTTGTGAAACTGGGACCTGCACTTTAACCATCTCAAATGGCAGGGGGTATACATACAATGTAGGCATCTGTAGGTATTTCCTAGTTTAGGGTACTGAAATTGGGGATCTCTGGACAATGATGCAAAATAATGCAATTAGGCTCCTGTGACAAATACACAAATGTTTCTCTGATTAGAGTATCGCCTTTGCAACTAGAAACTTCTGGACCCAACTGGAAACTTCTGGACCCAACTGGAAACTTCTGGACCCAACTGGAAACTTCTGGACCAAACTGGAAACTTCTGAACCCAACTAGAAACTTCTGGACCCAACTAGAAACTTCTGGACCCAACTGGAAACTTCTGGACCCAACTAGAAACTTCTGGACCCAACTGGAAACTTCTGGACCCAACTAGAAACTTCTGGACCAAACTGGAAACTTCTGGACCCAACTGGAAACTTCTGGACCCAACTGGAAACTTCTGGACCCAACTAGAAACTTCTGGACCAAACTGGAAACTTCTGAACCCAACTAGAAACTTCTGGATCCAACTAGAAACTTCTGGACCAAACTGGAAACTTCTGGATCCAACTAGAAACTTCTGGACCCAACTGGAAACTTCTGGACTATGATTCACAGCAACCATTTACTTCACTACGACATTTTGTGTTCTTAAACCATCTGATGGAGAGTGACGAACATACCTTGCTGCATGGGCTGGGTAGGGAAGGGCTGCTGTAAGGGAGGCATGAACATCCCCACAGGCACGGGCAGGTTAAGCCCGCTGGCAAACCCTCGGTCTGGTCCTATGAACCCTAGCTGGTCGTGGGTTCTGATCAGTGGCTCTCTGTATGACACCCCTACACACAGGCAAACAAACACAAATGTCATTTACATTGATGACTAAGGCCAAAAACTGTAAATCATGTAGGAACTAGATTAAGACATTTTTTCAAAATATAACATTACTTATTTCTTTACTTTTCATGTACAAAGAAAAGTTTACTTAGGTGTAATGTATAAATTCCACATTATAAATTTGTTGTGTTGCCCCCTAATAGGGGAATTTCAGGTTCAAACTTGTTTGTTGCTTGTAAAAAAAAAACTTGTAAAATAAGTCCCACTGCTTCATGTAACTTGACAAAATGCTAGACAACTTCTATTGACATTAATTCACCGATCACCATGCCTCACCGTGTTCTGGAAGCACCAATGACATCACCGTCCTTCACAAAAATTCAACTCCTCAATTATCTTGTTCTTCTAATATAAAGGACCGTTTGTTCATAGTTTAGTTAAAGTAATAAAAAACATAGTTGCCTAACATTTTTCACAGCTCAAGTAGGATGTTTACTTTCAGCGACAAAAGACTTCAAACTTGAAACATCTACTGTGCATCTCAAGACAATGCCAAGGTTAAATATCCTGGGCACACTTTTAGACAAGCCCACAAAACAGATATGACGGTTGCAGAAAAGGCAGAAGCATTCAGTGCATTGGTGAGCATGACCCTCTAGAATCTGAAGTGTTCTTACCTCCGTTCACCTGAGAGGAGCGGTCATACATGCTGCCCGGAATCATCAGCTCTCGGGCATCAAACATAGTGGAGCTCATGAAGCGACCACCCTGAAGGAAGAGTAAACATATCACATCATTTATTTTATTTGATATAACATTTCACTTATACGACGGTGGCGGCCAGCATTATGGTGGGAGGAAACCGGACAAAGCAAGTTGTTGGATGAACTCACAGTGACCGCACTGGTTAGAGGCTCCTTGGTCATTGCACGGCACTAGCATGCTAACCACATCAATCCATTGTTAATAAACTGGGCTAAACATATTTAGGTTAACATAAGTTCAGTGGCTGTCCAGTTTATCTGAGGAAGAACCAGGAATGCCCAGAGTAAACCACCAGCCTCTGGCACTAACTTGACAATCCTCCTGACCTAAAGGCAAAGCCGAAGCAGATTTTAGCCTGCAAGTTCACTGGTCAGAGGTACATCAGAGGGACAAATGGTTTACTTGTGGTACAGTAACTCATAAGAAAATACCAAAAATCCCACTAAATTGGCCACATGTACATAGGAGGTTTTGATGCAGGAAAGAACACTTCACGCCTACATTTAGGTGAATAATTCATTGATCAGTGAGTGTACACTTTTGCATCTTGAGAATCAACTCACAGTACAAGATTCATTGAAACTAACACTAGTTCTACACTGAAGCCTGCTGCTATTCAAGAAGGCCACAAAGGCCTTGTCACACTGAAGACTGCCTTTCACAAGTATTTATTTATATGATTGGTGTTTTATGCCATACTCAAGAATACCGGCATTTCACCTATACAACAGGGGCCAGAATTATGCGGAGTCCAGAGGAACCCCACAATCATTCACAGGTTGCTCGCAGATCTTCCCACGTACTGGAAGCAGAGAGGAAGCCAGTATGAGATGGACTTGAAATCACAGTGATTGCGTTGGTGATAGGTTTCTGTGTCATTAAGCTGCACTGGCACTCTAAACCACTACTCCACAAAGGCCCTTGGCCACGGTTTTTCAAAAGAACACTGTGTTTAATGTTGCTGTGCATACTCACTGGGTTGGTGGTGTTGATGAGTTTGCGAGGTTTACTGAACTGAATGAGGCTCTCCTTCAGGTTGTTCAGAGGTCCTTCGACCAAACATTTCTGCTCCTTGTAATGGGTTAGCAGGTGATTCCACAATGGCTGCTTGGACAGAACCTTGGGGTTCCCAACAACAATAATGCCATACCTGTGAGGAGAAACAAGACTGGTCTTTAAATGCCTCACATGGAGTAATGTTTTCCATATGTCTCACAAGGAGTATTATCCGCATCAGACAAAATATTCCGCTTTTCATTGGACAACAATGGTCATGTGGGGTACACATATATTCTTGAATCCTGCAGACGACATCAAATGTGTCTGCTGAGTAGGTTATCTTTGTTGGGTTGTGAATACAATGGTTACATTGCTGAAGCGATTCACCTATACATCGATCTTTTGCACTGAATTCATGGGTTTTTCCTCGATAAATTGGCTACATGGTTACTCAGTAATAGGATACGCAAATATGTGGTGTCAGTGACCCTCATATTGGGCTTGGCTGACGCCTGATGCCTTGGTTGATGCCTCAGCTGATGCCTGACGCCTCGCCCAAAATGAGGATTATTGACACCACATATTTGCATATCCTATCACTGAGTAACAATGTAACAAATGATATGAGAAAGCTTCAAAGTTTCTTTAAAGTTATTTTAAGAACAAGTGCATTTTCATAGCAACCACTCCCTCACCCCTCCGCCCCAAGAACAGTATCCATATCATTTAACCCTCATTCTATTCTACTTATTATTTATAGGTTGATGATTTTAAATTTTAATTATTTGTAACTGAACAGGTTTATGCAAATTTTTCAGTTGTGGAACTACACAAACTTATGGGGACCTCATGCTTGACATCTGTATGACGTTGTGTGTTACTGTTGTGGGATGTACAAATGCAAAAGTTTACTATTTGTGTATTACGACATCATACATTAGACCTCAGATTGGAAGGTCATGAAACCAAATGTTTTTGTTTTATTAAAACGTCATGGACCCGGGATCACATTTTGGGTGTGAAACAAGAAAAATATGAAACCCAAAGCAATTTTTACCAAGGTGAAATAATAATTTTATCAGTGCAGAAAGTCTTTATATTTCAGCTTTATATAAAAAATAACCCTTTCATTTTACCTAGCTCTGGTCAAGGCCACATTCAGTCGCCTGGGGTCATTCAAGAATCCAATCCCTTGATGTTCGTTAGAACGGACACATGACAAGATGATGAAGTCTTTCTCACGGCCCTGGAAGGCATCCACACTGGCCACTTCTATCTCCTGAGGAATAAAAGAACTTTACTTGTTAGCCCATATCCAAGGTTACTGTTTCTCTACAAAGTCCTAGTATAAGTGTTTTATGCTGAACGGTGGATTATTTTGCCTCTTTCAAATTTATGCTTAGAGGAAACTGCCTCAGCATAAACTATAATTCCACCTATATTTTCACTAAATGACTGCTTAGTGATCACAAATTTTAGAAAATGCAACATGTGATAGATGACCCAAAATTTTGCTCCAATTTTTACAGGCAAGCACATATCACAAAATGTTACTTTTGGTGCACAATCCTTTTTCCACTTGGATATCTTCCTATCTCGTAAGCAAACCATCAAAGATAATCATAAAATCAACAGAGCTCTCAGAATCGGGCAAAAAATGAGCAACATAGTCACTGACGAAATTTTAGATCATTTACCCATACATGCTACACAGGCACAAAGTTATGCACAAAAAAATTACAAAAGAAGTTATGCACAGGGATTGTTCAAACCAACCTGATACAGAAGCTTGTTGAGTCCACCACTGTACTGCATGTACTGTACCAGATATGACCTCTGACCCTCATAGGGTGTGATGATACCAATCTGCTCAGGCCGGATCCCAGAGCGCAGGAAACGTGTTGCGATCTTCTCTGTGTTAGCAGCTTCAGTTCTGTCAAGCAAATGTCAACAACCCTCATAATCTGTGAAAGTTTATTATTCTTCGATTAACATTCCACATTATGCTTAGGCAAAAATCATGAACGTTTCAATCGTAAAGTTTTTCAAGCACCACCCACTGATTCCCAATTGCAACAGGAAATTTCATACCATATCCACCTGAATTTCACTCTTGTAATTTTGACAATAAGATGGTGTGACAAACACCATCTCACGCATACGAACTGAATTGAGATCACGTTTTTACCAGCTGGGAACACATCATGAGGACCTAAGTTCATCAGTTGTGAAAACTTCAGATAACTGAATGGTTGATTCTCGAATAATTATTGGATTATTTCATTTACAAATTTGTGGACAACTCTCATGAATGCTGCCACACCTCAGGTCACACCTCTTGTATCCATACTATCTTTTGCAAATATGAGAATAAGACTTCAATCTGATTATTAGATGTTTTTAATACTGCTTTTCAACAAACCTCTCCCAGGGTTCATCTAACAAGACTCACCTGTTCAGGTAAGTATAAGACTTCTAAACAACCCTCTCCCAGGGTTCATCTAACAAGACTCACCTGTTCAGGTAAGTATAAGACTTCTGAACAACCCTCTCCCAGGATTCATCTATTATGACTCACCTGTTCAAGTAGGATGTACCAGAGCTGGAGATCTCCTCTTGTCCTGTGGTTGTGTAGAAAAACATAGGCTTCTCTGCCTGAGGCCAGGGGATATCCAGTCCCTTCTTCACACGTTCAGCTGGAAACACAAGTCAGCAAATACAATCAACACTTAACATAGAGAGGCTATACTGGAGATTTTGAGGAAAACATACAAAAAAAATATAGCTATGAAGTTATATTTATTTATTTATTTGACTCAAGAATATTTCACTTATACGACTGCAACCAGAATTATGTTTGGAGAAAACCTGGCAGACCCCGAGGGAAACCCACGACCATCCACAGGTTGTTGGCAGACCTTCCCACGGAGGCCCTCTATATAATAATATGAATTTAAGACACAATCTTGACTTCAAAACACAAGTAGCTATGTTAAAACATACACACATGTAACTGTATGAGCTGGTTAAGAAATGCAGGCGAGGATCAGCAGTGTGGCACACTCAAATGGTTGAATATTACGAACAATAGTGTGAGTGAGTGAGTGAGTGCTGGGGATTTAATGTCATACTTAACAAGAACATTGAAGAACACTTGGCGTTAATATATCAGTGCTCAGCACAGACCACAGAAGCAAAATACATTATTACACTGTGATGCGAAACCATCCCTGAGTAATCTGTTATCCAGTAGAAAGTAACAGGATCACTACTGAATCCTGAGGATCTAATTTGAAAACTAATATTCCACACTGGCTAACATAGCATTTACCAATTTCTTTTGCCTTTGAGTTTGTGCCATTCTCAGAACTCATGACAGCTCTCAAATTTGTGCATTGTTGGATTGACATGGGATAATGGATGGATCCAACACATCTGATGTCCCACCACCCCCATCTTGTGACAACATTACTTTTCATTCCCAGTGAAAGCAATGGGAACCTGTCAAATGCCTGGCAGTAGGACTTTGACGCCATTTTAATGACGTCAAACCTTTGTTTCTCGGCTCATCATTATGACATCACAAAAAAGACAGAACGACGTTACAACAGAATCTAATACACTGTAACTTTGTAGACGCTGCACAACAATAAATTTTGACGTAACAATAAATCGAGGTTCTGCTTCACACTAGCGCCGCCTTAAGGGATTAAAAAATATGCTGGCTTCCCATTGTGAAATCATGAAAGATTGAATAACAATGTGTGGGACATTTGGTTGACCTATTTGCAACAGTATTGCTTATGACTGGTCAATTGCATGTTTTTGATTGACAGTTCAGAAAGGTCTATTCATACCGCTTCCAAATTAAAAATCTGAGAAAACCTAAGCTTAGTGCCTGTATGTTGTGGAGCAAACCACTAGTGTCTACACAACATCAAGTCCTAATGAACCTGTCAACCACAGATTTACAAGTCCAGTAACATACCTGCTGTGACACCATTCTGCAGGGATCCCTCATAGAAGATGTTCGAGGGGAAGTTACTGAGGGCGGGGTGCATCCTGTACTGCACCTGTAGCCTGATTGGTCGGATTCCCAGCACGACAAGTCGCTCAAACAGAGACTGGGAGAGTCCTGCTCGAGCCGCCTTCTTACACATCACCACTGGACCAAGCTGACAGTGGTCACCCACCAGGATCAGCTGAAACAACATACATACTCTACTTATTTTCTTTTCTTAAATACATTTTAGTATTTATGTTTAGCCACTGGCCACAAAATACTTAATATTTTTGCCATGTATAATTGTAAGCTGAAATCCACAGAGTAGTGAAGACTTTGATCATAGGCTCAAATATCACCCCAGCCAACAGCTTACCTGTCTACAGCCTAAGATAACAGGGATCATACACTCTGGCTCTGTGGCCTGTGTGCTCTCATCAATCAGCACACATCGGAACTGCATCTTAGCCAGCCTTGGGTCTCCAGCACCCACACACGTACAACAGATCACATCCGCATGCTGCAGACAGAAACACAAGACACACATATGTAAATACAGCCACAGGTTGACTTATTTCTATTATCCGCTCCATTTCTGTTATGAACACCATTTGTATCATGAATCTTTACATGGGCAGCCAACAATTTTGTACAAGCATAGGTATCATCACTTTGACAAGCTTGAGGCAATTTACTTATTTGACTGTTATTAAATGCTGTACATTTTTCACTTGGTCGTCAATATTTAAGGTTGAGAAAATGAGTACCTGGCATAAACTACAAATCTTTGCAAGTTACAGACGAAACTACCAATATGTAATATTCATATATGCAAGTAAACTAGTTAGACTGAGAAAGCAGCCACATATGTGTCATCAACTTTTTAATGTCTCACAAACGGGAGGATCCATATAATCGCTCTCAAAGCCTGGTACCAAACCCACATGTTATGTGTTGCTACAACTCAAGCCAGTTTACAGGTACATCATTTATGGAGAGCTGAGTATTTCCTCTGTGGGTTGTGTCCGGGATAGATTATCAAGACTTGCCTGTAACAGCTCCCTCTCACACTGCTTCTTCAGGGCCCTGTATCGCTTCTCATCCTGGGAGGATAACTCTCCAGTCTCGTCCTTCAGCTGTTGTAATTTCTGAAGCTCAGGCACACTGTATACAGATACAGGTATTTTATATTTGTAGGTAACAGTCACAATCAATTTTACAGTGATATCAGTATATGTATTAGTAGTCTTAGGTCCAGTTCAACAGTATATATGTTTTCTACCACTCAAACCATGAGCAATTTTTTTTTGAACAGCAACACCAATTATTTATCTTTTTTTGATTGGTGCTTTACACCGTACTCAAGAATATTTCATTTATATGACAGGAACAAGCATTATGGAAGAGTAAAATTAACGCGAATATTAAGTGTAAAGTTTACAGATACTGATTAACAACAAGCTTATCCTCAAGATAGTATCAGGACTCAGGAATTAACCAAGAATGCAGTCCTATATATATCTTGCATTTGAATAAGACTATTCTTTCCGTCTTTTAATAGCTTCTCAACAAATGACCCTCTTCTACTTAAACTGGATTTGACTGGACCGTCATTTTTTGGATTATTTTTCCCCCTGTCACAACTCACCTGTCCATGTTCCTGATCTGATTGTGAAGAGCCAGGAAGGAGACTGGGGAATCAATTGCCTCTCTGCTCTTAGCACAGAGCCGTACAACCTACAAGTAAAGAGGAAAATATAGCAGTCAAACACAACATACATGTATATACATCAGGCAAGGCAGTGAAAAAGTGGTGCCTGTAACAATTTGAAAATAGGCCTCTATGACAATTATTTATTTCTTTATCTGATTGGTCTTTTAGGTCAAACTCAAGAATATTTCACTTATGCGACCACTGTCAGCATCATGGTGAGAGAAAAAACGGGCAGTGCCCGAAGGACACCCATGACACCGCATGATGACAGACCTTCCCACGTACGACTGGAGAAGAAGCCAGCATGAGCTTGATTTGAAATCACAGTAATAGCTGAGAGGCTCTTGGGTCATTGTGCTGAAACACCATATGGCTAGGCCACAGAGGCCCCTCGCTATTACTGCCAGGTTAAAAAAACACCATACGTGTAACGTTACAACCTCTCTGAGATCAGGCCCAGGGCTTGGTTTCACAAAGTACTCTTAACTTCATGTTCACTGAACTACCACAGCAACCAGTACTGTAGGCATTACGTCGTCGTGGTAGTTGCGAGCTTGTAACATTGGGAGAGCTTCGTGAAACTGAGCCCTGGAATACAAATGATCTTCTAAAGACTGAGGACATTTTCAGCTTGACACAGAAGTTTCACAGGAACGTTACCTTCAGTCCAGTGCGGTGTATCTTCTCCGTCAGCTGATCCACAGCAATGTTAGACGGTGCACAGACCAGCACCTGTCCCTGGAGCTGTTTGGACAGATGATGTACAATAGTGGCTGAGGTGACAGTCTTACCTGTGCCAGGGGGTCCCTACAACACCAAGATAGGAGGGGGTCAGATAACTGTAACTCAAGATACATGTACACTCTCCAGCACATGATAAATTCAGTGTAAAACAAAGAGCCAAAATTATTTAATACTGCTATTCTTGGTAGATAGGTGGGTCAGACATATGTAAAAAAAAATTGAAGGTTCTGATCAGAAACTTTGTGACTACACACAAAGAAATTTTATACAATGCAACTCAAAATGATGCTTTCTGAGAGCTTTTATATTTGTGAATGAAAGAAATATGTATGAAAACTCAACTTTCTATTGGTAAACCACCATATTTATATTTAATTTACTCGTTAGTTTTAATACAGCATGATTAGTTTGGGCACCCAACAGTTTGGGAGCCCCGATGTTTTCCGGAAATAAAATGGCTCTAGATATGGCCCTCTGGTCAAAATGTTCACTGTCCTGAATTACAGCCGATTATAATCATATTTGTCAAGTATTGAAAAATGAGCTGCACAACTTTTATGTAAATGTTCTTCATGCTCTATTCATGAGCAAGAGGTCATAAGCCACCATCCTGCCCAACTTCATGTTTCTGTGATACTGGCTTAATCGGAAACCTTTCCAGCCTGGACCTGTTTAGGCCAAAGTCAAGGGGGCCCATCATTCCATTTATGCCTTCCGCTATGCCGATTTTAAAGTAGTACTCCTTTATTACTAGAGAATGACAATCAAACCAGCTTGGACCTGAAGCCCCATTGTAAGGGAAAACATACCCAGCTGACTCAGTAAAGTGCACAAATCTTCCAGGCATAGATTCTGCTTACCTGAATTAGACTGAGGGGCCTCTGAAGCACTGTCTTGACAGCGTACACCTGTGAGTGGTTGAGCTCAGGTAAGCCTGGGGCACTGAACCGCTTAGGAAGGGAGCACTTGATCACCACATCTTCTACCTCATGTCCTAACAGGCGGTGGTAGATGTACGCAGACACGGAAGTCTCGTCCACAGCAAACGTCTTCAGAGAAGCCTGCATCCTGTCACAACAAATGCGATGGAGTGAGGGCATAATGATTTACCACTACTGTTATCCGGTGGCACATCTTGCTTCATCTATTTTAACCGCTGCCGAAGTATCATCACTTAAACTTCAACATCATCATCAGAAATAAAGTATATCATAATCAGTATACACAATAGAGAACATCATGACACCATTATAATGCCTCATTAACCTAGGTGTGAAGTCCACAAACTGTCACAAACATCCTAGTCCCACAAATGTCTAGCTCACACTACCTGGTGTCCAGAGGGACAGTTTTAAAAGGCCTCATCAATTTAAATTGTTGATTTACAGATTAAATCTTTATTCTTTGTCTTAGGAAGGTACAAAAAAATCACATCTAGATTATCCCATCAATTTTGTCCTGTTGAAGCCATTTTTTAATTTTTGTACATTCTGTTTCAAGAAAGTCCCTCAACCTCAAGTAATGTGAGACAAATGAGGCTCCTTGAGACCAGTAGAGATCAGACTGAAAACACACATACACACATCCCGGCGTCACAACTACAAACGACTTACCTGTCAAAAGATGTAGATTTCCAGACAAAGTCCACCACAAAGTTGTGAGTACACTCCGCAGGTACTCCTGCATTACTCTTCAGCTCTATTGCCACCTCATCACTGTAGTCTGGGAGGTAGCCTGTTAAGGATTGACTGACTGGTTGCTTATTGCCTAACGCCATACTCAAGAATTTTTTCACTTACACACTTATACAATGGTGGTTTATTTTTTGTACATACCACTACATGAACACTTCATATAATTTGCTGTCAGCGATCTCAGGGAGACAATCCATGCTGTCCATGTGAATGCTTTGTCTGCAACAACACCCATGTACATACTATCACTGTTTCTGTATAATGCACTGCTTGTTTTTAGCTGTGACAAACTAAATGTACCTGTCTGCTGGTCAATCAGTTTGGGGGAAATTTCTTATATCCTCTTTTTCAATATTGGCACAAGACCAAATGTATATAAATGCATTAATCAAGCATCCCAGGTGAAGAATATAATAGATCCGTTTTCATTTTTGTGATTGGGCACAACCAAGATAGCTGAGTTCAAAGTGAACAACATCAAAAGTTCCATTATCTTTATCAATTTTAGCTGTTGATAAAGCTGTTTCCGCCTACTAGCCTTCTAACCATATGTACATGGTGTACAAGTTACAGGACATAATGTTTCCTGTTGCTGTAACACGGTGAACCCAGGCAAGAATTCCTGATCACAACTTGATTCACAGAATTACAATGTACCAAACATATCAGTGACTGTTTAGGTCTATTTACACCCATCTTCCTAAATTTCTCAGGCTACATTCTTTGTTGTCTTTTCTTTTAAAGTGCAAGAGTGCAAGATCAACTTTTTGGGGGATGTTGTAGCCATTGTGAATCTGTGCTTGTAATTACATTCAAGTCCACATAAAAAGCCAAAATGACACACATTATTTTGAATTATTCTCAAAGGCATGTGAACATAACAGCCCACCATTAGCTTTTATCAATAAAATCTCATGAAAGGATACTGTCAGGAATCTTGATGACATGACCAACCCCTGACCAGGGCTTGTGGAGTTCTCCCAGGTATCTCAGTCTCAACTCATCACCATGCATCAGCTTCATCTCTGCAAACATAAACAAACAGGGTCATGCTAACAGAGTATGTAAGACATTTCTGTCCTGATCATAATGAAATGTGGAACACCAAGAAAACTGATGTTCAGTCACACATGACACAACCATGAGACAGCTTAAAATGAATTCTGCTACATAATTTCAGTGTCTGAATGATGATGTACGTTTCTCTTAGAAGAAGGCTGTCATAAATATACAGGTCTGCCAGCAACCTGTGGATGGTTGTGGGCCTCCCCAATGCTCTCCCCAGTTTCCTCCCACCATACTGCTGGCAGCCGTTATATTAGTAAAACATTCTCCAATCAAATAATTAAATAAAAAATAGACAAAGGCTGTTACGTAAAGGAAGATAGCGAAATGCCAGAGACATTGCAAGGTAACAGACTAATCTTGTTAAGTGGAAGCTAGATTTGAATCCATAGCCTCATTGTCTGAATGGGAGACTTAAGGCCCAGCTACATAAAAGGTCCAAATCACAGTAGAAAACATTTTCTTCTGTGAAAGAATGAATAAATGAATGCTTGGGGTTTAATATTGTACTTCACAAGTTTTCAGTCATGACAACCAGGAGTTATTAGGTGTGTGTACATATACAGGGCTCCTTGTGGCAGGGCGAGTCCATGCAGCCAAACTGCTGCCGCCACTCAAGTATCATATTGAAGACACCAGACATGACACCCTACCCAGTCACATTACACTGACACCTGGTCGACCAGTTGCATTATTAACTGACACTGGGCCAACCAGCCCTGTTTGTTTGCTCTAACCTCTCAGTGCTGAGCACCAAGTGAGGAAACAACCAGTACCAGGTTTAAAGTCTTTGGTATGACCCGACCCGGGTTGATAGCAGGTCTTCCGACTTCAAGGTGGATGCTCTATCCATTTTGTCTTCTGTGACGCTGCAATGACTGTGTACTTCATGAGCTCCTCGTGAGCTGTTTTATACGCACGTATACACTGATAGTTGTAACATGATAAAGGAAAGAATGAAAAATTTTATAGCTTTGAGGCTGGAACGAGATTTACGAGTTCCCCACTGAATCAGTCTAGACTGCTCAATCAGCCAGAGCCGGTTTCCAGTTAACAATTTATGTCTGTCTACATATATGTCCTGCATCAAACTACCATGTACAGCTATACGGAAGACAACATGGAAAAGACAAAAATGGACAGATCTACATTGTGACGAGACGAGCAATGTGTTACCTTCATTAGCTTTGGGCAACTGGAAGTAAGCAATCCTCTTTTTGTTGAGTCCCACGTCCCATCTGACCACGATATTGTCCTGGGTTTGCGACTCCTTCAACTTCTTGTCGTAGTCTGCTTCCAGCTTCACCAAGGGCCCAAAGATGTTCTGGTACTGATACGCATCTTCATATCTGAGGATGAATGAGAGCAGAAAAGGCATAGATGCATGTATAACATCAATACAATAGAATGAGAATGATTATTTTTTTTATTTAATTATTTATTTGATTGGTATTACATTGTGATCGAGAATTTTTCACCTACATGAGGGCACAGAGGTTTTTATGAGTGGAGGAAACCCCGAGTGCCCCGGAAAAAAAATAAATAAATAAAAACCAATTTCTATCAAGTATAACAATAAAGGACACATGAAGCTTACTGAAGGATATTTATAGAGTGTATGTACATAAGGAACCACCCAATTATATCACAATGAAATGGTGGACTAATTTGCAGAAACAAATTGTGAGATTACTAGTAACTGACCTCAACAACACCTGTTGGGGCTCCTCATCTACACCGGGTTTCTCCAAATCTTCTAACTTGGCATCAGGATTGTCCTGAAATATCAATGTGACATTTTCTCACGGTCAAAAATTACCAATTATCAAATATGTTGCCAATGAACCACAAACACAAAATTACCCTCACCAGGTCTTCATCTATATATGTACTAATAAAATACTGGATAATACACTCTAGTTCATAAAGCTAAACTTTATGAAGGCTTCACTAGTTCATTTACTTGAAGGGAGGACAAGAAAAACCAATGACATAAACAAGAAGATAATTGCCTGCTTTTCCTTAGGAGGATACAAAATATACCAGCCCCCAGGATCACAAAGCGATCTTTTAATCATTCCATTTGGCATGTTCCTTTCCGTCATTTTAGCTGAAATTTGATGCACACTAACTTGCCCAATTTTACATTTTCAAAGCAAATATTTTGATCTTGTTGAGAAATAATAATTTTAAAGTGATTTGAAATTTTGAGTCCAAGATCGCTTCATGATCCCGGGTCAGAACATTGCTGAAACAACATATAGCTAAATAGGCTACGTGCAATAAACATTTAGCCATCTTATTTAGTGCCCCTACACCCAAGTAGGCTACACTATTAATTTCAGTTACATGTATATAGACATTGTATTTGTAGACATGGGACAACCAAGTAGAGCCCAGAAAACCCACTGCTAATTTGTCTAATTTCACCCATTATGGTGCCTCTCCTGTGGCTTGGTTGGCATGAGCATACAGGGAGATTCTACCACGTGCTACCCAGCATGATGACCTACCTTCCAGAGCTCCTCCAGCTTGTTGATCTGCTGTGCAGTGATTTGTCTTGCTCTCAGCTGCTCATGGTCAGCAGGTACCTTGACCAGCCACGGTAAGAACTGCCGGTCTTGGATCAGGGGCTGCCACTGGCTAGGATCCCTGCAGAGTAGATGATGATATACACGGAAGGTTTGTCTTTGGCATGATCGCCCTCCAGAAGAACAGTACTGGTGTTCAATTATATGCTCTTATATGCCCTCCACGCTCAATGAAGCCATATATTATTGGTTTGACAAATCAAGGATAAATGAGTCGTATACATAGCAGTTTTATGATTTCATCACTCTTTTATTAAATGTTGCTCAATTAAACTGAGGGAGCTTAGTCTTCCACTGTTGTTTCCTAACTAAGGATTTAATAGCCCAATCATAAAGTAAATTAAAATTTATGTTAATTTGATAATCAACTTTGGTGTTTCACAATATTTACATCAAATTCCCATTCTATCCAATGGAACTCCTTCATTTTCCTGCAAGATTTTCTTAACAAACACTTTTTTTTTCTGAAAACTGACCAGTTCATATCCTTGAGGCTGCTGAGTGTGGCACATGGCTGACGACACAACAACACAACAACGGAGTCAGCCTTGGCAGGGATGAAGCCCAGTAAGAAGACGTTCCTACACCCACAGTTGTAACACTCCAGCACTGTCTCCCCGAGGGGCCCATCTTTGTGAAGGGTCACTTCTTTAGCCTTGGCCCTCACCAAGTGATTAATGATGTGGCTGAAATATGATCAACGTTACTGATGTTACACAGCTAATGGCATATCCTGTACATTACATACTGATTATGACAGGCCAGAGAACCTTCAACATCTAAAATTGAACTTCAAACATACAAGTTACGTGCAAACATGCTGGCTATTTTTTTTTTATGTATAGCATGTACAAAATTAAGAATTACATTATTATACAAACTTTTTTTCGTATAAGTTTTTGAGAGAGCTCTTGCAACTACATGAAAACAGGAGTTTTTCGATTAACCATCCTCTTAACGTTCAATTTAAATTCAATTTGACCATCAAAAATTACAAGCTACATACTGTCCATCCAGCCAGATCACATAATAAACCTATTGAACAATACTGTGAAGGAGCTTACCCACAAAATACTAACCAGGAACAGACAAAACAAAAAGCACTGATTTCAAATACAAAACATAACAAAGCTTAATAATAAACTGTTTCCACCTACCTGCCAGATGTGTTACCTCGGCCATTACAGAACCACTTCTTGGTTGTGTTACAAAAGACAACACTAGCTGGATCATGCACTCCACAGTATCTAAAACGACAAAAGAGGGCATTGTCTTCCATGTACCACAATTCCTCAATCTATTTGCACATAAAAGAGCAACTTTCAGTGGAATTCATGCTCATTTTAAATTAGATTTTGGAGACAAAACTACATTGGTAGGAATGGCCAATCGCAGAGCTTCACAAAAAATATCATTTTATCGGTCTACTCAGAATAATGGCTTCAGAATGTGCTTAAATTAACACCGTGCAAACGTTGAAGAATTACAGTACCCTAAAAACATGATCCACCTTTACAAAGCTATCACATGATCAGGTCAAGTTCATCTAAAACAGTCGCTTATCTCTTCACTTCACATTTCATGAAGCAATAATTGGTCAGTCATAAGTGGTTGTACAATTGACACTATGCATGTAAACAGGTCTTGACATGCTGTTGTTGCATATATAGATGTTTATTAACAAACTTTTAAACAATTGAGCACTGGGTTTGACTGGTCATCATTTTGAAGGATTTTAATCTTTTAGTACATGCTGAACCTAACTTATTTTTTGGGGCATTCTTTTTATTTATTTATATATTTATTTATTTTATTTGATTGGTGTTTTCCGATAGCCCCCACGGCCACTGAAGCCCTAGGCATTTTTTTGTTCTAGCACATGTATCAATATGTACATGTATGTCAAAGGTATTTATTAACTTAAATTAATTGGTGTTTTATGCAACACTCAAGAAAAATTTCACTTATATGATGGCGGACAGCATTATGGTGGAAAGAAACCAAGCAGAGCCTAGTGGGGGAAAAAACATGACTGTTTGCAGGTTGCTGTATGTCCAAAGTATTTATTTATTTATTTATTTATTTGATTGGTGTTTTACGCCGTACACAAGAATATTTCACTTATATGACGGCGGCCAGCATTATGGTGGGTGGAAACCGGGCAGAGCCCGGGGGAAACCCACGACCATCTGCAGGTTGCTGGAAGACCTTCCCACTTACGGCCGGAGAGGAAGCCAGCATGAGCTGGACTTGAACTCACATTTATGTTATAAATGCATGTAGAGGAATGAGAACAGGCATATCTGAAGACACCGCAAAACTAAACTGTCCCTCTTACCAAGATGTAAGCTTCTCAACATGTAGCACAACAAAAGGTTATGTAATACTTACGAACAGGCATGTTTGGGGAGATCTTTCATATAAAACTGATCTTCCTCATCTTCTTCAAATGTCAACTCCCCAACTCCCTGGTTAATTGCATTGAAATTTTTATCCAGTCCGTTCTGCAAGGAGATGTCAAGCCCATTGACCTGTAAGGAAAGAAATTACATAATAATGAATAATAGCATTTAAAACAATTTCTCAAATATTTGCAAAAATTACAACAGGTCCATCATGCAGGCCAAAAATTGCACAAAATTTGGGCATTCTGACTTTTAATCTAATATTAAGGCAGAATTAAATTTAACCAACTGATAATTAAAAAAATTGCCAAGATGGAAGAGATATATATACTTGAGTGAAATTACTCTATTTCACCTAAAGCTTAGCATTTTCCAAATGACACATTCTTGCTTGATACTGATTGATTCATCAGCCTTATATTGGCCACTTGAGCGTTCAATCATTAATATTAATACTTTTCTATTAATATTTTATGCAAATGCATTATCTTTATCTAAAGTATGCACATTATGACACGTATGACCAGCTACTCTAATAATGAATGATGAGTATAAGTCCACGCCAAGCTTAACCAAGTCATTGTGTCCTGTGTCCCTTGCCTAGAGGTGGCTGTTACGTAAATAGAGTGTTAAGAGCAGCACATGCGCTGTGTTACAGAATCAGATGGTACAAATACTGGTGGGGGCCTAGTTGGCTCAGTTGGTTAGCGTGCTACCGCAGCGTTATGACCCAGGAGTCTCTCACCAATCCGGTCGCTGTGAATTCAAGTCCAGCTCATGCTGGCTTCCTCTCTGGCTGTACGTGGGAAGGTCTGCCAGCAACCTGCAGATGGTCGTGGGTTTCCCCCGGGCTGTGCCCGGTTTCCACCCACCATAATACTGGTCGCCGTCGTATAAGTGAAATATTCTTGAGTACGCCGTAAAACACCAATCAAATAAATAATCAAATATAAATACTGGTGTTAAGTGTTCTGTGTTCCCTCACAGCGTAGAGCATCCTTGATAGTGGATTTCCGACGACAGCAATCTTTAAGCCCTCGTTTAGCACGATTCGAATGATAATGTCAAGATGTTCATGGCATTCCTGCAATTTATGGTGTTTTGGTGCTGTGTTACATTAAGTTAAAAGCTACGTTCACAGAGTGTGACTAGTAAAATGAAAATATGACTAACATGCACTATTTCTTGCAATTAATAGTGTTCATTCCTCACATCATCAGAATATGGCGTGTAAAATAGATTTGTTCATTCTAATTGTTGGATTTCATGAGTCAATACAACAAATTGAACATGTGACGACATTGTGAACTTGTAGAGGAAGTGATGGCTTGAGATGGTGGAATAAGCAACATTCGCAATTCAGGATGCGCACCACTACACAGCAGCAGTGGTCAAATTAGCAGCCAGTCATGGACAGTGCCTTTGAAGTTTGAAGTTGCAGCTGCATTTAATGGCCAATAAAATGGCAATATTTCCAAGTATCACTTTTGGCGTTCTCAGTTTCTCCTAATATAAGTTACTACGAATGGGGACACATTTTCCAATGCAGATTTTCAATGAAACAGACATTTTCATTTGTAGTAACCATGCCACTGCTAGGTTAAAACATAGGCTGTTAAGTGAAAATTAGCACCGAGCTCTTGTGTAATGCAAAATTTTGTGGCCATTCCGATAAAAAAATGGCAGCCTTACGAAAAAGTTCAGTGTAGCACTAATAGCATGTCACTATGGCCTGCTAACTGGGGCCAAAATGTTCCTCTTTTTATTTAGGATCCTAGGTTCCTGAAGTAAGTAGCATATCTTTCCATTTTAGCAGTTAAATATGTGCCACCCATTTCTTCAACAACTGGCTGAAAGCTATAGCTGTATTTAACTATGGAAATGTTCTTGCCTGTGATGACAGGACAAAGTATCGACATCATCACATCAAAAATAAATCTCAGCAAGCCTAGATCTAACAGGCTACTAGTCTGTCATAAAAGTAGCTGTAAGAAAGTTACATCAACGGGACACTCGAGGCTGAGCCACACAAAAGGTCCACATCGCAGGAGAACAAGTTGCTTGTGTACTGGAGTTTTATGAGTTGTGACATAATAAAGGAAGAACAAAACAGGTCCTAGCTTTAGATCCTATACGGCCTATGAGAGAAGTTCTCGGGAGTTCCGCGTGGGGGGCATTTGCGCATGTACCTGAATTCGGGGTTAGAAAAAGATTCAATTGGCCCAACACTCATGTGCGAAGGCCATGTACAGCCAAGGGTCTAACCCCAAATTCCGGTATATGTGTGAGCGCCCCCTCATGGAACTCTCAAGAACTCGTATCTCTCATAGGCCCTTACTTTTACAGGCAGGAAGAGTTTTAAGAGTATCCCATTCTCCTTGAGCACATAGTGGTTTGGGTACCAAATAACATAATAACACCATTAGCACGATATTTATCAAGCTGATTCGAGTGTTTAAAAGACAAGGTTGCTGTCAGGTGGGTGAGTGATGTGAATTCAATGAAGGAGACTGGACATGTGAAAAGCGGGTCAGCGATCAACAAATGCATCGACCGAGTCTTAACATCTTCTACTGACTTCTAGCAGAGGAAAACTAATTTATAATTATAAGTGTAGGACTGAACACTGGAAACCTCTCATCATTTATTGCGGCGGTATACGAATGAGTGAATACGCATGCAAACGAGTTGCCTTCAAATAAAATCAGCGGGCAACGTGGTCGAACTCGTGTACAGTTTATTTCCGGTAAGCCACTAAACATCGTTAAAGGTTGTGTTACCTGACTCTGGCTCTGATCTGGGTCGAGTTGAGATGCTTGGGTTTGAGACTGTGTCTGAGATGGTAAAGTAAAGTCGGTAAAATCAAACTCTGAGCCCTGTGTGTCCGCTCCCAACAAATCGGGCTCGTCGGTGTCCAAGAAAGTTAGGGTTTGTGAACTTGGTCCATATGCGTCTACGCTCATCTTGACAGCCCTGTATATCCTGTCAGCAAGTTGTTGGGTGCATAGTCCTTTCGATTACCGGTTGGTCAGGTAAGTAAACAACTTTCACTCGAGCAGCAATAGATTTTCTAACCGAAACTAGCGTTGATCTAACATCCTCCTCGCCATTTCGTTCCTTCTCTCGATGTTGACGTCACTGTCGTGCACATGTTTCGCTGACCGTATTCTTGCACAAACTTTGATGACGTATTACACATGGACAGCAGCTCCATGTGGTTATTCGACAACATCGTAAGTGTGTAAAATGAACTCATCATGCCAAGATTCCACGATGCACGGAATTCTAATGACTTTATCTGAAGTCTGTTAATCTCAGCATGTTTGATTGTCGCTGTGAGCCTGGACTATATGTTTTGTCATCCATCATAATTCGTTAAACCTTTCCACTTAACTTAATTTTGAATGAAACTGAGGACAAACTTTCCCCGGCGGATGTACTTACTTGTAGTAGTTAAAGCTGGAACTTTCAGTGTTATATTAACTGAAGTCTGAAATTTCCCTTCATTTCTAAATCATTGTACTGTAATGTTCTAAAAATATGCAACTACTTGTACAGTACCAGGCCTTAGCGCTTTAGTGGGCCTACGATTAGTTTTACATTATGCCACCTTCGCTCCGATATTTTGATATCACTACAGTAGTGATATCAAAATTCATGTGTCAGATCGATGGTGGTGTCAGTTAGAACTTAAGGCAGTCAGACATGTAGAAATTTATATTGCGTTTCAATGAATTTTACATATTTAATATACCATCTGTACACTATTAATGAATTATGCGGATATATGTGTGACAGTGACATTAAAAAAGTCTTGTCCCCTTACATCTGACTACTATGGGCTGGACTAGTGTGGTACCAGTGTCACTAATCTTTTCAATACTCTCATTGTATGTGTGTAAAAGCTTTGAGACAAGCAAATCCAATATTTGTGCTTTAACAGTACATAGAAAACTTGTTTTATTTCTTTTTCTGTTATTTATTGCAGTTGAAAGATTGTAATACCCTGCCATTCCAAACCTCAAATGCCAATGGATAGGGATGTGTCAAAGCTGGACAATTCTTTATGATACCATAGGGTCTAGAGCCTGTCAGTTGTGTCTTTCACCAGAGCTTAAAATATTACAGGGACTTTTTTTCCAAGCTTTAGCTAAAAACTGTGACATGTTTCCTTGGATGGCACATGGGTATCAGAGTGAGAGTCATGGTCATCGCTCATCAGAAATACCAGGTGATTACAGAGAGCCTGTTTACAGCAGCCAGCAACAACATAGTTCAGGGCTGCATACAGTTTACGATGTTGCCAGCTTATCTCAAATGAGGCATTACCCAGTTAGGTCTATTTTGGAGCATTCAAACCAGAGACATTGTCACGCCTCTGACAAGCCTGTTATACATGCACAAACAGAGCAGCACAGACCACAACAGATTCAGGGCTACGTAATTTCAAACGTGGGATCTCGATTTCTGAGTTCTTCAGTTTCCCCGGTGAGTGTATCAGAGCAAATCAGAACCCGTCAGACCTGGGTGGACCATCGGATTGCTGCACAGCAGCTTTTTCAGGAAAGTGCAAACCGTTGCAGTCCTGTGAATTCAAACTACACTCTGTCGACTGATGCATCACCCATGCCCGGAGCTGCATCTCATACAAGTGCTACTAGAAACTCGAACACTGCTCAAGTCTTCAACTACAATCACCGCCATCAGGAAGAGGAGACGCTGAAAGAACAGATACGGGCTAATATCTTACAGCAAATATATCACTCACCACTGCATCATCCAGGCCAGCGAGGCACCACAACACTCCCTACCCACCCAACTCACTCTCACACTCCAAAACTAAGTGACTTAGAGAGATGTAGAGACTATAACTCTGAGCTGAACAGGCAAGCAGACACTCATCTCAGGGAAGGCAGCAGTTCTGTCATTGATTGTACCTCAGAGCTTCATCCACCATTGAGTAGGTTCAGCCATACTGCAGATGTTCATGCCTCTGTACTTCCCCATTTCACCAGTCCTGAAGAATCCACACAAGATAGTCATGAAAATGACTTCAACTTGTCTTCACTTGGACAGGCTGACCATGACCGAAATCCTGACATGATACAAGGTTCAGGATTGGTTTACAACCAGAGTCTGTCTTCAGCCAAAAGTGGATCAAAGTAAGTCATTGGAGTGACATGTTCTTTTAAAGGATACACAAAACATATGGTTTTAATTGAATATGTTTGTATTCAGTTAATATCTACCCCAAAATGGGTTTAAACTATAATTTTCTGAAGGTACAGTGATCAGTGTGAAAGTTACATGAAAGTAGTCAGGGCCATATCTAGAGTGGCTTTGGTTCTGGAGAACATAAGTAAATTAAACAAAACTATGATGGTTTACCAATAAAACATTGGGTTTTCATGTAAATTTCTTTCATTCACAGACTTATAATCTCTTAAAAAGCATCATTTTGAGATGCAGTTTTTTAAAGTTCTTTGATGCACAGTCACAATGTTACCAGTAAAGTTTGAGGTCAGAACCTTTAATGTTTTTTTAGACCTGACTCTGGTAGTGATAACTCTGTTAGGGAGAGTCCTAATGTAGGGTGTCAAGTTTGTGTCGCTAAACCTGTAAGTTCACTGTTAATATCATTTCATAAATTTCAGTCAACTAAAGGAAAATGTTCATATGCAAATAGAGGGCTCATTTTGAGAGATATTCTCCAAAAACGAAAATTAAAAAAAAAAGAAAATTGACCTAATTTTTTTCTATTTCCCACATTACCCTAATCTTCATTTTGGAGTTACTTTTCATCAATCCTCTATGTCTCCCACCTTACTGAACTACAGAGGTGGAGAGATTGGTGTGAAGGAGTGTCCCGCCCAAGGGGAAGATGTAGGTTCAATCCTGATGTGGGTCATTCAAGTTTAGTGTATGGCAATCTTGTTACTTTCTCATTCGACACCTAAGAGGGTTAGGACATGCACTGGTCAGCGCAGTATCAGTAGTGTGAGTGGAGTGGAGTGGAGTGACTGGTTGAAGGCATCATGTCTGGTGTCCGTAGCATTATGTTCTGGTGAGGCATCACAATAAATTGCAGCATTATGACCTGTTTTAATGCATCACATCATGACTGAAATGTTATTTTGAAATCGATGTTAAAGCTGAAAGAAATAAGCAAATGTATCAATTAGATTTTTGCGAGAATTATTCTGCCTAGATTGTTTAATATTGGACAGGAGCCATCCGGGGTTCATGTTAATTGTCAATTGTAAACTTAGGTGAGCTGTGTGAACTGCAGTAGTGAGAGACCTGCTATGCTTTTGGCAAAAGAGGGGCTATGATGTTCACATATACACTGTTTATCACATACATTCAATTCGTACGTTACTTTAATGGATGCTAATGCATAAATTTTGACCGTTTTTTTTTCCAAAATTATGAAGGAGGCAATCTAGTTTCCAAGAAGATGTTGGTGGGAAAAAAAAGAGAATGTCTGATGAAGATCGAAAAAATGGACTGAAACGTTATTCCCCTAGACAACAAAACTCCCCAGCAAGCCAGTCATTATCTGGTGATGCTCTGCAGAGGGGAATTGAAAGTTACCACGGCAATGGAGCGAACTTTGTACCTCGCCATGAGTTACCAATCCCGAGCAGACGTGGTCTCTCTTCCAACAAGGATACATGTGAACAGGTCAGAGAATCATTTTTGCTTTATTCTTTTGTTTATAATTATTTGATGCATATGTATGTGTATCTATTCAAGTTGTGCATTGATTTTACTTCTTGAACACTTCGTTTAACATTTTCAACTGTAAATACAGTGCAGACAATGAGCAAGTAGCTATTAAAAGTACTCTGTCAGTGGGCAACCAGTGTAAGGTCAGTATTTTACCTGAGGCACTCTGGTTTCTTTCATGAGAGATAATTAATGCCAGTTAATTGTTAGCTTTAATAATTCATCGGTCAATCATTCAGTCACTGGCTAAGCAGACACACAAGGTATGTGTGCAGAACAGATACTCTATATGACCATAAAATTCGTCCATTTTTTCTGATTCTGAGAGTTCTGTGGAGTTTAGAAAGGTGTTTTGAGATTTGCTAGGAACATGAGATGATATTCTACTGGCAAATTGTAAGGTTCAGGACCAAATCTAAGCCTTAATAGCAAATCAGACCTAAAAATGAACTTTTGGGGGGCAAAGTTTAGGGTTATTTAGGGTAATTAGTTAGACTCCACTGAAGAATGTTCCCCCAAATGAATTGCCATTTGTAAGTGTAACTAGGGACAAAACAAAGCCTTGGCTTACATGGCCTCAAAGAGCCTTAGAAATGAGGTGGGCTACATGTGCTTGGAGTAATTTAAACTACGAACCTTTGTCTATGCATGTAATTATTCCCAAAGTCCATCTCCGGACATGATTCGGAAATGTCCGGATCATCCTGACCTCCGGTCAGCTGACCAAGAATTGGGTGGACACTACAACTTATTTTGCATCTAAGGTAAGCCTTGTCAGTGGTTGTATAGCAAATTCAAGTTTTACAACAATTTTAGGGGCCTCCATGGCTCGGCTGGTTAGAGCGCTGGCGCAGCATAATGGCCCAGGAGCCTCTCACAAATGCAGTCACTGTAAGTCCTGCTCATACTGGCTTCCTCTCTGGCCATAAGTGGGACGGTCTGATAGCATCCTGTGGATGGTTGTGGGTTTCCCCCAGGCTCTGCCCAGTTTCCTTCCACCATAATGTTGGCCACCGTCATATAGATGAAATATTCTTGAGTACGGCGTAAAACACCTATTAAGTAAATGAATAAATTGTAACAATTTTATGCAAAAATATTATCCGACATGGCATTGTTCATTATCCTTTGCAGATCTCAAAAGCCATCATTAAGTATTTCTTGGAGAATCAACAAACGGATGCTGTTAGTGCTAGGAAAATGCAGCTAAGAGATGCCTTGTCTAACATTGTACAGAGTGTTTTTCCATGTGAGTTTCTGAAGTCCTAAGGTTTGTGTAGAGAATAACTTATTTATTTTTGAGTATCACACAAAATACAAGATAAATATTTGAAATAATTAATTTTAATTGAAAACCTTTGCATAAATTTGACATGATTTTGATAATGAAATTTGATAATGTGATTAATGATCTTTGCTGGTCATTGTTTTTATTCTTCTGCCACTAAAGGGCGGGCCTATCTCTGAACGTATTCGCATGAAATCCATGACCTTTTACTGAAATAATTATTGGGATTGATAAAAATGCCTCTTGTCTCTTTTTTTTTCAGATTCAGGATTGTACATAGTTGGCTCTTCCTTGAGTGGATTTGGGACAAGGAAAAGTGACATGGATATGTGTTTGATGATATCTCAGAAAAATGTAAGTGTTCTTCATAGAGTGCTGAAGGCTGTTTTACACAAGATGTGATACAACAAGAATCACAACTGAAAAACACAAGGTCATCTGAATGAATGATTATTTTGTACCACTATAAAGTGCTCTAGTAAGTTTTCCTTGTATAAAAAGCACACTGACTGAGGGTGATGTTTTGTCATTTATGCTGTGCATATGTTATATGTCATTACCATAGACTATGACCATTACCAGAAATTCCTGATTTCATATCTCTTTTCTGTAGTAGAATCCATGTTAAGGTAAAAGGGGCCTGTGTGGCCAAAGGGTAAGCACGCTAACATAGCCTGATAACCAGGAGACTGTCACCAATGTGGTCACTGTGAGTTGAAATCCAGCTCGTGCTGGCTCCCTCTGCAGCCGTAAGTGGGATGGTGTGGCACAAACCTGCAGATAGACATGGGTTTCCCTTGGATCTGCCTAGTTTCCTCCCACCATAATGCTGGCAGCCCTTGTATAAGTGAAATATTCTTGAGTGTAGTGTCAGACAACAATCAAATAAACTAACAAATGTTAAGATAAATGTTGGAATACTTTATGTGTTGAGCAGAAGTTTTGCATTTATGTGTCTCTTACAGGTGAGCTTTTTTTTTTTGTAGCCGTGCCACCAAATCTAAGCCTTAACAGCATTGGTGAATTAAGTATGCAAAGTGAAAAATATAAAGAGCTGCAAACAACTGTCATTTTGACCAGTAATTTTTTATTTCACCTTCTAAGAGACCCATTTGCCTTATACTTGTAGAATGTACAGAAAAGGGAAGCCATTGACCTGCTATACGCCTTACAGAAATGTTTACGAAAGTGTTGTAAGTAGACCTTTTAGGAGTTATTGTCCTACTGCTACATGTAACACTGAAGGTGTCAGTCCCTCTCCTGGCTAAGACCTGACATGGTGTTTGTTAAGTAGACCTTGTATGAGTTATTGTCCTACTGCTACATGTAACACTGAAGCTGTGAATCCCTCTCCTGGCTAAGACCTGACATGATGTCCGTTAAGTCATTGGATCACGTGATGAGCTTTCTAGTCCCTCATCCGAAATGAGCTATTTGGCATTAGATTTGGTTGGTTATTTGCATTAAGTATTCTCTTGGCATTAGACGTGTCCTTTGTATTAAATGTGCTCTTGGAATTAGATGCGCTTTTGGCATTTATAAATGTGCTAATGATATTTTAAACAGAATAAAGATTTTGAATGAACTGTTTTAACTGTACATGTAATTTTCTTTTTTAAAGAATCCTCTTCATATTTTACTGTAATGTAACCCTGCCTGTCATCATATTAATTTTTGTAATTTTTGCAAATACGTAATAAAAACTTCATAAAAATTTTCAGCATTTGTTAAAAATCTGGAGGTGATCCCTGCCAGAGTGCCAATCCTGAGGTTCAGAGACAAGATAAGGTACGCTATGGCTTTGCATTTGGCTAGGATGACAGTCAAGTATTTCATAGAAGGGGTTCACAGAAGTCATTTTTCCGTGTACTGACCACCACTTTCTGGGCGAAACTGAGTTTTTCTTTCAGCTGAAATTGATTTTTTTTGTGTTTCAAAGAACCGTTTGTGATACTAAAGTTGAACATTTTTGTACATTACTATCCTTCAATGATTAAGGTGATTTTCACTGCCTAGATGTGAACTCCAGCTGACCTCCTGGTTGATACTGCAAACTGATAATCGGCACACACTGCAGTTATTGTTATATGTATTTCAGGATACCAGTCCAGTGAAGTGTAAAGATCTGCCCAGAAAACTTACAACATGAGCAGTTGGTCTTGATTTCAATTTGAAAAAATATTTAATAGTCATGAATCAAGACAGAATGGTCACGCATTAATGGCTTATGGAATATGTGGTTGTCACTTTCTCGGCCTGCCTGTCAAAAATTATCGAAAGAAAAAAAATTCAGAAAATTGAAAATCATGCAACTAGCACTGAATCTAGTGCATGCAGATAAATGTTTTGTGCATTATCCAAATTCTCTTGAAATATTATCCTTACTTGTCAGAACAAACAAAGATTTCAATCCACAAAAACAGTTTAAAACGGAATCTGATTGACTTATTGATGGTACTAATCACATGAAATTTACCGCAAGAATCACCCACCAATAATAGGAAAATTAGAAGACCTGCAAGTAGTGAATTACCCCATGGAGTGTAACTATAATGATCTTTAAATAGAGAGGCTACATATTTAGAACAAGAAAATATACTGCTGTCAGACAGACTGGAGGCAAACTGTGTGCTTTCCTTAAAAGGAGCTGAAGGTATTAGTGCCACCTGATGACAGGAGGAGGAATTCAGTTGGACTGCGTGTGCTTTCATGCAGTCACTCACACTACACTTATGTCAAAAACAGAATGATCGGAAGCTGAAGTAGGTCAAATTATTCGTGTGGAACGATTTGGCAGAGACCAAAGAAGCTTACTGTCTCTCATATTTGATTTCATTTGCCCCTCCGTTTCCAAAACTTACCTTCTTAAATCTAAGCAATGCAGAGGGTTATAAAGATTTCTTTAAAAGGGAGGTAACTTGTAACTTTGCGGAACTTTGGATATGTTTAAACTGAGTTTAGGTACAATTTTGAATGTTTCTTTCCTAAAACAACCTCAAATTGAGTAAATATAACCAGCTATTCAGTTTTTTATTCAATCAATAGACCGAATTCCAGCTGTCTAGACAACTTCTGTGAACCCCAGGTTCAACTTTAAAGTGAAAAGAAGAACTGTTAAGTGTGTATGTCATTGTCTCATACCTTTGTTCAAATCTAAAATCTATAAATGTTAAATTTCTGTGATCAGTTCGTGGCATGTAAAATTTGAGGGATTTGTCTTGACAAATGGGGCGTTATCTCTGTTTTGGGGCATCATGTCTGGGTGAACATCAAGCCTGGATTGGGTATGATGCCTGGATGGGGCATGTCAGCAACTAGGGGTGGCACTAGGGCATCGAGTCTTGATGGGGCATCAAGTTTGGATGGGGCATCAGGTGAAGCAGTCTGGTGATTGTACAGTGGGGGCATCAGGTGTTTGCATGGGACTGCATCTCTAGGTGGAGTATCAAGTTTAGCTGGGGCATTGTGTTTGGATGTGGCAACATCTTCAGGTTGGGTATCATGTCTGGATGCACATCAAGCCTGGTTTGGGCATCATGTCTGGCAGGGGCATCACTGGGCCGGGGCATCATCTCCAGGTGACCATCAAATCTGGATGGATATCAAGTCTGGGTTGGGCATCATGTCTGGCAGGGGCATCGCTAGGCCGGGGCATCATCTCCAGGTGACCATCAAATCTGGATGGATATCAAGTCTGGGTTGGGCATCATGTCTGGCAGGGGCATCGCTAGGCCGGGGCATCATCTCCAGGTGAACATCAAATCTGGATGGATATCAAGTCTGGGTTGGGCATCATGTCTGGCAGGGGCATCGCTAGGCCGGGGCATCATCTCCAGGTGAACATCAAATCTGGATGGATATCAAGTCTGGGTTGGGCATCATGTCTGGCAGGGGCATCGCTAGGCCGGGGCATCATCTCCAGGTGAACATCAAATCTGGATGGATATCAAGTCTGGGTTGGGCATCATGTCTGGCAGGGGCATCGCTAGGCCGGGGCATCATCTCCAGGTGAACATCAAATCTGGATGGATATCAAGTCTGGGTTGGGCATCATGTCTGGCAGGGGCATCGCTAGGCCGGGGCATCATCTCCAGGTGAACATCAAATCTGGATGGATATCAAGTCTGGGTTGGGCATCATGTCTGGCAGGGGCATCGCTAGGCAGGGGCATCATCTCCAGGTGACCATCAAATCTGGATGGATATCAAGTCTGGGTTGGGCATCATGTCTGGCAGGGGCATCGCTAGGCCGGGGCATCATCTCCAGGTGAACATCAGATCTGGATGGATATCAAGTCTGGGTTGGGCATCATGTCTGGCAGGGGCATCGCTAGGCCGGGGCATCATCTCCAGGTGAACATCAGATCTGGATGGATATCAAGTCTGGGTTGGGCATCATGTCTGGCTGGGGCATCGCTAGGCCGGGGCATCATCTCCAGGTGAACATCAAATCTGGATGGATATCAAGTCTGGGTTGGGCATCATGTCTGGCAGGGGCATCGCTAGGCAGGGGCATCATCTCCAGGTGAACATCAAATCTGGATGGATATCAAGTCTGGGTTGGGCATCATGTCTGGCAGGGGCATCGCTAGGCCGGGGCATCATCTCCAGGTGACCATCAAATCTGGCTGGATATCAAGTCTGGGTTGGGCATCATGTCTGGCAGGGGCATCGCTAGGCCGGGGCATCATCTCCAGGTGAACATCAAATCTGGATGGACATCAAGTCTGGTTTGGGCATCATGTCTGGCAGGGGCATCACTGGGCCGGGGCATCATCTCCAGGTGAGCATCAAATCTGGATGGATATCAAGTCTGGGTTGGGCATCATGTCTTGCTGGGGCATTGCTAGGCCGGGGCATCATCTCCAGGTGAACATCAAATCTGGATGGATATCAAGTCTGGGTTGGGCATCATATCTGGCAGGGGCATCGCTAGGCCGGGGCATCATCTCCAGGTGAACATCAAATCTGGATGGATATCAAGACTGGGTTGGGCATCATGTCTGGCTGGGGCATTACCTCCAGGTGGGCCGTCATCTCTGCTTGGGCATCATATTTTATGGGGCGTCATGTAAGAGTGGGTCATCAAGTCTGGGTGGGTCATCATACCTGGGTAGGGCTAAGGCATCAAGTCTGAATGGAGCATTAAGTCTGGATGGGGCATCAGGTGAAGAAGCCTGGTGATTTTAGTGTTTCAGTGAAACAGCACTGTGCATGGTGTCAAGGTCAACGTATTACAAATCTATGACCCAAGTCATTTCCCGGATGAAGGTAAACCCAGGTGTACAATCGTTTCTTGGACATCTCATCCATATGTTGTGTTGTGGATTTCTGCAGTGATGTGGAGTGTGACCTCAATGTGAACAACCTGGTAGGGATCCGGAACACCCATCTCCTGAAGCACTACGCCCTCAGTAAGTCACTTTGCGTATGTGTATACATCCATGTTCAGCCCATCGTCTTGTTTGTTAATAGATTGTCTCACATGAAGTTTACAGGAGATTTATTTATTTACTTATTTATTTATTTACTTATTTATTTATTTATTTACTTATTTGATCGGTGTTTTATGCCAAACTCAAGAATATTTCACTTACACGACAGCGGCCAGCAATAAGGTGGGAGGAAACCAAGTTCTAAACCACGATCATCCACTGGTTGCTGACACACGTACGAGTTTATAGGAGATCGCTTGTCTTCCACCAACCTATACAGGACAAATCTGTGTGTCACACATGGGAAACTTCGTTGACAGGGGTAGTTTACTCTGGTTTCACCGCACACAGTACTGACCTCAGGATCAAAAATTCAGTCGTTAAACTGGGTATGTTCCTTTCTGTTATTTTAACTGAAATTTATTTTATAATAACTTATCTGGAATTGACATTGTCAAGCAATATTTTTACAGTGTTACGTGTGAAATAACAATTTTAAAGTGATTTGAAATTCTGACTTAAGTTTAAGATAGCTTCACGATCCTGGGGCCAGATGCCCAAGGTATGGTGTGGAAATGTAATTAGCAAATCTTATTATTGGAGTACTATGATATTAGAGGCTTAGCTCTAAGTACTACTGAAGTCTTTGCTCTTCTCAACCTTTGAAAACATGATATGAATACTTTCAAGCATTCAATATCAGTATTACCATTGTTTCATTGATCAAATAGTCCATGTGGTTAGATAGCAATCCCACTAGAGTTAACTAAGAAAGTATTGAGCTCAAATCCAGGTTCAGCAAATTTTTGTTTTTTTATTTTTATTCTTGTGAGGAAGTTTGTCTGGTACTTGATGGGTTACAATGTTCAACCTGGACCCAATTTCTCAAACTGATGTGCCCTTGCAGTTTCTTCCAAGTTTTGTCGAGCAGCTCAGTTCTGACTTTCTGCTTTTACCATATATAGAGAAACTAGTATTAATCACTTGCACTAAGAAGTTGCTTAATGAAGTCGAGCCTTGGGCTCTGCTTTGCAATAATATGTAAATATTTACCAGTAAATATTTATTTATTTATTTATTTGATTGTTTTTTTATGCCTTACTCAAGAATATTTCACGTATACGATGGCGACCATTATTATCATTTATGGTGGTGGGAAACTCGGCACGATCAGAGCCAGAGAGAACTGTCTGTAAATAAATAGATCAGATAAACAAATCACATGATCTACGTGAATAGATAATTAGCGTTATGTTTTTTTCCTACAGTGGACTGGAGAGTGAGACCACTTGGCTTGTTCATTAAATACTGGGCACGATGCCAGAATATCAATGACGCCAGAAACATGACTATTTCCAGTTACTCCTTTGCGCTGATGTTGATACATTACCTGCAGTGTGAGTACGCCAGACATAGTGAAGATGCTGACGGCAGATTGGCTAAATGTCACTCTATAATAGATCTGGTGCCTGCCGATTTCACAAAGCCTCTTACGACTTGGCGTATTTAAGAGTTCAGTTAGTGCTTACTTTCAAGTCATACAAGTTAACAAATCACTGTCTTGCCATCAGGGGCAGATTCCCCACTTAAGTCAAAATCCAAAATGTGATCTTAATTTTCATCTTTAGAAATTAACATTTTGTCCACTTTGTCAGTGTTACCTTAAGACAAATGTGTCAATGTCCAGTACCAAAAACTGGGTATTCTGAGGAGGTTTTCAAGTTTGACTTGAAATAAATTTGTGAAATCAGCCCCTGGTGCGTTGTTAAGTGAATGGCTCATCTCAAAAATTTACCAACCAGCCTATGTGTGTTTGATGGAATATCCAGATATTACAAGGTAAAAATGAGCAACTGGATACAATATCAGTGAATTCAGCGTCACGAATTGGGGTCATTTTACATGTTTCAGGTGGTTGTGCTCCTCCAGTTTTGCCTTCCTTACAAGTACGATTCCCTGTAAGTATGTTTACACTTGCAGATATTTTCTGGGATTTTGAAGTTTGAAAGGCTGTATGGTGTGTTGTCTGCTAAAGTATGTCGGAATGTTTGTCTGGAATGTTGTCGATGGAAGTAGGCTGGAAATTGCGTCTGGGATGTTGTGTGGTGGAAAGTTTGGTCGGAATGGTGTTTGCGAAAGTTTACATATATGCATGTTTTGTCAGACTCTGAAAGTTCTGTTGATCTTTCTGGAAGGTAGGATATAAGTATCAGTGCCAAAAGTAATGTTTTTATGAGTTATAACCAGACTCTAAAAGTTCTGTTGATCTTAGAAAGATGTCTGAAAGGTAGGATATAAGTATCAGCGCCAAAAGTAATGTTTTTATGAGTTATGACCAGACTCTAAAAGTTCTGTTGATCTTAGAAAGATGTCTGGAAGTTAGGATATAAGTATCAGTGCCAAAAGTAATGTTTTTATGAGTTATAACCAGACTCTAAAAGTTCTGTTGATCTTAGAAAGATGTCTGAAAGGTAGGATATAAGTATCAGCGCCAAAAGTAATGTTTTTATGAGTTATGACCAGACTCTAAAAGTTCTGTTGATCTTAGAAAGATGTCTGGAAGGTAGGATATAAGTATCAGCGCCAAAAGTAATGTTTTTATGAGTTATAACCAGACTCTAAAAGTTCTGTTGATCTTAGAAAGATGTCTGGAAGGTAGGATATAAGTATCAGCGCCAAAAGTAATGTTTTTATGAGTTATGACCAGACTCTAAAAGTTCTGCTGATCTTAGAAAGATGTCTGGAAGTTAGGATATAAGTATCAGTGCCAAAAGTAATGTTTTTATGAGTTATAACCAGACTCTAAAAGTTCTGCTGATCTTAGAAAGATGTCTGGAAGTTAGGATATAAGTTTCAGCACCAAAAGTAATGTTTTTATGAGTTATGACAGTAATTTGCCTCTTTAAATGCGTGTTTGTGGTAAAATGTTAGGTCCTTTGCAGTAATTCATATTTTCCAAAAATCTGTTCAAGAAAAGATTTTCTTGCTCTTGATGAAAGAAACCTTACAGTACATCTGAGTGTTATGCAACACAGAGAGAGTATCTTTTTGTTTTGTTGAATAATGATCATGCAATTTTTGATGTTTACACACAACAGTAACTTATAGACTTTGTCCCTGTTGATCAGAGTGAGTTCAACCCCAAGAGCGATGTTTGTACGCTGAGACCAGTCACATTGAACCACCACTCTCCAAACGACTTGTCAGTAGGAGAACTGTTTCTGGGCTTCCTCGAGTACTTCACCTTTACATTTGAGTAAGTGCCATTGGTTCGTCTTTGCTTGCTAAGTGACATTAGACCTGAACTCACTGCCCAGTGGTCAGACAGGGAATCATTTTACGTTTGGTGATAGTAAGCAGTTGAAATGAAAAAGAAAGAAAAAATTTTAATTTTTTTTACAAAGAAAATTTGCATTCTACCAACATCAAACTGAGTGAGAAAATCAGTGTATGGCATTTGGAAAAGTTGGTTTACTTCTGAATCTCCCATTTTTCCACGGATGAAAATACATCACCTCACTCACATAAGAATTATTCTTAAGAGGGATGGTAAATGCTGATTATTCAAATCAGCCATTATCTGATATTGGCCCTCACTGACTCAGTTGTGTACAGCACCTGTTTTGCTGCAGACAACATATAGGACAACTTGACCATATAGGACAACTCTAGCTGGTTTGATCAAGGCTTTATGTCGGGAGGTTTGTCATTTACCTTAATGAGGCTTTCACCAGCCTCTGCTCAGTTTCCTCCACCCATAACCTTGGCAACCATTGTATTCTGGTAAGTGAACCAGCGTTTCTGCAGCGTATATACACGACTATATGGAGAGTAATTTTCTGATAGTACAGGAGATGGGAGATGCCCTCTCAACCCACAAATGGTAAAGACTGGAATTTACCTTTTTCAGAAGGCATATAGCATCGGTGAAATAAATGGAAATAAAATGAAATTTATGATGTTTAAAGTTACAGGAGAGATGCAATAAGTGTGCGCCAGGGAAAAGTTTTGCCCATTCATGTGGTGCAGCGACAGACAGAGGACAAGAGGCAGTGGAGCTGTCTATGTATTGAAGGTTAGAGGCTGATCTTATGGTTACATGTTAGTGTCACACCTAGTGGCTAGCATGAAGGGTAGATGATAGTGTGAAGGTCAGAGGCTAGTCTCAAGGTCAGAGGCTGGCATGAAGGTTAGTTAAGCTCTTGTGAAGTTTAGGGTAGACTAATTTTTAGTTGCCTTGAAAGAAAGCAGCTAAAGCTTTGAAGACCCTGAAGTCAGTGCTCTGAACTCTGCTCCATCTGGTATAGAAATTGCTTCATTTGTCCTACGACCAATACGGTCGCAGACTGAAACCAGTCCTCACTGGTTTAAGCTGTATGTCGGGAATCTTGTTAGTTCTCTGGCAAGGGATGGTGGTTTACTCCAGGCATTCTAGTTTCCTTCAGCTATAAACATGACACCTCTCGTAGAAGGCAAAACTGTTTTTGTATGTACGTATTAAACAGAAATTAAGAAAGTCCTTTTACGCTTGAAAAACCTAAGTTTTCATATTACAATACCTTCCTACTTTCCAACCTTCCAAAGTAGCCTTAAAGCACATTTTCCAAGATCAGACAACATCAGTAACTTAGTCATGGTCAAAAGTTTGGGTGTGAATAATATTTGGTAAAATATTCTGTGGCGAATCCTCTCTGGAACATCATTACTCTTCTGTAAAGCACCACTGAAATGAATACATTAACCCAATTCTGTATTTGACCCAATACGTCTATTTTTCCCATGGCCAAGTTACTTATTATACCTGATTATGAGAGTTTTTAGACAATTATTTTAGATGGTTTTTTGTGCTGGAAGATGGGATGATAGCCTACTAAAAAAAGGTAAATTTCTTGCATCAAAAAATAATTTGGGTTTTTGTTTTCTCTAAAAATGCAGCTTTTGGGATTAAATTACATATACGGAAAATATTTGCACTTTTCAACTCTTTCTACATTTGCTTTCAGAACCATTTGAGCTGAGTAACACTGCCCGCTCTGTATTTGACACAGACAAGTTCAAGCAAATCCAGAAAGTGTTCCGAACTAGCTTTATGAAATTGGACAAAAAGAAAGATGTAAAGTTGGTCCTTAGAAAGGTTTGGTAGTCCGGAGATATTTAATTACAGAACTGTAAGCATTAGATTTTTCCTTTTGTGGATATTCTGTGTGAAAGTGAGGAGAAAAGTGTGACTGACGTGAATTTGAAAATTTTGAATGAAACGTGTGATAATTTAATAAGGAAACGTGAGGTAACAATGTGAAATAAACTGCGTATCAGGTGTGATTGTATCAAGTTTCACGTTACAGTGTGTAGGAAAGTGTTGTTGTATTGTGAATACCACTGAATAATGCCCCTCCAAGAAATCCTGTCAAGTTCAGTGTATGGACATCATTCTGAAGGGCTAAGAAGCTGTTTGTGCTTTGTATCCACCAAAAATCTTTACAAAAAATATACGTTTTTGACATCCAAAATTACAGTGGCTGGTATTTAGAAAGCACTTCACAGTGGTGAAAACACATTGACATGGTTCGATTTGTTATTCCAACTTCCACATTAATTAATTCATGTCAGTCAGCAAGTGTGAATTTCACATAATTTTTGTAGTATGATACTTATACAAATCGTGTGAAATGTCCTGTGATGGTTTGATTCAGAAGTTGCAAATAGCTCTACATGAATGTGCATTCACAGCTGCTGGATAAGACCGGTAAATATTTCCACCTCATTGATACCTTAAGATGCCTTAAATCTCAATATCATCCTTTGATTATTCATAAATTAGATTATGCGACACCTCAGGGTTTAGGGTGTGGCCTAAAACATTTTGATTTGATTACTGTAATTCTTTGCATCAAAACTCAGTCTCATAACAATGGTGCTGAGTCATATCATTAACCGTTTATGTCAAGTAAAGAGATGCATGTTGTAGGTTTGTGAGCTTTTGTTTTACTCTTTTTTTATACTGCGCTGTTAAAATGGTAAAGTTGTGAAATCCCCAAAAATATTTTTCAGCAGATAACAACTCTACTTTAAGTTTCCTTTTATAGTTCAAACTGTTTTAAGCTTTGTCTTTCAGTTAAATTTGTCATCTGTAAATTACGCAGATCTGTAAAACTAAATAGCAGATAGGCAACATGTATATGGCGAGACAGAGATAGTACCAAAAATGTACAGAAAAGTGATTTTATCACAAATGATTTTACAAGTAAATGTTCTGTAAACACAACTGTTTGTTGCTCTGTTTTATGATTGCGTTTTTTTTAGACTGTATGAGATCAAAGTACCCTAATTCCTCAACCTTTTCGCCTAAGAAAGAGCAACCTTCAGTGCAATTTATGCATGGTTTTAAATTGCCTTTGAAGGCAAAACTACATTGGTTGGATTGGGCAATTTCTGGGCTTCACAAAAAGTATAATTTAATAATATAATCAATCTACATGGAACAATGCCCTCAGAAGTTGCTTGAATAAACATCTGGCTAACATGCGAAAAGGTTGAAAAATTACAGAACTTAAACGTCAAACCCAGAATAGTGGCCACAATACAAAAATAGAATGCATATTTTTGGCTTTTGACAATGGTGGATTTTGTTTGACGTTTACCAACATTATTCAAGTGATATAATGATTTGATTGACATATTAGATTGTTGTATATTGCCATAAGAATTTTTCATTGATTTGTTGATTAGTATTACGAGTGGAGAACCCAGGGGTGCCGCGGGGTAAAGCTCTGACAATTGGCAAACAACTGACAACCTTTCCCACATGTGACGTTCAGATATTCATACCATACTCGTGGTGGACAGGTGATCTTTCACAAAGCGAGCAGGAGAACCTACAAATTCCCTGTCCAAGGCTGGTCTTGAACCTGGACCTAATCTGTCCGGCTCCCTAATGTCACAATGATGTGTGGTTTTAGCATGGAGGTATATATTCAACAGCTATTTACTTAACCACCTCTCTGGAACATATCACGCTGACTGACTGATTGTTTTAACTCCAATGCAGTATTCAAAAATATTTGACTTTTTGTCTGAGGTAGTCACCGCTAGACTTCAACCAACTTTTCCCCACATGACACACTACCATCACCCCCACCTCACAATAACCACCCAGAGCGAGCTTCAGGTAGTGCCCCGAGGGGCCACTCCTGTTGAAGTCCTGACATGAGTGGTAGTATAAACAGAGGGACATCCATGTATCCTTCCAGTCTGAAGATTAACAACCACTCAGTAGTAGTATACATGTAGGCTATTCAGTGTTTTCCCATCAAGCTAATGCCAATGACAAGGTAATGCCAATGACAAGCCAATGCAAAAACACATGACTAAGAATATTTTCACTAATGAACTTTGTTGTATTATAAGCCGAGCATCATTGCTACATTTTTGCAATAAAAGTTCTCTTCCCTGCAATTGGCTTAAAATGCGACAAGACATTGTTCACAAGTTTCAGCAACCTGCGGATGGTTGTGGGTTTCCTTCAGGCTCCACCTGATTTCCTCCCATCCTAATGCTGGCTGCCATCATATAAGTGAAATATTCTTGAGTACACTGTAAAACACCTGTCAAATAAATAAAATAAATCAAGTTAATGCATCCTGCCCATTAACATGATTGATCCCTGGATATAAACACTGTCAGAAGTAGCTGTTCCACTGTCAGACAGCTCTCACCTGCTATTCCTCAATTGTGGCGTCCTACTTGCAATGCATCTCCCCTGCTGCACACTGTGATCTTGGCCAATATACCTTCCGACTAGGCCATTACGCTTTACAACTAGGCCAATACAACTTTCCACTAGGCCAATATACATCCCACTAGGCCCAACAACCTTACACTGGACATATGTTTTCCATAGCTGCATTAGCATTATTCAGGTAATAACAGGCAGTCAATTAATAAAATTCTACACACAATACCGACAATTAAATTAAAATGACACATACTGGTTTGTAAAAGTTGTTTATCATGAAGTACAACAATTCATACATATCATACAGCTGCTGTGTACTCCTTCTCATCATCATAAGTTAGACATTCATCACCACTAACCTCCTGACATCTTGTTACACACGCCTTAATGACACGTACTTTGTTCACTGCACGCACCCATACTTGATTTACATCCATTAAATATTATTTTTAAAGGCACACAAACTTCTATTTATTAACTTGGAATCAACAAATTTGAATCTTTATACATTATTAACTATAAACAGAAAGAGAACAATGATGAGGCCTAGGTGTTACTTAGGTGTTAAAAATACATGTAAATACATTAAAAAAAGTAGAAGAATGCAATGTTAAACTTTCAAAATAACTAAACACGAACCTAACAACAATTATCTAGGATAAAACTAACCTTTATCATGTTTTTTGAGTGAAACAGTGTGTTTTGTTTAAATGATGAAAACATTTCAATGAACTATAAAAATTCAATTAAAAGTTTTATCATTCAACTTGAGTATGATTAAATGTATATTACACTAAAACTATAATTAAACTTACTGCCAAATATTTGGTTAAAACCATTCAATCATAAAACCACATGCAATGTCTTCTGAGAGAAAAATACTTGTGAGGCTGGATATAAATTTAGAAAATATCGTGACTAGGTTCAGTATTGTTTAGAATGAGGAATGTCATGCAAATTAGCCAGGTGTTACAAATGAATGATGATATGAGGGGTATGCACATCCGTGTGCACATTCTCTCAGATGAAATGGCATTATATTGTCATTAATAATATATAAAGCACAAAGATTTTTTAAGATGAACTTTTAACACCCATCTTCTGATTCAACACTGAAAGCTGAAATATTTCTTTACTTCCCAAATTATACTGACATTTTTTAATCCTATGGTGGGCTTAATAGACAAGCCCTGGGATCACCAAGTGATCGGAGACATAAGTCAAAATATCAAATCTCTTTCAAAATGCTATTGTAACGATGTGCTATTGTAACAAGGTCTAAATATTGCCTGACAATGTAAATTCTGGATATGTTAATGCACAATAAATTTCTGCTAAAATAATGGAAAGGAACATACCAAATTTAATGATTAAAATTTTGTCACTTCGTGATCCCAGGGCCATAATGACAATATAAAGAAGTGACCTATCATAAAATATCAACTTTTGACCTCAGAAATAAAACATTTAACTTTTAACTTTTGACCTCAAAAATAATTTCTTGTAATTTTTCACCCAAAAATCACTCTGCTGTACCAAGATGGCGCATGAAATCATACCTGATCAACAGTACATGTAAATCATATAAAGTCACATGATTTTCATTACCTACCCTAAATTACCTAAAACTTTGTCCATGACTAAGTTGCTCAATTTTGTAGATACTGTGAGTTCTACTGATTTCAGAAAGGTGTTTTGAGGGGTATTTGGAAGGAAGGATGATATTCTACTGAGAAAATATTAATTTTAGCACCAGAGGCAATATCTCATGACATTTATCTGACAAAAATTTTTATTTGCCAAAAATGCTCATTTGTGGCCAAATTTTTAGGTTATCTAGGGCACCAGTATTAATCATTTCCGTGATGTGGATACTGGTGCATGTACTTCTTACTTCTTACACACCAATATGCTTTATGTCCATCCTACTAAAGCCTGGCTAATATGGAACCAGATACCTTGGATCTTTTGAGTTGGTTGTGGAGTCAATACAATATACCCTAATTCTTTTAATTTTTGGGACAAAAATAAGTATTGTTGAAACTAAAATACTGCATTTCTTTGGAAGAGTAAAGATATGAGTAGGTTGTTCATTAGATGGTCTAACCATGTGAGAAAAAATAAACTTAATATCCGTGCTACAATTACATAGATATTGCATTAAAAGAAATAGGATACAATTAACTATAATGCAAAAATAACTATCATCTGCCTGGCTAATATCGCAAAATGTTGCCTGTGCCATAAAATGTAAAAAGAGGTAATCTTTTTGCAACATTACAACCTTGATTTTGGACATTAACATAAAAATTAAATATTTCCCATACATTTGCATGTACAAAATGCAAGAACTCAAACCAACAAATCTTCATCAATAACATTTCAACATACTCAACATTTTCAGCTAAAAATCAAGTACATGTGACTGCACCCCTGTTACCATCCTGAAGTGGTAAAGTGAGCATTCTAATTAAAGTATTTTGAGCCTACACTAATAACTCAAATCAAAAATCAAATATAATTTCTATTAAAACAGCTAAATTTTGAACAGGTAATTAAAACATGGCATAGAATAATACGTATGTGTCATCTTAATCTTACACTGTTTACATTTATCTATCATGTGCAGCCAAATAATGTCTCTCTTAAAGATGTATAAATAGTTTATAAATAGACAGGCATAATTTGAGCAACTTCCGCTTAAGTACGAACTGACGTCATATTTTTTGAAAACAGCAGTTTTTCTCATCCACTTAAAATTTCACCCTTAAGATAAAGCAGGTGATGGTAAACACATATTTGCATAATACTTTACATGTAGGAAATTTACTACCTACTCTGTAGATAATGAAGTTTTGAAAATCCAAAAATCAGTCATCCCTAAACAAATCCTCACCTAATGTGGATTATTTGATAAGAAAAAAATATCGATGAAATAAAGCTTTATGCATTAATGAGGTGATGCTGGTATTACTTATTCTCCGTGTAAGTTGACATCATTATCCATGAATCACAGCTTTACCTGTCCAAATAATGAGGATGATATCGTGGATGAGATCTAGTGTCCACAAACTCCCCTCTTATCAAGCACTGTATAACCCATTCTGTGGACACAACAGGTACGTTGGCTAGCTCCGACTTAACGATGAAACTTTTGGGACACGTACAATCTGTTACGACAACACCCAAGTCTTTATCTGTGCAAAAAACAGAAACACGCACAGCAGTTTATTAGGATATTTCCACAATCTTTTTGCAAGGTGGCGGGATGAATTCAGTTGGCACTACTACATTAAAACACAGCCTCGCGCTTGCCGAACTTTAGAGAGCATGCCGCGAGGAGGGTGATTAATTAGTCTCGCACTGCTCAGCACTAACCAATAGATCGTACGATGGGTGCCACTGACAATGGCACCCAATTGTACAGACAATGCTCACAGGGCTAGAGATTGCAGTGGAGGCCATTAATCCCAACTACCGTACATGACATAAAATTTTGTCCACGACTAAGTTGCCGTTTTTCCAGATTCTGGGAGCTCTACTGATTTTAGAAAGGTGCTTTGAGAGGTGTTAGGAAGGCAGGGTGGTATCCTACTGGGTAAATTTTAGCAGCAGAAGTAATATCTCATGACATTTATTTGCCTCCAAAAATGCTCTTCTGTGGTCAAATTTTTAGGTCATTTAGGGTAGTGCCAAAGCAGTATATCAGAGGACTGAACTGGAAAACAATTACTCCATAACCATCAATTTCAAATACATAATTTCATGGAATTCCAAACAATTCCTGTTGTATAGTACCATAATTGGTGAAAAATCAATGAAATGGAAGTAACAACCAACAATAATACACCCATTTTGTAGATGACTTGATCTGATTATTGTTGTATGGGTACTAAGTATGACCCCATTTCTAAGATGACGGTTCACTTTGAATCTGAGAGAAATGGGGGAAATTGTCTCAACCTCAAAATGTTTACCGTTCTAAACTGTGACCGTTATTAAGAACGGACTGAAAATTTTATGACAAAATTGAAAAGCAGTACTTATATTCTAAGGTAAGTAATAATACTGGTTAGGACTACTGAAGTCTGAGTTAAGTGCAACACAGCTTTGTAATGTCGTGGTATGGTGTCTAACAGACCAGAGATTAAAATACAACCTCCAATGGCGTTTCCAGCAAGATGACATCCATGAATTCTGACTGATTTACAGTTTCTCAGTCAAACTGTTCTTCATTAATTTCTAAACAAGATTCTAAAGTTGAAACCAACAAGCAATCAGAATTGGCAGTTCTAAAATCAGCAAAGATGTTTTGTCCTTGGATAATCAGGCACTGACAGAAGGGAATGATGTGTCCCAATCCAGCTCATGCTCGGTCAGCTACAGCAGCAAATGCTTATCTCCCTCAAGGCAGCCAAGCGGCCCTTGACCAATGCTTATCTCCTTCAGGGTATCCAAGCGGCCCTTGACCAATGCTTATCTCCTTCAGGGCAGCCAATTGGCCCTTGACCAATGCTTATCTCCCTCAGGGCAGCCAATCGGCCCTTGACCAATGCTTATCTCCCTCAGGGCAGCCAATCGGCCCTTGACCAATGCTTATCTCTCTCAGGGCAGCCAAGCGGCCCTTGACCAATGCTTATCTCCCTCAAGGCAGCCAAGTGGCCCTTGACTAATGCTTATCTTCCTCAGGGCAACCAAGCGGCCCTTGACCCATACTTATCTCCCTCAGGGCAGCCAATCGGCCCTTGACCAATGCTTATCTCCCTCAAGGCAGCCAATCGGCCCTTGATCCATACTTATCTCCTGTCAAGGCAGCCAATCTGGTCTTGACCAATGCTTATCTCCCTCAGGGCAGCCAATCGGCCCTTGACCAATGCTTATCTCCCTCAAGGCAGCCAATCGGCCCTTGATCCATACTTATCTCGTGTCAAGGCAGCCAATCTGGTCTTGACCAATGCTTATCTCCCCTAAAGGCAGCCAATTAGGTCACAAGCTCAACTCTGGCTCTTGTCAATTCTGTTCCTGCTTTAAAAGGATATAGAATCAACGCTGAATGGCTGACTAGACATAGGGCCTCCTGAGTTAACTCTTGTAGCCTGTGACACATCTGAATAAATGTGCCATACTTTAAATTTCCATTAGGCAAGTCATAGCCTGTACCTGCCTATCTCTCACATCAGCCAATCAGAATCAATTCTGTATCCCTTTAAGTCAGAAGGATAGTGGGGTAACTTATGCTGCGGTGTGTTTCTTCAGGTTCTGGCTGGTTCCATCCTCCCACAAACTTGATCAACCACAATCACATAAATGACATATGCACAAATATGGCACAAACTCCAATTTACCCACTCATCCATCAACTAAGCTACTGGTGAGAAAAGGTTTGGCACTTACCCACTCATCTATCAACTAAGCTACTGGTGAGAAAAGGTTTGGTACTTACCCACTCAACTATCAACTAAACTACCAGTGAGATGAAGGTTTGGTACCTACCCACTCGTCCATCAACTAAGCTACTAGAAAGAAGGAGGTTTGGTACTTACCCACTGGTCCATCAACTAAGCTACTAGCGAGAAGAAGGTGTGGTACTTAACCACTCATCCATCAGCCAAGCTACTAGTTGGAAGGTTTGGTACTTACCCACTGGTCCATCAACTAAGCTACTAGTGAGAAGAAGGTTTGGTACTTACCCACTCATCTATCAACTAAGCTACTGGTGAGAAAATATTTGGTACTTACCCCCTCATCTATCAACTAAGCTACTTGTGAGAAGAAGGTTTGGTACTTAACCACTCATCCATCAACTAAGCTACTTGTGAGAAGAAGGTTTGGTAATTACCCACTCATCTATCAACTAATCTACTGGTGAGAAGAAAGTTTGGTACTTACCCACTCATCCATCAACTAAGCTACTAGTGAGAAGAAGGTTTGGTAATTACCCCCTCATCTATCAACTAAGCTACTAGTGAGATGAAGGTTTGGTACTTACCCACTCATCCATCAACTAAGCTACTAGTGAGATGAAGGTTTGGTACTTACCCACTCATCCATCAACTAAGCTACTAGTGAGATGAAGGTTTGGTACTTACCCACTCATCCATCAACTAAGCTACTAGTGAGATGAAGGTTTGGTACTTACCCACTCATCCATCAACTAAGCTACTAGTGAGAAGAAGGTTTGGTACTTACCCACTCATCCATCAACTAAGCTACTAGTGAGAAGAAGGTTTGGTACTTACCCACTCATCCATCAACTAAGCTACTAGTGAGAAGAAGGTTTGGTACTTAACCACTCATCCATCAACTAAGCTACTAGTGAGAAGAAGGTTTGGTACTTAACCACTCATCCATCAACTAAGCTACTAGTGAGAAGAAGGTTTGGTACTTACCCACTCATCCATCAACTAAGCTACTTGTGAGAAGAAGGTTTGGTACTTAACCACTCATCCATCAACTAAGCTACTGGTGAGAATAGGTTTGGTACTTACCCACTCATCTATCAAATAAGCTACTGGTGAGAAGAAAGTTTGGTACTTACCCACTCATCCATTAACTAAGCTACTAGTGAGAAGAAGGTTTGGTACTTACCCACTCATCCATCAACTAAGCTACTAGTGAGATGAAGGTTTGGTACTTACCCACTCATCCATCAACTAAGCTACTTGTGAGAAGAAGGTTTGGTACTTAACCACTCATCCATCAACTAAGCTACTAGTGAGAAGAAGGTTTGGTACTTACCCACTCATCCATCAACTAAGCTACTAGTGAGAAGAAGGTTTGGTACTTACCCACTCATCCATCAACTAAGCTACTGGTGAGAAGAAAGTTTGGTACTTACCCACTCATCTATCAACTAAGCTACTAGCGAGAAGAAGGTGTGGTACTTAACCACTCATCGATCAGCCAAGCTACTAGTTGGAAGGTTTGGTACTTACCCACTCATCCATCAACTAAGCTACTTGTGAGAAGAAGGTTTGGTACTTACCGACAGTGACCTCCGTCGAGAGCTGTGACGTGACGACACAGCCAGCAGTCTGCAGAATAGAGACCCAGGCATCCCGGAAATCAGCTGACAACGACACAACGCTCACAGCCAGTCCTGCCAGAGCATTCCTCTTACTGCTGTTAAAAAACAATTCACAAGACTGTCAGCCACAGGAAAATATATGTAGTTGATGTATATTATGTCCCTTGTGGGACTGATCGGGAGAAATTTTGATCGGCGTCCTATACTCACATTACATCACTGAAATTTGCAACAATTTCAAGTTGAGGTGCAAGGGATGAGATTGATGTCAGAAAATCTAAAACCTATTCTTAAACCTTTTTTCTCTTACTAAATAAATCTCTGAGTCTTTTCAACCAAATTATGCACATCGTTATTGCAGCAGACAATGTCCTACACCTTTTTTATCCTTCCAGTGAAAGAAAACGTTTCTCAAACACTTTCAGGGGCCTACTTTCCTCTGTTTTCCAGCACTTTCTTGAGCTTTTCAGCTGAAGTCCAAACATTCATGTGAAGAATAATGGATAATGTTTAGGTAGCTTCCCTACTGGTTTCCTTCCATCATAATGCTGGCTGTTGCCATGTATGTTAAATGTTATTGAGTAGGTTGTAAAACAAAAATCAAAACAATAAATAAATCTTCATTCGTCTATATCTAACATAAGGCAACATGATCATTAATTTTGAAAAATCAAATATTTTTCAAGGTCATATCCCAAATTTACTGTAAATCTTCAACCTTTTCAACGCATGCAATTATTATTAAAATGACGCCAGAAATGATTTGTGTCACTAAAGATGCCTGCTTTTTAAAACTGTGCAAATTGTTTCTGTACACCCCATAGTTCTCTCAGAATGTTTCACAAAATTGGTGTCATATGCGGTTTAAAAGGTTGAAGAATTAGGGTAAAATTTTTTCAAGTTCTTTTAAGGTCTGAAAACCTCTTAAAGAAAGAAACAATGAGAACCCTGGTTTACACACGATCTGCACATGGAACAGATTCGGTGGCTAAACCTTGTAGTTAATGTTGTGTCCACAATTCGATCGGGTTTATATGCGTGAAAATTCAAGAACGATAACTTGCTACTTTTAGTCTCTTTTGAAATAAGAAGTCTGAAGTACTCAAACCTACTTTAAATTAGAAATACTTCATCCCCATATGAGCCTGCATACCAAATTTTGAATCCTTGTGTGTAACCGAATGATATTCATTGTGTTCACATTGCTGAAAATCAATATTTTCATTAACAAGAATAAATACCATTGAAAAAGAATGATTCAATTATCTTACCACTCCATTATTTTCCTGGTTTCTATGTTTAGTCCTGCTGGTAATATGTAAGAGAGTGGATCCAGTAGCCTCCCCTGAATGACAAAAGCATCCTGAATATCAGTGGTGAACAACGACAAATGACAGAAGCCAAAACATTTATGCATTAAATTTGTAATAAACACCAGCTTTCCAAAATGACCACTGAACGGAATGTCTGGATATCCTTCTCACATCTCCTGTTGCCTACATTTTCTTGAACTGACTCAATTGTTATTAGAACACCTTTGCCTGTTGATAAAACTTCTCAAATATTGACGTTATTACTTCACCTAATGATAGAATTTCGTTGATCAAGAGAAGCGCCTCACCTGTTTGCAGGAGTCTCTGATCCAGACATGTGATACGCAGGTGACTCCAGCCGCCAGACATAGGAAGTATTTCACAGTTCTCTGGTAACTGTCTGACACCAGATAACAAACCTGAGCCCTGGTCACCTACACAGTCAGGTAAAAAAAATGCCGTTAGCAAAAGCTAATATCATGGAAAAAGAAATCGTCACCTGTTCTACACTTATATGAATGACATATGAGGACAAGAAAATATGTAGATCGAGCAAAGACTTGAAATTCAGCGAGGTTAAACAACAGTATTTTGATATTCACAACATCTGGATATCTTCAGTGATGACCAAATTTAGCGCCTTTCTCGGAGTGACCTACAGAATCTGCCATGTGTACCAGAAGTTAATAAGTGGGTGACCATTGGATGTATTCATGCAGAAAAGGTTTTATGCCACATCCTAATTATGACTACTGCTTACCAAGCTTGGAGGTCAATGAAATTAAAATAAATTTCCATACCATATATAAGAATTAAAAATTTTATTAATAAACTAGGGAGAGTGCTTGTTTTTCCACAAATCGTGACATATATAATTACTTCATAAATAATGGAGAAGATGTTAGAATAAGGACAAACAAAAAATAATAATAAAAAATATTAACTTCATGCAAGCTTTATAAAAACACTACAATAACACACTGATGGAGAATTTTTTCTTTACTTCTCAATAAGGTGTTTTGAGTTTTTGTTTCTTGTTTTTTTTTTTTTTCCAACAAAGCCCAGGCAACAGACTTGCTTCAGCCTACCTGGTTCAAGTCAAACTTGTCCAGAATGACTCCACCACCTGCTGTTATTTGAGCTTTCAAATGTTCTTTATCAAACGGTACAACCACCTCATCTGTGAATAAACAACAATAACATCATCATCAGAGATTCTGTAATATTTATACAACAATAACAACATATCACAATGAGTTGAGATATCAAATTACGCTTGAAAATAACCCCTCTCATCTCTGCTCCAGTCTTACTTTGAATCTCTTTGATTTCATTTCATTTGATATTTTAAAAGAGGCCTTTAGAAGGCCACAAGACACATGACAACCTCAACTAATTTATTTAGCTTATTAGTTTCATCAACTTGTTGACTTAGCTTACTAGTCTCATCAACTTGTTGACTTAGCTTACTAGTTTCATCAACTTGTTGACTTAGCTTACTAGTCTCATCAACTTGTTGACTTAGCTTACTAGTTTCATCAACTTGTTGACTTAGCTTACTAGTCTCATCAATTTGTTGATTTAGCTTATTAGTTTCATCAACTTGTTGACTTAGCTTACTAGTCTCATCAACTTGTTGACTTAGCTTACTAGTTTCATCAACTTGTTGACTTAGCTTACTAGTCTCATCAATTTGTTGATTTAGCTTATTAGTTTCATCAACTTGTTGACTTAGCTTACTAGTTTCACTATTTTACCATCCACAAAGACAGTTTTACTGTACACTTTATCCTTCTATATATATATATATATATATATATATATATATATATATATCAATAACACAGCATTTGGAGAACAATCCTGAAATTTCTGAAATGTTCACCTTCAATAGCACTTTCGTCCGTGGATCCCTCAAACGAAGATTCTATCAACAAGTGTTTCTCCTCTCTCCTCTGCTCCAGAGTCTTGTCCACATGGGTCAGAAGAAACACCATACCCTCAAACATGTACCTGTCCGTCGGCATCGGTCCCTTGGCATCGTCAAATAATTCTGTCAAGCACAACATATACATGTATATGGAGTTTAATCTTCATTCAAGATTTGCATTAGTGTAACATGAATGTAATGCAGATGGAAAAAATCCAGACAGAAAAATTTCAACATCATATATTTTACTCTTTTTAATCTTCAAATCTCCCTGCCCATTGAAGTACATGTACATCTTCCCTACAACCTGATACAGAATCAAAACATCTCTACAGCAAAAACATCAATACTTAAACCTTTGAAGTTTTGCAGAAGACACAAGAGAATACATGTACATCTTCCCTACAACCTGACACAGAATCAAAACATCTCTACAGCAAAAACATCAATACTTAAACCTTTGAAGTTTTGCAGAAGACACAAGAGAATACATGTACATCTTCAAATAAAAAGTGGCCGCCTGCATTTATACTGAAGTTTGTAAGTGAATGCTGTTACTACATGGCTTATGACTACCGCAATAGTCAATAAAGACATTGTTTTATTTTGACAAACAGAAAAATCAACCTTTCAGTGCACAAATCCTCTGCCACGTTCTTCTTTATTTTACAGCCACTGACCGTCACCAAATGAAATATATCATGCTATTCACATAGTTTCATTTTGTGCTGCTAATAATGGTACAACTGACATGAATGCATGCACCTTTTACCCCAATGAATGCGACAGACCTGTTCTAACACGACGAGAGGACCTAGAAACAGTCTTGGGTGAATCTACAGCCCCTCCCAGCTGTTTGGGAGCTGGTGATGCCACTGCAATGGACATAAAGCAAACTAAACACAATGCGTGCAACAACATATGGTTTAAACTCATTTCTCAATTATTTCATAATTACAAATGATTATAGATACAGATATATTTACAAATTTAAACCATTTTAAACATTTTTTCAGTCTTTTAGTTTTCTTATGTCCTGATTACAAAATTTAAGCAACAAATATATACTTTTTGTTCAAATATATACAATGTACATGTAGCCTCATTAATACAACTACAGTGATTTTAAATCAACAAAGTTAATGCCTTCCCATCATTCTCTGACACTGCACGTATATAATATTCAACAGTGACAAAATACCAAAAAGACAAGCACCTATTCTCGTTTTCCTCCCACTCTGTGTTGGGGTTGGAGTGCTAGTCTGAGAGGGCTCAAATGCAGATAATTTTCTCTTGACACCAGAGCCTGTTGATTTTGAACTCTTGGCAGCTGATTTTGAACTCTTGGCTGATTTTGAACTCTTGGCAGCTGATTTGGACTTCTTGGATGCTGGTCCTTTTCCCTTTGTTACCGGAGCTGGAGCTCTTCTAGAATGACGTTTGCCCTCCACAAGATTGTCTGGTGGAGAAGACCAAGTTTGCATAATGATCACAACTGCCTAATGACAAAGGCTGCATATCAGAAAGGAAGTCTTAAGCTTTCTGATATTAATTTGGGGTAAATGTCCTAAAAGTCGCCTCCCAAAATGCATTTCTAAAGATAAATAACATATTACTTTTGATGTTGAAATTTAAATCTTTTCACAAGGATATCATCTTATCTTCTGAACAAACATCAAAGCACCATTCTAAAATGAACAAAACTTTCAGAAGCAGGACAAAAAACGTAAGACTGATGAATGCAATTATTTATTTATTTTTTTGATTGGCGTTTTACGCCGTACTCGAGAATATTTCACTTTCACGGCCAGCATTAAGGTGGGAGGAAACCGGGCAGAGCCCTGAGTAAACCCATGACCATCTGCAGGTTGCTGACAGACCTTCCCACGTACGGATTGATGAATGTAGGTCATTGTAGCAAAATTTCGGGTAGTTTACTATACATTGTACTGGAAATGATTAATCCTTTTATTCAATGATTTGTGTTAAATGTCTTAGTTAGGAAAATTCTACTTATATGGGTCGTCAGCTTCACAGGTGGCTGAAACCAGAGTACCTGAATAAACCACTGTTCTTTGGCAAACCAATGACAGACTTTCCTACGTGCTATGCAAGGATGTTCATCTACAGGGAAAGCTCAATGTGTATGCCATATTGGTGGAAGGGACTTGAACTTCAGCCAGCTTCATGCCAGGCCACGTGAACAGCCATACAAGCTGTGAACAACACACACTGTAGAGGAAGCATCTTGAAAATTCTGTATCTGTGGCTGGGATTGAACAATGATGTACCCCCAGTTACCTAGTGAGACCTGGTAGCAGTTGTGCAGCACACAACATCAACCCAGAAACGGAAGAAATTTTCTTCACTTTACTTTCTTTAACACATCATACTCTAATTCCTTCAGATTGACATTTATTGGGTGTTTCCACTGTAAAGGGCTGCAAGTTATCTCATCTGTTAAGTCTACAGAAAGTATTTGATTGTCATTACAACTCTGGTGCCCCCAGCTGTGCACATCTCTGCCCAAGTCGAGTGTCAAGTTTCCACATATGGAGGCGAGGCTTTGATGTTCAGTTAGCCCTGAAATGGGATTACCCATTCCCCCATTTCACACCCCCAACACTCATTGGGATGCCCCCCTGTGGTAAAGCCTCAAATCATGTCCGAAATTTTGGAAGAATTATGTATACCTGATGAAGTAACTGATTTGAAAAAAGGTGATGAGATTTGAGAGGGTAGTAAATTTCAAATTGCTTGTTTCTGTCCTGTGCCAATTCACATACACGTAGATTCGATTCATGACCATCAGTACTTGATATCTATTTCATTATTTATTTATTTACGAGTTTTACGTCGTATCCCAGGTACAACTGGAGAGGACGTCAGCATGAGCTGGACTTGATCTCACATTGATCGCACTGGTGACAGATGACAGCTGACTTACCAAGACTAACATCTGCTGCACTGGTACTATGGGAGGGGCCAGGGGTGGATGGGTCAGGGCTCTGCCCCAGTATACACGCTGCCTGGTCTGCACTCAGGATCACCTTACTTCTCATGTACCTGACAGTAACGAGTAAGGACACAGGTGTTACACATGCATTTCTCTTAATTTTCACTAAATAACAGCTGGGTACCGTGTTTTAAAAAAAAGAATCTTTTTTATTCAGCGCAAATACCAGTCTAAATCAGAGAAGTTATTATCACTTACAAATACTAGGTTATTCTGATCTTAAAGTCACATATAAAATTTTTTTTTTAACTCTTGCTCTTGAAATCTTTTCTATATGTGATTTTCAGAAAGAGTATTACATACCTGTTTGTGACACCGTCATCTGTCTCCACAGTATACCCCGAGTTTGTCCCACGCCCGTAGTAGCCAATCACAAGCCCAGGATCATATCCTCCATCGCTGGACTCCACCAGGACTGACTGACCAATACTAAGTCTGTCCACGATTATCACATCACCAAGTCGCACAGCCAGATGGTCACCGTCCGCAAAATCTACCAAGCATCTGGACAACACAGAACAATTGTGTGATGAAACCTACCACATGTGCACCACAATCGTCTATTTTTTCCTTTTCTATTCCAAGTTTTTTATGAAAATTTGGTTCTATCAGTCTGTGTGCCCATTTTTTTCTTTGTTTTTGTGAACAATTAAAACCTTCACATATCATCCGATTTTGATAAAACTTTGTATGCATGTTCACTTTTTGAAACCACAGATTAGGTTTAAAAACCAATCCAGCTTGGGAATTAAGGCATGTGTTTTAATATACTCAGCGTGTGATGAAAATTTTCTGAATTTACTTGTTTTGTCGGAGGCTAAAAATCAGTTTCAATGTAACTTCTGTCATATCACAACAATACCTCTGTAACACTTGTACACCAAACAACCAAGCAAGACTGCCAATCTTAAAATTGTACAAAGTGGCCCGAATCAGAATTGAATCTGTGACTCTTACCAGTATGATACACATGTGTTAATAAGCTATCAAGGCAACATACTTGTCATTAGGTTTGGGTCCAACTAAGGTTCCTGGATAGTAGTAACCATCTCTCCATTTTGCTATCACTAAGGCTCCTGCAACAGTCAAATAAAGACAAAAATACTGAAGACAAAATACTAACACAAAACAGCTCTGCTCATGAAAATATTATACACATGCAATCATAGTGACCAATAAGACAGAAACTGTAAGAACCATTTCCTTAACAAAAACTATCACGGCTGTACAGAACAGATATCCTCTTCCTACTGCCTGTACAAAAGCACTGACCCGCACAGATTATCTTATGGCTGCATGTTTTATGCCATATTGCAGTAATAACGCATACTTTACTCTCATCAGTGTAACCTCATGAAATTATACCAAAAGTCCAACACAAAGTGTTGTATAAACATAATGTGGCTGAGGTGGCACTGTTCAAAACCCATTGGTTGGTTAAAAAGTTTTTGTCCCTTTTGAAAGGCAAATCAAGCTATGACTCATAAGCTCATGAATTTTCCCCACTTTTACTGATGCTATAGAGTAGTTTCTTTGACAATCCACCAACCTTTATGGTGGATTTACACACACATCCTACTGTAATTCTTCAACCTTTCCACATGCATAATCGCAAACGCCCCTAGATTCCTACAATAAGTGTGCTACTGGTGAGCCAGTGGTGAGTCAGTGGCTTGCCCGTGGGAACCTTTAACCAGCCTGATACTACAACATCGAAACTTGTCAGACATCTTTCATACTAGCTGATGTAACCCACCTTTCTGTGAGCTGACTGTGTCAGGGGTGACTCTCCTATACTCTGTCCCCTGCAGGCCTAACTCTGGTTTCACCTTCCCTTGGAGAGGGAACTCTGGGCTGCAGTATCAGATTAAATGAAAGATTTATAACTGGCGTGATAGTGAAATTTATCTGTAATGGTACATGTAGTAAAAGGATTTACTGTGTTAGCCACGCCAGGATTTAACATCAAGATTTATTATTATAGTCATACCACGCTGATGTAGCATGTTCTGAAGAGAAGAGGTATGATGCATGACCAACCTCACAACAACTTGGCCGTGAATAACAACAATGCCAAATTTCTTCATCAGTACTGATGCCAGTGTCAATTGTGTCCGCTCTTAACTTGAAGTCAAATGGCTTGAAAACGCTACACCTATATGTACACATGAAGCTATTGACCTGTCTGTACAAAATTACATTCCTATACATATTTTGTACGTTTTTTCCTGTTTTTTGTCATATTTATAACTATGGAATGCTTTGGTGTTAAATAAAAATATTATTATTATTATTATATTTCCCAGGCCTAATTAAAAAGCAGACATCATCACAAGATGTTATCTGTTATGTTACCAGGCTCACTACACTTTTGGTCAAGAACTACGAAAACAATTAATATGAACATCAATCTTTACATCATTATTTAATGCCCGTTAATGTTGTTATACCTGATGTCATCAGAGTTTCCACTAGTGTCAGACTTTATCTTTGCTTTCCCTTTCTTTAGTGAAGGAGCTTTTTTAGGGGAATCCCCTACGTGAATGACTGAAAAAAAAAAAAATAAGTAAACATTTATCAATTACAACCTTTGACTTTAAACCCAAACCATAATCTTCAGTTAAGATAAGTATTTATTTCATTGGCATTCAATGCTCTCAAAATTTTCACTTATACAAAGGCAGTCAGGTTCAAGGATGGAAGAAGCTGGAGCACTCAGAGTAAACCACTGATATTTGTTAGGTACATGTACTTAAATTAAATTTCAATTTCAGATTTAAATGTTGATCTGATTAAGTTTCTACTTTCCAATCCTTCAAAAACCTGTTACATACATGAACACCGCACCGGACTTTCACAGAAACATGTATGCCTGAAAAGTTCCACTCTGATGTTCCATCAAATTCCAGATTTCAAACAAATGGAAAGAAAAACAAGTTAGAAATTCAATGTGGATGTCTGAAATACTCCCCACCTCATCTTCCCAGTAATAGGCCTCCTCTAAATTACATCCCTTGTTATACGATAGCAAATATGACTTATCGTGATACTTCTTTTTGAGGCGTGAAATGGAAGCCAACCTAGCTAAGCATGTATGGCGTAGGTTATGTCACGAGAGTTGCTACTGTTTTCTAGACAACAGAATGTAGGAAAACATGACATCAGCCAACGTGAGTCGCAGAAATGGCAAGAGATGTTACATGATGTCAACCTTTTTTAGCTTTAATAGGTTGAATACAGATGTTGACTTCCTTGTATGCTGTAGTTTATGTGATCACGTATTTCACTGCAGATTTTTAAATTTCCTCCAAATTATTTTAATGAAAAAAATATTAATTCTGTCCACATCACTTTACAATATTAAGAACTATGCTCAAGACAGGTCTTCAACAACCTTATGTTGCTTTAACTTAGACACTCACCACCAGCCATTTTCACATGGACCACCTAACAACAACTTGCTCCTAAAAGCGTACCATTCAAATAGGAGAGGAGTGGTCCCAAGGCAGGTAATTCAGTGCTACCTTACTAAAATGCAATAATGATTAAAGTTTGAAAGACTTTAAATTCCCCTTTGTGCTACTTTTCATCCACCATGTTGTGTAAAATTTACCTTTTCTCTTCTTTAAAGGCAGATCTTTACTACTGGAGGAGCTGTGGCATGAGCTTGACCTGGACACCTTGGACTTCTGACCAGATTTGAACATCCCACTTCCTGTCTGGTTGTTAGACTCACACCTTTCTTCTTCACTGATACCTTGCTCCAAAACCGTGAATCCACCACTAACCTGACGATCACCCATACTGCTACTGGAAACATCGGGAGAAATAATGACATTCTGTGTTTTCCCACCAGATATACGGTTGTCTTCACTACTGTCTGCGGCTTGCTTCTCGGGCCCAACAACAGGAGGAGGGTCCTCGTCTACAATTGGAGATAACTCCATATGGCTGACGTCTAAATCCTTGTGACCATGCTTGGAGCTGTCGTCCATATCGGAGCTTGTGAACAACACATCAGATCCATCTCTGCTCAGTCGACTTTTCAGCCCGGCATCACCAGTGCGGCTCACTGCGGGTGGCTGGTCAGCATGACCCGTGTCCTCTGCTGTTGTGGTTTGTGGTTTAGGGGCCGATTCAGCATGTTTAGGCTCTTCTCGGGATGATGGACCCGATGATGACATTCTCTCCAGGCTACAGTGCATCCTGTCAAAGCTCCCGCTGCTGCTGGTTTTAGAACCGTGACTTCCTGAGCGAGATAGTGAGCTGCTGACGTCGCCAAGGTCACCAGAGGTCACAGTGCTGGCGCTGCGGGAGGGCGACGGCCCGGGGGATAGATAATCTTCCTCTTCCTGGGTTGTCATGGACTTCCATTCCACCACAGGTTCTTCATTCTCCTGATACAAAATAACATCCAACGATCAGACAATATTATCACATCAGTACATTTTGTTTTTTCAATATCTTTTTGCAAACATTTGCATTCAGAGGAGATTTATTTATATGAAACTTAGCACAAGACTTTGGCTCTCTTGCACAATTCCTTGTAGCATTACATCCACACAAATACCATAGCAACGCCACGACTTCAGTACTAGCTGCTATGGTAATTACATGCAAAGAAATTCAACAAGCGCCTTGGAAAATTGTCCTGTGAATCAAAACTGAACTCCATTTTTTCAAAGGTATAATCATGTAATATAAAGTGTTGACACAAAACAAACGAAAACACAAAATAAGCACAATTTTTGTTTCAGCAAAACATCATAAAATTAAATGAGATATGGTGGATTTGCATATGATACAAATGTACTCCACATACCTCTCTTGTTTCACAGAACACAACTTTGCCGTCTTTCCTTTCCTCTATGGTAATTAGGCGTTTCTCATACAGTATTCTAGTCTTCGTGGTCACAATCTTCTTCCAGCGAACCCCTGGCTGTGAACTTCCTCCCTGTCCTCCTTCTGACACGTTCAGGGGAAGCTGATAATTACAGCCAAAGTGATAACGCAAATCAATTCACAGTTTTTCGAGTTTCGTCGATACGACAACAGACTGGCATGACGGTGTAAAGTGTCATCTGCTTTACCCCACGTGTAGGGCTAGCTACTTGACAACATTCTTAACATTGTAGTTCTTGTGTTTGCATAGAACATAATGCCTGATTATAGAGTTACCGTTCAGATCTGTTTCAACCCCTCATCCTAAAAAACTCATGTCATACTATTTGCTGTCTTTTCTTTTAAGACTGGACTGCTCAAATAAGACACTGTTACATGACTGGGATAGGACAGGAAATGATTTTACTGAAATAATATAAACCGACACGAAACATTTTCTTAGGTTTTAATACAGCATTAACATGCAAAAGTTTACACCTGGGGCTTTGCCTTTGTTTATATACGTTAACCAAGCCTGGGGCTTAATAACTGGGACACTATTAAATATCTCACGGTTCATTTTGTCCCAATATGCGCAACTTAACGGATACATGAAAAGGTACTATGAAACGAAGAGTATGGTTTTAAGCATAATAAAAAAAAAAATTTGCCAAAAGAATGATAAAATTTTTTTTTGGAGGCGTATTTTACATTTTTTAATCACACCTCTGTTTTATGGCTTTCTTTTGTCGTTGTTCAGGAATATTTGGAAATGAGGTCATCGATGAACATAGCAATGGGGGATTAGCTTAGTGCCCCCTGTTTGGCTGGTTAATTTCCGGACTAAATGCTGTAGCCTTTAAGAGGAACACTGGTTTAAAGAAATTTTCCACCCCAATGAGAAAGCTGAGAAGCCTTTTTGTACTATAATATGTTAGGCTACATCTTATACATCTTATGAGTTAAAATATATTTTACAAGCCAAGCTAAATTTTATGATTGATAGCAACCATTTTAGAGCCTGAAATGCAGTACCACTCTGTGCAAATACAACTGAAGCAGCTAATTCTGACAAAATAACATGTCTTTATTTGCTCTTATTCACGCTGACATATAGCACATACAAATAATGTTTTCAGAGATTTTCTTTTCATCTTCACACACTGTTCATTTTGTTTACCTTAACAAAATAGTAGAAATGTATAATAAGAGCTTTGCTTCAATAGATTTCTTGCTTTACACTCTTTTTGTGCAAATGAATAAATTTCTAAATTCTGATCTGAATGGAATTTCTTATGCTTCTGCTGATTTGACACTTTTACATCACAAATAAGCGCCACAGCTAGACCTTACCATTGACCAATCAAACGTGCATAATGCGGGGACAACTACAAACTATGAAAGTGTCACCTCCACACACTTAACAGCGTTTTAACTGTTTTCTTTTTAACTGAATAAATAAAACACTGCATGCTAGTACTATAATTCCTGGAAGTCAAAACACCATCTCTTTTGAATACATAATGAACCAATTTTGTGAAAAGCCTCAGTCACATGTTTAAATGTGCAATGGCTACGTAACAGAAACTGGACCATGTATAAAGCTGCGATGGCCATTCGTCTGGAAAAAGTTGTTTTAGAAAGGTTGGCTCTATGAATTCCGTTTTCTTGCGTTTTTTTTTAACCTTCAGTTATCAGCAAGTAAACTGAGTTATTTCTGTCGTCTTTATTTTTTTACTGAAAATATTCATATTTCGACGCCAAAATTGATATCAATTCGTAAAATCGACGTGTACGAATCCATGCAAGCCTTTCATATATTCTTTAAACAGGTGAATGTTTATTTTTTGGAGTTAGGGGTCACAACCTTACCTGTGAAGGACGAGCAGCAGCGTCTGTGGATGTGGAGGGAGCTGGCTCTTCCACCTCAACCCCAGGCTCTTCTGTCTTACCCGCTAAGCTTAACCGTACCTTCTTCTTCTCCTTCTTCTCCTGCAGTCGGCGTGTGCGGGGGTTGCGCCGCACAGTAGCAGTCTGGTTTTCAAATCTTCCACTATGTTCTCTGGCAGGGGTTTTATCGGCTTCTTCACTGCTGCTAAGGCTAGCTCCAGGAGGCACCTCAGACCTCACACTCGCGCCACGTACCCTAGTCTGATGAGAAGAGCTTACTGCCTTCTTCCGCTTTCTCTTACCGCTGCTTTCCTTGAAAGTAGATTTGGGCATCAGTACTGGAGTCTGCAAAGCAAGGACATGATACGATGAAACACACTGTCCTGAGTTAAACTCATCTGAATTGAACTCGCGTTCTCTGTGGTTGTATCTCCCGCAAGGCACGGCAGACGCGGAAACGCAACCACACAGAATCAGAAGATAAAGCTTTTGGTGCAGTGGCTCATTAAAGAGTCCATTTTTAACTTTAATATAGGATAATGTGTAAAGATCAGCTAGGACCAATTAGAGCTTTCTTTCAGAATCAACTTCTATATCCAAGTATTTGTCAATTATCAGGATGTTAATGATAGACTGATACACTACCAGTAGTATACATTATGAGCATAACATGTGTCCAAATTAGGCAGTGTAGTGCACTGTTACAGAGACCATTTCTGTGATGTGATTCGTCAAAAATAAAGACAAAAATTCATTTTAATATGATTTGTATCCCCAGAAAGAAACTAAATGATTTGCTCACACATTTACATTTTTTTGAATTTTGAGAGTTGGTGCAACAGATTTACACATTAGACAACTCATAAGCCTTTCACAACCTGGTTTAAAACTGTCATAGTAAAAACTACAACACATGGGTTTAAAGACGTACAGTGTTAGGATCTTTGATAGGCCCTCCTACAGCTTGTGATTGGGTACTGTGGAAGTCATACAGGTCAGTTGACTTGGGTGACTGTTTTGATTGGTGTTTGGCTGAAGACTGACTTTGAGTAACCACTGGGCTGTCAGTGTGAGAAGGCACAACAGTTGCCTTTCCTACTGGCTGTTTTGATTGGTATTTAGCTGAAGGCTGACTTTGATTACAAGAAGTGTGAGAAGATTCTTGAGTTGCCTCCCCTCTTGGATTCACTTTAATTCCTGTGTATGTTTCAACATCATACACAATGGTTTCTTGCTCGCCATCATCGTCAACTTTATTCTTGTCACAAGTAGTGTGCTCCGACAGGCAGATGGACGCCTCAGCAGATTTGTCCTGTTCCTTAAAAGACAGACTTTCTGGAGGGATTGTCACATCTAGATCTTCTTCCACCTGTCAATCAAACAATCAAAGAAAAGGAACATTACAAGCATCAGTGAAAACTGATGTACACAGCTTATTTTGCTTCTTAATTGTTTTCTAACCCGAAAATTCATTGATTTATTTAAATTTTCACATCCATATGGGCTGGTATCCTTGTGAAATGTTAAACAAGGCCAAATTCACTCTAGATGTGACAGCCCATGTTGCCTTGCAGTCAGGTCCCTTGCTGCATGAATGGCCTGTATCAAAAGATAGGATATTAAAAATCTGACTGATCAACCAAGAGTCAGGACAACAAATACACCTGCTTGTCGCAGTTAAAATCTGTCAATTACCTGCTCTACCACAGCTTCGTCCTTTGGATTATCTCCGCTCTGCTGTTGACTGGAGGTTATCTTCTGATGTGACTTTTCCAATGTAATCTTTTGATAACCTCTTTGTACAGCCTCACTTGAACCTCCTTCTACAGCCTCATGTGAACCCTCTTCTACAACCTCATGTGAACCTTCTTCCACAGATTCATGTGGGCCCCCTTCCAAATCCTCGTGTGAACCCACTGGTCTTTCTTCAGCTATGTGTAAGCCTCCTTTCACACTGTAATCCGTGGCTTTGATGCCTTTCTCAACCTTCTGTGACACAGCCTGCCTCTTTGGTTTTGGAGGTTTGTCCTGACTTCTTGGTGTAAACGAAAATGGGTCATCCTCCTCATCCTCTGTGCTGTAGGAGTAGTAACAGAATGGTAAGAACTACAAGTCAGAAATCAATTTGATGCATTTATTTTGCAGCATCAGACAAGATCTCCCATTTCCACTGATAAGCAAGTTGTATATCAGTTGGACGTGTATATTCCCGTATCCTGCAGCTGATGCCTTATGTGTTGACTAGGTTATCTCCCTTGGCCTGGGTGTGAAGACAGTGATACACCAGCCATCTTTGCTGAATAGGTCTTTTGCTAACAAAAAAGTAATCACCTGCTTACTCAGTGATGCTGCACCCAATATAAACATTCCTAACACCATTTATTTCTGTATTCGGTCAGCGAGTATTAGCAGTACACAGCTCTGCTCGTTGTGCCCAGTCTGACCAGACTGGAGATTGGAAACAAGGATCTCTGGATTTCCAGTCTTCGTTCTACCACTGGACTAAAAGGAAAATTCCTCCAGCAAAGGGGTCGAAAGTGCTTCTTGCCAGCACCCTGCTATATCATACTGTTATCATACTGTTATATGATATATATATATCATATGATAGCAAAGTTTTCTTATCTGACAAGATTTCTAAATAATTAATTTATTTTATTTATTTATTTGATTGGCGTTTTACTCCGTACTCAAAAATATTTCAATTAATTATTCAATTAAGAGACCAACATTATGGTGGGACGAAACCGTGCAGGACCCAGGGGAAACCCACGACCAACCGCAGTATTCATTCATTTGATTCATACTCAAGAATATTTCACATCCATATACATCACAGCAGTCGTTTCCTATTCATGACTCAATGACACAGTTTTTCACCTTCAGAATGAGTTCAAGGTGTAGGCCACAGTGGTGGAACACAGGCCAACTCATATTTCCTGTAACACCTCATATTTAAAGTGGCTCTATTACCGTTGTTACACTAATTCTTCAACCTTTTTGCATATGAAAGACCAATTTTCAGTGCAATTTATGCATTATTTTAATTTAATTTTGGAGACAAAACTACATTGGTTGGGTTGGCCATTATCAGGGCTTCACACAGAATAATGTCTTCAGAATTTGCTTGAATAAACACCTTGCAAACAATGCAAAAAGGTTGAAGGATTACTGTAACTTACTGTCAAAAGAGCCCTAAGAACAGTTGTCAGAGAATCTCAAAAATTCCTTTAGGATGGAATAGAGGAGTTTCAAATACTGTTAACGGTAAAAAAATTCTAACTGTACCATGTGGCTTGCCTGAAATGTAAGGCATTTATTACACTTATTATACTGGTTACATGGGTAGCTGGAAAAAGTTTTACACAAACTCATTTAGAGTAGATGAATGATGGAGAAAATTGAGAAGCGGAGTATAAGTGAACTTGAAGAAAACAGGTGTCACTTGTGCCTCCGAACACAGTGATATTGGAGATCACTAAATTAATGTCACCAATAGCACCACTCATTTGATGTAGAATGATTTTATATTCCTTAAGAGACAAAAGAGTTTGGACTCAAAACACCCTATTGAAGCAACATCCCTTGAAAAACATGTATCATAACCATACACCTGCAACTCATCTGTGATAAACAATGGAAGATCATTGTCTTTTGTGGTATCTTTCATGATTTTTCCGTTAGTATCACAATTATTATAATGCTCACTGGTCTTTGTACAGTGGCCTTTTTCGACTCTTGTGAGGGGAAACTCCCTTCCTGAAAAGGCTCTCTTCTTCAGGTTTCAAAGAGGTCTCCGGCAGATGTACAACAGGTCCTGTTAGTAGAAACAAAAAAATATAATTGAAAATCTACTTTCGCATTAAACACTAATCAAAGAAATAAATAAAGATGTCAACTAAGGAAGGGACCTCAAAAAAGAAGTTTATCTTACCATAAAAACAATTTTTATCCTCAGTTAACTGTACATAAAAGCTGCATTTCACACAATACAAGACTAAGGTATCATTGCAGTATCTCATCCTACATCAAGCTTGCATAAGGCAAGTTTTCATGCCAATAAATTTATTTTGATTCACACACCATAGAATTCACAAATTGTGTTTTAAGCTGTTCTAGATCTTTACTATCATATAGAATTCAGAGAGAAAGTGTTATGTGCATATTCCAGGCCATAATGTTTCATCAATCAAATGTAGAATTATGAAACTTAAATTTAAAAGCATAAATTTGCATGTCCACAGTGATAGTAGGATCAGTCCCATCTTAGGACAGCAGAGAATAGAAATGGTTAGTTTCTAGTGTCAGTAAAGCTTACTGGTGAGTCTGAAGGACTGAAGACTGTCCTCTTCCTCTGGGTCATCAATCATACCAAGGCTAAGGGGTGGCTTGAGCACCGAGGCAGCCCTGTATCGACAAGTACCACAACTATGACAAAAGCAGGTATATTCTGTTCATCCATAATGAAATGTAAGTTTCAACTTCTTGTATACTACTTGAAAACTGCCTCAAACATAATTAGTATATAAATACATCAACCAATGGTGGGCAAAAATGTCCACATAACAATAAAAGTAAACAATCTGATAACAGGGTCTGGCCAAAAAAAAAAAAATGCCTGAAGGAATACTTTAATTGCCAACACAAGCAAAGTCACCCAAAAAATTTCAGTTCAGACTTCACAGATGTACCTTTCCACATCTTGGTCAACTTTCTCCTCAGGGGTAGAAAATACTGGAGACTTTGGGGAGAGCACATCAAGATTAACACCAGCTCCACCTGGCCGTCTTGGAGCAAAGAGGGAGACAACTCCTTGGAATTTATGCTGTTTTGCACCTACATGCACAAGAATGACATTATACCCCTTCATAATTAACACTTCAAGCATGGATGCCAGATATACAGTTTTTCACTTTAACGATTACTGTCCACAATTAGCTACTGTTCCTAATCATAGAAATTATAATCTGTTTAAACAGTATGTTACTAAAAGGGTTTCCAGGAAACCTAATAATGATTTTAAATCCACCTAAAACCATAGATTTACTGCCCTAACGGATCCCCAGGCGGCCACGAGTGACGTGATAGATGGCCAACCCAAGTCAAGCTGGCCTAAATAACCTGAGGATATGTATCAAAACATGTCGTTTTCTACATGAATTCTAGCCACACAGAAGCAAATATAGTGCTGTATTTATTTGAACTCATGCTGAAACGAGGTCAGTAATCATGTCAGCTTTACTGTTTGAGATTCCACGAGAGCACGTGTGGCCTGACAACATTAGTTTATGACCTTTGTAGGTCAAGTACTCCTTGACCTCCTGCTACAGTTTCTCACTTTCTACACTCACACTGACAGATGACATTCTCTGACGGCAAAGGACTGCTTTATCTTTTCAGACACAAAATTAAACAGACCTCGCTTTAATGCCCTGCGATCCTGAACAGAGAGAAGCAGTGTTGGGAAGAATTACTGACAGAAGGATGTACATGTGCAGAACCAGAACAAATTTTAAGGAGACTATAAAGTAGAGCAGTCTTAGTAGCTCTTTCAGATTTTTCCATTATTTTTATTCCTAACAACTGTTCAGCCAATGCCGGCCAGTTGTGGTTTACTATTCCTAAGGCATGCTCCATATGTGCCTTGTCCATCTGGTGCCACACTCCTTGATAGGCTTTTTCACACGCATGAAAATGCCCCTTGGAAGCCTACCCAGTTTTTATGGTCAATATTTGTAAAATTCCAGAGTTGTTCTCAAAGTTCTCAAGTGTCTCCACATAAAGAGTAGATAGCATAAGCATGAGTGTAGACGTCATACATACACAACTTCCTGGTCAGTTGTGCCTGTATCAGTGGGTTCATTATAATGACACTAAAGAAGGGGGCTGCTTTCACATTTGCTGCCATTTTCTCCTTATTGCTTTAGCTATACACTTAATAAAGCATGCTGCTTGTTTGTCATTTGCATAATTCTGAAGCAAGCCCACATCAAAATTAACACTTTGAAGCTCCAAAAGCCCATAAAGTCAGTGAGCGGTTTGTTTGTATGGCCATATATTGATCGGTGGTCAACAATTTTAGCATATGTTTCTTCTCTGTCATATTCTCAGACATTGCATAAGGTGCCTTTGGTCTGGCTGCTGAGAGGCTGATTTGATTTCACAACTTAAGATGGGCACGGGAGACCTCATGATCTATTATGGAAGTATTTCTTAAGTTCTGTGAGCCGCTGATAAAAGTATTTTTTCGACTGACCTTTACTCATGTCGTACACGTGGTGCAAAACATAGTATTCTCGGTCTCTCTGTATGTGAGCCATGGTCTATTTATTTTCCAGTCCTGCTTTAAGATTCCGCTGCGCGGCTATAGTTTTGGGTTCTGCGTCTACAGATTCTTGTCAAAAGACTTTTTGTCGATGTGTTTATCTTATTATCTGGCTCTCTCGTTGATCTTTTCAGAAAACCAAATTTGAGCAGGCTGGCGACTTTGCAAGTTCTCACTGCTGCGCTGCCTATGCCAATGGTTACCTTATTCATAGAGCCCCATAACTGTCCCAGCATGCCAAGTGCTGAAGTATATAAAATTTGTTGACTTTTATGTGGAAGATATTGGAATAGGGTAACTTCTGTTAAACACAATTAAGATAAGTCTCGTACCAGAAGTCTGATACATTTAATTAAAAATGTCCTTTGCGATTTCCAATTTCGTCACCATCTTATTTTTCATGAAAGTTTCAGCCCACAATACTACAAAGGAACGCCAAATTCCCAAGCTTTTAGTTTATTTTCTCTGCCAGAATGTCAGAGGGACAAATGTCTGTGGTCTACCTTTTTTTGGCGGACAGGACCTGATTTTTGCCAGTCATGTCCAACAAGTGAATGGTACTTTTGAGCCCTGCTCCAAATAGACTATGCATATAGGGGCCTATAATAGTGTACTATATAAATACATGTAAGATGTGGACTTCAGTGTTACAGTGTACACAGACAGAGAGATTTACTATCTATCAGTATTCAGTTTAGTTAATAGTAGTTTATAACTTTTGTGTTCAGGTGCCAATGTGGAGATTCAGCTTTATTCCTCTCTTAGCTTTCACTTGTAAAATGGCAAGAGCTGATACGACTTTTTTTGGCGGGTACAAAATTCTTCGATCTAGTGCTATGAATCCACGCATTCCTAACTGGTCAAATCATCTGAAAACTTGAAAAAACTAACTCCACGGTTCTTCGACAACCTGTTTTTTTAAAACCGTATGCAGAGAAGCACAAAATTTCCTGGCGAAATTTGCAATGCTTGTTGTCACTCTTGTAGCTTTTTTTAACACTCAGCTAAATGGCGAAGCTCTGACAGCGCGTGAAGGTTGGCCTTGTATGACATAATTCAACAGAGACTATCGAGTTTTGGCAGAAGAAATGCATAAGCCAGCCTCATTATCTAGCGACTTTAAGAACCATATTACTCAGATTAACGTACCCTTTTTCAATATTTGGTTACACTCAATTTAACAATATATACAGGGGTTGATAATTATGACTAAATAATAAATCTGTACAATAATCCTTTAACAATCACACCAAATTAGGATAGATGGATAATTTCATGTTTTACAAAAAAAAAACAAGATGGTGAACTTGAAGGTTACAAAACATACATGTATAGATATTTAAGCTCCTCTCCCCTCCCCACTCCTCATGCACTCACTTTCCCCCTCCCCTGCCCCTACTCATACATTCACTTTTTGGCAGTTAACTTGAGGAAATCTTAGCTTTAGTACACAAATAAACTATGTTTTTGAAACATTTTGCACCACACACAAACATCAACTTACCAGATGGATTAGAACTACTCAGATGCCCTGCTGTACTCTTACTCTTCTCTGGCCAACTGGATGGCTTGGTAGAACTTCCTGATTTCTGGCCCTCAGTCTTATCCCCTGGCTTGGCATCTTTTTCTAGGTAGAAACAGTAAACTCTACAGCTCCGCATTCTGTACAGTGTACTACACAATGCATCCTGATCAATTTAACTACAACCGACATTTTTCATAACAAATCTGAACTGGAAGTTGTTCCGAGATATTTTTCAATCAAACCATGTAGCAAGTAGGTGTATGTATGTATGTTTGGGGTTTAATGTCGTACAGCAAGTCAGTGTTGACATGCCAGTTGGGCTACTCCTACTACTCATCTATCACATGGTCAAACGAAGATTATTACAGGCAACAAAGTAGCAAATGCGTTGTCCTTACCTGTAGAGTCTGGCTGGGAGGGGGACAGCCTAAGGGCAATGTGCTGGGAATCCAGATACACTGGAAACAAAAGCTAGTCAGTAATTTATATCGTTATACTTTATAAAAGGAAAAGATAAGAATTCAAGGAAAAGATAAGAATTCTTACCATTAAACATACATGTTTGCACAAACAGTCAATGAAGTGATCAGTCAATGGAAAAAGGAATGATTTTACAATCAGAAACAAACACATTCCACAAGCCAACTAAACATGAAGCAGTTTCAAAAAAACTTATGAATGTGTCTTGGAAATTTATGACTTTTCTCTGTGGGTTACTGCAAATGGAAATCTTGTTTTTGAGTTGTCTTTTCCTTCAAGGCCTGCTTATGGCCAGTACAACAGATATACTAATACACTCCTCACAGAAAATGTTTATGACCCATTTGTTCAGACTGCCTGTTTTCTTATGATTTGGACCAGCTGAAGTGTTCTTACATCTTACATTTGGCACTTACTGTTTTAATACAAATTATATTTGGAACAGAAATCCAATACCAACAAAAGTCATATATCTCACATTGGCCAACAAGCTTGACATTGGCCTCTGTTAACTATGAAGAAAAAAGAACAATTTTTGAAGTATAAAAAAGCACAAAAAATAAACTCACCATGTTCGTCATCAAGATTCTTATCTTCTTCTGGAAACTTCCCCTACAAATGTAGAAATAATCTTTTTCACAGTTGAAAGAGTTGCGAATAAAGCCATCAGAATGTACAAAATTTTTTGAAAATGTCTCAAATAAACACAAGCTCTTAAGTTACAAGCACTAGGAAATAGTAAACTGGAACTGGAGGGGGATCTCATATTTTTTTACCAACAATTTCGACAAGATGTCCAAAAACATACTAGTTTATATGTCATCTGACCATTTCTTCTTTTGTTTTTAAAAAAAGTAACACTCAGGCTGTTACTGCCTACGATCAGGATGAAAATAAACCTAGGCTAACAGAATTTAGGATCACTCAGAGGAGCGTTATTACATTCACTGTAGCCTTGCCTCTAGAAGATTATCTATCACATTTACCTGTGATTTGTGAGCAGAGTTTGATTTGTCCTCTTCAGAGTGTGACAATCTCAGAGCAAACGAGTCGCTGTTCTCGCTGTTTGCTTCGGACAGACTTGGTAAAAACTTGGAGGAGCTTGATCGAACATTTAACTGCTGTGAAACAGAAAACAAACATATTCATGCCTAACATGGTAGTATGTAAGCGCTATCTATATACGGGCTGAAGGAATTTCCCTATAGTCCAGTGGTAGAAGCATAGACTCCAAACCCAGAGATCACTGGTTCAAACCCCCCAGCTAATAAGCCTCGTCACACATATAGCCATAAATACCTATTCTTCCACTGTCCAGACCATCATTTACTTTTATCATCTGTAATGCTCCATTGATTCCACAGAAAATGTGTTGCAAATCCAGCATTTATTCCACTAAAGTTTAATTTTTACATACTGAAAGTAGAAGAGAATGTAGGAACATATACAGAGGACATTTCAAAAATTAAATCACGCACAACCTGGAGGGAATCAAGTAATCAAGTAACTTTCTCAAGGTATCTGACAAATCTCCCAACTGAAAAGCCCAAAACTAACAAGAGATCTCACTGGTTTGAGGCTTATGGACTTATGGGCTTATGTGGGAACCATAAAAGCATTTCCAGACAAAATAGAATTTAGTATTAAGTTGATTAAAACTGTACCTCTGAGGCCTCAATATCAATGTCAAATTTCCTCCCCTTTGTGCTGGGAGGTTGAGTTGTCTCCCCTGAGGTTTTCTCCCAGGAAGCTGGTTGTTGCCCTCCTGATCCTATATCACTTAGCAAGGTGGCTGGCTGCCAGGCCTGAAGAAAGATGGGAACACTTTCATGTGGGTGTATATGTTTTCATAAAAAGTTTTATATGGGTGTAATGAAACTTACTAACGAAATTTCTCCCAACAAATCCCTTCAGGCTATCTAAATACTGTACACCGTTACTCTTTTCTACACTATCAAATATATGTCAATCTTTACGCTCTATGGTGGACTTTCTGAACTTTTGTGAGACTTTTTTGCCATAAATATGTCCTCCATGGATCAAGAATAATGACAGTAAATTTGAAATTCAGTCTAGTACACAAATAATTTTAAAGCACTTAATGTCGTATTTAAAAAAAAAAAAAAAAAAAGAAAAAACCAAATTGAAGACGTTTTCAAATACAGATTTCGTATCAGTTTAATGATGCTTTAAACTTTGTTCTCATATAAGAAATTCTTTTTCATTAAGTTAAATTAAATTAATTCAACAGATTTATACATTTTTGATGGCATACCAGCTTAAAACTGGAATGTTCTGAAGATGGGATAAAAGTTTCACATCTGTTCACAGACCCTTTCATGTAGTAAGTCCAATACAGGTCAGTGATTGGCCCCGTACGCACAGAATTAACCTCCATTTACTATAGATCATTTACAAATAACCTTAGACAAAATATGAGGGCACTAAAAAGGTCATCTTAAAAGGATTATCCAGAACGAGAACTGTTCAATGAAAACAAACCAGGAGCAGAAGTTAACTCACTTTAATACTTTCCCTGCTGTTTCCAGTAGATTTATTCTCAGACTCCACAGACTGTTTCCCTGATCTAGAACTACTACCCGATCCAGAGGTACTACCCTATTAAAAAACAAGACAAAGGAATTATACTTCTCACGCATAAAATCAGGATTGTGTTTTGAATCTCCAAAAATGTTTATCACATGCCAGACATGGTAAATAGCACATTTTTTCTGAGTTGTGCTGGTTTCAGGAAAGTGTTTTGTAATATGTCTGGGATGTCACACGATATCGTACTTGGAAAACGTTTATTTCAGTATCAACATTAATATTTTATGAGATTTATTTGCCTCTAAAACTGCACTTTGTAAGAAGAAATGTTAGGTCATTTTCCATAAATGTGATGAAATATCAAGTAACGAAACTTTAACTGTGCAAGTGAGTTATCACCAATGAATCAGAACACATATTAGTGATTTTATCCATTTTAAACAACCAATCAACCAAATCTTGCTTTTCTTTTAAAACATGAATAAAGATTTTATAAGTCATAACAGTGCGTTGAGTGGGTATTTATTCACCTTTTCAGAGAACATATTACACTAGACCAGCCACGGATAAGCCAGACTAATACAGCACATAAATATTTTAAAACTCAAAATATATTTTAACTGGTCTGCAAACTTACACCCACTGCAGGCTTATGTTTGGTGTCAGGATCCAAGGTAGATAACTCTTCAGGTCTGTAGCTTCCAGGCTCATCTTCACTGGAATCTAAAATATTAAAATATTTATTTATTTACTTGATTGGTGTTTTACGCCATGCTCAAGAGTATTTTACTTATACGATGACGGCCAGCATTATGGTGGGAGGAAACCCAGGAACCAGGTTGCTGGCAGACCTTCCCACATACGGCCCGAGAGAAAGCCAGTATTGGCTGGACCGGAACTCACAGCGAACGCATTGGTGCAAGGCTCCAGGGTTATTGTGGCCTGCTGTTATGCTAGCCCCCTCAACCACAGAGGCACCCTAAAATGTTAAAATAGCTCGTCACTGAAAGAAAATTACAGTACTGGCATACCTTCTTTGGGGGATGGAAGAAAAAAATCAATGTAAGAAAAGTCATTTCAGTTCATTAGATGACAGTAGTATATGCACCATACTCTAAATGCTAGAATACTGATAATGCTAACGATACCAGTCATAACAAACACTCTGTTTTCATTATTTTCATCACCTTTATCTGAGACTTGGGCTGTAGGAGAGCTGGGGATGATGACGGGAATAGAGCCATAGGCTTCCACGGATGGAGGAATATCTTCTAAAGAATCACTGAAAAGAACAACACCAATAGCCTTGCTTGTGTAAGGAAGCGGTGGGAAAATGTTTCAATCAAAGAAAGAATGATCACACAATCCACATATGTACATTAATGCATATTTTTTCAATATCTACCATCCAGCAAGAGTAGTAAAAACAAACATCGTCTGACAGCAACCTGCGGATGGTCTCGGGTTTCCGCCGGATTTTGCCCAGTTTCCTCCCATCATAATGTTGTCCGCCATCGTATAAGTGAAATATTCTTGAGTACGGCGTAAAACACCAATCAAATAAATAAAAATAAACATCTGTACGATACAAATTACCATCTTTTTACAAGATTAGCATTCTTCAAGTGAGGCATTCTGCTTGATTCTTACTGATTCGTTCATTTTAATGGAGCCACTCAAGGGGTTTTTGTCCAGTTCGATTAATTTCTCAATAGAAAAACTTCCATGTTGGTATCAAGAGTGGCATTTTACTTGCTTCTTAAAGGGTATTTTTACATACCAAACTTCAGGTTTTAAACTGGAACATTAGCATGCAATACTGTAACATTATCACGCAATATTGTAATATTATCACACAATACCGGAACATTATCACACAATACTGTAACATTATCACACAATACTGGAACATTATCACGCAAAACTGGAACATTATCACGCAATACTGTAACATTATCACACAATACTGGAACATTATCACGCAATACTGTAACATTATCACGCAATACTGTAACATTATCACACAATACTGGAACATTATCACGCAATACTGTAACATTATCACACAATACTGTAACATTATCTTGCAATACTGGAACATTATCATGCAATACTGGAAAATTATCATGCAATACTGGAACATTATCACGCAACACTGTAGAGATTTTCTAGCACTGTCAACCATAACCACGTCAGACGTGAGATATGAGATGTAATCACAGGCAATTAAGCACAGAGGGTTATTCAAGTAACCTTTAATGTGGTGATGTCAGAAAATTCTGATTGACATATGTTTTGTCCAGATGTAGTATGCGATTTTGTGAGACTAAAGAAAATAATCAGTGAAGTTCAAGCTTTCCTCATTTGTCACAGGTAGAAGTCCCGAAAGTCATCAGATGTTCCACTCCTTGTTTGACTACGCTTACTTATCAAGGGTCTCTCATACTATAGCCCGAGACCTTCAGTGCCTGAGACCAGCAGTGAACCGACGTTCTGAGGGTGTAAGCACACCTGGCTTGTCTACACTTACTTATCCAGGGTCTCTGGTACTAAAGCCTGTGACACCTGCAGTGAGCTGATATGTTCTGAGGATGTGAGTACACCTGGTTTGTCTACACTTACTTATCAAGGGTCTCTGGTACTAAAGCCTGTGACACCTGCAGTGAGCTGATATGTTTTGAGGGTGTGAGCACACCTGGCTTGTCTACACTTACTTATCAAGAGTCTCTGGTACTACAGCCTATGACACCTGCAGTAAACTGACATTCTGAGGGTGTGAGCACACCTGGCTTGTTTACACTTACTTATCCAGGGTCTCTGGTACTAAAGCCTGTGACACCAGCAGTAAACTGACATTCTGAGGGTGTGAGCACACCTGGTTTGTCTACACTTACTTATCAAGGGTCTCTGGTACTAAAGCCTGTGACACCTGCAGTGAGCTGATATGTTCTGAGGGTGTGAGCACACCTGGTTTGTCTACACTTACTTATCAAGGGTCTCTGGTACTAAAGCCTGTGACACCAGCAGTAAACTGACGTTCTGAGGGTGTGAGCACACCTGGCTTGTCTACACTTACTTATCAAGGGTCTCTGGTACTAAAGCCTGTGACACCTGCAGTGAGCTGATATGTTCTGAGGGTGTGAGCACACCCTGTTTGTCATCATCGTCATCATCATCTGACTCTGGAAAACAAGCAGATTTTCTTTTTTGCTCTTTATGTAATGAAGTGCTAAACCAGTCCCCAACTGAAACTGGGTAGAAATACTACAACAATATAATGGAAATTCTATGAAACAAAATCTCTGACAGTTTATGTATACTTTTCCTGGTGTGATGTGATACTATTTCTTATACAACGCTGAATCAAGCAGATGTGACATTAGGCATGCCAATAAGGGAATGATGTCAAGAGCGTTTGAAAGTACAATATGGTGAAAGTTGTGGCTAAATTTGAGCGATGGGTCACATCATGTATTCATGCGCGTCAACACACCAGCAGCAAAAGTGCAAGGCACAGAAAATTTTTTGTTTATTATCCTCTGAAACGTCCAATAATATGCTTAATACACTGTAATTTTTCTACGATTGAAGAAAGCATTCAGACAATACAATGGCACCCGCAAAGCTCAAAATCCGTTACTTTATGTGATTGGATATTTCACCGTACACACTTATAGGAATATTTCACTTATATGACGACAGCCAGCATTATCATGAAAGGAAACTGGGCAGAGCGCTGGGGAAACCCACAAGCATCCACAGGTTGTTGGCAGACCTTCGCACATACAGGTATGATCAGAGAGGAAGCAAGAAGGAGTTGGACGAATTCATAGCAACCACATTGCTAAGAGGCTCCTGTGTCAATGTGCTGTGCTAGCACGCTAACCACTTGGACACGGAGGCTCCCAGTGTAGCTCTTTAAGCCAAGTTTCAGCAGCAACTATTGACTCTAGAGGTCACAATTCATGTAAGCATCAGTCCTGTAAATTGGGACTGAAATATGACATAATAGAGCCAATCAGGTTAAAATGGTCTATTCACCACTCCTTGCCACTGTTAGGAGAGCAATAATGGTGACCTCATCTTTTCAGCACATCCTCTTCATTTATGGGAATAAACTGCTTTCTTCACAGACAGAGAGTTTCAATTTTCACACACCCTTATTGTCAGTGACTAAGTTTTGAGTCTATGAATATTTCAGTCAAGATATTTACCACCAGAGATAAATCAACTACCCAAATTCTTAAGCCTTTTCAACCAACTCTGTGACCAATGTGTTGAAACACTCTGAGAGAACTATGGTATGTAGAGAAATAATTTGCACAGGTTTGTCAAGTCTATATTTTAAGTGACACAAACAAATCATTTTTACTGTCATTTTCACAATAATTATATGCATAAATTCCACTTTAAAAAGTGCTTTAATGGTTGAAAAAGTTCAAGGTTTACTGTACTTCAAAAAGATTTATAATACCGAAATATGGCCTGCTGATATCCCTTACCTTGAGCTGCAAAGAGGTCTTTAGGAGAATGCATTTTTCTGGTGTCATCCTGTGCTCTCACTGCTGGGGATCCTTGACCTCTGGACTTGCTGGTAAGGTGTGCCCCCTGGGTATGGGAGAGCTCCCATTCAATACCGCTCCCTAACAGGTACTTACCCGATGATCTGCCACTAGAGAAATGCAGAGAACAATCGTTAAATTTTCACCAGTTGTTCTGCGGATTTCATTTCCAAAAGGTTAACTGACAAATGATTTGGATCACTGCTTGTGCAACAACCATCTTTTTAGGACAATTGTCGTAGTGTTGGCATGCAGCACATGTTTCTTTGAAGAGAATCAATCTCCAGTTTTGATTTCAAATGACAAGTCAAGAGCCAGATTTGAACTCTCACCTGCTGTCTTGATCCCCTTGAAGTGTTTTTTCTCCTTCAGAGACATCAACTACAAGCGGTGCTTTAATCGTCTTGTCTGGATCATCTGTAAAACAAGCATTAATTTAATGTTTAAAATTAATTTAAGGAGAACGTTTCACTATAGAATGGCAGTCAGGTTAATGGGCTGAGGAAAACAGAGCCTGAAGTAAACAACCAGCCTTTCCCTTGAACCTGACAAACTTCTAGACTAAAACGCTAAGCTGAACTGACAGTAAGTGGAACTCTGCCTCTGCCTTGGTGAAGGACTGAGGGGTGAATCGGCTGATCAATACTTAACTCCAATCAGCCAGCCAAGGCTACCAATTAAATCTAATATTGCAAACTGACAAAATACTGCCAATTCACCAATATTGAGATTATCGGAAAAATAAAACAAATCAAACATTTAATGGCAAAATGTAAGTACATTGTACATGTGTTATGACCTTTAGTTGCCTCTAAAAGGGCACTCTTTGGGGTGAACTATTAGGTCAGTTATCCATACATGTATGCCCAAACATACCTGTGCATGTATTTGGAAACATGTGAAATTACACCTTTGACAGTTAATTTTTTTTTTTTACTTAATTCAGTCAAAATGTAGCAACTTCATTATACCTGAGGAACCATCAAGGGGTGCTTCAGGCATGGATCTCCCAGCAGCAGTATCACTGATCACACCCCCATCTGTGTCGCTAGGGAAGACAGGAAAGATAACATCACATTCCGTGTCAAGCAATCATTGTGTGACACTTTGAAAGATTAACAAGAGAGCTTTAAGGGCACTTGTGTTTTTGTCTCAAGATAAAACTTCTGAAGAGATTTTTGTTTGTTCTTCAACTACTTTCAATCTGATTCATTGACTGATTTATTTATACACTGGTGTTTTATGCCGTACTGAACATTTCCCTTATACCACGATGGCCAGCATTATGGTGGAAGCAAACCTGGCAGAGCTGTCAGGGAAACCCACGTCCATCTGCAGGTTGCTGGAAGACTCTGATTTAATGATGATGAGCCTTCATTTCAATACACATGAAGACATGGAACATTTTTTTTTTTTTTGTTAGTGATAAATTTTACCTTGTGTCCTTAATTTGGAAATGACAGGTATCAACGAAAGATTTAAATCTCAATCAAAGCAAACCCTACCTGAGTTTGACTGAGTCGGCTTGTAGTTTGAAAAACTTTGCAATACCTTTGTGTTTCTGTCTCTGCCACTATGATGGGCGGTCTCTGTGAAGGCTGGATCTTGCTGGGCTCTGCCTCACTGCCAGTGTCTGTGACATGAGTGATGGCTATTCTGGCTGGAGGACTCTCTTCATCTGACAAGTTTTCATCTGCGCCTTCAAGCGAAACAAAATTTAGTCAGTTCTGACATATAAAATATCAGTAAAGAGAGAGTAATCTGTCAGAAATTATTGCTCTTACATTACAGATCCCCTCGTGTATATATCCAATATTGAATAACAGGAAGTTCCTTGATCAGTGGATCACTGTTTTAACCCATTTGAACAGAAAGCGAAAACATGTTTCACAGGAATTTGACTATCAGTTGAATACTTCTATCTGCACTCCGCTTGAGAATTTTAAATATCAGAGAGTACTGACCTGTTTTTTGTCGGTCTTCAGACATGCTTACATCAGACACAGACACACCAACCTGTTAAGAAAATATTACCTGTATGTAAGTCTAAAGCATTGAAAGTAACTTACATGTAATTATAATACAATAATTTAATAAAATAAGAATAAGGTCTCTAGCAGGAAATTCGGAATATAAAATACAAGTAATGATAGTCTTGAGAGTCTTGAGCAATTTCAAATATCCACCAGTTTTCCAATACTGCATCATGACAAAAATATTTTCTTACACTCACTGTGTCAATTTTAAAACTGTTTAACATCATTAAAGAAACACACATTTGCATGATGACAACCAGGTTTATGGTAGAGGAAAAGGTGTGCCTATAGTAAAGCAGTACAATTCACCATGAAATTGACAATCTTTTGGATCTGAAGCCAAGAGCCTCTCACTAATGCAACTGCAGGGAGTTCAAGTTCAGTTCACGCTGGCTCTCACCCTGATTGTATGTGGGAAGGTCTCCTAGCAACTTATCGGAGTTCTTGAGTTTCCTCTCCTCTCCCCACCATAATGCTGGCTGCCGTCATATGGGTGAAACATTCATATGTACAGGGTAAAACACCAATCACATAAATAAACAGATTTTTCATTATAACATCATTGGTATTTAGCTACACCAAGGATAACCTGAATAAGATGAATTCAAGCTTGGATCCTCATTGGTCCTGAGCTGATAGCAGCTGTGCTAGGCTAGAAAATGACATTTCATAAATGAGAAAGGAAATCCTGCCATATGGGCTCTGAAGTTTTGTGTATAAAAAGACAATCTCAAAGGGATGTCGCCACTTGTTTGACTATCTGTACTGCTGGCGAAAACTGTTAATGGAACATTGTCTTTAAGTTATAACACCTGCATGATCTAGGTGTATGTGTGTGAATTGTGGTGAATTATTCATGCAACATGACACTGGGCATACTCACATTTTCAATGTGTAGGCCAGGCAGGGTAGAAAGCAGAGTTCTCTCCCCTGGCGCTGGGAATGGGGATTCCTCCTGGGAGTCTAGCACAACAAACTTACAGCTGTCTGCTTGTGACACATCAGACCCATTAGAGTCCATCCTCTGCCACGACTCACTGCCAAATATCACAACAAACCCTCTGTTTAGTGTATATACCATAGCTCACACAGCCTTTGCAATTCAGTGAAGCAAGGCCATCATTAAAAAATGACTTGAGTGAGTATCACACCCCCATCAGAAAAAAATTAGGTCTGGTCTATAGATTTATTTTTCTTATTCTGTGTCTTGGAAGAGAAAGGGATGTTAAAGAAAGTAACATTGACAGAAAATTAAATTAAGTAACTTCCATCAAAAGACCAATTAAACTCTGAACTACGGCCCTCCATCGGATTAATTTACTATAATTCCTCAAACTTCTCGCACATCAAAGAGCATCTTTCAGTGCAATTTGTGCCCATTTCTGATATGAATTGGAAGACAAAACTACATTAGTTAGAATGGGCAGTGTCAGGGCTTCACAAAAAGTATAAGTTTATCAGTCAACACAGAATAATGAATTCAGAATAGCCTGAATAAACATGTGAATAGGTTGATGAATTAAGTGATAAAAATATTTTTAACGCTGACCTAAAAGTTCATGGACAATTACAAACATACACTGTAACAATGTCTGGTCATCAACATGTTTTTACAAGGTCAGTAAAAATTACACCTTGCGCTGGTCACCACAAAGATGACCATGTACATCATGTCTGTCTTCATAAATTCCAACACCACTTATTGGCATGTTCACCAAAATTGTATTTTCTGGTTTAATTACATGTTCATGGCTTTCGTACTGAAAACATGGCAGTACCACATAGCCTTGATGCTTTATTCTTAGAAATGATACTTGATCAGATTACCTTTTCAAAATAGTGTGTGGCGATGGGAAGGGAAGAGGTTACAGCGCGGCAATTTATTCACCATGCGCGTAAATGGCAAGATGTCTGACTAGAGGTTGAGCAACCATGAACATTGCGTATCAGAATGTGTCTCAACCTACTAGCCAGTTAGCCCACAGACAAACTGGATGTACTAACACAACATCCAAGCTCAGCGTAACCTAGATCCACGTGGACAATTTCACTAAAATAACAGCTCAAACCCTACATTACATTTCGTATCCACTGATTCCCTAAAATCCCTGAAATGTAAATGTGAAAAAGAAAAAATGTTATCCCAGCCAATATTCTCTTTACAGTGCATGTATTTCTAAAAGAGAATGTTGGCTGGGATAAAATTTTCACAGCAAGTCGCCGTGCTGAAAGTTTGAATTCTGAACATGTTAGACATTGCTTGGCCTTGTTCGATTCAAAAGTTTAAATGTCTGGATTATTGTTGAAAGGTGGTTTATCGATGTTGGCTTTGACATATTTACACTTTGAGTGTTTTAGGGAATCAGTGGATACCAAATGTAAGGTAGGGTTCAACCTGTGGATCTACATTATGTCGAAACTGGACATTACATGAGTACGTTCAGCTTAGCTCTACGCTACTAGTCAGTGCACTCAAACTATCCTGCGGCTGGAAAATTTGGAAAGTTGAAATCAACAGAGCTGTTGAACTTGTGAAATATGCGCCAGATTTGATAAAACACATTCACTCCTCCAGAGGAAGTATGCTGGGACAGAACACGAAGACGACGGCTGTGGGTAAACGTGACTGTTTAGTCTTGCACAAAAGACGGCACTATATGGACTGCCAACAGGCGAGAAAAACTACACACCAGCCGCTTTAGGCATGCGCAACAGACCAATGACATCACATGACATAGGCAGGGCGACCAATAGTTAACCTAAAACAGTACTGGCGATGGATGGATATTTACCCTTGGGATTATCCATAGTTTGAGATTTGAACAGTCATACTCTCACTTCAAGATCACAAGCATTTTAAGGGAGTAGGCCTAACTGGACAGTTGATAATCAACTCTCTACGAAGCTTTAGTAAGTATCCTACAGGGGTGAATGGAATCAAGCCATGACAATGCGTACGCCCGTCCTACCAGAAAAGACCTATCCAGGATTCGTTTCTTAACTAATTTTCTACAATAATTGTACACGTTGTTGTTGTAATTTTCTCGTCAGAGAGCAACAAGGAAGAGGAATGACGTACATTAGTTTAACTTTAAAAAGAAATGGCCTATTCTTCGTTTCACCAAATTCAATACGCAGACATGTCACAAGGATCGCAGAAACTACTTCAAGTGACAGATACAATCATCTTACCATCACATGTTCTGACATGAACATTTTTATCAACTTCGCGGACTTTTCCAAACCTCTGTTTCCGCCTATTTCCCGTCAAATGATTTGATTGGCTGACATAATACTCTCTGCAAAAATTATGTAAAGATACAAAGTTTATGTTATAAACCGTACGTTTCAAGGTTCTTCCGGTGTTTTATCAGTACATTATTTTCATTATTAGTATCAAATAAACAAAATATTTAATATAAAATGAATGAACGGATTAAATGAAAGCCAGGAAGATTAGAGGCTACAAAAAACGCCTTTTCTCGCGATGTCTCGCGATTCTTTCTTTTTCCGACCGGAACACGGTCGCCTATATCGTTTTTCACGATGAAGGTATAATAAATGAACACTTATGTCATTTTATATTGCTTATTAAAGCGAAATAATGATACATGTGTCAGCCCAATCATTGAAGTAAAGATACACATGAATACGATAACAATATATTTTGGACCAAACGGTGGATGGCAGGGATTCTTGTAACCATAAGTTTGAACATGTTGACTCGCCACGCATTTCATGCAAACAACAACAACAACATTTCTTTTCTACTTACCGAGATGTATTTCTATTCAAGTTCATTGCCTTAGAACAGTGCACAATGGCATTATTTGAGCTGAATAGAGGATTCTGAGAGGATGTTAATTCACTGGTTGCGTGGAAGTTGTGTCATGAGCCAAAGAGCTCTGATAACGCGCAGTATTCCAAGAGGTGTATCGTGACAAACCCACATATTTTATTTAGCTTTCCATATCATTAAGTGAACAATAGCTAAGTTGGTGGTGTTGGTTGGTGTTATTGCTGCAACCATAAACACCATAATATTGATGTCTCCATGTAAGTGGCAGCTTACATGGAGATATCAGCAACAATTTCTGATATTTACCTGCTTCAGCGTTTAATCGTTGAATCCACTCCAAAACAGCGAAACCTGTTGATTATGACCTTTATTATCGCTCCTACAAGTGTAAATCCATTCCAGAGTCAAAATGTTGTTGAAATGCACTGAAATAATGGTCAAAATAACTTTGTGCAGCCATGGAGAGTCTGGTGTACTAAAATCTCGAAAGCGCGTGCTAAAAGATATGGAAATCAACCAAACAGGACAAGACCATGTAACCAGTCTTAAATGACAACCTCAGTATTCATTTCATCAGCAATTATGAACCTTTGTCAATCAAGCAAGAAAAATTAATTCTAAGGTTATAAAGGCTTACGGCTATCATGTGCGTGTCTGCTTCATTTCCCATGTTTTCTGCCGGATTTTTGATCCGTAATCCCGATTTTGGATTCACCTGATGCGTCGCACATGCACACCATGATTTTGAAGAGAGAAAAGTCAACACTTCATCAGATGTTCTGCATATTACTAGTCTGAAATGAATTTAAACATGTACGAGTGATAAAAAGCATCATTTTCATTTCAATCCTCAACAGAAATTGCGTGTGCGGCTGTTTTAGAGTGGATTTATGGTCCAACGTCGTTTCACTAAGTGCCTTGCGCAACGGACCTCCTGCGTTTCTGAATTCAACGACTGAACGTTGAGAAGGGTAAATGTAAGAAATGTTTGAAAACCGGCCTCAACGTTTAATTTAATTGAACTATCGGCAGATACTAACATTTCAACAGTTAACTATGCACTTAGAGAATACGTCTGTCGCACAGTTTCTTGTAACTTCCTCCAGACAAAAACGTCCGCACAGATTAAACTCCAGAGCCATGGCATCTTTACACAATGTGTTGACAGGCCTTGACTAAACCGCAACGTCTCTGCTCCCTGTCATGAGTGTGTCTGTCAGTAGCCCTGGATGACTACGCTGCCCTCTTTTATATTTGTGCTGATGCTTGCGTAATCATGGCTGTGTCCCCTTTACCCCAGTAGGATGAATTGTAACATTTCGGAAAACTGTCAGTTACTTTACTACCATGCCCATGCAGCCACTCCTGTACAATGCTAAGGGTCCAAGGGCACCTGGCTATTAAAGTCACGAGATGTTGATCATCCCAAAGGTAAATAAGCATCCATATTTAGCTTTAAGTCGCCCCTCTCTCTTGACTTCTCGTTTACAAAATGGCTACCATCTACACGGTGAGCTTGCACGGATAGGCAGCTGAATACGAAACTATGCTTCCCTGCATTTATGCTGGTTATGAAGTCTTTTGTTGTCATACGAACACATGCTGGCTGGCTTTAGTCCCCTTTACTTTAGATGGTACAAATAGCACGTCAGGGAACCAAACTAGAGCCTTGTGCCGTTATGACGTGTGACCTCCACAAAGAAGGCCAGTTCAGCTCAGCCGTTTCGTATCCAGCTGTCTGGCCGGGCATGCCTGCCATGTATATGGTCGCCATTTCATAAATGAGAAGTCAGCGGAGAGGAGAACTTCAGTGAATATGGATGGATATTCACCTTAGGGATGATCGACATCTCATGATTTTAACAGTCAGGTGGCCTTGGACACTAAGCTTTGTAAAGGAGTGGCTGGATGGGCATGGTAGATTAGGAATCGACTTTTCTGAAATTTACAATTCATCCTACCAAGCTGAACGGAGGCAATCCATGACTATGCCAGCCCCTGAGATCGTAGTCATCTAGGGCTAGTCTGCCAAAAGCTTAATAGACATGTCCTCAGTCAGCTCATTATAATGAGGTGATCTTAAGTTTGCATTGGAAATATTTTCCTGCATTACTTAACCATCGTCCCTTCTAATTTACACGAATACATAAACCACGAAATCGGAATTATCGTGATGTTTTTTTAACCGGTATCAAAATGCAAAATTGTTCTCACAAGTACATTTCTAGGCATCACTTTTGCCCAGATTTGAATGTATATCAAGTGTTTATTAATGTAAATTCGTAATATGTTAAAAAAAACTGTGCTGACAATCGTAATCCTACCATACCTTGGTTAACCAGAGACATGCTCCAGGGGGAGTCCAGGAACAAACATGATTTCAGCTGAATTGCTTCCCTTCATGATTGTTTGGTGCTATTAAAGCCCTCCACACATGATGTTGCCGTTGACTTCAAGTTGATTATTTTTATTTTCTAAAGCATAAAGTTCCATTGATGAAATTCAATAGTTGCACACGTTTAGGTAATGTGGGAGTGCATCTGCGCATAATTATGAATTCTCGCATAATTCTTATGAATTAAGTTTACAGTACATTTACGAAAACACTGATTGGTGGAGAGCTAGTCAGCGCAGAAAAAAACTGCGAATTTTCTCACGGTTATGTTTCTTTTTGTATCTTTGTATTCTTACACATTATGGATTAAGGTTTGTTTTCTTAAACGTTATTCTGTTAAAAAAAGAATACAGAATGCTTAATACACTCTTGTCTTGCAAGTCTAAAGTTCACCTTCCTCTTGATTTGCGGGTAAAGCAATCCATTCAGTAATGCTTGGCGTGGTAAATGACTTTACACGTGATAATGTTCCATTATTTGAAGACTTTATTGCGAGACAAGCAAAAATTTGTATAGTTGTTTTATTAGACCGAGTAAACCGATCAACACAAGCATCTGAAATTAATGTGTACATTTTGTATCCTACAACTGTTGTCACGTTCAGATTTCTGCTTATTCCAGCCATTACAAATTACCTCCTTTGTCAGGATTTGATTTTGTGCGTATTTAATTATAACACAGTATAAATCTTTTGGGTCCGGATGAGCGTGTTATTTCGAGGGAGCAGTGTATGGACAACCTTTTTTAATGTTCAAGTATATATGAAATGAAATGAAGTGTGTAATTTAAAGTAAATAAGTTTGGAAAGATTAGATTGGCAAGTTTAGTGGACAGTGCTACAAGTACTGTATTATAGTATTTCCTTTGCTAGTATGTGTAATGACTGTATAACATATGCAAAATGTTTATTTGAAAAGACACCCTCTGGGACTATGTTACTGAAAATCCCCTAATCGCTCTCTAGTAGCAAGGGTCTAAACTATACCCTCTCCCCTAAACTTGAAAAACTGCCTGTTCGGGTGGCCTGTTGTCAATTTTTGCTAAAGACCTATATTTCTTAACTCCACAGGTGAACATCTCTTATCCGGCCACTGGCTGCCAGAAGCTGATAGACATTGACGATGAGAAGAAACTACGTCCCTTTTTTGAGAAGCGCATGGCGACAGAAATGAGCGCAGAAAGCCTTGGAAATGAGTGGAAGGTAAAGTATATCTTACTTTTTTCATTATATTATAACGTATTACCAGCCTGACCTTGCTGGTAATACGTTACGAAAAGCTGCCAAAACACATGTACTTCACCTGGACTTCAGTAGACTGTACGTTAGCTGAGGAATAGTCTTAGGTTGTCCCAGGTTGTCCCATGAAAAGGTTTAGAGTGCTGTTAGTCAGAAGGCCCAGGTGTAATGCTTTAGGCAGGCTGTTTGATGAGATGACTACATGTGTGGATATTGAGAGGTGAAATGTAGACAGGAAGGTGAAATGTAGGCAGGTCATGTTACATCATATGCAAATAGTTTTTGAAAATTTTCATAGAAGTTAAATTGTTTAAAGAAAGATTTTGGTAACAAGTAACGTTCAGCCATTAAACTTAGCTAACACTGACCATGCTAGTAAGCTGAAGGTTGTCAGCGTGAGTTCTCTGACTAGAACGATCGCTGGTGGGAACCTACGCTGATACGCTGACTCGCACATGTTGTTCCAGAACAGTTTCATTTGATTAAATATGTTCGCTTTTGTTATGCGAAACAGAAATGCCTACATCAAGTGTCATTCTCGTATATGGGGTTTGCCAGAAACCTATTAAACCAAGCGGCTTAGGACAAGAGTTTAAGCGAGACCATCTGTTCCACCTAACAGTCTGACAAGTGTTGGTGCATTTGTAACTGTGTTTCAAATTTCAACCCACTCTTTCTGTTCTTGGTGCCTTGATGACAAAAAGAGGTGGATGGTGCTTTCCCAGTCTAATAATTGTTGACGACTACTTTATCTTCTGCCGATGTGGTATGCATATCTGTATGTCACAGATGGGAAAGTTCTTGAGCAGGAGACTGGGTTATACCACAATCAAATGAATTCCAACAGAAATGTAGGGTCAGCTTATATCAAAATGATACATTTCAGCATTTCTTTTCTTTTTTCAAACTTCCTTTTTCAGAATCTCATTGTTGAGTGTAGAAAGTCTTGTGGGTATCAAACTTTCATTTTCATTTCCGTCAGGGCTATGTTGTGCGCATCTCAGGAGGAAATGACAAGCAGGGGTTCCCCATGAAGCAGGGGGTATTGACAAACGGACGTGTCAAACTTCTGTTGTCCAAAGGTCATTCGTGCTTCCGCATGAGGAGGAACGGAGAGAGGCGCAGAAAGTCTGTACGAGGCTGTATCGTGGACAGTAACCTCAGCGTTCTCTGTCTGGTCATTGTCAAGAAAGGTAACTTGTAGTTTCTAAAGTGAAAAGTCTGTCAGTGGGATACTAGAAGACAAGGTATGCAAAAAGGTCCACAAGAGAAGACATCATTTTCTTCTGTGATGTTGTAGTGCTTGTATACTTCATAGGTGTAGGTATTTTATGATCATGCACACCAATAATTCTGATGTAATAGTAGAAAGAACAAAAGAGTTCACAGCTTAGGGCAGTTTTGTGTTGTGTTGCAGGCTAGAGGGAGGTTTACATGTTCACAATCACATAAATGTTTTGATTTAATTTTAAAGGAAAAACTGGAATTACTAATGGATAACAACTTCTAAAGTTATTTATGACATTTTGATGCGAGTGCTTCGGCTGTTATCAATGCTTTTGTACAATCTCAAGCGCCCGCATTAAAACATCGAGAAGTTGTTTTCTCCTTTATCATTAGGTGTGGCGGTATTTAAGATGATAGCATATAACTTGTCACTTTTGTTCTATAGACCAATTGGGTGACCTCCAAGTGTCTTTGTCAGCCTGGTTTCTTACCAACATAATGATGTCCATTGTCGTATAAGTGAAGTATACAATGTAAAACGCCAATCAAATAACTGAATATCTGCTGGCCTGTTCCCTGAAGAAATATGAGGCTGTTGTTAAGTCCGGTGAGATTGATGAATATTTGACACTTTCAGAAAACAAAAAAATTATGCTTCTGCATGGATAAATGCGATGTGATTTTGAAGTTCACAGAAAGCAAATCAGTTTACAACTCTTGTAAATTCATGTATGTATTTGTTTGACTGGTGTTTTAACCAGGCTCAGGAGTATTTCACTTCTGCAAATGCAATCTGGTTGTGGGTGAAGAAAACTAAAGCAAGCATAAAAGAACCACTGGACTCGTCAAACCTGCTTATGCAATGCTGTAATTGAGCTTACGAGAGCTGGATTTGATTGTGAGCACTGCCTCTGTGTTCAGTTGCTAGTATTTGTTTGGAAAACCTGATAGACAGCCTACCAAGCAATTAGACATGAATAGTAAAGCTGAGAATTGATACCATAAGCATGTGGAGATTGGTTGCAAACTTAAGCACTTGTTTCAGAACTAAAGCCCTTGTGTCTGTTGTAGGTGAGGATGAAATACCTGGCCTGACCGACAAGACTGTGCCCCGACGTCTTGGCCCCAAAAGGGCAAGCCGAATCAGGAAGCTGTTCAACCTGGGCAAAGAGGATGACGTCCGTCAGTATGTTGTGAGGAGACCGCTGCCCCCTAAAGAAGGTAGGTTTACGTCATAAGAGTCTTAATACCGTCAGACAGAAAGTTGTCTACTCTCAACTGTGATTGGCCATTTGACTTGCACAGTGACGTCCTCCTGTTTTTATATGTAATGAATTGCACATGAGAAAATCTGCATGATACAACGGTTCTTTTGTTGGCAAGGAAAGCAATGTGTTATTGGACGTCATGCATACGTTACTGAAATCGGAACTTTGTAACAGTTCAAAATGTAGCTGCTAAAGCAGCCATGCCAGGGTTCAAGTTGGTGTGTCCATCCTCTGCAGTGTCCCTTCCGGTTACCTGAATGATGTTCATGCATTGATAAATAACCAACTTTATTAATAATTAGAAAGCCTACATTCTTCGTAGCCATCAGTGCATTGTATGTATAGTGTATAGCTTGTATATGTAGACGTGTCTGGTGTAGTAAGGCAACCGTTGGACAAAAGTTGAAGGCGTGCATGTCCTCCGCATACAGTATACATACAGTGCTGATACAGCCCTTGTCACACAGCTATTTTCAGCTTTACAACCGTAACAGTTTTCCATACAGCAAATATCGGTGAAATTGCCTTTTTTTTTGCAATTTGATCGCAGTTCGCGACATTAGTATAGTTTGCAAGATAAAAAGACTGGATTCATAATCAGGATGTCGGGCTACATCTGATTACACATTTATAATCTTCAAATAGAAATTTTCATATGACATCACTTCTGCTGTGTAAGTTAAAACCTACTTTGCATACACAGTGCATTCTTTTTTTTTAAGTTGACATAGAATCCAAAGAAAGGGACTCTCTAATGTTTTCACTTCAATTCAAAATGACCATTAGGTCACGGAACTCGGGTCTCCTGATTTTTACTCGCTAAAGCTTGTCAAGGACTACAACATACCTCAGTTTCACACATTTCAGTTTGCAGACGTCATTTCCGGTTATGTAAAATTTTTCTTCTTTCCTTGGGATAATGTTCGACCTCAAGATTGCGTCTCTAGCTTCATTGGTTAAGGAGATATACCCACTTCCGGTTTAGAGTAAGTCTCTTTTGGTTTTGCAAAAGTTGCATTTTCGGAATCTGGTTCCAAAACTGCATGAAGCCAGACTTTGCCAGACATCATGTTTAGAAGTGTAGAAATTATTGGTAAAAAACCAATTTTTTGGTTATTTGACATTTTTACCCAATAGCAAACAATTTTTAACTGGGAAAGTCCTCATGAACAAATTGAACATTGTGTAGTGATAGTTTAAATTTCATCTCAGTCGCATGAGTCATTGTGGAGAAAAAGATTTTCATCAAAATCCAATATGGCTGCCGAGTCACGCGACCAAATATTCCAAAAGCTAAAAAGCACAATTTCAGATCCTTTCCTAAAACATACTAAAGAATGTACCATTTGTCACAAAATTGGTAAGAATAACAATAATCCTAACGATTTCAATAGGGATTCAAGCCTGAATGGCTTGAACCTTTAATTACCGTATTCTAGGCCTGTAGTGTGAGATCAGATAAATTCTACAAAACAGTTGTCAGTTAAGCTCCTGGGCACTGGCTTCGACATCAGCAATCAAGGGGAGTAACTCCTTCTAGCAAAGGCTGTGGATGTGGGCATGCAAACAGTTCATCAAATGACAGTGTAGCAAATATAGAGCGATGTTCCTTCAGCCACATGTTTGGCCAATTGTCAATCAGATAAATATCAAATTTCTCTCTGGATAATGTTGGTGGTTTACTCTTTGCACTCCAGTTTCCTCCACAGCAAATGATGATGGTGAAAACGTCTTGAGCATGGTATTGAAACACCAAACAATCCACTAACTCCCTGTTTTTTTTTTTTCGTTTTTTTTTTCCCTTCACAGGTAAGAAAGCCCGCACGAAGGCCCCTAAGATTCAGCGCCTGGTCACACCTGTTGTCCTCCAGCGCAAGCGCCACAGGCTGGCCATGAAGCGGCGTCGTTCTGCTCAGAAACGCGAGGATGCAGCTGAATATGCTAAACTTTTGGCGCAGAGAATGAAGGAGGCTAAAGAAAGAAAGCTTGAGCGCAGACGATCCGCCTCCGCATCAAAGAGCAGAGATTCAATCCGAGAATCTACGTCAAAAAAATGAAGCTCTTGTAACTACTAGGGGAAATAAAAAAATAATTCGAATCAGGCTGGAATGTTTGTGTTATGTTCTGATTTTGTTCTTTCCTGCTAAAGGCATTCATTATAGCAGCACAGAAGTGTCTCTCCAATATCAACACTTTTCACAGTATTGTATCAAAATGTACTTGTTTTATGAATTTGTGTGGTTGTGTTGGGCGAATAGGCTAAGGACAGGTTAGTTTCTTCTGGAAACCACTCTGTTGACATCGATTTACGTTAGGGAAGTTTTGATGCGCGTGTGAAGATGTGGCAGATGTTTTAGACCATGACTTGCGCAGCTATGAGAGTTAACCCACTCAACAACCAAGACATGGTGGGTAAACCTAGGTAAATATAAATGCTCAGTGGTGGTGTTTTGCAGACTCTTTAATTTGCGCAGTGCTCCGTTGGTTAGCGCACTTGTGCAGCGTAATGACCCAGAAGCCTCTCTCACCAATGCAGTTGTTGTGAGTTAAGTCCAGCTCCTGCTGGCTTCCTCTCCAGCCATAAGAGGGAAGGTCTTCCAGCAACCTGCGGATGGTCGTGGATTCCCCTGGGCACTGCCTGGTTTCCTCCCACCATTATGCTGGTCGCCATTGTATAAGTGAAATATTCTTGAGTATGACGTAAAACATCAATCAAATAAATAAATTTGCACATTTGAAATGTGTTGAAGCCACTAACTTGCCTTCCACCAAGACACTGCTGCTACTGAAGTATCATGCCAAAGACGCCAAACATGACACCCCAACAAGTCATTATACGGACACCAGGCCAATCAGTCCTTTTTCCTTGCTCTGACCTCTCAATTCTGAGCACCAAGTGAGGCAGAAACAATCACTATTTTTGAAGTCTTTTGGTATGACCCAACCTGATGTTGACCCCAGGTTTTGTAGCCATGCAGTACCTGTAATACTGGATAACTTGGTAATTGTGCGTACAGAAGGGCTGAATTGCATTTAGATGTAGTTTTGTGAAATGGTTGACACACCCAGCCTGAGCGAGTGGGTCATGGTCTGCTTTTCAGTTTCAGATGTGGTTTGAAACCTGGTCTTGGACAGGGAATTTGTAGGTTCCTCTGCTCACGGTTTGCAGGGCCGTTCTTAAGGACCACTCCAGTATGGTGTGCAAATCTTCATGTGACTTGTGCGAAAGTTCATCAGTAACTGGCCAAAGGTTGGTGGTTCACCACAGGCACTCTGGCTTCCTCCACCCATAAATCTGACAGCCTTCGTACATGTGAAAAATCTGAGTATAATTAAGGCAGACATTCAACTGCTTCAGAACAGTGATTCTCAAAGGATTTGTGAAGCCTGGCCCAAAGTAAGTAGCCAATTACATCTAAATTTGAACACTGGTTTCTTAAAGTTTATTACTTAAGGCTGTGTTGGAAATAGGCCTTCTGATTGCTTCAGTGGATGGATTTAAAACAGAATGGATGATTGTGGGTATCCCCAGCCCGGTTTCCTCCCACCATAATGCTGGCTGCCGTTGTATAAGTGAAATACTATTATAGGCCTACTTGAGCAGGGCATAAATCACCGATCAAATAAATATAGCTTCAAACAACTTCTGGATTGATTGTTCAGATATTATATATGTTATTAGTTAATAAAAAACATTTTTATTAACAGATCTTCCTGATTAAAAGAGAGAATGCTTCATGATATACCTCCGGTTTAAAATGAATGCTTTGTGCAAGTAAAGTTAGACTTTATCAACATCAGTGTGGAAGAAGGGAGAAAACTCTGCCACCTCTAAGTTAATCCACCAAGCGCGAAGTGCACATATAGTTCTCTCTACATAAATTCTCTATCTTAACATGATCAAAATTTTGGGAATATTTTTATTTGTCAATTCTGATCAATTTTTATAGAATTTGTAAAATTTTGATAATCCTGTTAAGTATATGCCTCTGCTTTCCCCAACATCAGGTTTTACCAATGTGCTACTTGTCCAGACACGGAAACGGAAATCCAGACACGGAAACCCACGTATGGAATAACATGCCAATCACTTTCCCAGAATTCCATACATGAGAAATGAACATTATTGTTTGACATTTACTACCAACACGTTTTAATTTAGAATCCCTCATGATCCCAGCCCCAAAACTGCACAAACCATTGTCTGCTGATATCCTGTTTTCCCACTGGACAGGTATCTCATTTCAACGACAGCTCAAGCTTTCAGTTTGTGGACATTTTTGTCTACCCTGGTGAACTTCATGTGTGGCTCAACAGTCCTGTGTTTTGTGAAGTAGATATTTATAGCTATTGGAATCTGAGCATTATCAGTTTGTTATTCTTAGAATTCTGGAGCAAGTAAATTGCTGTCAAAGTGGCTAGGGGAACTATTTATAGAAAATGCAGAAATATGGAGTGTACCCCTATCTCATGCAGAAAGAATAACTGACCCCTATTTTTTTTTCAAGTTGATAAGGTATGACATTCTGTCATAAAGGGGTTGACATTCTGGTTGCGCCCCATTCTTCACAGCAAACTACCAGTGCAGGTATATGTGTGTAAACATCAAGGAATTAAAGAATGACTGCTTGGGGTTTTTTGTCATACTTAGCAATTTTTCAGTCATGATGACACAGAAGTCTTATGAAAGGGAGAGTCTGTATCACAAAAGTGCTGCCGGCACTGAAGTATCATGCCAAAAACTCCAGACCACACCCCACCCAGTCAAATCATATGCACACCACGCCAAACAAGGCCACAAGAAGTACCATTTTTGAAGTCTTAGGTATCATGGTATGTCCCGACCCGGATTTGATCATGGTTCTCCAGACTTCGAGGCAAACACTCTTAACTATTAAGCCAACAAAGTGGTCAAAACATCAAAGAAGTCATTTGATCGTTCATAGTGGTGTAATGTCAGTGTCCATATATTTCAGTTGTAACACAACGGTGTCGGCCTCTGGCAGGCTGGTATCAATGCAGATGTACATTTATTCAAAGTGCTGCCTCACTGGAATGGTAAGCTGAAAACAGATGGCATGTCGTAGCATAATGACAAGTACTACAAGACTTCATGTCTTCAGGATTGAACTCTACTTTTCTGCGTACAAGTCAGATGCTCTAACCACTCATCTGTAATATTTGTATACTCGTGAAGTTTTCACATATACGAAACATGGGTACCTTAAGTAAACCACTGCCCAATTGAAATGGAAGCATAGAGTTCACGTCTTGTGTGATGAAAAGGCAAGCACCTAACCATGTGGCTGCAAACCACTCCTCTGGTACTTATAATAGAAAATAAACATATGCACAAGGATTACCACAATTTTTTTTTCTTTTTTTGTTGCTGAACATTGTATACAGTAACTGATTAGTCAAAATGTGAAATTTACTTAACAATTTATGTCTATTTCTTTGATGTATTATACCAAAAGATTATTTCATTTCCAGGGCAATAGTTAGGTTCATAGGTTCATTCCTTGAGGTTAAAACTCTTCCCCGGAAAATACTATCCCATCTCACCAGCTGCCAAACATACCTGGCAGGAGCTAGGCTTGAACTGCGAATGTCATTGACAATTTCTCTGAGCTCATGCAATATAGACAACTGGGCCCTCAAAATCTTTCCCTTCCAACACTACCCAAACACAACATTGTCAGTTGTCACCATCTCGAGTCTTCTGTTAAGCTACAAATCTGATCCATTAAATGGTTATAATTCTGTTTTCCAATGACACATTTTTAGCAGTGATACCACGATGGAGTTGAATGAATTAAAACAAAGCTCACTTTATTCATTTCCCTTGTTTTTTTCACTTATGGCACCAACGGTTGTTGGTAGCATGTCCTCTTAACCCACTGTCACACTCAAACCTTTTTTGAGTTTAATCAAATCTGAGATAACACTATACCAATACACCAAGCCATAATTTATCTACTCAAAGCAAAATTTAAGTTTGTAAATCTTACTGAGAACATCCAACACAATTTATCATTCAATTTTTTTCTGAAATGAAATCTGTTGTTATTTTAAAAAAAAAGTGTACAACCCAATCCAACCCAATTCACCTAACTGTGAGCAAATGAGCATACGACTTGTTGGTATACATACAGGTCTCTTATAGTGTTGTCAACTAATCCCATCATAAAATAAATCATCTTGCAACACATCTATTATGTAGTAAAGCATATGGATAAATTGAACACATCGCTATAAAATGACCTAACCGTATAGCTAAAAAAAAAAAAAAAAAAAACCACAACTACTTATAGAATCACTATGCCATAAAATATCACCTTCTCTCGTGGTTATAAACTTTGAACCACTGTGCATGCCTATATTCAACAGCCTGCAAATGAAGCCGTCACATAAAATTGCATAGTTTTAATGACAAACAATGTTTACCCAGAGTTCACTTCAGAAGCACTGCTGCAGCATTTGAGTAATGCCATAAAAGACAAATATAAAGCTGCTGCCGCTGCTGCTGCAAGTGAATAAAGATAAAAACACAAAAACTAATATTGTCACGGGAGTTGCTCGGCAACTCTGACGAAAGTCGCATTAACATCATGTCGAGGAAGATTGGAAATGACAAGTGTGACACAAGATACGAGAGGTAAGGAAACATGGCTGAGCTGTTCAAAAGTTAGTGCTTAAGCCTGGGATAAAGTTTAGTCTGTCATCTGCCTACATGTATTCTCGTTTTGTATTAGGATAAGGCTGGTATTAATATTTAAGCCTGGATTAAGACTTAATACACTTTGGGAAAACTGGCTCCCGATCTAAAAAAAATAATCAGAAAAAAACCATACTGTCATGTAAATCAAATCAATTTAAGTCATTTTTTGAGAATACATGTTTGGAAATTATCTTGTTGCTAACACATACATCATTTGTAGAAACCTTTCCTGTGATTCACACAATAATCCATATTTTCTCGCCAGCGAATTACAAGTAGTAGAACATGTACATACTATGCTGTCTTAAAATAACAGGGCTTCTAATATTTGCCAACAGGCTTGTCAGATTATGACAGGAAATTTATACATGCATGTTTTCTGTAGATGGCGTGGGCAGTGACTGGAGTTCATATACATTACATTGCACAAAGTACACTCAGCCCCTTGTGGTCTCAGTCAAGAGAAACAATTTGAACCAAGATCTAAGAAGCCTGATTTGTACAGCTTAATTCTCAACAAGAGGAAGCATTGCCCAGAGCAAGGGATTGGTATTGCCGAAGATAAAGCATCATTACTGACAGCTATTTCCTTCTACTCCTAGTTATTGGGTAAAGAGACCCTTCAGGTGTGCCCAAATCAGTGGCTGCTCAAGAAGAGTTTGCCCGAGACTCTGATCATCATATCGCATGTGTGCCAACACTGAAGACTCTCCAAAGCGCCTTAATATCCCTTTAACCTCACTTAGACGTTCTCCAGAACAAGTTCTAAAATAATCTGTAATTGTACACGACTTGCGTCAATCATTATAATAAACCGTTCTCGAATAACAGTTTGCTAACCACCCCAAAAGTGAAAAAAAAAGTATGCTGAAAGGTAACGTTCATTTTCAATTACACAGAGCAAATAAGTTGTTGAGTTTCACAATCCACTCCTTGTTGTCCATCACAAACTCTAAACTAATGTATCACTTCTGGCAAATGCACAACGGACAGAAAAAGGTATTCTTTAGTCTGTCAGGTTACTTGTTCTCTCAGCTTAGGTTAGAGTTCACCTTAACATGACATCTTAACATGAAGTACATGTACCACTGGGAACCATTTTCTTTTTGGTTAGCAAAGGCGTTAAACGAAAATGTGTTAACTCTGCACACTTCAACCGAGCACATTCAGACAATGCATTCTCTCTTTAATTAACGTTATTTTGCCGAGAACAAATATCCAGGGTGTCTCCTGAACAAAAGTCCATGTATCTAGTGCTGAAGAGATCTTGGAATGCCTTCAACCTTAATAACAATTGAAACTTGTCCTCTTCGTGTGTTGCTTGCTGAAAACAGGATCTTCAATTCAGCAAAGTCTCAATGTCTCTTTATTATGCTAATCAAATTCGAAGATTTCGGAGATTGTCTGATTTGACTTTTTATGTGGACCAAACCCATTTGATTTACATATATCTGGAGAACCAGAGAGTTGCCCATTTGTGACTGACCCCATTTTTTTTTTCAAGACTTCATTAAAATTTGATCAAGGCCACTCCAACTTTAATTGTTATTTTATGGGTAGAATAAATCTCTTTCAATGTCGTCAGAGAGTATGAAACAAGACAATAAAATTCAAGTTGATCTAGTCAGTGGAAATCTAGACAATGTTGGTAATTTTTCTTGTTGAAGGCATATTTCTACATGATCAGGAAGCTTTGAAAAACAAGAAAATCAGAAAAATATCAAGAACAGACAATATAAAAAGGTAGATTTTCAGTTTTTTGTGGATTTTTTTTAGTGGTGGCTCGCCTGCAGAACACAAAGTAAAATTGGTGTCGCCTTATTCAGGTTCGTAAACATCATTCATATTTCATTCACCAAAAATTTTCTGTACAAGCATAGTTATAACTATGATTAATATTTTTCCTCTTTCGTGGAAGAGATGACAAAAAGAAAGTATGTCAAATTGTCTTATTTTGGAAGTCTCTGGCATCAAGGTCGAGTATCTTTATCGAAACGCTGGGCATTGTCATGAAAATTATGATGATTCATTTAAGAAAACACGACATTAGTGCACTTTGCCTTCTTCAGCTGCACACTGGTAAATGATTTGTTGCACGCTAAAGAATGCAATTTATAAATGAGGGGAAAAGAGTAGAGGAGGAGACATTTCAAACACTGCCAATACGCAGCTTTATGTTTCAACCATTTTAAAGCTTGCCTCCCTGTGTGTACATGTATGCACTGACATTTGCATGACAATTTGTAGACGAAAACCTTTATTTATACACTCATCTTGGCCACAGAGCCAGATGATATTTAGCATCAAAGAACATGTAACGACATTACCATTTCTGGATTAAAAACAAAGCAGTCCAGAAATACCACATTTACCAAATTTCTGTGGAAAAAGCACTCAAGCATGAAACAAATTAGGCAGCCCCTAGGAAACTCCGGGGGCGACACGCTTGCTTTCAAGCTGGATTCTATCGGGTCAGTGGCAATTACCTCAAATCACCAGAGAACCATTTTATGACTGGCTGATTAGATCAAATTAAAGAGCCCTCGATGAACAAAAGAGTAGTATGTGTTTTCTGCCTGGAAAAGATGGATTTGGCAAAAATTTGGGAATGCTCTGGGCATGCCTTTATACGATCTTTGTCTCATTAAACAGTCGATATCCTCCTCTCAATGCCTAGCTTTTTAGTGGCCCATCAGGCGGTCTGGATGACACAGGCTATCAGTCTTCATTTCGTGTCTAGAACTATTAAGGTTATAGTTCACACAGTTTCATCTTGCGCTTCCACCTCATCTCTAACATGGAACAGACGTCAATGAATATTGCTGATAAAGACTTCTATAGCTGCTGCTACTGGCCACTACCATACCTAGATCGAATACGGCAACAAAGCAAATGCACAGCACAGCCTTACATCACTGCAGAAGAGTGTCTCTTTCATTTCGTTTTGTTCACAGCATTGGTCTTTTTAAGGCACAAATCATCAACACTGTTCACTACTGTTCAAAACCATTATAGTCTCTATACGTTTCTCTGATCATGCTATGCTGACGTCGGTTGACAACTGAAACTACATGTAGCTTCTGACCCATGAAAATCACTGTGTGGAAGAAAATCATTACACAAATGTAAACATACATGTACATGTATGGTTAAGGGATCACTGTTGATAAATTTTTTTCTCTCAACAAAATGTATCAAGTTGCAATTTAAAACATCCTGACAAGGGCATTTCTCTGGGGGCCTTAATTCCATTGGTACATTCAAAATGTATTTGCTTCTGCTGTATACTCCAAATAATTGGCTATCAACACATTATTCTGTTTTTGCACGTTTTTCAAGAGGTTTTCGCATGCCATGTCTGTTTAAAATGAACAAATGTTTCGAAAGTCATATTTTTCTGAGCTTGTCAGTTCAACACTTGTAACATTTCTGAAACCATGGTAATTAAACTCACCTGCAGTATGTTCTATGAATTGTAGAAATTAAGCAAGCACTAAACATGTACATGTAACTTTACAAACAATTTCTGAGGTACAATAGAGATAAGGTATCAGATCTAAGCACACAGGGAGTAACTTTTGTCTCTATCAGATCTTTTAGCACAAATACATCACAGGGCTGAAGTTAAGACACATGCACACATAGCCAACAGTTATTACATAGCCAACAGTTATTACATAGCCAACAGTTATTACATAGCCAACAGTTATTACATAAACAATTACAGTTGCTGCAGCTCTAGAAAGAAAGTCAGAAACCACAAAAGCTGCAACGTGTTCTTTGCAGCAAGCATTATGCTTATGGTTTAAAAAACAGATGAACCATCCATCCTCCTCCTTTTATGCAATTCCTGTCAGTGTTCAACACCCATCCTCTAATGTAATGCAAAGGACTACAATCCTTGTATAGAATATTAAAACAGACAAGCTTCTCATAAAAGAGATTCTGGTTTTCATTTTTTTCTCCTTTTTTTTGTCACAAAATAAAATGTTTCCCTGCAATTATATAAATTTGCAGATTTGAAGCATCTGGTTGCTTCATGCCACTGATACTTTTGTCTTTCTGAAAATAAACAAATGCAAGTCTTGACAACTGAAGCCAGGGCTTTAAGAGCGAGTACAAGGACATTTATATGGCACAACAAGGAGTCCAATGCCATGTGGCCAGAAAGCTCTCAGCACATCTTAATGTAGCACATATATGAATATAGATGATGTCTCACAGTGACAGTTTTGAGCGAACACCTTGGACAGCACCACTGTTTTAATGGATAGGGAATAACCCAGGTGCATAGGACATTAGGGAGGATTGTATCATGGCACTCCAGCAACAGTGCTCCTTCAGAAAATGGGACACAATGTCATTACAATCACATGCCCAAACAGCTCCTGAACCAGAAACGCACAAGGCCATACATTAACCCCAAGTGCCACACCTTTTCTGAAAAATGGAGGCTTTGGATGTCCAATGAGATGAAGAATCAGTCATTACAAATTGCCCTCGTCCATCATTTTATGCATATCTAAAACTATACGGTCCATGGCCTCTCTATGCACACTGTCTTGGGAGAATAAGGCTTCCAGAAAGTCTGGCGTGGCAAAGAAATTAAAGAGCAGGTCAATGCGTCCCTTTGATTTTTCCGTGAGATGGCGTGTTATAAGATTCTGGATCAGGATACGGCACTCTTCAATAGACTTGCGTAAAAAGTTTTTGTCAAAGGTGAACTCGACTTCGTGGAAGCTTATTATGCTTAAGGCCAACGAATGGAACTTCTGCTTGAAGGACTCAGCTATGGAGAGCTCTTCCGAATTGAACTGGTCATTGCGGTATAGAATCCCTATTTTCACCACTGTCTTAATAAGGTACTTGAGCATTTTCTCCGCTTCCTTCTTCGTGGGGAGGTAATCCTTGAGAATCTTGTACATGTTATCTAGCAGGTGCCCAGTGGTGTCATCTATAAACACCTTTGCAATCTTCTTGCTGGACATTTTCCCCAGGAGTTTCTTCTGTGCACGCAGTCCCAGCCCCCGGGAGTCAAACCCTGACCCTGCCTCTGCCACTGCAACGACAAACATTTGTTTTATATTAATATTAATAAACCATTAATCACACAAAAATCAAAATACTAATAATAATTACATGCACCTAAAGATCTTAACTTTCATGGGTTTTACAGGCTCAAACTTCACAATTTTCAAGCTGTATGCACTTGGTATAATACTTTCACGCACACAAAGCCTAAAGAGTCTAAAGGCCTTCCAAGTCCTACAAGTACAAAATCCCCTGGAGAATTACTTTCAAATTTCAGGATTTTCACAGTTTTTAAGGCTCAATTTGAATCCTCTTCATTAACAAACCTTTTGCTCTCAAAAATGTATTTTAGAAAGAACTACACTACCCTAATTCCTCAAATGAAAAGAGCCATTTTTAGTGCCATTTATGAACATTTTTAATATGATTTTGGAGACCAAACTACACTGGTTGAGTTGGCCAACTGCAAGGCTTCGCAAAAATCTTGTCAGACTACGGAGGATAATGCCTTCAGAATATGCTTGAATAAACACCTAGCAAAACATGCAAAATGGTTGAAGAATTACAATGGTTGATCCCTTTTTTTTTTTTTTTCCAGGCAAATCTTGACAGACATGAAAGCACAATCACACAGTAAAAGAAATTTTATGGGTTCACAGAAAACCTGTACATTTTCATACCATGCTTTAACTTGCCCCAAATAGACTTGAGAACCTCTGAACATCGCAATATAACCATAGCATTCAAGTAGGTAAGACTAAGCCATGTTAGATATGACACACATCTTGGTGAACATCCTTAAATCAAAGATTATATGCACAGACAGATGAATTGCACACATGTACAGTACATGTCATTTATATGCTGCATGTATTTAAGTATTGCCGAAACTTAATCTTGGAGCTAAAATATTGTGTTTCGAAAGATCACCAACTGCCGAATGCATGCATATTAAATTTTGTAAATGAATCCTCGACATCAAATTCTGCACACAGAAGGATACTGTATACAGTGATGTTGGCACAACACGTTTACTTTGTAAACAACTGCTTTTAAGTGTGAAACATTGGCTCAAAATTATCTCAGAAGACAACAAGTACATAAAAATTACATATAGGATATTACATGACGACTGCATGACGTACATGTATGACGAAATTAACGAGGGCATCCAATGTACAACATTTGCTAAATGACTTTGGCCTAGGTTATTCCTGGCAAGCTCAGGCAGTAGGAAATAAGGGACAGATTTCCTTTCGTTAATTAAACAACTTCTAAATGACTACACTGTTCAAAACTTGGATTCCCGACTACGACAAAAACAAATCCTGCAGATGTCCAGTAATGAACTACAATCATACTTAGGAATGATTACAGTAAAATAGTTCCAACAGACAGTAACAAAACTACAAGCTTCCTAATGGAAGTGGGCAGATGACTCTATGGAGACTTCTGTTAGTGAAAGAGTCTGTACATTTACATGCACTTATTGTAATGTTGTTAAGAATAAGTATCATTTCCTTCTGGTCTGCTCACTGCATAGCAGCTAGAGAAAAAAGTATATGAAGACATACTTCTATAGAACCTAATTGGGAGAAATTCAACTGGCCTTTGTTTTCACCGTACAAAAGCCGTCAATGGTTGTAGCCAAACCATTTATAGGCAAGAATGATATGATGTTTTGTCTGATTTTCCCCACCACCCAGGTATATGTATAGTGTCACCTGTTTCCCATGCATTGTACATTTATTCGGGACTGTATGCTCATGGGCCAATTGGCCCAATTACATGAAGACATTTACAACAATGATACATTTATATATATATATATATATATATATAGTCCCAAGTGGGTATCCAAAATTTTCCCTGAGCAACATAACTGTAATATGGACTTTCATTTAATCGGAAGGCAGCCTATTTTTTAATCCTGTGAGTTGGCGCTAATGTGAAGCAGGACATTGAGCCATTGTTATGTCTAAAATGGATTGCAGCACAATGTCTGCAATGTGTAAACAATGCATCAGCTAACAGGGTAATATTGTGTTGCCTTTAATGTGACATCATGATGAGCTGGAAAAGGAACATTGGACGTCAATGGGAGATTTGCGTACTTCGTATATGAGCACACACACACAATTAATTGTGACATAATAAAAAAAAAGAACATAAGTTAAAGGCTTTGAACTGTTTGTTACAGATGCGAATGAGTTTTACAATTTCCCCATTAAATGACGTCAAGGTCTTGCTGCCGGGTGTTTGACAGGTCCCGATTAGCTCATTATTTATTTATTTGATGAGAGTTTTACACCATACTCAACAATATCTGACTTACGACAGTGGCCAGTGCAGTAAGGCTGTAGTTAAGATTTGGCTTCCCGCCTTTTTGGTAACACTGATGTGTTAGGTTTAAAGACTTTGGGGAAGAAGCTCATCACTAGTGATTCATATTAGCACAGCTTGAAATGTTTTTTTCCACCTGGGAGCCATTGGCCCCTAGACATAAATATTTTAGGGGCCAAATAATTTTTTCAGGGGCCATCTATACATACAGATTTGTTTTCAGCAATCAAGGAAAATGTTACAGTCCTTGTACATTTCTGCTATGTAGTGAACATATGTTTTGAACTACTGGTTGTTGCAGTAGTGCTTTGTGAGCAATTCACAACCAAAGTTTGAAACTTGTAATTCACAGAGATTTTCATTAGCAGTAAACGACCTGTCATTCTTGGCAACATAGAACGCAGTTCGGAATTCATGGATATTTCACCATGGATATTTCTGCACTGTTCATTTTTTGTAGGCCTTGTAAAATTGATGTATCTGAAGACTTCCCTGCTTATTCAGCCTTGGAAGCTAACAAAGAGGCGTTGTGCATTTCTGATGCCTCATGATTTGTCACAGCATCTAACTTTAAAGTGTTCGTTCCAGCCACAAAACCTGAATTTTTTTTTGAGTCAAATATTTTGCGCAAGTCACATGTCATGAGATTTGTATCGTGGTCAAACTTCAGCCATGGCCTATTAACGCTCCATGCTTGGCGAAAAGTTCTTTTTGTGATTTTGTTCTGGGTCCCGTCCTCAGAAACATTGATAACTGAAACTCTTTTAGGGCAAGGACCTTTGTTTTCCTCCCTTGCGCCCACTTTCCATCGCGGGGAAGTTGATGATTAGCAACAAAAAAATGCTATAGCTGTCAAAACAAAATTCAGAGAACACCGCCACATGGCCTACCGAAAATTGCAGCCAGGATGAGGTGTTACTGTAGAAACAAACAGAATGACCTACAAATGCATGTGCTGAAAGCCTGGTCTCCTGTGTTAGGGATATTTCCTGTAAGTAACGTGCATACACTGTGACCAACACAAGACCGCATGCTAGGAGATTAGAATCTGCAATCTGCATTGTCAGAGTCTCATTTTGGATGGGTGACCATCGCTGGATTCAACTTTTCGAGCAGGCTACACTTAACGGATTCACTCACCATGTACAACAACTTAAATAGAGCTTAGGCGCTAATGGCGATCCACCACTAAATTTTCATTCGCCAAAACACTATTGTACTCGCAAGTGGCGAATTGGCGCTCGGTTTATTTCAAGCCATGATTAGATAGGGATATTGCATATGGATGTGTTCGCATTAGCTTGTACTTTATCTTCATAGTTACTAGCTTGCAGGTGGAATAATATTTAAAAATTTACGTTTTTTGAATGTTCATTAACCATATTAAAACATTCATTCAAACAAAATGGATAAAGGGTATGGCAAATCATTTTCGTCAAACCTTCAAAACTACACATTTATATAACACATATCTAAATAGTCATGCTTTCATAACATTTGTATTTCATTAGAGCATCTGCTTTGTGGAACTAGATCTGGATTAGATTCTGGAGGATTTCTGCAGTGCGAGTCTACTGAAATTCATTGAGAATTATGATAAAAAATTTAAAAAAAGAAGAAAATAAAGGCCTAAAAGCAAACCTCAAGCCCCAAACTTCAACCTGACATGCCAACACCCATCCACCACCAGCCAGCCTTAACCTGCAAATATTCCACCATCCAAAGTCTATTTTCCTATAAGGCACCGATAAGATAATTTCCGTGCAAAACCCTCTAACCTGAAGCTATTGGTAATCAAATTATCCATGCCTTTGATGTGTGTTAATAACTAGCTCCAGATTCCCCTGGAGAACAACCAGCAAAACAGTAATGAAATCTGGCTGGACACATCCGAATATGGGTTTCTGCTCAATTACTGGGTCTCCTAAAAGCATACATCTATAATTACATCATTTAATACAGTTGTTTATGGACAATTCTCCAGCACAGTTGAAAGAATTCTTCCCATTTTTTAGCACCTTTCACTAGTGGCTATTTATATAGGTCATCTGGCATTTCAACTCTTATCCTAAAAATCACCAAGCTACGTTATTAATCTTGAATCTTTTCCTTTCAACGTGCTGCATACAGTGCCTTAAAGGGTTGTTACAAGGTACAGTATTGAAGACACCAGCTTGTGAAAGTCTCATCTCTATCCCAGACCATAAACCATGTGGGATTTCTCCAGTCACAAACTAAGTTAAAACATCATTGCTTGAATTGATCCTGAACATTACACCTGGGGCATTCTGATTAGCCACAGAGGTTAGCAAGGCCTTGCTATCTCCTTGGTGAAGTGTATGACTTCAAACTACCAACACATGAGGTGCAAGTTCAATCCCAATCTTGAAAAAGGGACTTCATAGATTTTCCCATTATTATTGTTCAGGACATTTTGGTGACAATAAGCAGTCGAGGCAGTGTGCGTCTTACATTTGCCAAAGACCACTTATACGGCACTGAAGTCAGTATGTTTATAATACACATGAAAAAGTTTACTTGGTCAATCCTGTTTTCCTCCACCCACAAAATGAGCTGTATTCATGTAAGCAAAATGTTCTTGCGCATGGCATTAAACAACAATACAAACAAACAAATAAATATCTAGAAAGAAGCTATATTTATGTATCAAACATAGCCCAATTTTTCAACCTTCTTAACTGCTTATGCAACCAAAATTTTGAAACATTCTGAGAGAACTATGGGGTGTAGAGAAATAGCTTGCACAGTTTTAAGAAGCTCGCATCTTTAAGGACACAAATCATGTTTAGTATGATTTCCATAATAACTGTATGCATAATTTCCACTGATTAAAGTGCTTTAGTGGTTGAAAAGGTTGAAGATTTACAGTAATCAAAACAATTATTACCACTGAAAAGCTTCCCGTATACATCATAACAGGAATTATACAACAACAAAAAAACAGCTCAGCCATTTCCATTGCTTGTGTGTACAGGTACATGTACATGAATGCCAACAAATCTTGAAACTTCCATGTCCTTCCTAATCTGCCGAACGCTATTATTTCTTTCCTTCCTTTGCCATAACATTTCTACATATCTCTCTACACGTTTGACTTTCCATGCCAACACCTGCCAGCGAGCCATCAGGAGTTTTACTTCATCACCAGAGCATTTTTTAACAGTGCTCATTAATAGACACATGGTAAATAAATTACTGTGCTTTCATGTCAGGAGCTCCTGAATGAATATCAGTAATTATCCTGTCATGGTACGAACGACATAACCAGACTGACAAGACACTGGATGTGCACAGTGAAGGATCAATCTGAAAGGTTTCGGAATCTGGCTCTAGTCATGCAGAATCCGACACAATGCAGGCCAGAAAACCTGAACCTATCTCTACCATATACTCAGCTACTTTTGTGTTAGGCAGGCTTATCAGGTACCATCTGACTCCTCAGGCTTGGCCAATGGTGTACCGACAGGACACAGGATCTTATCTTCCACATAAGAACCACAATTGTATGCTACTGTACTGGCAATACTGTTACAAGCACTTCTTCACTTCAACAACAGAATTAATACAGAGCTAGTGTTGTATACTACTGCATTGGCATACACACAACAATGTTACAAGCACTTCTTCACTTCCACAACAGAATTAATACAGAACTAGTGTTGTATACTACTGCATTGGCAGGCACACAACAATGTTACAAGCACTTCTTCACTTCCACAGCAGAATTAATACAGAGCTAGTGTTGTATACTACTGCGCTGGCAATACACACAACAATGTTACAAGCACTTCTTCACTTCCACAACAGAATTAATACAGAGCTAGTGTTGTATACTACTGCACTGGCAATACACACAACAATGTTACAGGCACTTCACTTCCACAACAGAATTAATACAGAGCTAGTGTTGTATACTACTGCACTGGCAATACACACAACAATGTTACAAGCACTTCTTCACTTCCACAGCAGAATTAATACAGAGCTAGTGTTGTATACTACTGCACTGGCAATACACAACGATGTTACAAGCACTTCTTCACTTCCATAGCAGAATTAATACAGAGCTAGTGTTGTATACTACTGCACTGGCAATACACACAACAATGTTACAAGCACTTAACTTCCACAGCAGAATTAATACAGAGCTAGTGTTGTATACTACTGTACTGGCAATACACACAACAATGTTACAAGCACTTCTTCACCTCCACAGCAGAATTAATAAAGAGCTAGTGTTGAATACTACTGCACTGGCAATACACACAATGTTACTAGCACTTCTTCACTTCCACAGCAGAATTAATACAGAACTAGGGTTGCATACTACTGTACTGGCAAATACAGGCAATAATGTTAGTAGCATTTCTTCACTTTCAAAGCAGAACTAGTATCCTATACAACTGCACTGGCAAATACAGGCAATAGCACTTCTTTACAGCCACAGCAGAATACAGAACTAGTGTTGTGTGCTATTATTTGAAGGTCTTCCGAGGTCTTGAAAATCCTTTTAACAACATTCAAACTGCACACACATGATTTAAAAGACCAGACAGAACCCTAATAATTTCATACCTGAAAACTAAATCCATGTACACTCAGTACTGTAACTGCTGTGTGAAACTCAAACTAAACATCAAACTTAATTAACATTGGCAATTTTCACAATTCCATCCAGACACTGTTAGTGTGGGCAAAATGATGACGAGCAAGAGACACATGACTACATTCAGTATTCATGTCAGAGAAAAGGATGTACCTAGAAAAAGTTCACAGGCAAAAATTAAAAATTTTAGAGTCTCATATAAATATGTGCACAGTTTGGCTTGATTATTTTGATACTTTGAATATCAGCTATATATGTACATGGAATACCTAAACATGAATCAACACTGCCACATTTTCTGTTGTGTACAGGTTACAGAAGCATCCCAGGCTAAAAATAACAGCCGAACACATTCCATCGTTCTTCTCTGCAGAACTCTATTCCAAGGCGTTTTCAGGTCTGAAGCAGCCCAGGAATTTCTGGTAATAATTCTGGAGAACCTGCTTTTACATGAACAGACAATCTTCAATAATCATTACTAAATGACACCAAGTGTTTGACAGCGAAAACTATTGAAAGGGATGCACAGAGCATTGATGTATTTACACAGGCATTTCTTAGCAGACTTCATCCAGACACTGCAACAGTTCATGAAATGTAAACAAACATGCAGGATGAAACCTCAGGGGGTTACAGACATTTTGTTAGGTACAAAACACTTGAACGTTAGTCCATACCAACAGCTGCAATACATCTGTATCCCATCAATTTATGTATGCAATGCCCCCAAACACTTGTCATGGAGTTTTTATGGCTCACAGGCAAAAGATATTTGTATGTGAGAGGAAATGAGAAAATTATACTGCTATCAATGTTGAGGTTGATGCTAAAGCAAGTCACCTTTGCTGAGCAATGTTCCATTGGCAAGCTGTTAATGGTTACACGCTGAGAACAAATCTGTCCTTCCGGCACTATAAAATGTGCTGTGGTATTTTGCAATGAAAATACAAAACTTTATCAATATCTGGGAGTCATGTGACAAAAGCTGGTATAAAGCTGAAAACTTTAGACATATCTATCTCATAGTTCATCTATAAGGAATCTCAGCTACACTCAGCTCTACTTGGATATCTTATTCCACTGACTACTTCTTCTCTATTATAACGCTATAAAAACCAAGCCAGGAAACTATCAACTTGGAAACTCTTTGCTTGTGATAACAGTTCTTGGATTCCATTTTACTGAGAAAATGCCCACCTGGTTAAGGTGGCTTATCTACACTATTACCGAGGCAAACATAAGAAAGGCACTGTAATCATTGGTGCAGAAAGGGTATAATTAAACCACACACCAAATAATTTTCAGATACCGGGTATAAAGGACAGAAAAGTATACAAAAATGACATTGGTGAGGCTTCAATCAACAATGGAGACTGGAATGTGGATGTGTGCCTTAATTATTCCAGCAAATTACGATCAAATGGCTGATAACAGCTCATAGTTGCTATAAATCAATTTACTTTTCGATCACTTCATGACTGCATTTTTGTGCTTTCCGCAAAGGTACAACACAATAAACTATTACTAAAGACATTCCATAGTGTAAAGAGAAACCCATAGATTATCTTAACGTAATAACACATACAACAGTCACCTTGTTTGTTTTATTCAGAATGATTGATTATAGCAGCCCTAGAGTTACCTTGGGGAGATGGAGAATATGCTTAATTTTGTTTTTAACTCTGTTCAGGGTCTGAAGGTTTATTTACATTTACCTGCACCAAATTTGATAAGACTTGGAATAACATTCCTTAGTGAATTCCATTTACCCTCAACACAGGGTGTGACACAGAAAACGTATTACACATGTAGCTAGGATATAATTCTGTGATGTTTAAGAATTGTCAAACTAAATATAACTTTCTGTGAACACCTGAAACTGGTCAATCCAACCAATGTAGTTTTGTCTCCAAAATCAGATTAAAGATGTGCCTTAATTGCACTGAAACTTGCTTTTTCACATGCGAAAAGGTTGAAGAATTCGGGTACGGTTCAGTACTTAAGCATCTTCATGAAGTCATCAGTTGGTATGATAGCTGAAGAAAGTTAACAGTCATATACATAAACATACATACATCGGTCAAAGTTTAACAACCAGACACAAATATGACCATAGATGATATCTAATCCAAGCAGGGCCTCTCGGTGATGTCATACACGCCCCACTGTTGAAGTCTGAAAGGCAATCAGCTGGAAATTACCCTAGTACAAAGTGTAACGTCCAGGAAACAAAGATGACCTAAGCAGATATATTATTATTATTAGATGAAAACAAATCCCAGTGGTTCACTGAGTGATGTTATGGACCTGTCCAAGCTTGAGGGTAATTGCTCATGGGCAGCGTAAATCCCTAAGTCCCTACCACCAGTTCCTGGCAGGGGACAACCACAAAATGAAAGGATGGTCACATAAATGTAGCAAAATATCACAACAGAAAGTAATATTTCCCACAGGTAAAATATTGTCACCACATTAATTTGGGATAGATATTTGATTTCATAATTAACAAAGTTCATCATTCTTGATGGTGTCAGGATAACAAAAGCAAAAGAGACAAAATTAAAATGTCCCTGCTCTTAAATGTCACACTCCAATGGGCAGTAACCTGGGTAAATGACACTGTCCCCTAAGCCTTTTCTGAACTGTAGTTCAGACTCTACATGTGCATCTTTTTTTGGAGTACATACCATTCTGTCTGGAAGAATGTGGACTGAACAGTAACATGAATTGGAGATCATCGCACAAGACACAGGAAGTTATACTGTATATCCCTGAAAGACTTGAGAAGTTGAAATGACCTTACGATTTGAAGGGAGCTGAAATTTTAGACTAGAAGTCTGGGGTTAAATATATTTGTCATTTTCAGTTAACATTGAAATGACAGTTTCATCAAGTGAAAAACTACTAGGCTTGAAAAATGTTACTCAAATCTCTGAAATCAAATTTAAATCTTACGGTTTTGGGGGTTTTTTTTCTGTATTGACAGTCGTTCATATCATAAAAGGTTAGAAAACCCCAGGACAACACAAGACTTCATTTTCTCAAATAAAAAAAGAGCCTAAAAATGTTATTAATATCTGGATCAATATAAAGTGAATGTCAAATCTGAGTAAATCCATCAAAGCTTTAGGAGAATACTGAGGATAGCTCCAAGGCGAAAAAGTCATATCTATCTCAGTGTTGATGTCTTGGAGACAGAATCTGAACTGCTTTGTAAATTGGGATCCACAAAAAAAAAAAAGCATGAAAAATTCGCTTTGAACAGCAACAGCATAGGGGTATTCGGCTTCCTGAATCCTGTGACATGGGCAAACATGTATTCTAACCTACCTCATTTAATGCCACAATACAATGAACGTGATAAAATGACAAAGGACTTCTTCATAAAACATGCCGGCTCTTAGTGCAACTGATTTAAACAGCCTTTGTCCAATAAAATCTCTTTTTTTTTTTTTGTAGCGGCTGCTAAACTTAATATTGGATATGTATCATCACTATCTTGACATGGCACTCAATTCCAAGTGAGTGAGTGAGTGCTCAGGGTTTAACGTCGTACTTAACAATTTTTCAGTCATATGACGACGAAGGAATCCTTAGAGTGTATATAATGTGCAAGAGGGCAGTCTTCCTTGTCTAACCAAGCAGCAACTAGGGAAATTTCACTCCTGATCTCTTCAACTGAGGTGGTTAGAAGTCATTCATGTTGAGCAGTCATGTTTGATGTACCTCACTGATCACATTATTTACTGATAAATGAGAGAATTCCTTCTTCATCGGATAGTAAGATATTTGAATAGTGGAAATTCACCAGCTGAAGCATACAAGCAAATACATGTACACTGGAAACAGGCTAAAGCCTACATGTACATCTAATGCTTTATTACAGTAATTTATCTGAATGATGTACACCAGATTTATTCACAAGTTTTGATACGGCTGTCAAACGGAGAGAAATCAAAGTGCCCTTACTGAACCACTGCCCTTGGCACGTACACAGTGTACATGTACCTGACAGCCACAGCAGGACTAGTAAGAGCTATGGCAGAGCCTGTAAACTCATTGTCAGGAGGTGATCGGGCAAGGAAATCTTTAAACATGAGACAGCGAAGACATTTTTAGCACTTCAGGCAGGATGTACAAGTGCCGCTGTTGTTTCATGTACACCTACACAGAACCCCAGCTAGAAATCAAAAAAGCCAGGGTGCAATGCTACAAGTACACTCCTGAAAAAAGAGACATGGTACTGGCAATTTCCACTGCCAATCTAGTTACTACATGTATGTGTCAGACAAAAAATGGAAGGGTGCACATGTTATGAGCAGGGTCACCGGTGCAGCACATATTTTTAAAAAGCCTAGCCTCAGGTATGGTATATATATATATATATAAATTTTAATGAAGGAACACTGTAGAGCAGATTGTTTAAGCTTCTAAATGTGTCTTTAACCATTAATTCTGCTATTTCACATCACTATACATGTATGCCCGCACAAAATGGTCCAATTACATTTACAATTGCATGGCTTTGCTTCCTGACTGAAGTCATTTGTAAGACAACACTTACAATACCCCACCCAGTCATAGATACCTGTAACTAACACCAGATGAAATTGTAATTGACCTGCATGTGCCAAAACTTAATTCTCCCATGTAGTTATTAGTACTACAAGTAATACATCTACCTTAAATGACCATAAATTTCGTCCATGACTAACTTGCCCATTTTTCTGATTCTGAGACTTTTATTGATTTTGGAAAGGTGTTTTGAGGTTTGCTTGGAACATGGGATGACAGTTTCCTGGAAAGTTTCAGCACCAAAAATAATATTTTGTGAGATTTATTTGCCTCTAAAAATGCACTTTTGAGGGTAAAATTTTGGGTCACTTAGCATAACCCAACGCTTGACTGAATTCTAGTATCCCACCTACAAGGCCGATGTTTAGGCAATAGGCAGGGCCTCAGAACAGTACAAGGCTACATGTATATATGATACCAGATATAATTCTCAATCATGACACAAAAAGACATTTGGTGTGAGTGAGTGCTTGGGGTTTAACATCCTACTTCAGTCATATGATGAGGAAAGAATCCTTAGAGTGCATGTAATGTGCCTCCTTGTTGCAGGACGGATTTCCACCGCTCTTGTATCTAGTGCTGCTTCACTGAGACGAATTACCGACGGCAAGTAAGCCGTGAGCCATCATACTGATATGGGTCAACCACTCGTGGCACTATCATGCAACGCCAAGCCAGGAAGTTACAACTTCCTCTCCCCAAGCAGGCGCTCTACCAACCGTGCTATCGGGGCCGGTCAAAGGCTTTTGGAAGATTAGAGCTTGTTGGCAGTAGTGAATAATCAGATAACAAATGAACAGGAAAAACAAATGTCACAGGTCACAAAAGCTATAGTAATGGGAGAAATGCTAGATGACAATTTTTTTAAACCTTTAATATTGTCACAATTACAGTAGTTACAGATTAGAAAATGAATTCTACATATCAAACCAATAAATATCTGAAAGCTGTCAAAGAAGAGACATACAACAGACTAAGTTCATGTACATATGTGATACATGCATATACCACAGAATTACTTTTACATGTATATATGCATACAATCTGCAGCAACATCATATAAAATATCATAATTACCTAATAATGATGTTTGATTTCTCTCTCTGCTTCAAAAGTGGAGTGTAATTATCATAACTATGCACCATTTAAGAACAACTGTAGATTACTGAATATAAAAGACATGAACAATTTCATATTTAATAGTGTTCACTCAGAACCCTACTTAATTTGAATGTACACACATGCTACTGTAATTCTTCTATCATTTCGCATGTTTGCGAGGTGTTTATTCAAGCATATTCTTAAGGCACTATTCCGCATAGACTGATATTTTCTGTGAAGCCCTGAAATTGATCAATCCAACCAATGTAGTTTGTCTCCAAAATCAGATTATACGTATGCATAAATTGCACGGAAAGCTACTCTTTCATATGCGAAAAGGCTGAGGAATCAGGGTATGTTTGTCCAGAACTTTGTCAACACAAACACTTATTCATTATTACCAGTGTGTGTGCATGTTTAACATGATGACTACAATGTCATTTACAGTGTCTACCCATGCTCAAGATGAGGGTCAGACATTTTCTCAAGTGCCATACATTTATTAATGTTCAGGAAAGAATCTGTCCAGAGTGATTATGAGGACACAAGCCCATGGCACAACCAGCAGTGATTCTCATTACATAATGTCAGTCCTATTTCCAACCCAGACACACTTTTGGCCTCTACCACTTCAAAGGGCTCTCTTCGACCATAACCAGAGCAATCAATCAACGGCTACTTGACAGCTCCGTGGTCCCACTTAACCTAGTGTAGATTCCCCACTGACACTCACACAATTACATGGATCTACCTGGCCAAACTACCTTAAGCTTCTAAATTAACAGCAAAGGCAATAGAGATGTGCCCCCTCCTGACTCTCCAACTCCCCGTTCCCCTCCACGTCTGCACACTTAATGCACACTTAAATTTATCACTGGCTATGTATTCAGGCGTTTCTTTACTTGGCTGATTTGTTTTTCAAAGAAATGATACTCCAGAATTTTCACCTTATACGGTAGTTGTATGGAAGGAGGAAGCTGAAGTGCATAGGCATCATAAAGCTTACCAACAATCTCTTACAAGTTACCATTAAACAAATTTTCTTATATATGACACACAAACATGTAAGCCATATTGACGTGGATGAAAACTGGTCTTGGATAAAGGTAAGGTTAGGTAAACAGCTCTGTCATATGTCATTAAGATTGCATGGACAATAAGAGCAAGGAAACAAGGCTGGGACTGAAATAGTCTAATGTGTGCCTTAATTTAGGAGTTACACATACATGTACATTCTTCAATTCTTTTTGTGTGCTGTATTACAATGTATATATACAGCACAGAAAAATGACTTGCACCTAAAATTGCCAAAAACATTTACAGAGTCCATGAAAACATGAGTTATGTTTAATTCTAAAATAATGTCAGCAAGTCAACAATTTAGAAACGTCCAGAGGTCAAACAGAGCTCGGGTTTGTGTGACTAAATACCATTTGCCATTTATTTAATTGGTCTTATTAAACTCATAAATATTTCACTTGTATTACTGCAGTAATTTATGGAAGAAGGGAAAGAGCTTTGGAAACCCCATCAACATGCCAGTTAGCTGACAAATTTCTTGAATGGAAGCCTTTTCCTTGCCAGGTGCCTGACAACCTTATTGACACGACTGTCTGTTCCAAACCATGGGAAGCTGCATTTGTACCTGTACATGCAACATCATTTCTCAACACCAAGTTGTCTGCGAGGATATGTTAACCACGCAGAAAAGGTCATTTTGCAGATATGTAGTCTAATCCAACTAAACTTTCAGTACTGGGTTATGGTTTCCTGTTGCAATAACCAAATGAGGGAAGTAACAACAGAAATTTTGTTACACAATAACCAAATGAGGGATGTAACAACAGAAATTTCATTACACAATAACCAAATGAGGGAAGTAACAACAGAAATTTCATTACACAATAATCCAATGAGGGAAGTAACAACAGAAAAAAACATCTGCAACAGTAATCAACAGCAGAATGAAAGTGGACAGATTGTCTGAGTAAAGCTTGATTCTAATATGGAGAACAGTAGTGTTTTTTCTCTCACCATGTTGCTGAGGTTTACAAAGTATCAGTTAAACAGAGCTGTGCAAATTACTACTGTCTGTCACTTTAGTAGGAGTCAAAAAAAAAAAAATAGTGAGTGAGTGAGTGAGTGCTAGGGGTTTAACGTCCTACTTAACAATTTTTCAGTCATGTGACGATGAAGGAATCCTTATAGTGCATGTAATCTAGTGCTGCTTCACTGAGATGCCTTACCGAACGCAAGTAAGCCACCCCGCCCAAGCCATCATACTGATACGGGTCAACCAGTCACTGCTCTATACACTTCATGCTGAACGCCAAGCAAGGGAGTTATAACTTCCTCTTTTAAGGAACTCCCACTGCGAAGCAGACGCCCTACCAACTATGCTATCGGGGCCAGTAAAAAAAAAATGGTGATTTCACGTTATCAAGTGTTCTCTCATTACATTTGTATCCCCCCCCACCCCCGCCCGCCCCAGCAAAACTTGTACGTTATTACTATCATTTTCAATTACTCCACATGCATAGATAAAAACGCTGTGTGAAACACAGAAATATTTCCTTGTACCAAGTAATGTTAATAAAAGGAACGTGAGCGTAAATTAGAATCTCAAAATATAGCATTTCAATAAACTCCTTGTGATTCCCTTGAAACAATACCCTAAATCCTCAACAGACCACAAATGTAATGCATGCTTTGGCATATTAAAAGAATGTCATCTGGTCTGAAGATGAGAGCTAATAACTTGTGTAAATTTCACATGAGCCCCTACCTAAATAACACAGTTTAGTCTTCAAATCTAGTGAATTATGATTCCAAACTTCATCTCAAGTTATATTTTATATAGGATTTAGGACATAAACAAATATGGTGATTCTACAGTATAATGTGTCAAATGACATAAGAACTGCAACAATTCTCTTCTTAATCCATACATCTAGACTGACTGCTAACAAAACAAATTGGTGGACATACAAACATATGTGATGACTGCAATACATTTCAGACATCTTATATAATTGGATTGTTTTCATAGCACACTAAGGAATTCCTAAATGTTTCAAACCAAGGGGATGAGGAGTAAATCTTGTTTTCAGTATACATCTACTATATGTAGTTGCTGCAGTTTGTAAGTAGATTTGAAAACTAGCTTAAGCCTATCGCAAATGTATAGACAACAGTTGTTGTCGAAAATCAGATTTTTAGATCCGGTGCCAAATGATCCTGAATATCCTGAATTTGTTGTCCATTTTTTAAGATTCCAGCGGCAAAAGATGGTCACATGGTACTTTCAAGGTCATGTGACCCCAAAAAGCTGTGTCGCAGCATCCATTTTGTATGTACTCGTATGACATTTCCATAGACATGGATTGGTTGATGTAGACTACAACGATCTCAGAAGATCCAGATTACTAGCAGACAAGCGAAATCTTGTGCCCGGCTGATTTGTTTCTGGATTTTTTGATGCCTAAAATTAAACAAGCTGAACCTTTCGATCAAGTGTTTCAGATTCTGGAATTCTTGTCATTGTTACCCACACGAGTAAATTTCGAGGATGTTTTGCTGTCCAGATAAAGAAATCCTGTTTTTCAACAACAAATGTTGTTCGTGTGCTCAGAGCTTTAGTAGCACATGTCGTGTACCAGTTAACCACTGGTAGTTTGGATGAAACTGAAGCACTGTCAATTCATTTGTTAACTGTTCAGGTCTCAGTGCTCAGCTATCTGGAATATGTTAAGTCTACATCTGCGTCATTTATCTTGTAGGGAATTTGACCAAATTCTTCTTCCTTCTCTTTTTCACTGATGCATGTCTTTGTGGTCCAAGACATTGCCTGATCAGATATGGCAAAAAGCTTGACATAAAGCTCAATACGTGTTTTGGACAAAATAAAAACAGGCAATGTGTTTTCGCTGACAGCCTAGCAAACTGACATTTCCATACCAGTGTGCCTACATCCCAGTCATTACCAAATCTTTCATGCAAGAAGGGGGAAAAAAACAACAACAGATTTCCACTTTTATTGGATGCACGCATTAGTATTCTCCAAGCAACACCTCAAATTTAGCGGGAGAATTATAAATGGAAACTGTCACGATGTTGGTAGAGATTAGCTGGCAGTCTGCTGTACATCTCCACTCTTCTCTGCTGGCATAGGGACAGTCTGGTGTCCAGATATCCACTCACCACAAATGTACAAGACAGGCCTCTGCCTCAGACATGGTTTATGTTCCTCACAGAATAATATAACTTAGGTAATTCCTTCTGTTTACTGGATCTAAATTCCAAGACAGTCATTAAATGGATTTTCAGCTAATAAGTAAACCACATTCAATCTCAGCTGCTGTACTCTGCAGTCATCAAATCATCAATGCTCCATCTTATTCTTTCTGTCAATTACTGCATTCACTTATCAAACTGATCACGTTCCATATCACCATGTCAGCTACAACATTCAGATACATGTATCAATGGCTCAAATATTTTACCTTGGCTGCTGTATTCAGTTATCAAATTGTCCTTAATTTAATATCTGCAATAAGCGATCAAATTGTCTGCATTCCATTTCAGCAACATCATTCAAAGATTAAATGGTTTACATCCCATCCAAGTTACTGCATTCATTTATAAAATGGCCTCTATCCTACATGTATATCAGCTACTGCATTCAGTTGTCAAATGGTCTGTATTCCATTTTAGCCACGGCTTTCAGTTATCAAATGGTTTACACTCCATTTTAGATATGGCATTCAGTTATCAAATGGTTGCATTCCATTTCAGCTATGGCATTCAGTTATCAAATGGTTGCATCCTATTTCACCAATGGGATTCAGTTATCAAATGGTTGCATTCCATTTCAGCCATGGGATTCAGTTATCAAATGGTCTGCATTCCATTTCAGCCATGGGATTCAGTTATCAAATGGTTGCATTCCATTTCAGGAAGGGGATTCAATTATCAAATGGTTGCATTTCATTTCAGCTATGGCATTCAGTTATCAAATGGTTGCATTCCATTTCAGCCATGGGATTCATTTATCAAATGGTTGCATTCCATTTCAGCCATGGGATTCAGTTATCAAATGGTTTGCATTCCATTTCAGCCAGGGGATTCAGTTATCAAATGGTTGCATTCCATTTCAGCCAGGGGGTTCAATTATCAAATGGTTGCATTTCATTTCAGCTATGGCATTCAGTTATCAAATGGTTGCATTCCATTTCAGCCATGGGATTCAGTTATCAAACGGTTGCATTCCATTTCAGCCATGGGATTCAGTTATCAAATGGTTTGCATTCCATTTCAGCCAGGGGATTCAGTTATCAAATGGTTGATTCATTTCAGCTATGGCATTCAGTTATCAAATGGTTGCATTCCATTTCAGCCATAAGATTCAGTTATCAAATGGTTGCATTTCATTTCAGCCATGGGATTCAGTTATCAAATGGTTTGCAATCCATTTCACCCATGGGATTCAGTTTTCAAATGGTTCACATTCCAGTTTAACCCTGGCATTCAATTATTAAATTGTTCCTTTCCATCCACACTACTGCATTTATTTATTAAAGGGTCTATATCCTATCTCATCCTATCCACATTCCAGGTTAGGCAGAGTATGAAGTCAATGAATGAGGCGTTATTCCACCCACTGCTACAGCCTTCAGTTAACTAGACTGCATCTTATTTCTGGTACCACCTGCTGTGGCGAAACAGTGCTCATGCAACACACCAGCTATTCTATGAGTTACTACATTCCATTCAAAGTACTCATGTGTGATAAAACTATGGTAATTCTGTTACAAAGGATCACATCTTTTTGAATCAAAAGTCAAACACATATCACAATTATCCAATGGTATAAATGGTACCTCAGACACTTCAGCCAGGAATAATAACTCTCATACTACATATACCTCACCCTCGACAATAGTTTAAGACGTTCAAACAACGAGTTTTGGTCAAAAAATCTATATTCACTAATGATATCAATTTTTCTGTGTTTACCAAAAATAGCTCAAATTATTGCCTTTCAATAAATGATTCTGAAGTTTGAAAAAGTCATGCTGCAACCCTTTTTAGAAACATTATTACCGATTCTGAATGGTAACACATGTAGAGACAAGGTTGATTTTTTTTTAAAGGTAATTATTCTAAAAATAATGGTAAAAATGCGATTGGGTTTGTGCAGATACATTTTTTGGCCCAAATCTCTGGTACAGTCTCTTTAACAAACTGTTCATAATGTTCTCACCCTTTCATTCAGAAAAAGGGCGACACTGTACCTAAACCAGATTACACTGGACACAAAGTAAATATATGCTCCACTTAATCACTGAAGCCACCCTAAAAAATAGACCACATGCTTCATTAGCCCCAACATTCACAGCTACTGTAATAAAAGATCTAATTTATAACTTCTCTACAGTACTAAATATCTTCTCTGACACTTAATTTACTAGATATGTGGTCCACAGTCTATATCGACAGTTACATAAAGCTACTGGATTAAGATATCACATGGTCTGTTGTTATACCAGGAGGTTAATACAAGGGTCACCTTCAAATTAATCTGCCACATTCTTCACATATCTGCCACATACTTTATTCAGCTCACGGCTGAATCATTATGTACACTGACAGTCAACCTATTCACAAAAGTAACAAATAAAAGGAAGAAATTAAGGCTGATAGACAAATAAAGACACATGCCAAAAAATTTGTGTTTCATTTAGAGATATATATCCTGCTAAAAGGTTGAGCGTGTAAACATTGCCTTTGTATGTGTCTTCTTACAAGGTCAGCTGGGTACGTGTACATCATAACAAATTAAAAAACAAATGCCTCATTTAAATGCAAGACAGTTTCAGTTTAACGATATATGAACATCTATATCAAAAATACAATGGAACAGCTGTATGTCATTTTCAGATGAAATGAGCATTATTACCTGGGTCTTCATTGTCATCGCTCTCATCTGTATCGATGATGATCAAGGTAGACATGGTTCTCATAGGTCACCAGACGACTCTGGAGTCAGAGGCAGGATTACCAGGCTAACTGGCTACAGAATCACCAGCTAACAACTCATGCCTCCAGCACTAAGAGGACTATAAAGCTAGAGCTGGTAACTAGACCTAGGTCTTTAACACATCACACAGTATTATAGCAAAGTTATGTTTACAACTTCACCAGGCTTTCCTATGATCTGGCTAACTCCTGTCAGTCTGAGTTTGTCATTGACAGTAAATCCTCAGGATCAGTCTTGATGCTGGATACTCTCTCCAGGCTCATGAGCTTCACTGCTTGAGAAGATGAGACCAGGACAAGACTAAAGATCTCTATGACAGATGATATAAAAGGAACATCAATAAAGTCTCGGACCAGTCTTGTTCATAGCTATGTTCCAGACTCGGCCATGTGGTGATCCTTTAGCACTGACTGGGCACGGAATGGGAGCCAGTCTGAACAGGGTGTCAATATGTCAAGCCAAGCCCCTTCATTTCCTCACAGGCAACCTTTCAACAGTCTTGTCTAAAATGCAGCCAGCTGACACAGGGAAATACCAACCCAGATCTGTGTATTCAAATTCGGCAGTCCCAGAAAGGCACATTATCATTAGACCCACATGTGTGGGCTAGTCCACATAAGTAATATAGTATAGCAAGGGATCCAGGGAATTCCCCAGAAGGGAAGTGTGATATTTGCCTTTGTGCCACTCTCAAAAAGTACATGCACATGCTGATCTTCCCTGGTTGGTTCTGACTGAACAAAGATGAGACACCACAATGTATATTACAGTGACAGTTCTCCTAATTAAAAGATCCCAGCCTAAAATACAACTTTGTCAGAGAGTAAAACAGACTGGCATGTGTATTACTAGTCATTACCTTTAATGTCCACAGGCAATACATGTTCCTTAATGGGATAGCTATTTTAACTACATGAAGGTGTACCTGTACAAAAACGTGATTTATGCAAAAGACTGAATCTAAATGGAACAATTCCCTCAGTGTCTGTTTATTATTTGGCTACTTCAAAATACTCACACTTGTAAACATAGATAACGTTTCTTGACAACTTATTTACTCTATTCACTGGGAAAAAAACAATTTGCCACCTCTCAAAATACATACATGGGTTTCTACATAAACATATGTGAATAAACCACCTTGACGTCTTTGATCATGAAATTCACATGCATTTTACAAAAAGACGACTCTGTCTTAAGAATAACTGTATTACACAACACTGAATAATGTATTTCATATACCACCGCCTCTGTATGATAAACTGTTCAGAAAATATTACATCACAAAGTCAAACCTGCTTATACAGTCTCCTCACAGGTGCAAGTTTCATAATAAACTTAATGTTAAAGAAGCACTGTTTATCACTACAATCTGGTTATTGATACTATTAAATACTATTTCACAGCAGTCAGGTCTATGGATGAAAAAACAGGAGTGCCTAGAATAACTCACCGCTCTTCAATTCACACATCAAAAATCATCTGACTGAAAACCACAGCTGATTTAGCAAGAACTTGATTCAGGCTTGCTATGAACTCAGTAGTCAGGTAAAGAGTAATGCTTTAGACAAAATAACCATCAAAGGACCCTGTCACCACTACCCATCCACATTCTAAGTCAAAATGTCTTCCATGAGATGTACCTGTGTCATGATATCCTTATTTTGCATCACTTGACAAAACTGCAGCAAATACACTTGAGTAGACCAACCAGGACCATATACCACCTTTAACCCCAAATCCCCCAGTCCATGATCAGTATACTTTTTACCTGCTTGCCTCCAGAATCCTTCAGACAGTTTTATGGGTGGATCAGATCAGCGTGCTAGTGATAAACCACCAACCACTAGTATGTTACTGGCCAACTCTCCCACAAGTGACAGCCGCCAGTCATATAGGTGGCAGGCAAATGGTCTTCAGTGAACTTTACACAAGATGACAAAAGACAGCAGCGTTCACAACTTACTGCCATCAAGGCCCAGAGAACAATGGAAGCAGGGGAAATCCAGAGAGTTCTGTGTCTGAGAATGCGGTTGAACCCACGTTTTCTGTGACCAAGAAAATCCTCCCAACCACTTGACCATGGCTCTTGCCTGATCAGCCTATTACAAGCTATCTACAAAGTAATACTTAAAGGAAAAGACCTCTGAAAATCAAAGTAGACATCACTACATAGACCACTTCAAAGTATGCATAAATATACTTTTATTTACTTTTATAGATTTTTGTGAAGAGAGTTTAAGGCATTCAAATATTTGAATTCTAAGGTGGGTTTTAGGAACCACACTATCAGAGTTTAGGAGCTCTGACATCACAGTAAGTTTTTCCAACTCTAAAAACAACACCGGGTCTTAAAATTTTACCCTTGAGTAAAAGATTACTAATTTACATACTGAAAGATTATGCCTTTCAACATTCAAAAAAAAATCTGAGAAAAATAAATAAAAGTACTTTTACACGTAGTTTTCAGTTATCTATATGACGAACCTTACTTCATATTTTTAGCTTTTTTATTTTAAAGATACATCAACAGGCCACATCTATTCTTACTGCAGACCCATCTGACAAGTCCTGGTGTAGACAAATTAAGACTGCCCACGGTCAGAAGGTCAGGCAGTGACAAATTGGATAGGTTACTGTTCCTTTAGGCACAGACATTGCTCCCTAAAGAGAAACTGCAAATTAACTCTTTACACCAAGTAATTGCCCTGAAATAGGTCTAGGAGTTCTCTCCACAACACATCCTATGCAACAATCTTGTAAGTGTTAAAATATTTGGAGGCATCTAAAAAGATATCAGTGCTGTAGTTTCTCTGCCATGATAGAGGCAAATTAGGACAAGACACCTCACTAAACTCACCGGTTATGACATCATGGGAACTTACAGCAAATGGTGCCGTTTATGGATCAAGAGAAAGTAAAATGAATTCAACACCTTACTGAACATTCACTCATGATAAATTCAGTATTGTTATACAAGGACTATTTTTCCATCTGTTACACATGTGTCTTTTCAGCACAAATCAATTCATATTCTGTAGAGAAATTTCAAGTCTCACAACATCTAAACGTATATATGTATGTACTCTTTAATGATTTATTAATTGGGCAAACTGATTTAATGTTATCATCACAAATGTAAATAAACTAACAACACAAAAATAATATTAGCTTTGTAAATCTTTAAGCTTGTTCCTGGAAGTGTTCATACAAAGGACCTGAAACCGAGTTTACCTATTTGTGTAAATTGTAAAAAATGAAGCTCAAGCTGGTCGAAGCAAATGCCCATCTACCTTTGAAATGTTTAAACAAATTCAATATTCATGCGCTACATCATTGAATCAATACTTATCAAATTTTGGAAATTGCAGCATAAGGGATCAATTGTGCTAAAACATGAGCACCTTTGGTTCATGAACTACAGTAGGAGGATGTTTTCATAATCATTATTATTGATTTCTTCTTGTCTGTGTACAAGGCGATCTTATGACAAAATTAACTTGACACTGATTGATTTGGACAAGAACTAGGGTGGGTAAATACTGACAGTGCCTCTCTTACAAATGACCACAAGTAACACACCTACGCGAAGGACTAAATAAGTCTCAATTACACTTTAAAACCTGTTATCCGATACTTTGACAAAGTGTAAACAGATCAGGGCCCAGTTGTTCAAACTGTCTAGAGATTTAATACCAGGCTTAACTTTAATTTAAGTCTTCAACATTGTACTAGGCCCCAAAATAATAATGTAACAGTACATTAGGCAGGACCAAGTACGATTTTTAACATCTTTTGGTATGGCCTGACCCAGTACAATAGTTGTTCTTGCTTGTCACACCTAATACTGGACACTGCCCCGACCCAATGCCCACTGTTCAGTACACAATTTTTTATTCATCAGCACATATACATTATATATGTCTGCAATCGACATGCCAAATGCCAGATGGCCTCTAAACGCTGCCATTCCAAATGTCAGATTATATGTACAATACAAATTATTCTGGTAGCCAAAACACCGGCCATAAAATAATTAAACAAGGTTGTAAACTGCAGAACGACAGACTTTACAGAACATTTTTTAAATTTACAGCACATTCGTTTGGACAAACTCACACTTAGTCCATGTCTGTTTTTACGCACACGTATACCTTTGATTCTATGCTTGAATAAAACTCAAACTTAAGGCGGCTTACAATGTCAGCTCATTTCTATGAACAGAATGTTTTGAAGGTCAGTTTGATTGAATTAACTAATATAGTGTGAGACTGTGAAATTCAATACTCAATGTAAACAAGTGAACTTCAGATAAATCTTCTCTAATTGCAATGTTACATGAAGATTTTACTTCATCCTCATTCCATATTCCTTCATCCATCTCGGGAATGTCTCTCCAAGCATTATAACAAAATGAGCAAATTTCCCACTGCCCACTGAAATAATTGCCAGCCCCTTTGGGGCGAATTGTAAAAAGGGCAGTCGAGTATAATTAAGGCCAAGCTCCCATGATATTACAAGATAACCCTTGGCTCTATCACTATCTGCAATTGAAGTAGCGTAACATAAGCACACAATCAGAAAACCACAACCTTTCATGCTGAAAAAACACATTCCAACAGCTAAAGGGCCAAACGAGTGCTACATGTACAAAGCACTTCATGTGCATGTGATTTGTGTGTTCTGTCAGAAACAATGAGATGAAGATTTTAATCAGAGTCTGTTCTTTAGCCAATGTGTTTCCCTACATCCACACAAGCTGATGATGACTCACTGCCACAGTAAACTACCCTGGTATTATAAGACCCAACAAATTACATTAGAGAACCTTTTTCTCTCTTCTTAGGACACGGACTCTTTCAAAGGAATCTTCCCTCAAATTTTCATTACAAAGGATGGATCTAAACCATAATCTGACCACAACTCCGATCAGGGCTTCTTCATTAACTCCATTTTGCTGATTTATGACAGAGGCTTTCATTGGCGACATGGACAGTACAATGCCTAATGAGAAAATCATACATGTTCATTAATGCTGGAGTTGAGTTCATTGTCATAAAAGAGGATCTCAGTTTCTTCCAGTCCAATTTTAAGTAATAAATTTGAAATACTCAACTATCATTTTTTTTTTTTTTTTTTTTTTTTTGCTTTTTAGGTCATCCCTGCAGGCTTTGAAGTTTAATTATTACTTGTTTGGTGTCAAAAAATAGCCAAGGAATCAGTCACAAAATGCTATGTTCACACTTCTTGTGGTGGATTTTCAGGATTAGAACCTAAGACTTCAGCGTAGGAGCACCATCATTGAAATGAAGACTTCAGAAGTAACCGAGTCACAATGAGACTATATATGTAGTAAGAAATCCAATAGTAGAATGATATATCCAAGTTTGTGACGACACATCAGCATTTGTTGAAAACATAGGGAAAATGTTTATTATATTGACACATCAAGATACAAATTGTAATATTTATCTGATTAGTGTTTTAGATCTGGTGTTCACCGATCTTGAGATTGGTGTACTCAAGAACATTTAACTTATCTGACAGCAGCCAGCATTATGGTGGGAGGTAACCTGCTCTGCCCAATGGACTCCATGACAGTCTGCAGTTAATATTCCAGATCTTCCCAGTTACGGCCAGAGATGAAGCCACAATATGAACTCATAGTGACCGCACTGGTGAGAGGCCCCTGGGTCATTGCACCAAGCTGGCATGCTATAACCACCTCGGCCAAATTTGGCCTCAGACTTTGCATTTTTTGAACTTTTACTTACTTGCATGTATTATAGTGTAAATTCACAAAGGTTTACAATCACAAACACTTTCAGTATGCAATAATGCAGTAATGTTTTGTTTTGCTTGTAAATATACATGCATACAAGCATACATACAATATCTCTCGTACAGATCGACAGACAGACTACACCAAATCTTTAGCTCTGGTAGCAGAACATAATCTCAAATCACAGTGGCTTTAGAAGTGATAATGTAGATTTTTCCCTTCAGTTTAACTGTTTATACGTGTAAAATAAATATTTAAGGCTTTCATTCACTTGTTTTACGCTATTCTGCATGTATATTTCATGCAACGGTCATTCTGTCAAATGTTAGTACTGGTACCAAAGTTCTTTTGCACTCCTGTCAGGATTTTTAACCTGGTTATACGTGGAGAATCACATTGACAGGGCTGGGCAAAAGATGGCTGGTATGCCCTACAACATTCCACAGCCAGAAAAAGATGAACTTAAAGCACTGGTCCTAAGAAAACTGAAAGATAATTTTGGCAGACAGCTTTGTCTTGTTTCTCCCACTGCTGCTGAATTGGAAACAAACTAGTATTGGCTTTCACGCCAGATCCCCAGGTTATTTACATAATGGTGAATACTGTCAAACATTAGGTTACATGTGCAAGAGGCTGTATACCAACATTTGCAGGGCATGTATAAAATGTCATGCACAGATAATATTCTACTTTCCCCCTCCACTCAACCATCCATCAATGAACATGCCCAAAATTAAGTGAAAAGTTGTGTTTCTGTCTTCTTGTATACAGTAAAGTTTGACTTATTTTTTCTTCAAAGCTGCCTTCCAAATCAAACATTTCAAACAGCCTACATAAACCAGTTCTAAGCTGTGTATGTAAAACACATCACTCTCAGCTGTTGCTTATACAATACCTCTTTCCTATAAGAGTATAACTATACAGAAACAGTGACATATTACAGAAAAGCATAGACCACACCGCTTGGACAGGCTTCTTTTATGTGGGTTATGTCCCCCATTGGCAGAGCCCACTTCAAGTTGCCAATAGATTACATGTCTCTAAGGATCACAGGTCTCCAATATGCTGTAGGTGTACACTCGGTGACAATAACAGCCAGGAAACCAACCTAGTTCAGGCTTTCACTTTCTCCCTTTTTTTCGTTTACCAGTACCTTAAAAACACAAATAGCAGGGTGGGAATTATAAATGCTGTACTGTATATATAGAAGGTAACTATTTTACCCAAGCCTTTGTGACATGCCTTCAGTTTGTGAACACAAAACTTGTGTTTTAGGCAGGTTGATTATCAATTTGGCTGGTATCTCACATACATGTATTACCAATGCTCACTATCCAGAATAGTTTCACAAAAGGTTCAATTAGTTGTGCAGTTATCTGCAATATTTTTATCTCTCCCCAAAAGCTTCCTCACATAGACCTTTTTGAGCTTGTTGACATTTGTCTTTACGTTGCATGGTTTCAGGTTATCTACTTTCACATAAATAATACATTTGACATCAGTTTCATAATGGTACTGTCATTTCCACTCTAGCTCTGTGCCATACATAGAAATGCTCACATTAATAGTACAAAGACTGCATGTCACATGCACAAGTTGGCATGTTTTCAGACAAAATCATATATCTATTGCTGCAATATACCAGATATATCTAATGCTGCAATATACCAATCTGAACACAGTACACATGAACAAATGTAAGGCCTTTTTCTGGGTGCCTCGTTGTATTTGGGGGAACGTTTTTTGGCTAAAAATGTTAAAAAGTGAGAATACATGAATAGCATCTGTTTTGACTTTATTACACACAAGTGTCATATCTTTGAATACCTATGACAAAATAATTAAGAACACGTTTTTTTTTCAAGGGAAGGACGATATCAGATTATCAGGGGAGAATAACTTTGGGCACCCATACCTGTTTGTTACCGGCATCAAAATAACACTTCATCAAAATAATACATACTTCAACAGTATAGCCCCTTTAATGGGTAATATTGATGTGTACTCTTCATCTCTACATATTAATACTTTGCTGACATCTTACTTTGTTCATTCCATCTTGTGCTTGCTGAAAACGGCATTAAATTGCTTCTTTATAGGACATAAAATGGCTAATTGAAAATGTGAAGCGAATATAATAGCATCAACGATCTGGAATCCCCTGAAAGCAGTCCAAGAGAGTGGCAACTGCAGATCAGCTATCTGAGTTTTTCTACAAACAACCAATTTGAAAGCTTCTTAATTAAATCCAGGAATAAAAAAAAAACAAAAGAGATAGTAAACTATCAGAAACACATGGTCATAAGGATAAAAATATGAACCAAAGACAAAATCCTGGCTTGATGTGTAACAACGTGCATGCATTTCCTGTTTCCAGACAACAGTTTCCTGAAGGGAAGATTTGCTTTAGTGTCAAAACAACATAAGACAAATCCATATTGGCTCATGTTAAATAAAGCAAGAAGGAAAAAAAAAAAAAACTGAACAGCTGAAGGTAAATTATGGTAATCAGTGCCATGGTGTTGAGCTATTCCATTAACTTAATGCAAACAGCGTGGACTGTAAAACAGATATAATTTTTTTTATGAAAAACAGCATTTTTTTTTTCCTTAACACCTAGCAGATCACAATTAAGTTAACCTTTATCCCAAGATTCACCACAGACAGGAGTAGATTCGTGTACATATATACATCTTCCAACCTCTAACATTATGGGGGGGCCTCCGTGGCTCAGTCGGTTAGCGCGCTAGCGCAGCGTAATGACCCAGAAGCCTCTCACCAATGCCGTCGCTGTGAGTTCAAGTCCAGCTCATCTCCGGCCGTAAGTGAGAAGGTCTGGCAGCAACCTGTGGATGGTCGTGGGTTTCCCCCGGGCTCTGCCCGGTTTCCACCCACCATAATGCTGGCCGCCGTCGTATAAGTGAAATATTCTTGAGTACGGCGTAAAACACACACACACAAAAAAAAATCTAACATTATGGAGGACACCAGGCAGTTTTGCCCAAAAAAGTACATTTTTGGAGACAAAACACATTTCTGAGGTCGATAGTCCTCTCTGAATTTGGCGAAAATGAGTAATTTTGTCATGAGCGAAAGTTTATGTCAAATACATGTACAGTAACTCCCAGCCTGTGCATTGCATTCTTTTTATCTGTTGTGGGACACCACTGCTGAGAGGAGGGCGTACATATGACCACACGGTAATGATGCTTGTAGCTTGCCCAACCTGCACTCTTCTTGTGACCTTGCAGACAACATTTGTACGGACATTTAAACATTTATTTCATTTGGACCACTTGCCATTCACCAACGTGTCAGACACATGTGGAAAAGTCTGTTAGTAACTTGCCCATGGGCAGTTGTTCATTTTTCCATTTTTCTCCATTTTCCTCTAACTAGCCAATAATGTACATGTAAGTGAAATATTTCTACTTTGGCATTAAACTGCAATCAAATTCTACAAAGTATGATTCATGGAAGTCTACTTGTTCATATATTTTTGCCAGACGTAAGGTGCAACTTGGTTTACATTGGAAATTGAATACTGTGTTCAATAAATTCACATTCATCCATAGTAAGAAATAGATGTACATGTACATGTTTGCAAGCTAATGATTTTGCATTAACCAGAAAAAAAATTCAAAGCATGCTTTTAAAATTTTTTCGCACTTATCCAACAATGAACTGCCGTTAATTATGCATTTTTATGTCTGTAAATACAACGATCTTGTACCGGAATACATGTTACAATTATTTTAATCAATCAATGTGTATGCTCTAAATGACTTCAAATTTTGTCCATGACTATGTCAGTCATTTCTCCTGATTCTGGGAGTTCTATTGATTTTAGAAAGGTACTTTGAATGGTAGGATGATATCCTACTGGGAAAATGTTAAGTTTGGCACCAGAGGTAATATCTCATGACATTTATTTGCCTCCAAAAATGCTCTTTTGTTGTCATAGTTTTAGGTCATTTAGGATAATTGTGCTTGCAAATTAACTTAGCTGGTACAGAATCACTGTCGTGTGACATAACAAGGCGAGACCACTCAAACATCCACCTTGGTTCACATGTACTTTTACACATATGACTGTTTCTACATCAGTCATATGCTTACCCTTTCTGCAGACTATACTAGTAGGATGTAACATTCTTTCTGTTCAAGAATGATACGCAAAGCAGAGTCTGTAAGTAGGTAAGACAAGACAAGCGCTGTCTCTCCCATAAATTGTGGCCTATATGTCTTTTCTATGTATAATAAGGTCACATTAAACAGATGCACTGGTGACATTTGTTAATCTTCATCCGTAGCAAATTTCCCATTGGACGTAGAATTGATGCCATGCAGGCATCAGCAAATTTAGCAATTGACATTTAGGAATCTCGCAGAAGACCTCAAGAACCAGGTGTTGTCATCATGCAGCAGGCGTTGTTGACACAAGATGATGTACTGTAGCTATTCTCTGTAAAGCACAGGAGGCCAGATCACATCTGTTTTTGGATCAGGGTGGTCACAGACATGATGGGTCACCCCATCACACTTACATTCCTGTCCAACAAATAACCAAAAAACAACACAGACACAAAAAGCCTTTTTTTCCCCTCCAGCTTCAAGAGTCTGTCAGCACTTGATTCCAGAAAATCTTGAGGAGCTCTACACTTTTTGTCTGGGGGCAGAATCTGTACATGTGGACACAATCTTAGCAGATGGTTACCAGCATGAAGAGAGGTGTATGCCATTCGTCAAGACGCACATGCACAATTCTGCTGGAAGCAATCTGCACAGACTCTAGATTACACAAAAAATCCAAGTGTCTAGGCTTAATTTTTCACATATGTACCAGGGGCAAATGTAAAGGTACATGTAAAAACTCGAGTAAATGTTTTTCCTGGTAATACCCATCTCCTTTCAGATGGAAACAAGAATAAACTCTGTTACTTTAAAACAAAAAAAAAAACTAAAGAAAAAAAATTATATATAACTGCTTTGAACAAAGATCTCTTCCAAAAGCGCTTGTAACTCCATGCAAAGCCTAAGGCAATGTTATCAAGCCAAAGTAAAAATGTCCGTGTTAAAAATTATGGTACAAACACATAGTTACATGAGCATAAATGAAAGTTGTTTTTGTCTTAAAACACATTGGACTCAAAAGATTTGGCCCATACTATTAATAAAAAGTACATTACACACCTGAAGTTATATGACGTTTACTTGGGAGTTTTTCACCCATTCTATGGTCACTAGTTTTCTCGGTGGAGGAAAATGGAAGGCCTGGAGTAAACCACCAACCTTTGGCAAGTTACTGGTATGCTCTCCCCATATGTCATATAAGTGGTCTCATGCAAGACCATAAAAGAGTACTTATTGCCTCAATGGAACAATGAAAGCTGAAGAAACCTCAAGGTTCCAAGTCTGAGAATGATTGAGACTGCAGACTTAACCTAATTCTTACACTTTTTCAACCACCTCTGCCATCAATATTTTGAAGTATTTTGAAAAAACCATGGTTTTTAGAGAAATCGTTCGCAAAGTTCTATGAAGCTTGCATCTTTAGTGACACAAACATATCATTTTTATCATCACTTTCAAGATAATTGAATGCATAAATTCCACTGAAAAATGCTTGATTGCACTGAAAAGGCTGAAGATTTACAGCAATTAAGAAGTTCTGTTGTTACAGATTAGAAACTCTGTAAGGTGTTAATTTTCACTCAAATAAAGAAAATTATTTTTAACATGACACATCCTGTTGACTAATTCAAATAGCCACAGGCTTCCTGTTTTCAATGAGCTTAATCTTAACTGTTTATTTCAAAAAGTTTGATATCCTGTAGTTATGTCTCGCTACTCATTCCATGACATTACATCAGAATAAGGTTACCAAGATGTTTCATTTATTTATTTACTTGATTGGTGAGTAACACCATGTTCAGAAAGCCTCTCATAAATGACAGTCAAGTTTATGGGAGAAAAAAACACCCTGAGTAAATCACTGACAAATGGCACATATCTTTCCCAAGATATTTTGAGATCAAGTACTAGTAAATCAACCACCAAACAGATATCTCATTATGTCGATAAGATCCTGCAATGATAAGAGAAGCTCTTGTCTTGTAAATCTCAATAAATCCCCAAAGTGTTCTCTGGGTGTTGCCAAAGAGTGGCTTCATCAGTCACGACCTAAGACAGGTGTTAATACTGTCATATATCAACACCAGCAATCCAGCATTTCAATCCTCTCCATTTGGACATGAATTGAAGAACATGGACGGGTGTGGTGGAAGGAGTGGCTGAAGAACATTGTATTTCACCAATAAGGCTGTATAGTCAGGGAAAAGCCGTGCCCAGTAGCATTTGGTCAGCCAAGAGGCCAATACACTTTAGAGACTTGGACATGTGGCATGCATCATAATGATAGCTTCAGTATCTGTGAATAGTGATCCAAAACCTCTTCATAGTTTACAGGATCAGGGTACTCAAAGAGCAAGAGGTGATAAACAAAATGGAGCTGAAAGGATGAAATGCTGATTTTTAAAGATTTTATGTACTACAGGAGAATGAAGCTACAGTATTTGAAGACTAGACACTTTCTGATTACTTTCCCAAGAAAAGTTTCTTATTGAAAAGCTTTTAATTTCCATTTTCTGCTTAATCTTTATCAGGCCAGTGTAATCTGGGCTAAATGCTCTTTTATTTGTACACCTCCAATAGTCTCCTCATGTGAGACGGTGCTGATGATTGCCTCCGAGCAGTTATGATTTACAGATTTCCTGCCCACCATAACATCTTCTTGTCACCCATGTACATGTATGTGATCAGAAAACAACAAAAAACAAATGGCCGCTCAAATTCACACATATATACTATCATGATCATGTGATTTAGACCTTTGTGGCATGTCACAGACAATGCAAACATGCATTCGTCCTAATACAGTTTTATAATCCATCTATATGCATGTTTTCATATTTAAGACCATTTTATTTCTAAAACAGTGATGACCCTGCAGGGCTCGACATTAGTGCTGGTCGGGTGGTCCGAGGCCAGTGGATTTTCTGTAGGACCAGTTGGGTTTGCTAAGCACTGGTCTGGCGGGCCAGTAGAAAATACCAACACTTTCAGTGATAAGTCTTTGTCTTATTTAGAAATCGGGACCTGAATTTTTTTTTCGTACATCAGCGGCATAAATGTCACTCATACACTGAGTGCACAACGGCGCAGTTCTGTTCCACACTGGTCGCAGTTTGGTACACGGAAACACCCAAGCAGTGTACGAAGAGTTCCAGTCGACATTATTATGAAAAGGAAGTTTGAAGTGCGGAAACCCCCGAGCAACAGAAAGGTGATCTGACTGAAAGGAAAGAACAGTCGATCAAAAAACAGCCTCTGTCATCATACCTATATCGTATCACGTACACACACCCAGTACAAATTATCGATTTGTATGTCTCAAATCACGGCAATAAATCATCAACAACAACGTTGCAGTGCGTGATACATAAACAAAGCAATGCCAACTGAACAGAAAGCAAGATTAACTGACAATCAATTAAGTAGGCTAATGTAGCACAAATGTTGTGTTTAGTGACTGTGCATATTTAGTGTGAAAATAATGGCATCCATTAAGTGACACTCTGTGACTGACCAGTCACTGTAGGGTTATCCAATTAAACCTGAATGGCCAGCAGCTCACTGTCTGCTGTCATAATTGAAGTATTGTGCTTACAGTTACATTAGCGCTTGGATTTCTCACTGTTTTAATTAATCTTAGTGAAACAATTGCTTTGCTGATGAGGAAAAATCAACTACATGTATTACTGGATTTTTCAAGCATTTTTTAGTGACACATTTTGCCTGGTTGTGCACAATTGGTTTATACACCTTGTATGGCCACTTAAAGACTTTTTGTGTAAAGTTAATTTCTTATCAGTAAAAGTTATGTGTTAGCATCAAAAGTGTAACTTTAAGGTATGTACATGCGATGCAGCAAGTGGATTTTACATATCAAAGATGAAACTTAAGCTGAAATACAGTACTTATGAGCTCATGTAATTTGTAAATACGAAATTAGGAATTGTTTTGTTTCAAGCAAGAGATCTACACTTGCAACACCCAATGATTCGTTTCCAAATGAGCAATTTTATTAAAGTGCTTGTTATGGCAGTATCAAGTGTGTGCTTTTCATTTTGTTAAGACTAATAAACTTACGGTCAGATCAGCAGAGCTCAGGGAATACTGGTCAGTTATGCTTTCTGCTTAAATTCTAGCCCTGACCTGGAGGTAACTTGCTTGTTATACATCATGCAAAAGTACTTGTCCACTTTTTGAAAATGGAGCCACTGGCAACTTGATTTAATTCCAGTTTTGATGACATGCTGGAGGTTCAGGCAGACTCCATGACAGCAAACTTACTCCCTCTGCTAGGGAGTGGCACACTAGCATGAAGCAGCCAGAATGTTTACTCAGCAGTACCATTTCCAGGTGTCTGTCGGAGAGGCCACTAGAAGGCCACATGTTAGCGGAAGCTGAGGGGCTGGATGTCCATGTGATGATGTGACCTCAGCCAACCTCTCAGTGATGATACACCTTATCAGCCTTCAGCCCTAAAGATCTGACACCTCTGGGTTTATAAACAGTCCATGTCTACTGTCTACTATTCCACTTCAGCCATATCAACACAAGGGCCTTATCTTTATAATAGCTGATAGACCTTCATACACCAATGACCCTCTGTCTTACATCCTTTCACCCTCACCCTCCACCTTCTACCTCCTTCTCTCCTCCTTTCTCATTCACTTGCAACAATCTGACCATGAGAGTGTGTCTGTGATAGGAGCTATCTATATCTATCCAGTAAATCCAGATGCACATAGTATTAGATCTGAGACTTGTTACATTCTTTCTTGCTTAGCTTTCACAAATACAGTTAAGTCATCTGTTCCATTCACTAATCTGGAACTCCTTTTTGAGAGTACAATCTGTTTTCCACACTGTCAAAGCTGTATGCTATAAAATCAAAAAATAAATAGATAGGCCAAACTAAAACAAGTTCCAGGTTAGAAAAAGCAACAAATCAGACTGTAAAACATTGCAAACCAATCTGAGAACTATACAAGTAGATCCCATTGTTCAACACAGACCTCAGCTTGTAATACTCTAGGAAATGTGAATGAGCCTAGGCTGGCTTGAGGAAGAACTTCCACTTACTGCATACCTATGAAAGAAAGATGACCTAAGCTGGTTTCGGTAAGGCTGGTTTTTTCTGTTCTGCCAATTTTGGTGGCCTATATCAGATCAACAGATTTTTCCAGTATGTCATTTTTCATGTACCTTTCAAATAAACCTAAAACATCTTTCAAAACTGAATAGAACACTCAGAATCAGGTCAAACCGGATTTTTGTTCATCAGTGCAAGTACACCGGTAGAGTTTGGAAAGATCAGGCCAGACTGCTATTCCTAATTACATATCAGAGCTCAATGTCACTGTCAAAAGTATCAAGCTGAGGTGTCAAATGCAAATACTGTGTGCTAAAATAAAAGCCCTTTCATGAACTGGCAGCTTATTCACACCCCCAGGTCGATGAATATCAATACGATACACATAAATTATGCATAATAATGAGATGACTTGGGTGTCAGTTACAGCTGACTCTGAGCACAGGTGACAATCATATTATGAACTCATAATAGCTTATCAATGATGACAGTCTCAGAAATACACCGCACAAGTTCATGTAATAAATATACTGCCTATTGTGTGGAGCCCTTTTATTCTACACAATTCATAAAAATTAGTTTCTGCTTTGATATTTGTGGCACACTTTAAGTATCTTATACAACTGATAAGAAAGCAATCAAATATCAGCCAAAATTTCATTTGGGAGATATACTGTACTGCAAATACGTGTACGAAAACATCTTTGGTTGTTTCGGTGCACCAAAATTGTTTGATGTCCTTTAAAAGGGCTTGGTACAATATAAGTAGGATCAACCTGAAATGATAGCATGTATCAATCCATTTTCTTAGCACTCACTTAAAGACTTTCCACATGTACAATACATGCTTGTACTTTTATAAGTACTCGTCATTATCACTCCTGTAAATATTTACATTATGTTTCAGTCAGTCTTCACTGGAATGTCCTGTATCAATAAAAAAAACATTCAGGTTTTACGTGGTGTGAAGCAGGTAATGACACTACAGATGTGGGATATTAATTCTGTTAATGTGAGGTGGGTCACGGAAGGTATAGCAACATTACAACACAACAGTGTAATCAGCGCCTGCCACACTGCAAGTCCACATAATCTGCCTAATCTGTTAACCTGTGAGGCAAACAACCTGGTTATCAGTACCCCTAAAGCTGGGGCACTTACTGCACCTCTGCGTTGTGTTAACCAACATTTTCACCACTTTAACCAATATCATAGATCTAAATATCATACCACACGTGATGAACAAAAATAAATTGAAGACATATTACATTACTGCACTTACTTTTCGGCATTGGGGTGGATTTTTGTTGTCTGACTTCTGAACCTTTGAGGAAACTCAGGGAGCCGGTTTAAGACCTCTTGAAGAAATCAGCAACTCTGCAAAGCACCTGCCGTGAACAGATATACATGTATACAGTAAAGATACAGTTACTTTGTCTGCTGTTTGACTCTGCCATCCAAAGAACATCTGTACGCATTGATTTATGGGGTTACAACACCAAAGCTGGATTTACAATATACATTACGGGTCTGTGAGAATATGGCCATCTACATGTACATCTGAGAAGAGGTATTGGCAGTGAATTGGGTATATAATAGACCCCTTTTTCATTCGGCCTTGCAACGAATGCTATGTTTTACAAGGTAATTTGTCACTTCAAAGTCTTTAACTGTAGCTCGTTACCATGGTTTTCACAGGCCGAGAGCTTTTGGTCAATTTCTTTCATGGTGGGCTATCCCAGTATGGTGAGACTGGGTAATTGAGCATTTCTAAAGGGAGTATCAGCAAACTAATAAAGTCAATTATGACCAATTCTCAGCATACAGGAGTGGGCAGGTTTGAACTAAATCCCTCGTAGATCACTGCTAACACCTCTATATGTCATATACATGGCCTCATCTGCAAATAGACTGTGTGAGCTCAACTGACGAATGTGTGAGAAGAAAATAAACAGCCTATCTCCAGTGGTACACCAGTTGCTTACAATGCAAGGCCTCCAGATGCGAAGCTCAATTCATCCCTCCTCCTTTACAATATGCAAGATTGCCGTCCTATCCCTGTTACCAGAACCATTCACTTTTACAGTGTATACAAGTCCCAGACTGTTCATTCAGGAATTGGTCATTAGGACGCCTTTCATAAGGCTGAGAAACCTAACAACTTTACATGTAGGTTCCTACGAACTGATTGCTCTGTATGTCTCAGGAACAGATATAGCCTATCTTATCTATAAATGCAACCAATGGAAGCTCAAAAGGACCATCATTTTAAACTCTGTTGATTCATGCTCAACACAGTAAGCTGACTAATAAAATGGAATCTATGGGTTTGGCTCCATATCAAATAATTATATTAAAAATGAAAAATGACCTTTTATATCTAGATACAAGGAATAGTGCTACATTAAAATTTCAACTCCAAATGTTTTTCATGTTTGGCACTGAACACTAATTATTCAAGCTCTTTGGCCAACACATTTGCCACGTCAACACTAAAGTGAAGGGATTAAAGAGACTAGATAACAGTGAATAAAATTTCACTGATTTACAGTACCAGAAGCCCATATATATGTGTATAAAATTTCTCATCAAATTCAAAAGTCATCTGTGGCACATCAACCACAAAAACTTTGTGACTGTTCAGCTGAAATGTTTTGGTTTTCTTTAACATGTGTAATTTAAGTTATACGATTCTGAAGTACACAATGTTCCGCTAACACCGGGCAGAGGCTTCTTAACATCGGAGAGTCATGTAAATCATTATTCTTTTTTATTTACCTTTTTAACCAATATCTGGCAGACAATGAATGACTTACCAGTGATTTTGTCAGCAGTAAATAGCAATCAATGTGGCTACTAGCCTAAGCAACAAACAGCCTGTCCACATTCAACAAGCTATTAACCTATCTCAGCAGCAATTCAGAAAAGTTACATGGACCAGGCTCTCAGAAATGTCTGATACATGTAATTCACGGCTATTTCCACAGCTGACTATACTCAGCAAACAGTCAGGCCAGGTGTTTTTGACACACTTCTTAGTAATCCAGGTGAGAAGAAATCAACATCTGCTACTCAAATCCAAATCTGAGTTGATTTTACAAGCTTAGTAAAACAAAACCCTATATTCTCAACAGACGAATCACCAATACAGAGGTCGGCTGTACACGAGCTGACTTATTAGGGCTTGCTGCTTATAATAATCTGCAGTTATCAGCCTGCATAGATTTCAGCACATTACCACATTGTAATGTACACACAGATTTCACTCACACCGGCAAAGCAATACACCTGTGCCGTCAGATGTATATGTGTGAAGGTGATTATTAATATATGTAGAGTTTTCAAGCTTCAGAAGTACATGTATACACAAATGTAGGTCAGAAGTTACATATGCATGTGTCACAAAGGGATCATACACACTGCATATAGTCATCTGTCTTGTGACAGATGAACTTTCACAATACAGGAAATTCACACGTGGGGAAAATTTATGAAACATTTCAAATACAGAACAAAAAATACAGAACTATACACGAAATGACCTTTAAAGTTACAAATAACATTTTAATTTTTTTAATTCCAAATCTTCTTGCACCTATCCATATGACAAATCATTACTGTACAGGTACTTATAAAAATGCATACTCACATGCAAATTAATAAATTTTGGGAAAACTTGAATCTTAATGAAAATTTTACTTAATGATTCAACCCTGTACATCTCTTCATAATAGTATATTCCTTTTTCAAGAGATATTGCAATTTAGGGGTATGGCATGGATTCTATTTATTTATCTATTTGATTGGAGTTTTACGCCGTACTCAAGAATATTTCACTTATACAACGGCGGCCAGCATTATGGTGGGAGAAAACCGGGTAGAGCCCTGGGAAAACCCACAACCATCTGCAGGTTGCTGAAAGACCTTCCCAACTACACCCAGAGAGGAAGCCAGCATAAGCTGGACTTGAACTCACAGCGACGGCATTGGTGAGAGGCTTCTGGGTCATTATGCCGCGCTAGCGCACTGACCAACTGAGCCATGGAGGCCCCTGGCATGGATTCTAATGTTGAAGGTTAATTCAGGCTACTTCATGTTTCAAAACCAGTGACCTAAAAGTCAGGCTGCCCAGTTTCCTCGCACCATAGTGTTGGTCAACGTAGTATAAGTGAAATATTCTTGAGTATGACGTAAAACACCAATCAAATAAATGAAAGTCAGGCTTCTAAAGTACATGTGCACTGACAATTAAAACAATGACAATACAAAAACAAGTCTTCATAAAATGACACCATTTATAGATGGTAAACATGTACATGTAGACGAGCAGTAGGGTTTACAGAGTGTATACACTGCCAGCTCTGATGATCACACAGGACACTGTGGAGAATTTATTTATTTGTTTCAATGGGTCTAATACTCTACTATAGAATATCCTGCACATACATGTATGACAGACATCAGCTTTATGGGTAGAGGAAATCAGGATGCCTCAGCTGAGAACATGTAATTAGAGATGTTACTTGAAAGTGCTTTTTGTAAAGGTATTGACAGTATAAAGATTTGCACTTCCTGGGTTCAGAGCTAAGGTTTTTAGGGCTTTTGAGACCACTTAGGATAAAAGCTGTGTTAGTGCATCCTTGCTATTTGTATAATGAATAAGCTCCTGTGAACAATTCCACAAAGCCATTTCTGACTTTCTGCCAAAATAAGAAATACGATCTTTCAGCTTGTGTTTTGGGTTTTATCAATTATTATTTTGTCCACCTCACTAATGTTAACATTAGACAAATGTGCCCAAATTTCAAAAAAAAAACGAATCATCTTAAATTTTGACTCAAGTCAGAAATGGTTTGTGGAATCGGCCCCCGTTTCATAAAGTGGACCTTGCGCTACATGTGTATAACTATGATGGTACGATGTAGCTTCTGTCGTTCTGAACACTTCAGGGCCCAGGGTTTTACACATAGTTTAGCTGATTCTGCTGCTGACATTTAAGCTGGCTATCCTAATATACATATCATATACAATCTATAGTGCCAGGGAAACCATTTTATATAACACATGTCATAAATTGTCTATATCTAATATGATGATGATGATGATGATACTATGTACATGATACAGCTATGATAATAAATGTACATGAAGAGCATGTGCCTCATATTTATAATGTCATCAGTCAAAATATCATGCTAACACTACATCAGCATTATTTGTCCAAAGCAGCATTACCAACAAGTTTCTTAATTACTCTGTTGAAAATCACATGAAATATTTTATTAAAATGAAATTTAGAATATATTCAGAGATAACTAATAATTACAGCTAACTTATAACAGTTAGACTGAATTAAAGACTTGTACATGTCATATCTTTTCTCTTGGCCTGACTTGGAAGAAACCTTCGAGTTCAATTATCATCCAAAAGACATAATTCAATAAAAAAAAAACAAGTAACACAACCGATAATAATTCCCACTTTTACAGGAACTTACATCTAAATAAGTCACTAATACTGTGATCAAGATGTGCCAGCTCACCTAAACTGCACTCTGAACAGGGCTGGTAGGAGTTACCTCCCTCTCACAAGTCCATGCCTCTTGAACACCATGGAGCCAATCAGGATTACCTTTAACAAGAGAGCAGCGACAGACACGTTAATGATTTATTTGATCTGGTCATAACTTAATGTCATACTCAATAATTTCTCCATGATTTTGATAAACCACCAAGTAACAGACAAAGTATCCCACATGTGATGTACAGATTTGTGCGTCACATTTGATTTATAAAAGCAAGTACATGGTCTACAATGAAGACACAACTGAGCAACAATTCCAGGCCTCGTAAACACTGAGAGCATTTTCCCAGGTGAGGAGTGAACCGTTTAACATTAACTGTATTTGTAGGTTTTGTACATTAACATTCTGTCAGGCAGCGGCACACCTGTGACAGAAAACAGGTGCATACAGGTGCATGTACCCTAATTCCTCAACCTTTTCACATATGAAAGAGCAACTAAGAGCAATTTATGCATTTTTTATTTGATTTTGAGACTTTTGAGGTTGGATTGACCTATGTCATGGCCTCACAAAAAGTGTAATCAGTGATAAAAAAGTTTACACAGAATAATGCCTTCAGAATATGTTTGAATGAACACCTTGCAAACATGAGAAAAGGCTGAAGAATTACAGTAGGTCTGTTTATGTGTATACATTTTTTACATAAAGAATCTGATATCTACATTAAATGTACATGATGGAAAAATTTGAATGCAAATTTCACAATGTACTGTAACTGGCATAGTATTGGTTTGTTTGACGATTATCATGACCCACTGTGAACAGCCTTAATGAATTTGACTTTATTTGATTGATGTTTTACGCCGTACTCAAGAATATTTCACTTATACACAGGCAGGCAGTATTACGGAGGGGCAACCGGGCAGACACCAGGGGAAACCCACGACCATCCGCTGGTTGCTGCAAGACCTTACCACATACAGACGGAGAGGAAGCCAGCATGAGCTGGACTTGAACTCATAGTGACCGCATTGGTGAGATCCTCCTGAGTCATTACTGAGCCACGGAGGCCCCCTAAATGAATCTGTTACTGTATTCCTTGTTTGTTCACATTCATTTTGTTACTGTATTATCAAGAAATATTAACGTGAACAGGAATATTTCCTTCTTTTTTTTTTTAAGTATACTACCTATGTAATCCAATTTAGCTATTTTTAACTTTATTGCATGTTTGTCTGTGTGTAAATCAGTTTAAAGTAATTACATATAATTGTGACTGAATGACAGAACAAATAATAATAAACAAACAAGCAGAACTGAAAAGTGCTTAATTTAAGAATCTCATATTGGCTATATGACATAATAGTTATGCCTCTGAATGCTACTGGAGCAATAAAACTTTCAATGACTTCATAATCTTTCACCATTAAAATTTCCAATCTGCACACATTTCATTATAACACAGTAAAAATTTACATCAATAAGAGCAAATTTTGTACATGTATGTTATCGTATACTGTGATTTAAAACAAGAATGATAACATCACATGTTGAAAGTAGGTCGAAGCACCCTCCTAAAAAACGAAGCTCAGTTACAGCTCTGTTTCCATAATGCTTACATACTTAACAACGCCTTGCCGCAGAGGAAAACATTGGAAAGTAAATATACATCGTTAATGTGCCAACCTTTATGTCCAATCAATGGCATTAAAATGGTAATTAAGTTTGTAGAAATGTATCATGTGGGTTGCTTTACAATCCTTTACTCTATGTTAATGAGATCTGACATAAATGTACATGTACTGTGTTCTAAAATCCATAGATGTCCTCTTGAAACGGTTTATAAGCAGCCCTGAGCTTGTTGGTGCAGGACTGTTGAATTTCTCACTTCTAAACTGAGCTTCAACTGTGACTCACACAGCTGGGTGGGACTAAGTACGTGTACATGTACATGTGTATGAGAAAGTCTGAAGATTTAATCCGATGTTGCACACATGCATCTAAACTTCTGCTGTGCTTGTACATCAAAGAAACAGGCCAAAAATTAGTGAATCAATCATTATGATTTGGTCACACTTTCTTTGTCTGGAACCAACTCTCTAATAAAGGCTCCTTAAAGAAAATGTCCCGAGCTGCATGTATACTGCTGCCTTTTACTTTCCTGTGTACACACCAATTTGCTGCACAAGTCACATTCTTTACATTTTTACGGTAAATGGAATTGTGATAATTCTTCCTGTCAAATTATGATCAATAAGGGTCTGTATATTAAACTGATAAGCGTCTGAAGGATGGCAATATGAGTGGAATAATGACGACACCGGGGTGAATAATAAAGCTATTTGACACCTGTGTCTGATAGGGATCCATAACACTGGCGGCTCCTTTCACAGGATGCACTTTCAGACAGACCTCTTTTAGCATTTTGTTCCCTGTGCATTTAACACTTCCTCACAGCAGTACAGTGTATTTCTGTGCAATATTAAAGACATAAAATGCATAAAGTCGGCAAAATTAATCTTGGGAGTGCTCTGCAATTTGCATGAACACATATGCCTTTTATTGCTGCTTAGCACGATTAGGCAGGTGTTGCACTAGATTAAATAAAACACTCTTTTCAGCTCCAAACCATTGACGGTATAATTATTTATGTATGCGATTGTTGTTTACACCATTCTCAGAATATTTCACTTATACAATGGCCATCAGTTTCATACGTAGAGGAAACCGGAGTACCCACCAACAATCTTATGAAAATTACTGACAAACATCGTCACATGTGCTTTCCAGATATGCACACTATGCAGTGTATTAGTGGAAAACAAATACCAAACAGCCACACAAGTGTCATCAACCATTTCTTACCCTAGTTCTTCAACCTTTTCAACCACCTCTGCCACCAATATTTTGAACCATTTGAGAAGACTAAGTAGAGAAATACTTGCAGAGTTTTATGAAGCTTGCATCTTAATAAGTGACACAAACAAATCATTTCAGACCCACAGTTAGCAGTTTAAAAAAACCTTTATTCGATTCACTGTCCTTCTCTGCAAAACAACACTGTAAATATTTTCATTAGCATGTCGCATCATATTCACTGAACAATGCTTCTGATTGCAGGATGAATTTTTGCCTTCCACACATCAAAGAGTAACTATATAATCAGAAACCTTTGTTAGCCTCATAATTCTTACCCCGAAAGGAAGTTTCCAAGACTCTAACATTCCGCCAACATTTAATTCTAATGGTATGAATTTTACAAAGAACTTAATTGACTGACTTAAGTGACGTCAGACAAGGGACCTTGTTTTGTTGCCTTTCATACCCAATATTATTAGTCATAATTCCTGAACAAATAACATTCATGTCTACGGTGCTATTTGTATTTAATGTAGTGAAAATCACAAAAAATAAATCAAATCAAAAAGATATATGAAATGAACACCCGCCATTTATGGCTAGGACACTCATCCCCCATGCCTTTCATAAATCCTGGCTAGGGGTCTGGTGACAACAGGTGAATTCACAGATTTCCATTTGTCATTTGTGCCTCAAATGCTAAGGACCTTCTACTGACTGCTATTTTGAACAATGACTAATTAACAAAGTATCAATGCCTACATGTATCTGGCCTCGTCTTAGAGGATTACACAATGTACATTTTCATGTGAACAAAACCTTTTCAGTCGTTTCCAGTTTTACTCCATGTTAACTTATGTCATGCATGAAAACATCACATCATGCATTTAGTGTTGACATTTATGCTACCGCAAGTGTAAATGTAACAATACTATACATGTGTTATTTAGACCACAGTAACAAACCCTAGAATCCTCAAAAAATTCTACCAGTCATGTACATGTATAACCTATGATGTATTTGGGAATATAATTCAAATATTTTGAAGGCTACAATGTATTTCTCGGGTAAGGGACACGTACATATAAGACATTATAAAATATAACGAGCTCACACAAATTCTTCCCATAACCATGTATCAGTTGAGCATGCACAAGTGATAAGAATAGGTACATCTAAGACACATGCAGTCACTGGATGCTGACTGCAAGACCTTAGTAAGACTACACATATGCAGCAATGATATTCAGCTCTTCCCAGACGATTCCTAGATAAACTGAGTTCTTATGTCAGCAAGATTCATCTCCCCTTACTCTTGATGTGCCAGCTTTACATGTATCATTCATTAGATGTACTGATATACATAGTACATATACCTGTATAAGAAAGTGAAAGTATTAAAAAAAAAATCTACACTGCAGTGGATGTAGGTGTACATACACCAGCCCATCCTAGAGTACATTTACATGCAAATACCCTCCCAATAGCAACCAGTGTTCATGTTACTGAAAGGCCAGTAACATGAATTTCATTTCAAAGAGGAGAACGTTCAATGTTTCAGGAGGTATCTTACTAAATTGTGTCTCAATTCAAATTAGTATAATTTATGATCAAATTAATTGCTTGGAAAATCCCCATGAGATTCTCATAAAGTAACTACTTTGGATTTTCCACAGAGATACATGTACCTGTAAGTATGTGAAGTCTATAAGATGTTATTTTGGGCACGTGATGTTAGAGAGACAAATCTGCCATATGCAGATGACGTCTGACAATCCAAAATAAAGCATGCACAGCCCAGTGCATGCACATTTCAGCAGACTCACCACTAAATACATGTACTTGTGTATAAGTTTTAGTTTAATGGGTCTTTCCAAACAAAATCCTGTCATCTCAAAGCAAAATTAGAATTGCAGACATTTTTACCCTTTCAGTTTGTAACATTTGAAGCTTTGGATAGCCAGTCACTTGTACATGTATGTATATTTATCTTTTTTGAATTTGTAAAATTTTAGCATAACACAAATAAAACTAAATTGAAAATAATCATTAAATTGGTTACAACAACATGCATATGTCTATTCATGTGTATAACAAATGTAGTTATATCAAAACATCAAATGAAAAGCCAATGTGTTTATCAGGTATGAAGAGCCCGGGGAAAACCACGACCATCCGCAGGTTGCCCAGTAACCTTCCCACCCCTCACAAATTAAAGGTTTAATTAAATACTAATACATCTGCATGCAAACTTGTACATGTCAAGTCTACCTCACTCAAGATTACAGCACTCTGACTGATAGCCTCTCACAACTAAATGGCTTAATGTGTTGTTTTGTCAACCCTGGCCACACACTACAGTGTTCACAGTAGGAGCTGTCTTATCTGTGTTTGTCCATGGGATTTAGAGAGTTGTCTTATCTGTAAGATGTGTATGCAGCTGTCAGCTAGACAACCCCCTGGGTTGCAGAGGTTAGTGAATCAGCAATCCTTCACATCCACCCCTGGTTACAACAACCTCCTACCCTAAACCCTCAACAAATACAGAATGCCCTGAAGCCAAAATTAACAAAACGTTCATTTCATGTACACAAAGAGAGGTATGCTTTTCTTTTAAGTTAGCTGTTGATTTGATTATTCTTTTTGTTTTGTTTTTAAATTCACTGGGTTTGTACTAAAATTGATTTTTACTTTGAAAGATACAAGTAACAGGTTTCATGTTTTTATTACTTACACGTTTTGTTTATTTATGTCAAGACATTTGTACCAATATTGTGACGTCATATCACAATGATTTATCTTCTATGTATACATGTACCACAACTGTATGCTCATTATAAGCTTCAACCAAGACAATCCCACTACTCTCTATCCTAATTCACCTAGCACCTCAGCCTGAGACTGAACTAGGCCATTTTCAACAAAGCTGCTATAAAAATAGTCTGAAATTCTACCCAAAAAGGCTGAAACAAAACAGTGTAAGCCAAGCAATTTTAACCTTTACCAATGTAATCTTACCACAACAGCACAAAGCTTTTGACCTAAAATTTCATCCGTGGCTACTGCTTTATGCAAACATGTATATAACTACTGTTATATTAATACTGTGACTTTGTGATTTACATGTAATGTAACTGCCCACATCAGATGTTTAATGCTGGCTGTATACTTTAGTATTTTTCAATTATACAACAGTGGTCAGGTCTATGGTAAGAGGAACCGAGAGGATCACCCCCTATCCTACATGCACATATAGCCCGAGACCTCGGTCTAAGGGTGGGGACCGCTAGCCACCCTTAGCCCAAGAGTTGTCTGCGCCTGATTTCAGTATATTGCTAATGAAGTGCTACCCCCTCGTTCAATTCCGATGCTTGCGCTTTAGATTCGTCCTAAATACACATAAAGCACAGGAATTCTGAAAGCTAACATATTTATGCACATCTTGCCACAATCGCTACTTGCCTTTACATCCCCATTCTCCTGTAAATCTTCGCCTTTACATCCCCATTCTCCTGTAAATCTTAACCTTTACATCCCCATTCTCCTGTAAATCTTCGCCGAAGTCGAAAATACTATTAACTTCAGCAGGTCGCCACGCGCTGCCGTGTTTTTAATATCTGGGTCAGCGAGGCGCACATACGCAGCAGCAGGTGACCTTTCCTTGACTTGGCATCTCAACATTTACACTGATACTAGAAGTCATCTATGCCTTCAATCAAACACGTCATAGGACATGGACAAAGATTTAATTTTAGCTGCTTATTCCAGGGTTAATCAGAAGTGTGACATACCAGATGTTTTGAAAAGACCATGCAATCATGGTGATACTTTCCAAAACAAGTGTATTTTGTCTTCTCTCAACTGTGTTTGGGAAAACTAACTGTTTCATTCCCCCACCACTTATTTTGGACAATGTAGGTATGATTATCCCTTATAATTTATACACGCCTGAATAGTGGATATCTCTCCCTTACCACGTGGTAACAGAATATAATATGCAAGTTTTTTCTACTTTTTTTCTGTTTACATGCCGTATCAACTTTTCTTCCTTTCCCAAGTGGGCTCTTCGCTGGTGTCCACAACATACTGGTTGTCTTTCTTTCTAATTCGATGTATCCCCCTTATTCCATCCTTTCCAGACATTGAAATTCTGACAACTTGCCAACTGTTGCTTTCAAGCCAGGGCACATTGATTGTCCTGCACGATGTCGTTTCTGGACTTCTGGCGTACATGCCACATCCTTCGGCAAAAAACTATCAAGGCCTTCACGCAACGTAATGCCTGTGGTACCCAATTTTGAATGGAAAGGATGCCGAAAATAACCCCGCCTTTTCACTGCGAATTTAATCTGACAGTTTGCACAAACTGTGGGGTCCGTCATTCTGCACCACAGCCTTCTGTCAAAGTCGCGCCTTCGCAGTCACATGGCTTTCTGTCTGTCAGACCTGACTGCCAGCTGATCAAATCATAGTGACGTAATGAAGGATGCACATGCATGGGGAGCAATAACACGGTTTAGTAGGTCAGAATGTCGACACAGCATGTCAGCGCAAGTCACAACTGTGAATTATCATGGATTGACTGGTCGTAAAGGCTACCGAATGTGGAAAAACTTGGCAGAGGAACAGAGGATGACTTGGTGAACATAATTCATTGGGGTTTGCCCCGTTATAGCATGTATTGGTTCATTTTGCTCGGATTTTTCTTGCGCGTAGTTTATCCGTGCGAGGCTTTCTTACATTCCACTATTTTAACCTGGATGACTCCTCAGCTATGATCTACATCCAGCCCTGTATTAAAAGATCACAGCAGAGATCCTTGGCTAATGCACATGTACTTGGGAAACCCGTAGACTTTCATGTACATGTAATCAGGGTGACAACTTCATTGTAATTGTTAAAACCCACAAGTAACATACAAAGTTAATCATCGCTCCACATCACCTGATCGTAAATTTGACGCAACAAAACAGCTGCCACGTGCATGTATGTTGTACAGGTTTTGAAAAAAAAGCTAGTGTGTTGCCTGAGTAAACCATGCACATGATCAGTGGTACACCATTTGTCTACAGATAGTATATGTGACGTAAATTCTGACCGCTAGGCCAGATACAAACAATGTCACAATACACATCATTATCAGACAACTGCTGCGCAATATAAACACTCAGTGTCAATACATGCTACATACATGCTAGTTAACAGTGGATATGACAGGTTACAGCACTGAGAGAAGTAGTTGTGAGCAGATGATGCAAACTTCAGCTTTAACAGTGTCCTTCATTGCAGCCATGAACATTACAACCATGGACATTACAACATTAACCATTAAGATTATGCTTAACATTACCACACTGATCATCAAGCACAGTTTGGTTGTAAACTGTACTGCACACAAATTATATGATGAGCATCCAGCACAGTTTGTGTAGTATGCAAATATTATAACCTCATCCAGTTCAGATTGGTTGATCACAAATTTAAACATGATCCAGTGCCATTTAGGTGGAAACACAATGTAACACCATCCAGTGCAGTTTAGGTCGGCACACATTATAACCTCGCAGAGTGTAGTATTGGTGGGCACACATTGTAACATCATCCAGTAGAGAGTGGGTGGGCAGACTTACACAGTACAGCTTAAAACACCATCCAAATAAATATATACAGTACATATACTTTAAGAGTATAAACCTGTAAGACAACATGCACACTCATGTCATCGCGGTACATTACTCGTTAATATTTCATATATGACTTTTTTGTCATAGTAAGATGATTTTCCTGCTCTCAATACTTGTGTGGCTTTGAAGATGCTTAGGTGACTCTTTGCGAATCAAGTCTAATGTTTGTCTTTAGTTCCAACAACATGGTGGGCACACCTTTGTGCACATCACATTTGAAAGTACACAGTTTATGTACATCTACCTGTACACAACGGCCAAACTTTGTTACTTTAATACCGAGTTCCCAAGATGCCACATATATGTTTGTTCACATCTACTGGCATTTTCTTATGCACATGTATCAAAAGCAGTTATTCTGAAACATAAATGCAAAGCTTGCCTGCAACAGTATCCAACAACATTTTATACGTCTTATTTATAGCTATCTTATTCATATTCTATCATGTGGTCAGCTGACAATGTGATCTTCAAGGAGAAGTCTTCGTTACCAGGCCTTATATAAGCCCTACCAACCGTCATTCCCCTGTCTATTTCTATCTCGGGGCAGTGTGTTCAGTACACTACCAGGTAAGTTCAGTCACGACATACCATGTCTCAGCATCCCCAACGAGTGGACAATGCTCGCAAACAACGGCCAGCCAGGGCTCACAAGCTAGTGATCAAGACTTTTCAGAATCGGAAGATTCATTTCCCTTATTCCAGGGGTTTGACGCAGATGGAGTACCTATAATGTTGTTTCCTACTGTAAGTGCCACCGGCGCTAATGAACCAAAAGCTAACAATGGTACCACCAGTACTAGCAAGGAAAATCAGCGTGCCACTGGCAAAAAATCTGGAGAAGGAAAAGCAGAAAGAGAAAGCCAAAGCGGTGTCAAACACACCACATTTTCCCCTATGAAAAAAATGGGGGAAGCCGACGTGCTTTCCTTGCGTACTACTTTAGACATTGCTTCCTTACACTCACAACTAAATCAGCTGATTGCAAACACGTACTCTGTTGGTAACCAGAGTTTCGATGATAAAATTGTAGGCGACGTTTCAAAATACTTCGAAGATTTTGATGATCTTTACAGTGATACACTTGATTTACACATCGAAGCGTGAATCAGCAATTGACACTGAGGCTACTACCAGCGGCTGTTTGCCAGTCACATGTACCACTACCAGAGTGGTACCTATCAATAACATCATGGCAGATACTGAGGGGTTTGTTGTAGCCAACATTTTTATTTCAACAGAAACCAAAGGCAACATTTTGCCAGAGAAATTAGCCACATTCGTAGGGCAAGCTTGCATTCACAAAACAGATGTTGAACAAATTATGCAAAAACATGCCATTCCATCAAATTATCCTGTGTTATTGCCGCCACGAGTAAACTTATATAATATGTTTACTCGTGAAATATGGAACACCTTAAATGCGGGGGGTGAAATCACGGGATGTGTTTCCCTTCAAAAATTGCAGGTGTTACTCGATTATGACAGAAACATGCAGTTGATATCCAAACGTGTCGGCCCTTAGCTTCCAAGTCATTATCTCTACCATGCCATTCATATTTTGATGTGTCAATCGCACGACGGCAGGTGTTCAAATCGTCCCTGGCCAAAAGGTATACCGCCCTGTGCACTCCTGACGTGTCCACTACACACAGCTTTTCTGGCGACAAAATCAAAGAACAGGTGTCTGAGATAGAAAACATTGCAAGAGTGAGTAAGAGGACGGAATTACTTTCCCGTCACCCCTAAATGGCAATGGGCCTCATATGGAAGAGGCGGATTTGTCCTCTACAATTGAGGCTGACAACGAGGGGCCAAGCCGGGATGTTTCGGCCACCCAGGTAGCAAGCTACGCCTATGCCCAAGCAAGTAGCTGCAGCCAAACCTTCCCAGCAGCCAAAGAAACACCCGGTAAAGTTCTCAGGAAATAAAGGTAAGGCAAGTTTTTGCAGGTGCCATTAGTAATAATATTTCTCATTGGAAATCAATTACAAATGATCCATGGGTATTACAAAACGTTACTGGACATAAAATTGAGTTTTCTGAGGTCCCGGTACAGAGAGTGGCACCAGTTCCTATTTCATTCTCTGAAAGTGAGAAAGAACGCCGCCCAAAGAGTTCAAACTTTACGTTCCTTAACGATTTTCGGCATGTCTTTATCCTCTAATTAGTAAATTTTAGGGTTTATTGTTACTACTTTGCTCAAAACAACTCAACAGAGTCGACCAACACAGGTAATATTCATGTTTTTCTAGATAGTGCTTTGAGCATAATGAACACTTTGCTATCATATCTAGAACGCACAAAAGCAAAACATTGTTGTGATCAGTTGTTATTGTCAAGACTTTCAAACCAGTCTGTACAGCGACCTTTTCTAGATGGTTGTGTGAGGTACTTCAAGCCTCTTCAATTGATAAATAAATGTTCAAAGCCCACTCATTTCGGGGAGCTTCGTCTTCACAAGCTTACCAAAAGGGGTTATCTGTGTGTGAAATTATGAAGGCAGCCGACTCGTCCTCATATAGGACTTCTCACGATTTTTATCATAAGCCATTAATGCCATCTGGAAGGCAATTTACCTCTGTTTTGACTGCAGAGTGAATAGTTCAACACATCCTCAAATGTAGGTTTTCAGTAAAGTTCTCTATTCTCTGGTTCTGCTGTCATTTCTTTGAATATGCATGATGACCCCGAAATAGGCCGAGGCCATATGAAAAAGAATCCCCCCTCTCATCCCTGTATCTCGTAGAGATGTGCAGGATGAGAGGGATTCTTTGACTATAAAAGGTCAAGGCCTTGAAGGGGTCATACCCACCCCAGGTGTGGCCGTGGCACAAAAATAAGTTTGTGTATACTTGGCCTCCCTTGATCTATAACTGCCAACAGTCACATTTCGGTTTTAAAAAAAAGGACAGGGGAATGATGGTTGGTAGGGCTTACATAAGGCCTGGTAACAAAGACTTCTCGTTGAAGATCACGTGTCAGCTGACTGCACAATAGAAAATGCATGATGACCCCTCCAGGCCTTGACCTTTTATACTCAAAGAATCCCTCTCATCCCTCTACGAGATGCTGGGATAAGAGGGGGGATTATTTATTACACACAAGAACCATCAGAACAAAACATATCCTTCAAACTCAATACTATTACTCTTTAAAAAGAACTGTTGCAATGCAACCAAAACAACCCCTTAAAATGCTTCCACAACCATACAAGTGCCTGTACTTGACACTAGTTTAGCTCATTAAAATGAACACAGAACAAATACTTTCAATTTTACCTCTCTCTCTGCAGTAAACCTTACAATGTGCAAACTCATTATAGCACAGATTTAACCAGGCTTTGAAATCAGGGTGTCTCAAGACGACTTCTCCTAATTTCCCTATTTCTCCCATGTTAATTTCATCAGAATACAATGTCTCAAAGACATTGAGACACCCCCATGCTGAGAACTTGTGTGTATCCCTTTGGCGAATTAATGTGAATAACACATATGCATGTCTATGTGTCCAAACATCAAGTAGTGATATTTGCCATTGTCCATTGATAGCAGAGTCATGTCCTTTTTGACAGACAACTGCACAAGAGTGCTACAACCTTGATCCTAGAATGCTCCCAACCGAGTCCCCTTTACTAGAGCAAAGGGCAGAATGTTGGGGGTGTAGAGGAAGCTAAGGCACTTGTGCTGTTATATTAGCCCTCTGTAGTACTCCTTAACAAGCCATTAATTACATCATGTTTCCTGAGGCAGCCACCATTAAATGACCCAAATCCATGGCTACACCCAGCTGTCAGATAACTTAACAAACAGATGAGGGAGTTTATGCAATTGTATGAATTAGGATCAAATACAATAGCACTTCTACATCTTTGTAAGTGCGCTGGTAAACAGGCCTTTTTTAAGTTGTGCAAAATAGTGTCTTTGACACAAAATTTCATGAAAGTTACTCATTTTACCTAATTCTCAGTTTTATGGATTTTAGTAGGTGCTTTGAGATTTGTTTGGAAGCTACATGTAGGCTGATATCCCACGTGGAAAATGTACATGTAGGTTTCAGCACAAAGGTAATACATGTACTTGCCCCTAAAACTTTCCCTCCTGGGCAAATTTTTGGAATAGTACAAATACAAAAAATATTGTAGTACACTGTATTATGAATCCATGCCATTTAATCTAATTTGTCACTCTACATGCATTTCTCACCAATAATAAATTGCATACACGTGCTATGAGTGGCTTACATGGAACAGCCTTGACCTTGAGAGGCTGAGTCAAGAATGAGTTTACCTCACTGATCTCAATGATAACATTACAGGTGCATGTTGACTTACATGTACATACATGTAAACATCCATGTATTTACATATATACATGTACTTCCTTATGTGACAAGCTGATGTACATGTACAACCATCACAATTCAGGCTTTAACCTTTTCAAAATCATAAATTTCCATCACAACATTTTACAACATTTCAAAAGCAACAGCAAAGTTACCATACAGAGCACAAAAGGGAAGTGGTATCAGTTTACCATCGATGACAACTGTTATGGTGTATATGTATCTCCTATGTAACACGTGCATGTGTTCAAAACACACGGCGTACACTGCAGAGATCATTCCTCGTTAATGCACAACCAGGCATTGATAGCTTTCTACTGTGTACGTATGAGACGGGCACGGAAGAGTTTCAGTGCAAAACAGTGGCACATAAATACCTGTTGTCCTCAATTACACCTAACCTGTCGATGTCAATTAAATACTCATGAACAAGCAATAATTGTATTAATCATCACAGTAAAACACTGTTTTCAGGTAGGGTTATCATACCTGGGCAGATTAAGTACACCCCAATCACCATCAGTATGAATATATTTTTATGGATCACTGCTTCAGGACAGGAGCCAAATCATTAGTGTACATACTTATATATATAATATATATCACAAAGCCAACATAGCCCAATGCACTATTAGTAGATCAGATATGTTAGAGCCATATTTAATACCCTATGTAGAGAAGAATACCAATGCCGTGGGTGAGACATGCAGGCAAAAGCAGATGGCATTATAAGCAATATCAAAATGCCTTCCTTCACATCAAAGAGACATGGTGAATGGTAAAATCTGCTTGGTTTACCAAAATGTTCTGGTCTGTTCTTCACAAACAATCCTGATTTTCGATTAAGTACAGTATGTGAAAGGTTCTTCAAGACAGTCTACAACACTAACCAATTAAAGAAACATGTTTATATACCAAAGATTTTCAAGAAAAAATCATGCACTTTGTGGAAATATCTGTGCTGATATTATCCATCTTCATTCATTCAAATGGCGGGCAGATGAGTCCATAAAATCTTATATGTGACCAGCAATAGGCTCGAAACCAAAATGATATATTGTTCATAACTGCATTATTAAATAAATGTAGTTGTACATGTACCTTAACATTTCAGACATTAACTGCTCGTATGATGAGTACATGCATGTACATTTATATATTTTCTGCTATATTTTATGGGAACATTAATTTTAAACAGACTTGAGATTAACACATTTAGACTTAAATAATTCGATATCATTAATTATGAATTCCAATTTTGAACAAATATGCTAGCTGAAGTTAAAAAGGTACATGCACATGTATGTGAAACAATTCTTTCCCACATTCAGATGTTTTAGACAAGATACATGTAAAAATTTGTACTAAATGCAATGTACTTGCCTCAGGTAGGAGAATGGACAAACTACTTACATATGAGCACACAGTATGAGTACATTAGTCAGTGAATGAGCCAGCTTATCAGATTTATGCTGCAGACTACAGGCATGTAGGCTGGAGATAACTCAAAAAACATCTTTCAATCACGACAACATTGATTATCAGTTAAGATTGTCTGGGGATGGCCAGTATGAATATGTGAAAGATAACTGTCTTATTTACATGGCACATTATCAATAAGTACCAGATTAAACAGCTGTTGGCTTCACGTGTCCTACCTTGGGCTTGTCTTATTAAAATTCAAGCAGGTAACACAGGTAATAATTGGTTACAATACACGATTTCTTAAAGTCTACATGTACAAGCTTCGTCCCAACTAACTAAGACAAGTTTAATAAGGCAATCTACTGAAGACCACCTGGCCCCAACAATCAACAACATATAAATATTTGACGGGGTGGAAATTTTATGACTATTTTAAAAAGAGAAGAGAATAGGACAAGTAATTTTCCAGCATCACAAAAATTCATGCAGCTAGCCTAGGTCGAACAGTAGAAGAAATAATTTCAGAACTACAACCTTTGTCTTGATCTGTCCTCTAAATTAACATTCTGATCAGAATGCCAATCTTCATCGAGATATATGTTCATATGTTCAAGCAAAGTATACATGTGAGTACTTTATAGTCGTAACATGTATAAGAACTGAAACATGACTTTGAACTAAGAGAAAACAAAAAAAACCTTACTGGAATTATTCACTTCATAAAACCATGGTTTATAGGAAACAATTAAAATGTGCTGTGGAGATAAATGTACATACATGTAGATATAGAGCAATTGACCTTTTTGGTACCTGAGCATCACAGCGAAACAAAACATCAACACAGAACTGTGAGTCATCACAATCGAACTGTAACAGTCATGTCTAGAGTTTGTAGTTGTTACCGCGTATGTTAACATCATTAACTTTCTTTGTTTACTGTAATAATGAGCTTGCAGACGAAAAGGTAAGGTTTTGTTTTTTTTCACAAGCATCAAGCAAAGGTCTAGATATCCGTATACAGTGTACAGGTATTTATCCACATTGACTTTATGTCAAAACCACAGGCCACCTACACGGTGAACCAGATGGTCAATAAAATGGTCAGTGAAATGATACACAGAGGAGAGTTAAATGTACATTTAGGTAAGGCCAGATGGTCAGCTGTGCATTATATTGACCACTCCAGGTGACCACATGGAGCCACTGACCATCTTGGTCTTTCTTTATTTCACATGTATATTCAAGCAGGCATCTAAAAAAAAAAAAATAAATGTTATACACTCAATGGAGTGTAAACCAACACCTAAAAAGTCGGTTTACATGTAAGTGATGTACTCTCGAGTTCTTTTCTACACATCAGTGTTTCTGTACAGCTGTGCTCATAGCGCAAGAAAATGTTTTCAAGCACTGCAGCTTAACGTGAGGGAATGATGTATCTTGGAAGAGCTTGGAAACGGCTTGCATAGCTTGGAAATCCCCATCGACAAGTAGGTTAACCTCAAAGGAAAACTTGCACAAAGGGATTATAAGTTTGTTTACATTGTATGTGGATGGTAATGACAGCTAACACAAGCATATAACATGTACACAAATGTGGTTTTACTGATAGACTAAATAGCAGTTTGTAATATTGAATCCCACTCATGGATTATGATATATTAAACATGTTATGATGTACATGTACATCTACATGCATACATGACCACATGTATATCACATGAAAACTGACAAAATTACAAGCTTCCAGAACTGAACTCATGAATTACATATTACTGTTAAGTAAGGGAATATCTCTTTTCGCATCTTCCCCATGTTTATTTAAACATAGGGAGGTCCAAAAAACCTTGGCCTAGCTTAACAGCCATCAGAGGTTGTAAATACTTGATACCCTTTAAAATGTAGGAAGCAGAAACTAAGTAACTGGAGAGCAGAAAACAGGATCTGAAATTTAACACTGCCCCCTACTTGGTGAAATAAATTAAAACAAAATAGCATCCAGGGAGTCAGCTCTCAGAACTACTATAGTTGGCAAAAACCTTTCCAATTCCAGATGGGGATTGCTTTTACATGTAGCTGGGGATCATAGGAGAGGCAGCACTTGGGCCCTTCAAATTCCCATTAGCATACCATACTGTTAGGATCTGCCTCACCTCCCTCCCCCCTTGCCCCCCCCCCCTCCCGTCACATCCAATTGTTAACCAGGTATCCCCACCCACACACTGCATTTTTTTCGTCACATACACAATCTGCCTTCTTTTCCTGTCACAATTTTAGAACTATGTCCTTTTCACAAGTACTTTCAGACTCTAGATCTAACACTGTAACATATATGTATACCAGAGGAATGCCAAACCTTCATTTCTGCTGTAGCAGTCTTACTTTGACTGTCCAAAAACACAAACACTGCTGCTACAACAACTGCTATCCCACTGAATCGGAGCACAGTCATATCTTCTGGATAATACAGCGTATATTTACCTTTACATATCCACCATGCTCCAGAGGTGTGTCAAAGTGAACAGTCTCATAAACTACATGTGACCCTTTACCAGACCTCACATGTTGTACGTACCCACCTGTACATGTGTCTTACACACAGTGTTTGTTCAATAGTCAACGTCCAGTATCAATATGTACAGTGTATGCCTGTCTGGGCTTCATAAACAGAGAGCAAAAACTCAAATGGACCGTGGAGACAAAATAATGCCTGAAGAGTTTGTAAACACATGCTGGCTACGGCATCCTTATCACACAGCTTATCTGGTTAACAGATCACTCAAACTATCACAGGTGAACACCTTGATGTTTTTTCGCCATAAAGGAGTGTCAGGTGGGTAAGCATGCTTGTCATTGGCCTAAGATTATACCCATGAGGTAAACACAGTACCACTGTCACCAAAGGAACATGCGTAATCTCTGAGGAATACAAGAATGTATGAACAATGAACTGTAGCCATAATGATCTGTGCAAACTGTAGGCAACTGATATGTGTGTACTTGACAGATAAGCTGTTTTGTTAAAAGCCAGAGTAAGGTGCTATAAATGATTACTTCAGTGACAACAATGACAAGTTCAACCACTATTAATACAAAACTGACCTTGCCAAAACACCTGTATACCAGGCATGAACACATACCTGCAAAGCTCATGGTAAAACACATCCCTTTCAGAAATGGTCACAGGTCTCATCAGGCTTAATCGTGCTTCATCGGAATGAATCATCGCATGCCTGGGCCACACACATCAAGCAATAAGCACTGCAGTTCTATAGACAACCAGTGACAGTCAGTGATGGAGGGCTAATTTCAGCATGTGTACACAGCCCTACAACCCTACAGTACCTCTAGGCACAATCACTCTATCTTCATTAGATGAATCATATGCTTGCCACACAACTTTTTGTTTTATATACCATACTTGGTATAATAGTAATAAGAGTCATTGACTGTGTATAGTACTGCCCCAGGTTATTTACCTGGACTTCAATTAAGGGCCTTCATCAAAGTTTTATAGGGTCTCATCCACAGGATGTGATCAGACGCATCCTCAGGGACTTCTAAGTGCTACATGTACCAACACAAATAAATATCCATACTGTTACGGTCAAGGCAATCCCGACCAACAAACAGTTAATCATGATGTTTACTATTTAGTGGGTTTGTCTGATGATCTGTGCAGGTAATGTTTTAGTGACAAAAAGTAAAGATGCATAAAACAGTTGCATAAATAAGGCAAGAACTTTAAAATTCAGTACAAAATGCAGACACAGAACCTGTTCATGGCAGTCGCATTGTGAACATGTTGTTTATGTTCGATATCCCCAAACAGCTGTAATCTGTACTAATCAATGATTCACTGCTACAACCAGCATGTAAGCATTGCAGAGGAAACATCACACAGTTAAAAATGCTGTGACTATGATTAATGCTGTTTCAGTTCCTGAAAATGTTTGCGCTCTCAAACCTGCTCAGTACCCATACTAATCAAGCTGTACTGAAACTAACACTTAAGTACTTTAATCAAAAACATGATGGCTCACCATAAAACAGGTTATTTATTCATTCATTAGATTATAGCTTTATAATACTGCGGTCAGGAATTTTTCACCATGATCAGGTTTATGGATGGAGGAATCTTCAGGATATTTAGCAAGAACACTGCACTGTATTAAAATGTGCAAAAAAAGTGGATATGCACAGTCTAGGTCTACAATACATGTAGAAGATGTATTTGTATACAAACTATTTGTATTCAGAATATTAACACACCAAAACTTTAAATAAGTCACATATACATATATGGCATAAAAATGTAAATCTAAAGAGGAAAGTTAACAATACACTAAGACACCCATATGATGTTACAGATTTCCTATTTCATGGCTTTTCTTACAAGAAGGGTTTAATGTTGTCCACATTCTAGGGATCAATGCGTGCAGCTTAAACCACAAGGTCTTTAGCCATCAGTTATGGCACAGTTGCTAGTAAAGTCACTGTACATGTACTTCAGATTATATATTTAAAACCATAAAAACAGGACACAGCTGCTTTCATACTTCCTCTTCCCAGCACTTCAAGTGATAAATCTAAGTTCATATCTTCATATCACTAACACAAAGGGTGGTAACCTGAAGTTACATGTATGTACATGTACATGTATAAGTACTTATGTTAGCGAGCATAATGAAAGCATTGTCACTAAACTGTGCAGAAACTGATAATGGGAATCTCAACACTTTGCAAACTGTTTCACATGATGTGACAATACCACACATGTGACTGTTACAAGCTGGGCCTGGTACAAATCTCATTCTGGCGTTGTTACACAGTGAGTGCAAATTTTCATGCCCAAAGTACAAACTGTGTGCAAGCTTTACACTCACTGAAGTTTGCCTAAAACTCTCTGCTGCATGTAGGTTTGCCACAATCTTATTAAACTCAGATCCTTTCGCTTTGAACTTGTTATCTCAGTAAAAACATAAGAGTGTGATTTTAACAAGATCAAGTTGTAGACATCACACTGCCTTTGGCTGTAGCATAGTGTGTAAATGTACACATGCATCAAATCAATTAATAATAGGGGAATGAAATGAAAGTTCCAATTAATAATGACTTACGCTTATCGCTGCATGTATGCTTTCATATAGAGACTGGTTAAATAATGATTTAAAAGATAATCAAAGCTTTTGTGTCTGTTGACAATGACATATATTACAATCAAAGCTTACATGTAAATAGCAACTTTTTACTTTACAAGAAAACAGCCCTGAGGAAAGTTTGCGAACAGATGACTTATGTACTGCTTTGGGTGCTCAACAGAAAAGTGTACACGCAGTTGCATATGTATTTAGCTGTCCAAGGAATCTCACCCACAAAATAGATGACATCAGGTCTGATTACATTTATTTGGGCATTTTCCACATAATGACACTGGCTTTGTAACAGTAGGAAGTGTATGTACACCTCAAGTGTACAAAACATGTATTATTGATATATCTGTATCCTCGGGATATAATTTGTTCTTTTGCACAGCATGTCACTCATGCTATAAGGTTATATATATAACCTTTTAAATCTATAAGGTTGGAAATTGTGGAAAGAAGACAGGATTTCAACATAATTCAATCCAGGTGTTACTGAGAGGAAAAGCACAGTGACAAAAAATACGGACTGGTGAGAGAAAAAACTGGATCAGTTTTTTCACTGAGAATCTGACAGAGAGACAGAGACAAAATCATGTAAACACAATTTGTATCTAATTTAGAATTTCCTGTGGCTCCCAGATGTGAACAAGCAGAGTAACTAGGTTGTGCAATATATTCATGTACAAAACACATACAACTGTAACAAGACACTAATGCGATGTGAATGGACACCACCTCAAAACTGAGGCCTTTTTCTTGTATAAACTAACTACTTTAAACGCAAAAAACAAGGACATTTTCGTGAGAAAATTTGAACAATGTTATTTTACTACCTGAATGAACATCAAAATGTGTTGTGAAATACAATTTTCAAGAACATTACTTAAATAAATGTACTTCAAAAAATGTCTGTACATAGACACAGAACTGGTAGGCAACTTGGATTTAATATGGATGTGACTTTTGCTCTATATTGCTTCATAGCAGAGAAAGCCCCGTATGCATGCATGTACATTTATCTAGCGTTCATCGGGATATCAAGAGTGTATGGTCTCAAAGCATACTTTAACATTTCATAGTCTACAACCATAAGGAAGTGAATGTGAAGTACAGTGTATTGGATTTTACATAAAAAAAATTTTTTGGGGACAGGAACACCCACCCATCTGACATTATTTCATACAAGTTCCAAGATGTTAGTTCACAAAAATGAACCTTTTATCATTTTCAGAATTAAAACATAAATTTCATTTGATACCATAGAAAGTGAAACACTTCATATTGTGTATCCAAAGGCCACCGAACACTGACACAACTTCGATTTTAAGGGGGGCCTCCGTGGCTCAGTTGGTTAGTGCGCTACTGCAGCGTAATGACCCAGAAGCCTCTCACCAATGCCGTCGCTGTGAGTTCAAGTCCAGCTCATGCTGGCTTCCTCTCCGGCCATAAGTGGGAAGGTCTGTCGCAACCTGCGGATGGTCATGGATATCCCCCATGCTCTGCCCGGTTCCTTCCCACTATAATGCCGGCCGCCGTCGTATAAGTGAAATATTCTTGAGTAGGGCGTAAAACACCAATCAAATAAACAAATAAATAAATCAATTTCAAGGAAGTTTTCAAACATAGAAAATAACACATCAAACTTCATGTTTCCTCATGTTCCAAGACTGAGATTGTTACATGTGTCAACCAACCATTGTGCCTCTTTATAACAATGGTCACCAGTACTGACAATATATTGGCTTCTCTTCTCTTTTCCTAAAAAGTCATGCAGCTGTTTAGGTGGTTTACAGCAAATTTAATTCAATCATATACCTTTAACAGCAATATTTGTAAAGACATTATAGATTTACTTATTTCATTGGTGTTTTATGCCGTACTCAAGACTATTTCACAGCATTATAGTGGGAGGAAACCGGGCAGAGCCCAGGGGAAACCCGCAACCATCCACAGGTTGCTGACAGACCTTCCCACTGACAGCGAGAGAGGAAGCCAGCATGAGCTGGACTTGAACTCACAGCGGCCGCATTGGTGAGAGGCTCCTGGGTCATTTTGCTGCGCTAGCACACTAAACAACTGAGCCAAGACATTAAAGAAACCATTTATCTGTTTATCTGATTGTTCCTGAATGCCATACTAAACCTTTTTTTTCCCTTATGCCATGGCAATCAGCAATATGGGTGAAGGAAAGCAGAGTGCCTTGCATAAACCACAATTCTTTGGCAAGTTTCTGATGAACTATTTTGAATTATTTCTTTCTTTCTTTGATTGGTGCTTTACACTATACTCAATAATATTTTACTCATAGAGGGGTTACATAACCTGTACTGTCCCTAGAGCAGACCATGTTAACAGGACTCCAATATAAATATGGCTACCTGGCTAGGTGTTGACGTCATGTGCAACTCCTCTATATGATGGCGGCCAGTATTATGGTGCGTGGAAATCAAACTTTCTTACATGTAATGTACAGATATGCACAGTATATTGGTGGGAGATTTGTGGTCTTCAAAGAACGTACATGTAAGACTGTACAAATGGTCACATGAGCACCATTGATCATTTATTGCCACCAAGGTAACATAAGCAATGAGTGCGAGGAAGTCTACAATACAGAACCATAACTAAACAGCCACTGAGTTTTGTGCTGTTGGGAGCGGGGCGAGGTGGTTTGCAGGATTAGCCTCTAATCTAGTATGAAATTCCATGTTTTTCGTTTGGCGAATACACAAACATCCTTATCCTTTTATAACTACTTTCACATTCTAATTAATACACCAAACTGCGAGTTCTTAGATTTATGAGATATCAGCCGAATTTTGTGCAGCTAGACTAACCTTCGAAGTACAATGGACATTTGTTTACAATGTTAGTCCACTGTAGTATGCAAGTCGTACCGACTGCAGTATACCTGTACCGGTAGTAAAACGCGCCCCCAACTCGAGAGCCTCTGTCCTGTACATTCAGTGAAACGACAGGCTGGTCACCAAGATAACATACCACAATATTTGAGCGACCGACAGCTTACACGCACACATGAAGACTAGATCTGTAGTACGGTAGCCATGTACATGGCTAGAAAGTTTAGGCCCCCTTCTCAGTCAGAAGCCGTTCATATTTCACTGTCGGTAAACCTAAGTTGGCCAAGTGACAGCTCGCGACTAAGCAGTCTACTCAAAACTCAAAGTCACACGAGTATCGGTGACCAGAAAACATTTGTAATGTGGCGCCAAATTTTACAGATTTATCTAACACCTTACGATAGACAGCTACACAAACGACACATGTTCAGGCAAAAGCTCACCTGTCTTTGATGCAGCAGACACGGAATACAGCTTTTCTAATTCACGATGTAAAGACTGGAAAAACTTTTCTCCTCACACCGACAACCTGTCTCTTCGCCAACTTCGAAGTTTGTAGTGAATGACGTCACTGGGCGAGTCCATTCGCCTAGTCAAACGAAAATGGGTGGTTCAAGTCGTCGGCGGGTGTGACAATAAAAATGTGAAATGAACTTAATTTTTGAAACGGTATAATCTCTGTATAGTTAGAAACTCTTTTGTGTCTCGTGTACCGTGTTATCCAAAAATAGGTTAAGGGCACAGACTGTATTTTTTAATGCCATTAAAATCTCTCCTCAGGAAAATCATGGTTTTTTAAATAGCATCACATTGATTTGTACGAGAATGTGTCGTTCTGTTTAATCTGATCATAATGTATATGTCAATCTACCATCTCGAGGATTCTTAATAACGTAAATGAATATTAGCCTCTATGCCTGACTAGATATGCATTTATCCTCTATGACTCGATTTCTGTAATTACTTGCGTATTTTTAAGTTGCTTAATTACATGTAACTGGTTCGTTTTGTGTTCCCAGAACAGGTATATGTACATTTTCTCAGAATAAAGGAGAATTAGAAATATGGATTTCGGAGAGTTAAATGCTCTCTCTTTCATACAACTTAAAATGCCATTTGTCTTCACTATTTATTTTTGTCACAGGTAACTGAGAATATGCATGTATGTTGATTTTTGACCAAACGTAATCATTTCACATACCGGTAACTGAGAACCGGAAGTAGATACAGGCCTATATAAATGAACAAAATACTAGTTGATTACCGTACTAATACATAGGCCTACATCACTCTGACACCCCATTAAACAAATCTTGAAGAAATATATTAGCAGGCCTGGTACTGTAAACCAGATGTTTGGAAAACCTAATTGTTGCAAAGGTATAACAACAGGTATAACAATATATATACATGTTCATCTTACATGAAGGTTTTACGTATACACATTCGTATCTCACAAATGTAGTGAAGCATGCTTGTAACAAGTTCAAGAGGCAAAACAGTCCATGTATCTTCTGCTGCCAAGCCGCATGATGTGTGTCAACTACACGGGGATTTGCAAACGTGCTGGAGAGTTGTTTACAGAACGTATGGAAGCGGGTTAGAGCCACTCTCGCACCAATGTACCAAGGCATAGCCTGCACACCACAAACCACATCTGACACAGCATCGCAGCATTCAGAGCATTGCTTAACGGCTCATCGTTACAGAGTGATCATGCCCGCATACTCTGCCACGGCGGTGACAGAAACTAGTTGCATGCCAACCGGATAACAGACAATCAACCACACGGTAACAATTTATAGGCCTATATATATATATATATATATATATATATATATATATATATATATATATATATACACCAGGCTTTAATACATTTCTCCTGATACATTTTGTTGACTGAATTGTAACTCGTAGATCGCTTGTTTGTTTAGAAGTATTATGTACACACTATATCCGGATCTCGGACGCATTCCCTGCATTTTTTCCCACAGCCTTTTATAATAAACGGCATAGCTTATCTGCACATAGTATAATACCATATAATGGTGAGGAATTCTTAGTTACGTCATGTATACATTGTATGAGCACATGTATTTCATACTTTATATATCCATTATGTCCTGTTACGCCATCTCAATTATATACAAAACCAAACAAAGCCATGCATACATACAAAACCTTGATGGCCTCTCCTTGACATGCACTGTGATAAACAAAACTGTATTTTTGCAATGAAATCCACTGTCGTTTTGACCAAAGTATCCTGTAAATAAGCAGCCCTGTCTTGACTCTGAGTTTACAGCCAACTGCACAGTTACACACACACAAAAGCCTAACACAACAACTCATGTTGTTTTCATTCAACACAGAAATGTGTTACACCAACAAAAACAAGTGTCAAATGGATGTGAAGTTCACATGTTTGTGTTACAAAATAATAAAATACAAACTTGCACCAAAATGAGGTAATTTACGCAATACAACCAAAACTAGTGTATTTTGCAACAAGTGTTGTGTATAACATCCAACACGTCTTGTATTCATTTCTTTCAACACAAGGTAGAGTTGTTCAAATATGACAGAAGACCTTCTTTGCAAAGGACTCATACAAAGGACTTTTCGTTCATATAATACAAATGTTTTTGTTGTCATATACAAGCAACGTTATGTCGCCAAGGGTACAGCCGACATATGTATATATAGACTTGAAAATTGTCAGTCTTAATAGTTACTCTTTTAGCTATACCGTGCTGAGTTTTGTTGAGGAAAGTACGGCATGTCATGCTCATGGCGTCTTTTCTTCAGGTTGCCGGTGTCCCAGTGGCGTAACTTTACAAATTTATCGCATTGGAATCACCCTCGTATACCGTATATGGTCGAAATAATACTGAAAGCTATCTTCAAACCAATAGCTTATGTAACCCACTGCATTGGCGATGTCTCTCAAATCTTTATGGAATGAATCAATTTCATACCATTGTCACTTGTCTCATTTGATTCGAACCATGCGCTTGTAGTGAAATTCTTCTAATTCATTTAACTAATCATAAATAAATTTAACGTTTGCGTGCAATGACAATCGCCCAATGGAAATTGATATGGTCCATCTCTATAGAACACACGAAGTGCCGGTTCAAACCCAGCCATGGGCTGTGAATTTGCGCAATATAAGGTTCATTGAAGACCGCTATACGTCGCGTGTTGGGACGTTCTCCAGTAGCTTGCCCAAGGTCTGTGGTTTATACGCACTCCGATTTCCCCCATCTGTAAACTAACCGCCTTCGTGTAAGTGGAAAATTCTTGATTATGCGTGGCCATATAAGCAACAATCAAAATAAATAAACAAATATGTTCCATCGTTTACATATCGGATGTTTTGTGTTGCATGCTGCATCCGTCTTTATTTTAATAACCAAGTGCATCCCCTTTATTAGGCTAATCAGTTTTGTTAATTATATTTTGGATACCTGTGTGAACTTTATCCTATGAGGCAAACCTCCCTCATATTCATAGTTTATTATTACCTTTGTTCTATCCATCGCGCTTTCTTTACAAACCGCTTCATGTTTTATTCGTGGACATACACAAGGCCCAACTTTTAGAAAGACAAGGATCATTTCATTAGCGACTTTCCCTTACGTCCTTTGAATATTACCTTCATTTAATTTCTTAGTAACCCATGTTTTCTTTTGCTTTTGGATTGTGACCAGTAAGCACTACCAAATTTAACATTTATTTCCAATGATAATTCACTTTGATAATGGTTTTGTCTCTGTGATAGAAGAATCACTTCATACCATTTATGTTTATTTTCTAGCTGAGCTAGAATAAAAGAATGCTTGAGGCTTAACGCCGTTTTACATTTAAGTTTAACAGGATTTGTGAAAGTACGACTCCTATATGCAGCTAAACAAATTTATCCATATGACGATGAAGTCTAAAACTCAACATGTGTATAGGCCTAATAGCTGTTCTCTGCAAGTCACATAATATGCAGAAAAATGAAAGAATGTCCGTTGCTGAATCAGATAGCAAAGGTTTTACATTTTAGTTTGTACGTATGTATGTATGTATGTATGTATGTATGTATGTATGTATGCATGTATGTATGTATGTATGTATGTATGTATGTATGTATGTATGTATGTATGTATGTATGCATGTATGTATGAATGCTTGGGGTTTAACGTTATACTTAGCAATTTTTGAGTCATATGACGACAAGGAGTCAATAGGTGTGTGTACATATACTGTGTTTTCTTGTGGCAGGGCGAGCCCATGCCACCAGTGTGATGCCTCCACTGAAGTATTATGCCTAAGACACCAGGCATAACACCCCACCCAGTCACATTATACTGACATCAGGCCAACCAGTCATGTTTCCTTACTCAAACCTCTCAGCGCCAGGGGGAGCAGCAACAAATACCATTAATAAATTCTTTGGTTTGACCCCGGGTCTCCCGACTTCGAGTGAGTGAGTGAGTGCTTGGGGTTTAACGTCGTACTCAACAATTTTTCAGTCATATGACGACGAAGGAATCATTAGGGTGCATGCACGTGTAATGTGCCTCCTTGTTGCAGGACGGATTTCCACCGCTCTTTTATTTAGTGCTGCATCACTGAGACGACTTACCGAAGGCAAGTAAGCCGCCCCGCCCGAGCCATTATACTGATACGGGTCAACCAGTCGTTGCACTATCCCCTTTCATGCTGAACGCCAAGCGAGGAAGTTACAACTTCCTCTTTTAAAGTCTTAGGTGTGACTCGACCAAGGATTGATCCTGGATCTACCGGTCCCGAAGTGGACGCTCTACCAACTGTGCTATCCGGGCCGGTCTCCCGACTTCGAAGCAGATGCTCTAACCACTAGGCCCCCTAAACGGTCAGCTGAACTAGAAAGTTCTACAAACCTCAGCCCTGGTAACTGTTCACCCCATGAAATCCTCCCCTCACACACAAAGAGTCTGCGTTTGTGTCCTGTCTCGCAATGGTGTCGAATAGGTTATAAATTACAATTTGTATCACCGCCAAAATACAGTGGAATCGTGACTGATGATACGTGCAAAACTATTCCATAATCTTTCTGATAGAGAGCCATCTTGAAATGTTGAAGATTCGCTTATGTTGAAAATTCCTGGTCCAGGTCTGCACCGGGTATATATACAAAATGTAACGGACTGATGGTGCAACGTCAACCTGTGCACAACGTTTCCTCAAAATCCATGCATAACTTTTTGCATAAAGTTGCTTACAGACATTGAAAAATGGTGATGAAGGCTCGTTTTAAAAATTAGCCTCGTTTGGTGGCAATACAAAGTAATAAAAAGAAAAATGTGTACTGCCAGTGAAGGAGAGTGTTCTGAGTCGAAACTTTTCTTGATTTATACAAAGCCTTCCACAGAGTAAGCCTATAGGCCATGACTTTATATTAACTAGGCTTGAACATTATACTATTTTCGTTAACTATATGTCCAGCAAACTGGAGACGAAGAATCCATCTCCCAGCTTAATAACTGTTCTTGCCAATGACCTTATTCCGAAATATGTAAGCATTTGTAAGCATGGTGGTCCTCAAGGGTCAGTTGCAGGCCCTGTGCTTTTCTTTACCTACAGATGGCATTACTGCATCTTCTGGTCTCGTTAAATGCTCTCGTTTGATATACACAAGTCTTATCTCTGCCTCTTCTAACCTGGCTAATGTTGAGATCGTGTGAAGCAGAGTAAGTTAGAAAGTTAGACTCGTATATATGACTAATTGGCTTGTACTGAATTGTTTGAAGACTAGATTAATGGTGGTAAAACTTTCAACCCGCTGCGAACTATTTTATAGCGTATACCCTACTTCTGCTTTAAAACTGTGATGTCAAAACATCAGAAACAAGGGATCTAAATGCCTTAGCAATGTGTTTGATATATTGTCGGTGGTCTGCTACTTGGGTTCCGGTTGCCTTCAGGCTGTAAACCCACTGCCATAGTGTAAGTGGAAATTCTTGAGTACTCATTGCTTCAACAACAATCAGTAAATATAAAAACCTGAAAAGATTTTGTTCACAAGAATTACTTGATCGTCCTGACAGATTATTCGTGTCTTCTCTTTTAAAGTCTATACCTTGGCTACAGTAATAATGCACTTTTGGGTAGAATACGTATATATTGAGAACATCTAACGCAGAAACGATCTTTCTGAACTGTTATATCACACCCCACACACTTGAAGATATACAGCACCGTCCAATGCATTTTCAGGACGTAAAAAAATGTCCCTCTCTCTCTGTGAGCTAAACCAGCTAGTACTCCTTTCCGCAAGTGGCGCGTATACATGAGTTTTCTGTCAGCCCGATCTTTTACCATTTATCATTCAACGTTTCAAGGAAGTCAAAGGTTCACGAAAATCTTACCACAGTTCAAAACATTAATCTCAGCTTTGTTCTAAAGCATTCAGTCCTACATTATAACCCATCGAAGGACACGTGTAGCAGGAAATAGAACAAACTATTCACAGAAAAAATGTCTTTTCCATTATTTAGGTTTTCTAGCTTGTGATACATGGTGAAGTGGGAGAATTCACTTTATGGCTTTGAGTGTATTTTAATGAATGTATATAGATTCGCTTATGTTGCGGTTTTTACATGCAGTGTCACGTTCGTTGAAGAACATTTACCTTCTACTTAAATTTGTGTTAGACTTATGCATTAAAATTTTTAATTACTCGAATTTTTAAATAATTCTGAACATTTCAATTGTCTGTCAGTAACTTTGGAATGGAAACTGTCCATAATGCAGATTTCTTACAAATCCTTTAATAACTGTTTCCGTAATTTTTGTTTTTTTGGTAAAGTTGCCGAAAGAAAGACAGACTGACAAAACAATGCTAGGGAAAACATAACCTTTAGTGACTAGAAGACACTCAGTGCAAACCTCCATATCAGCTAAATGTATAAATTACTGAATTACAATTTAAGGAACAATACTCTCATTTACTGTTTAAAAAACAATTAGACCCAGTTTCGTCATATCTAGAACCGCGTACGCAGTTTGTTTTTTTATATATATATATACTCCATGTGCACGTCCCTAACTCTTGAAAAACGGCATCGATATTCGTCATAAGGCATACTCACTTTACAGCCTGGATACTTTTTCCAATGAACACACAAAAGACTGTACCGGTTTGCTGTTTACCTTGCCTGATCCACCAATTCCCAACCAAAGACGTGAATCATATACAGTAATACCGTTAACTAAAATACACAAGACAACATATATATATATATATATATATATATATATATATATATATATATATATATATATATATATATATATATATATATATATATATATATATATATATATATATAAAATCAGAGCAGAGACGAGAGTGTGATATGGTTGGTAAATGTTAAGACGGAAACGGTGAAATCCAGCAACTTGTCAATTTAGACAAGGACCCTCGGGTAATATGGACACCCTGGATATTTCATCGTGAAGTGTTTGGCAGCGCTACCATCTGTGTTGCTGTGTTGTAGTTATAGACGACACCTTCAAGCTAAGATACATATACCAATTTAAAAAAAAAAGACTCATATCCTTATGATGTTTACGGCATTCTTCAAGGTCTGTAAAGTATGAGTACATTTGTCTTAATCAATAATACTGTGTTAGGTTATAGTACAGGCAACAATTTCCCGGCATAACTCTGCAGATTAATATTTATGGTCGTTGTATTCGTCATGATCATCCGAGCTGGGAGACAGGGGGGAACGTGGGTTACCATATTCCCAAGGTATGGTTACACGAGAGGAACTACCTGTAGTTGTCAACCAGCTTAACCTAGACCACCTGGACTGCAATGCATTGTTGGACAGTAGATATAAACCCGAAGTCGAAACAGTACGTCAGATTAAAACTGACTGCTATAAAGAAATATATCTCGCTGATCCAACAATTCTGTGTTGTCCAGTTTTTCAGAAGGATAGTAACAAGAATTGAGTTATAGAAGGGTAAGGAGTTGAAACCTTTTCTATAAATGGTGGAGATAAACGGCGTTCCCTCAAAGGACCTCTCGATATTCAAGCGACTGACCACATGAAAAGTGCCTCGCCGAGTGTGTATTCTCTCCGGAGCCAGGGACCTCTTTCAGTAGATACTGTAATGGCTTTTCACTTGAAACCGGATACGTTTAATGGACAAGGGGATGGCCAGTACTGGCTACAGAAGTACATCCAGTGTTGTACATTGAACAAATGGACTGATGAAATTGGTCATGCTGCATTTCCAATGTTCATTGAAGGAGCGACAGAAACATGGTACAAAAGCATGCCTCCGTTACAGATCAACACTATGGCAAAACTAAAAGACGAATTTCTAAAACGCTTTGGAAGAGAACAGACCTTTGATCTATCAATGTTTTCCAAAAAACAAGAGCTTAGAGAACCTGTGACGTCATATATTGAAAAACTCAGAGAAATGGCGTTGCATGCTAATGTGACTGAGAATTTATTAGTGCCTATCATTACAAATGGACTAAAAGATGACTTGAAGCGAATCGTTATGCCTCAAAACCCTAAAAATATAGGCGAACTCCTTCAAATGGCTAGAAGCGCAGAGCGCACAGTAGCCGCACTTAGTGCTCCACGAGTTGATGTAAACTCTGCATCAACAGCCCAAATGAGTGACGTGACAGCCCGGTTGGACCAATTGACAAGTCTGGTCATGGCGGTGGTTTCTCGGAATGAGCAAGGACAAGGATTTGGCGGCTTACCACAACAACGCCAAACGACCTACAATCACCACCGATCAGCAAACGGCGCTACACCACAGACACACACATATCGCCGTGACAACATCCAGGGTCATCCAAAACCCGACTGCTACAGATGTGGTAAGTCTTGGACATCTACTCATAACTGTCCTGCTAGAAATGTAATATGTCGTAATTGTAAGAAGAAAGGCCATTTTGCCAGGGTTTGTAAGTCAGCCAAAAACCAACAATTCAAAAAATAGGGGTGTTCGCTCGTCCAGAGAAATAAAACTTCTATGGGCCGGCATACTGTAGGAAACGGAAATAACATGGAAAAGCGAAAACCAATTGTGAAACAGACCAACGTTCACGTCTTGACTCCAATGGGTCGAAATACAATTTCGGTAGCAGTGAAAACTCGCAAGTTTCAGGCCCTGGTCGATACAGGAGCTTCAGTATCAGTTGTTTCAGAGAGAATGTTGGTAAAAGCAGGCCTAAGTAAGCAAAAGTACGCACAATCATCTATACAGGAACTAGCGGGTGTTGGCGGGACCAGACATCCTGTTTTAGGTACGGTTATGATACGATTTCACATTGGAGGTATTCCCTTGTCGTACAACTTCCACGTTCTGCAGAATATGTCCCATCCCATAATTCTAGGAGCTGACTTCTTAGAACACAATGGTGCCTCTATAAATTACAATACGCGAACATTGTCGTTAAGCGAAAATTCAAGCGCTGTTGTAATGACAATCACTAACGACGGATTAGCAAGAACAACAAAGGTATGTTGCATAGCTCCTCACTCAGAAGCTGATATTCCAGTAAGAGTGTCAAACGTACGAAAAGGACAAACGGCCCTTCTAGAGCCTGTTAGTGACTTAACAGACTTAGGCATAGCGGGTGGCAAGTGCCTCATTCAGAAAAATCAAAAGACATTCATGAGAGTGATGAATCCAACGGACCAAGCCGTCCGAATACCACCAAAGAAAGTGTTAGGCACAATTTCTGAGGTAAGTGTCGGTGATATCACAGACTTCTTTCACAACAGTTGCGGCAAAAGTCATGAATCCTTAAGGACATCTCACACAGGTAAGTCTTCTTATATTGACTTTGACTTAAACAACTCAAATCTGTCAGAACAAGAAAAAGAAAAATTGCAGATTTTCCTTAACGAACATAGAGATGTATTTGCCACAAACAAGAAAGAACTCGGTCGTACCAATCTTCACGCTCATTCTATAGAAACGGAACCTGATGCTCTGCCTGTGAGAATGCCCTTCTATCGAACAAACCCAGAGGGGAAAGCAGAGATTGACGGTCAAGTTGAAGAAATGCTAGAAAACGGAATAATCGAGCCTTCTGACTCTTCATGGCATAGCCCTGTTGTGCTGGTAAAAAAGAAAAATGGCGAATTCCGATTTGCAATTGACTATCGCAAACTCAATAAACTGACAAGACCTGTCTCGTTCCCACTCCCCCGTATCGAAGATGTTTGGGATGCCATCGGTGAATCCAAAGCACAAATTTTTAGTTGCTTGGATCTTGCAAGTGGCTTTTGGCAAATTCCGATGGACCCTGAAACAGCACATAAGGCAGCTTTCATTACACACAATGGTGTATATCAATGGAAAGTCATGCCCTTCGGATTGACAAACGCTCCTTCCAGCTTTCAAATGGTCATGGCCAAAGCATTAAAAGGCATCAAGTGGCGGTTTGCCTTGACCTATGTGGACGACGTGTTACTGTTCAGCCGGAACTTGGCAGAACACATGCAGCATCTGGAACTCATTTTTGACAGCTTACGACGAGCAAACCTGACGCTTCAGCCAAGTAAGTGCAACTTTGCGACATCACAAGTGACCTACCTAGGTCACAATTTCCAAAGATGGATTCAGAACCGACCCAGCAAAAACAAAGGCAATCACAACATTTCCTATTCCACAAAATGTGAGTGACGTTCCCGCATTCTTGGGTGTTTGTGGATTCTATCGAAAATTTGTCAAGTCTTTTGCAAGCATCGCACAACCACTCCACAACCTCTTGGCAAAGGATGTAAAGTTCTTGTGGACTGAGTCCTGTCAACAAGCCTTTGATGCTCTAAAGATTGCCCTTTCAACAGCACCGGTGTTGAAATATCCCGACATGCAGGAACCATTTATTCTGACAACAGATGCCTCTGGATTCGCTATCAGTTACATTCTCGGACAAAAAGATGATGATGGTAAGGAACATGTGATTTCCTACGGGGGCCGCTCTCTTAAAGGGTATGAAAAAAAATGGTCTGTCACCGATCAAGAATGTGCAGCAGTAGTTGAAGGTGCTAGGGTTTACCGAGTTTATCTTACAAGCAAGCCGTTCACAATTGTCACCGATCATAAAGCCTTAACATGGTTAAAGAATATTAAGCACACAACGAGTCGTCTCCACAGGTGGGCACTTGAACTACAGGAGTACAATTACGAGATCATCCACAGATCAGGTAAAAATAACTCAAACCCTGACGGCCTGTCTAGAAGACAGTGCGAGAACGTCAGTAGAATCCACACAACAAATGACCAGACGATAGGAAAAGTCACATTTAGCTATGACTCTCCCACTATCATTGCAACTGCTGAAGAGATCTCAGAAAACCCCGAAGCACCTAATGAAAAAACCGAAGAACTCATAAAACTACAAGGGCAATGCAATGACCTGAAATATATTATCAGCTTCAAGCAAACCTCAGATCTTCCAGAGGACCCTGCTATCGCAAAGAGAGTTCAAAATGTGTCAAATGAGTATGATTTGTTAAATGGGATTTTATACCATTGGCATCAACCAAGGTCGAAACATGTACAGGATGGTTGCAAACTCATTCGACAGCTTGCATTACCACTTTGCCTCAGAGGAGATGCACTCCGGTCTTTTCATGACTCGAAGGCAGGTGGATGTCACTATGGTCCCCAGCGTACGTACGAAGCACTGCGCATGAGATACTACTGACCGAGAATGTATCAAGACACATATGATTACATCAAATCGTGTGATGCTTGTCAAAGAAGTAAGCAATCTCGAACAGCAAAGCCAGCCCATCTTATATCTATGCCAGTTGTAGATGTCTTCCAGCGAATGCATATTGATTTTATGGGTCCTCTAACAGAGTCTCCCGAAGGATTTAAACACATCCTTCTCGTTGTCGATAGTGCATCGCACTGGACGGAGGCTTTCCCTTTGAAATCACAAGAGGCTACTGAAGTTGCAAAAGTTCTGTTCGAAGAAATATTTTGTCGCTATGGTGCCCCAAACACAATAGTTTCAGACAGGGGAACAAACTTCATGTCGTCCTTGATTGCCGCCATATGTGAAATGTTTCAAGTTACCCACGTCAAAACTAGTTCCTACCACCCTGAGACTAATGCTGCCTGTGAGCGAACAAATAGTTCCATTTTGTCTGCTCTTCGTGCCTATTGTGACGACACTCACTCCAATTGGCCAGCATTACTTCCTTGCATCATGATGTCCTTTCGGATGTCACAATGTATGAACTCCACTCAAATTTCTCCATATCGCATGTTGTTCGGCAAGGAAATGAATCTGCCATTCGACACAACCATGTTGCCTAGAAATACTCTGCCTCGTGTTACAAAACAGCATGTAACAGAAGTAATGGACCAATTAAAAGTTGCAAGAGATATAGCAGCAAAGAACACCAAAGAAGCTCATCTAAAAGCAAACAACGCTATGACAAGAAAGCAGCCCTCCCTAACTTTAAGGTAGGTGACTTGGTGCTCATGACTTCACATAAATCAAGGAAAGGACTATCCCCGAAGTTATGTCCAAAATTTATTGGTCCATATTACATAGTGGATGTTGGTGAGAATCACACCTACAAGCTCCTTTAAAGGGCGGATGACTCCCTTGTAAAGTCAAGGATACATGCAAATCGCATTAAGCACTATCATGACCCAATGGATAGAGTTGAACCATTTCAACAACCCTGTAGAGAGAACAAGGAACAAATAACGGATGAGCTGGCGACAAATGCTCCCAAGGTAGGTAGTAAACAAACACAAAACACAGGTGAAAACCAAAACAATGATCAATGGTACCGAGTGGATAAATTGCTGAAAATGAAATGGTCAAATGGCAAAAGATTTTATCTCGTGAAATGGTACAAACACCCTGAAAACTCATGGGTAGAAGAAAAAGATATATCTGAAAAACCGAAACAAATGTTTCACATAACGAGAACAAAAACTGGTCGAAGGCGGAAACGGCCATACAGGCACTTTCGTAAGTAAGCTACGGTTGCTCGCCTATAACTTTTAACTCGTTTTATACTAGTAACAAAGGAACTAGTAAACTCCAGTACCAGTTCAGCTGATTGGCTAATGGAAGGTTCAGATATGTAGTACAGCAGCTATGGAGGTCTTGTACCCGGTTCATTTAGGTTGGCGCCATTTCTCTGCTCTCTCTTCCCTCCTCTTCATATGTGGTTTGATGGCAAGTGTTAGTGCTAGGAAATGTACTTGATCACTACATTTCCAGTTCTCGCACACAAACTACATATCTCTCTCTCTTCATTCTGTTCTCCATAAGGACTTGGATGAACCCGGTGCTGAGACTTCTTCTGCTCCTGATGCTATTTACAAGACCAATTTTGGCCAACCCAACGGATAAGGGTATAGATATAATTCAGAGGTTGAATTATGGTGTCTTGTTTGTAAAACAGGGGACACTATGCTATGGGTGAGGAATTCTGGCTAAACACGTTCGAAATAGAGTTACCCCAATCTCTTCCGGTAACAGTGCCAGCCCCTTGTGCCCCAATTGCAGAAAACTGTAAAAACAGCAGTGATCATAGGAGATACGCCTTTTACTCCGTGCAACTTCGAACACGGAAAGTTTTGACAGATACAATGCGCTTTATCAATATGCTAGTACCTGAGATTAATTCGGATAGGTATAGACGGAAACGCGCATTGTTCTCCTTTATAGGACAATTATCTAAATCTTTATTCGGCACGGCCACTGTTAATGACGTTAAAGTTCTGTCATCTCACATCATATCACTTCAAAAGAGCACTACGGGATTGGCAACCGCATTGCAACAACACGAACATGAATTGTCATCATATATGACAACGATAAATAAACGTTTCAAAAACATCATTAATGGGGTCACAAATAACCATAGAGAATTTGAAACTATTAGAACAGAGTTGGAGGACGTTGCCAGAACCGAGGAAAAAGCATACTCGAGCTTAGTGATGTTAATAACCCAACAAATGAATGAAGCAACCGGAGTGGAATATCAGTTACGAGACCTAAAAGACAGTATTACCAACTTAGCCAATGGAATATTAACACCAACGCTAATCTCTCCCCACACTCTGACTCATGCTGTTCACAAAATTCAAAACATACTTACCAATCGCTATCCCAATTTCCATGTAATTCATACAGACGCCAACTATTATTATAAACAGGGTTCGTTTCTTTTCGCTCGTTCTAAATCACGTTTGTACATAACGATTAAATTCCCAATTTCTCCTATAAAATCAGCACTGTCATTATTCAAAATGTGTACCTGTCCCGATAAATACCACGTCACCTCACGCTTCTCAATTATTAGGTATTGATAGTTACCTCGCAATCACAACAGGAAACGATTATTACACAACTATAGACAAAGATACGTTGGAACGATGCTCAAACCATAAACATAGGTAGTGTTCAAATATACTCAGTCTGTCTCCAATAACACACGCCTCTTGTGTTGCGGCGCTTTTCTTGAACCAAAAAGAAAATGTTCATCAACTATGCAATTTTCGTTTTCTAGAAACACCTATTCGGTCCTCCATTATGGAAGTATATCCTTCGGCTATTCTAGTACATAAAATAACTTCAGTGTCGCTCTCATGTCATGGGTTGCAACGAGTAGTCCCTGGTTGTACCTTTTGCATTAGTACAATACCATGTCAATGCTCCCTTGCCACACCAAATATCTATATTCCACCTCGATTGGCCTCGTGCGCCAATTCTACTAAGGATATCGCGGTACGACATCCAGTTAATTTAGCCTTGCTCCAATCATTTTTTTCAAGTAGCGAAATTCATGATATTTTACCTGACACGACATTTCCCCAACCCTTGGAAGTTGACGTGCCCAAATTTCAATTGTATAACCACACGTTCTCTACTATGCTTGCTGCTGACCAACGGAGCCACCTAAGCTTAGCGCGCATGGCAGAAAGTGCCAAAAGAAACGCAATGGTATTTAGACATTTGGCAGAACCCATTTTATCTGGTGACGCACATATTGAGTCATCATGGATGGACACAACGTCCATTTTAGCATTAGCATCATGTGCTCTCGCAAGTCTAGCAATATTAGCATTTATTTGGACATTTATCAGAATGAGAGCACTTACTGCTTTGATTTTACTATTGCAAACAAAACAGGCAACAGCGGATGTAATACTTCCAACCTTCCGCTATTTTAAAGCTACCACCATCCATCCAGATACAACGTCCGAAACCCCAGTGGATGAAAACGCATATCACTATTGGATAACGGCCATATTAATTATTCAAACGTGTACCCTTATTATATTTTTAATAAAGTCTCAACGGAAGAACCATCGTTCCACAATTCTCTTAGAGATAACTTCCGGGTGCCAGTGTTGCATGGTTCCGCTTGCGAGTATTCCGCTCTGCCTCTCACATACTGATATCATTTATCCAAACGATATTTCCGATATCGCTGTAAAGGGCCAAATTGTGCAAACGTTACATTTTTCTCTAGTTGGTTTTCGTATTATCAATCGTCTCTCTGATAGAGAAATCGAAGTCCCAATGTCAATTCCATTACGACCATGGACAGCATTTCAAGTAAAACGAATAATAAGCAAACCCTTTATCGCTTATTTAGTTTTTCAACATCAAGGGTATTTAACAGCCCTTCAACGATCCTGGCAAACTGTCCAATCTCACGATGCATCAAACGGAGATTACAAATCAATCATACCGATGCTCGCTTAAATATTAGCAATCCAGAAAACAGGTATGAGTATGTCCAAGACTATACGGGTAGTTTTATATTGTGCAATTATCAGTTGGTTTATTGTTAAATTCCTGTTCTTATGATTTATTCTAAATTGATTTGTATATCTATGATGTCGCCTGTAAATAGTATATATATATATATATATTTTCCTTTTTTTTTTCTCTCACTGGACAAGGGACGCTTAGTTCGTTATATTTGCGGAGCAAATATCTTTTAAGTGGACGGATAATATTAAGGATGGTATTGATCCTTCTATAAAGTATAAACAGCACAGATGGATAAAGTAACTGTTTTGTTTTGTTTTTATAATATCGTGTACATATAGCTTAACTTAGTATTATGAATTATATTAAATAACCTTCTTGTCTCTTTTATCTATATCTTTGTCCATTTGTAGAGTTGATATATTCAATCAAGTTATGGCATCTGACACTATTGTTTAAATTGCTCAGTATGGCGCTTAATTATTGCGCAAGGGTAACAACTTGGTCGGCTGGCAGCTGCAGACAGGCCTATTCATGTGTGAACCACCTACGGAGTACACCTGGCACTCGCATCTAGTAGGACCTGTTCTGGTTACACGAGAGGAACTACCTGTAGTTGTCAACCAGCTTAACCTAGACCACCTGGACTGCAATGCATTGTTGGACAGTAGATATAAACCCGAAGTCGAAACAGTACGTCAGATTAAAACTGACTGCTATAAAGAAATATATCTCGCTGATCCAACAATTCTTTGTTGTCCAGTTTTTCAGAAGGATAGTAACAAGAATTGAGTTATAGAAGGGTAAGGAGTTGAAACCTTTTCTATACACGCCTTATTCTCATTATTTATTTATTTCGGTCATTTATAAAACGTTTCCATGTAGGCAGTTGTTTTCTTCATCTTAGGCTAAAACACACAAGACAACATACATATACTGAATAAAAATCAGAGCAGAGACGACAGTGTAATATGGTGATATGGTAAATGTCAAGACGGACGCGGTGAAATCCTGCATCTTGTCAGTTTAGGGTAAAGTGGGGTTATATGGACCCTCGGATAATATGGACAGCCTGGATATTTCAGCCTGAAGTGTTTGTCAGATGCATGTATTGAGGAATAAAGTATTTGTAGATATATAGGCTTATAGTGGTTTAAGGAATTATACCGTGTATGTAAGTCTTTACCAGGATTTGAACTTGGATCTTTACCCATAATAAGGTCGAAACTGGAAACTGTTGGATCACGGCACATAGCATGAACTAAATCTTATTTTCTGTGTTCTGACATATTTTCTCAATTAAAAGCTGTTCCTTTTTAGTAATTATTACAGCACTTTATCATTTGGGGTAATATGGACACAGGGAGTATGGACACCTTTGGCAACATTTTCATGTCTTCTTGCATAAAGCCATTTTAAAATTAAAAGTTTCATTGTCCCAAGGTATATATAGGGATAAATTCTACTCAGCTTGACTTGTTTTTTTTTTTTTTTTGACAAAACTCGCTTAAGCTTAAGGGGTCCACATTACACCGCTTTACATAACTATGGTACCGTATATAGAATGCAGGGTTGAAGTAAGTCACTTTTATATGCATTTATACATGATTTATATGATGCAACTTCTACGCATGCCGATGAAAGCATACCCCTTTCCTTACCACATATCAACCCACTACCGATAGAGAACAGTCTGGCTGAAGACGATACAATCATGATGGTGAAGTCGTGCACACTGTATGCACAGAACTGATCCATACTCACACATTTTATCCTGGAAAGCTGTCGGTCATTGAGTAGCGAAGAACAAGTCAATATAAACGTCGATTTCTTAGTCATATGGTTACAAGGAGTCATTAGGTGTGTGTTCATATACTGTGTCTTCTTGTGCCAGGGCTAGTGTATGGTGCTAAAGTGCTGCCGCCACTGAAATATCAAGCCGAAGACACCAGTCATGACACCAAACCAATCACGTTAGACTGACACCGGGCCAACCAGTCATGTTTGCTTTCTCTACCCTCTCAGTGCTGAGCCCCAAGCAAGGCAGTAACAAGTACCATTTTAAAAGTCTTGGGTATGACCCAAGCTGGGTGTGATCCCGGGTCTCCCGATTTTAAGACGGACGCTCTAAGCACACAGGCCACTGAAGCAGCCGCCTGGAGTATTAAATATGAATATCTGTGTGCACATAGATAGTTGTTTTAATGTCTTATAGTCTGACAGCAAACTGCGGATGGTTGTGGGTTTCCCCCGGGCTCTGTCCGGTTTCCTCCCACCACAATGCTGCTCTTGAGTACGGCGTAAAACACGTATCAAGTAAATAAATAAATAAAAAAATAAATAATGTAATGTGGTTAAAAAGTAGTGTATACCTGCACGTACAAAACGACAAAGTAGATGTACAGGTCTTCATTGCACGAATGGCAACGGATATAGTTATTCCTCTTTGTACGGAAATGGTATATTAATAATACTTAATACATATGGAGTCGGACATCATTGGAACACGGTAACAGCTATTATTTTCATATTGATATATAGATACTTAAACAGTGACGGTGCCTTACACTGACCGGCACGTCGGGCATTTCCATCACCAGCCTTTTTAAAACTCTTTAGTTTACGGTAGCCGACATCATTGGCTCTATATTTCCTGGAGCCCAGCGCACTGACTGGTTGGTTTGGTGTTAGTTATATACTACATGCATGCTAGATCGGGACTGGTTCCAACCACAGTGTCTTTGTGCTGCATCAGACGTCAGCGATGCAGAACTCTCTATTGATACGATAAATATGGATTTAAAAATGGTAATTCATAACGTTAAGCCCTCCGAAAATAGAGTGAGTGAGTGAGTGCTTGGGGCTTAACGTAGTACTTAACAATTTTTCAGTCATAGGACGAAGGAATCCTTAGAATGCATGTAATGTGCCTCCTTGTCGTAGGATGGATTTCCACCGCTCTTTTATCTAGTGCTGCTTCACTGAGACGCCTTACCGACGGCAAGTAAGGCACCCCGCCCGAGCCATTATACTGACACGGGCCAACCAGTAGCTGCACCTTCAAGCTGAACGTCAAGCGAGGAAGCTGCAACTTCCTCTTTTAAGATCTTAGGTGTGACTCGACCCAGGATTGACCCTGGATCTAGCGCTCCCGAAGCGGACGGTTTCGGAAATGGACAAAAGTCTACAGGTGCATTGCAGCACGACCAACATGGAATATTCGCGTGTAGTTTTTAACTGACGATCAATTACCACCTTATCAACAATACAATACAGACATTTTATAACGCAGTAGGCTTATGTTGTCTCCGAAAGAACCATATGAGATGTTTCTGCGGGCGACTGACTCCATGTATAGAATATAAATAAAGTTTCCAGTTAATGAAGTCTCAAGCTTGTACAAACAATGAGGTAATTCATTAAAAAGCCGGTTTCTGTTTGAGCAGAGAATTTTGTTATTCATGTTTAACGGTTGTCATGGAAACGTTTTCTGAGTGATTTGGAATTCAGATGCGGTCTGCCTAACAAGTCCGTCCGTCCTATTATACCTACAAAGCTGGCGGATTATTTCTTCAAATGATTATTTCTACATGAAAAAACATGTATGTTTACTTATGGTATGTGAATTACTGGAAATAATCCTTTGCTGAAGATGTAGATCAAATGAATTTAAAGGCGGCTTAATATATATTCAGCTTCAGTATGAATTTGTACTATATATTAGATATGATAGTCCTGTTTAACGGAGTAGGTCCATTTGTTTTTATTTATTTACTTATTTATTTGACTGGTGTTTGTTTTACATCGTACTCAAGAATATTTCATTTATACGACGGGGACCAACATTATGGTTGGAGGAAACCATCCACAAGTTGCTGGAAGACCTTCCCTCTTATGAACGCAGGGGAACCCATGCAGCGTGAGAGGCTCCCGAGTCACTGGGCCGACGCACGACAATTTCATACGTTCACTACATGCATGCTATATCCACGCAACTGGTATGACCCGGAAGGATTTCTTATCTGGTTTTGACTTACAATGAAAGATTAATCAAGCTTTAAGCTCGCTTGTTCCTGTTTTCGAACGAAGTCTAACACAACAGATGGGATCCGGCTTTGGAAGCTCTTTATGACAGCATCACATGCATATATATATGTGATGTATGCCGACATTTGAACACTTTTAGTCCCCTGGGGTTTTTGAAAGTTAAATATATAGTCAAAGGTTAGGAAGACGAACGTAAGTTCACCATAATTGGGTCCCGTTTTGCAAATCCGTCGCAATACAGCATAACGTCTGAAGCCTTTTCTTTTCGATGGTACTGAGTTCAAATAAGGTAACGAGTTCGAATCCAGCTCTCGCTATACTTCGGCTCAATATTTCATCTACGACGACACAAATAATGTCGTCATGTTATAGGCATATATGATGGCCCCAGTGGAAGGTTATGTTATATAGCAAGACATCAGATACGACACCTATCTGCATCCAGTCACATTATACCTTGTACACCACTCCGTGTAATGTCCCAAATGATGGAGTATGCTAAGCAAAATACCAGCGTATTTATAGACAAAAATGTTTTACACCTCTGATGTAAAGTTCCAGGCTATTCCTACTACTCAGCGCTACGTAAGACTTTTAACATAGGTAATCTTGGTACAACCTCCCTTGGCACTCAGCAAAGAAGGACAATGTACTGGCCGGTGTCGGTATAATGTGACTGGGTGGGGTACCCTGTCTGGTGTCTTCGATCACGTGTGGCGCTCCAGTGAGGTAGCACTATAAATATTTCGACACTGGGTCCGACCCGCTTCAAGGAGACACGGTCTTGATACGAAGTCTTGCTAAAAGCGATTCCCAAACAAGCAAATTAAACAAACCCAAGCTAGCTTATAGGCTACTGGAAGGTTGAGAACGTTAAGAAAGTTTACTGTGTTGTCATTTGGACTGTCTGGGAGTGTAGGATAAGGCTATAATATCAGCACCACTTGTAACAAATATATCTGCTATGAGAATCCCCAAGAAATGTCGAAAACGGCTGAAGTTGGATTTCGTTGAGCTTTTCAAGCTCATGGACGTTTAGATAACTTCAAGTATTGACTCAGAAAATGTTGCCTTGGAGAAGACACTGAAGGAGTGAAAACCACAAACGCCTAGTGATTACTGTTTTTCAGTCTCTACTGAAACAGCTATTGTGGGTATTCTTTTGTTCATTAAGCGACTGTATTAAGTAAATGGCTTCTTGGTATATCAAGATGATATTAAAGTATCCCACGGCATAGAAGATGATAGTGTATTTCAAGGGAAGTAACTCCTGTGGTCAGACTTGACTTGCGTCCATTTCTCTCGCATCACAGACACCGCACACCAAATACATGTATGTAAACAGATATATCAAAGTAAATAGACGTGTTTGCGAAATTTTAAACACCTTAATAAGTAAATAAAGAAATAACTTAAGTAATTTATAGCCTTGTAGCAAGTTTAGTACATGTTTCACTCGTCAAAAGCATGCAAATTTGCAACATGAAAGTGTACATAGTTTAGTGTCAAGTGCAATTTGCGTCCTGCGTGCACATGCCATTTTGTTAACGTTTAACTTCATTTGTGAAAGAAAAGAATACTCTGCATTGTGCTATTATTGATGTATAATGAATAAAGTCGTGTACAAACCGGAAAAATAAAATGACCCGAAAATGTATAAAATATATGTAAAAGTGAAAGTATGTCCGATGCTGAATCAAACAGCAAAGATTTTACATTTTAGTAGGCCTATGTATGTATGCATATACGTATGTATGCATATACGTATGTATGTATGTATGTATGTATGTATGTATGTATGTATGTATGTATGTATGTATGTATGTAATGTATGCATGTGTGTATGCTTGGGATTTAACGTTGTACTTTCCAAGTTTTCAGTTATATGACGACGAGAAGTCATCAGGCGTATGTACATATACATGTGTCTACTTGTGGCAGGGTGAGTCAATGCGGCCAAAGTGCTGTCGCCACGAAAATATCATCCCGAAGATACGAGACATTACACCCCAACAAGTCACACTATACTGACACCGGTGCAACCTGTCATGTTTCCTTGCTCTAACCTCAGTGATGAGCGCCAAAAGCGAGGCAGCAACAAGTACCATTTTAAAAGTCTTTCGTATCTATCACGTATTAATCACGGTGTGTCCCGGCTTGGAGGCGGACGCTCTCACTACTAGGCCATCGAAGCGGTCTACATTTTATTTGACAGGAATAATTATTTAAACGACAATTAACCTTTGTTTGTAAAAATTAATTCGAATTTATTTTTTTATTGGATGAAAGCAGATTACTTTGGCTCAAAGAATGAACATAGCATATCTCTTGGAAAGATGTTAAGAAACCTATCAACCCATATTCCAATAAGAAATATTGAGATGGTTTTATATTTTGGATAACTTTGTACAACTCCCGTAAAGTTCTCCCGTTTAAATCTTATGGTTTTCTGGTAAGTGTATTCATTTTCAGGCAGAAAGCATTTTACATATTCGGGGATGGTTTTAGAAATTTGGGCGATTTTACAAAGCCAAGCAATTGTTTTACATTTCGGGATGATTTCTCCATTCATTTACAGTTTCGGGTTTTACAGCCATGCATTATTTAGACCATGTCTGTTAAAATTTTATCGCAAGAAACCCGTCATCGGGGAAAGAACAAAAATAATGTCATTCTACACTTAATATACAGACTGATTCACAAAGTTCGAAGTCTTAAAAAGAAAAGTCTAATCTTTATACATATTACATCAATCAAAGACGCCACGCCCACATACACTGTGTAACCAAACAAACCACTCTAGGCACCGTCCTCTTATATCTATACAGCTAGCTGACCAATGAAATGTGAAAAAGGCCATCAGTTACGATAGACCATCAGTTACGATAGGCCATCAGTTGTGATAGGCCCTCATTTACGATAGGTCATCAGTTGTGATAGGCCATCAGCTACGATAGTCCCTCAGTTACGATAGGCAATCAGTTACGATAGGTCATCAGTTATTTGCCAAAGGCCAGTGATTTTTTCCGCGTACTCCGGTTCCTTTATAACCTATGACTGGCCGCGGATGTAGAAGTGAAATATTCTTGAGTAAATTGTTTCACACCAATCTATTATATATTATAAATCAAAAAAAATCAATCCTTGCACAAATCAAACACTTACGATAGTAAGAAAATGTAATAACAAATCTGATATATCATTTGTGCGAACAAACTTTACATTACATGTCAGTTGTGATATTAAGCAAAGTACAGCAGAGAACTGTTCATTTGTTTATTTATTTGACTGATGTTTGACGGCGGGCAGAGGGCGCTGTTATCCCTATGTACATATCTATCACGCACATGGTATTTAACAACATAGATGGCGCTGGTTGCCCAGTGTAACCGTTTTTCTTGTATGTCATGTGTAACATCATAGCCTCTTGTAGCCTGAGATCTTTACGTATTAACGGGAAAAACGTAATCGTCCGTTACTTTTGAATCACAATCTGATCGGTTAGGGTCTGTAACGCTCGTCATTTTCAAACTGTATCTAATACCGCTTAACCTGGGGCTAGGGGCCGTAAAGGTAGCCATGCTCATTACACCAGCTGATGCCTTTATGAACAGTTACAATTAAAGCGCGACTGAGATACTTGTTTAATTGTTATTTGACCTGGAACTGATTCCCGGACTACGAATTTGAACTTTGATATGGAATTCATGCCTGGAATATTCATTGTCTGCCCGGCATCATTGAAAACTGATGACCGCTTCTCTCTTGTGTGTTATCGTCTTTATTTCTTATTTGTATAATTTCTTACACACCTTTGTCTTTGGGAGTTAGTGTTAAACGTTGTTTTGGAAATGGATCTTGCGATTATCGACTTGGAACACCTTTTACGGACTGCGAATGGTATATGAATGTCGGACTTGACGCTTATATTTGGGAAACCCACGACCATCCACTGGTTGCTACAAGACCTTCCCACATACGACCGGAGGGGAATCCTATACATGAGATGGACTTGAATATTCAGCAATGGGATTGGTGAGAGGCCCTGTGCCATTCAGCTGCACTAACACGCTAACAAACTCGGACAAGGAAGCCACCACAGCATGGCTGAACTGCCGTATGACATTTCAAGGGAGGTAATTCTTAAGACCATTTCCTTATAATTGTTTCCCCTGTGTTTGTCTCGTTGCCTCCCTCGCCACGGCGAGTATTGAAATATGTGGAAATTTGTGTTAGTTTAGGGCTTAAAAAATTATAAACAAGCATATAGCAATGACATATGTTGACGTTTCTTGGCCTATGTTCTCTTGAAGGTTCGCTTTAATTTTTAATTTAAAGACGAAAAAGATTACCCACTCGACGCGATATGTTGTGTTTTTGTGTAAATAACATAAAATAATGTATGGTTCAAAAGTTAGTGTTTCCAGTCGTGTTCATAAACAGGCAATAAAAAATTTACTTTTGTGGTAAACCTTCATCTGTGAAGAAGAAAAATCTGTATATTTCACTCTAATGTAGCGAATTATGATAAGTATGAAGAACGATGTCTCAACTATGTATGTGAAGGGAAGAACGGTGACTCAACTATGTATGTATAAGGAAGAATGGGGACTCAACTGTGTATGTGTAAGGACGAACGATGTCTCAACTATGTATGTGTAAGGAAGAACGGTGACTCAATTGTGTATGTGTAAGGAAGAACAATGTCTCAACTGTATATGCGTAAGGAAGAACGATGTCTCAACTTTGTATGTGTAAGGAAGAACTGTGACTTATCTGTGTATGTGTAAGGAAGAACGATGTCTCAGTTATGTATGTGTAAGGAAGAACGGTGACTCAGTTGTGTATATGTAAGGAAGAACAATGTCTCAACTGTGTATATGTAAGGACGAACGATGTCTCAACTATATACATGTAGGGAAGAACTGTGACTTAACTGTGTATGTGAAAGGAAGAACGTTCACTCAACTATTTATGTATAAGGAAGAACGGTGACTCAGCTGTTTATGTGTAAGGAAGAACGATGTCTCAGTTATGTATGTGTAAGGAAGAACGGTGACTCAATTGTGTATGTGTAAGGTAGAACGATGTCTCAACTGTGTATGTGTAAGGAAAAACAATGTCTCCACTCTGTGTACGGAAGAACGATATCTCAACTATGTATGTGTAAGGAAGACCGATGTCTCAACTATGTACATGTACATACATGTCCATGTATACATATGTGTGTAAATAAGAATATTGTCTCAACTATATATACATATGTGTAAATAAGAAAATTGTATCAACTATGTATATCTGGCAGCAACCTGCGGATGGTCGTGAGTGTCCCCGGGTTCTGCCCGGTTTCCTCCCACCATAATGCTGGCCGCCGTCGTATAAGAGAAATATTCTTGAGTGCGGCGTAAAACACCAATCAAATCAAATCAACTATGTATACATATGTGTAAGGGAGAATATTGCCTCAGCTATGTGTATGTATGTGTAAGGAAGAATATTGTCTCAGTTGTGTATATATGTGTGTGTAAGGAAGAATATTGTCTCAGTCATATATATGTATGTGTAAGGAAGCATATTGTCTCAACTATGTATATGGAAGGAAGAGTGATGTCTTACATGTATGTGCGATCTGTGTACCATAGCGACTAGTATCACGTTATATAACCTTCTGTCCATGCTCGTCATGACCTTTGTACCTTAGAGACCTGTATCACGTTATAAACGTGCATATGCGTGCATGATCTGTTTACTACAGAGACTAGTATCACGTTGTAAACATGTATGTTCAAGCGTGATCCATAGATACCAGTATCACGTTAGATAAACGGTTATGTGAGCGCGTGATCTGTGGACTACAGACACCAGTATCACGCTATAAACATATGTGCGAGCGTGATCCGTGTACTTTAGAGACCAGTATCACGTTATAAACATTATGTGTATTTATTATTTATTTAATTGGTGTTTTGCGTCGTACTCAAGAATGTTTCATTTATACGGCTGCGGCCATTATTATAGTCGGATTATAAATATTAGTCGGGCCCCTATCTGCGTTCGTGGTCTGTTGACGGCGGAGATAAGTATCACCTTATTAACATGTATGCCTGTGCGTCATATTTGTACCGCAGCGATCAATATTACGTTATAAACATGTATACGTGTGCGTGATAGGTGTACCGCAGCGATCAGTATTGCGTTATAGACATGTGTACGTGTGCGTGATATGTGTACCTCAGCGATCAGTACCACCTTATAAACATGTATACGCGTGCGTGATCTGTGTACCTCAGCGATTAGTACCACCTTATAAACATGTATACGCGTGCGTGATATATGTACCGCAGCGATCAGTATTACGTTATAGACATGTATGTATGTGCGTGATATGTGTACCACAACGATCAGTATTACGTTATAAATATGTATACGCGTGCGTGGTATGTATACCGCAGCGATCAGTATTACATTATAAACATGTATACGTGTGCGTGATATGTGTACCACAACGATCAGTATTACGTTATAAATATGTATACGCGTGCGTGACATGTATACCGCAGCGATCAGTACCACCTTATAAACATGTATACGCGTGCGTGATATGTGTACCACAAGACTACAAAAAACAACATAACGTTATAAATATGTATCGGGGCGGGCTGTGGTCGAGTGGTTAATGGTACCTGCCATTTAACCACTGGAATACTCGAGATACGGGCTCAAATCCAGCCTTGGACAAGGAATTTGTGGATTAATCGGCACCCTAGCGGGACCTTGGTAACGATAAGCGGTCGTCGAAGCCGCTCGTGTGAGCGTTTGCGCAGTCTAACGTTTGTTGAAGACCGCTTGCACTTCCACCAGTATGACGTCGCTGCTCTGTTTTTTTCTCCCTATGCCGTACACCTTAATTATATGAATCTGTACATCAAACGTGGAACTTTTCGTCTAACTTACTAAACATCGGTGGTTCACGCCTTAAGGTACCTGACCATCCTTCTGACATAACGCCTTAAGGTACTTGACAAACCTTCTGATATAACGCATTAAGGTACCCGACAAATCTTCTGACAAAGCGTGTTAAGGTACCTGTCAAACATTCTGACATAACGCCTTAGGGTACCCGACAAACCCTCTGACATAGCGTCTTAAGATTCTTGACAAGCTTTCTGATATGACGGCGTTATCCACCCGACAAACATTCTGCATGACAACGCCTCAAGGTACCTGACAAACCTTCTGACATAACACCACCAGATGCCTGACAAACTTTCTGACATAAAGCCTTCAGGTACCGTACAAACCTTTTGATATAACACCGCAGAGTGTACCTGACAAACCTTCTGACATAACACCTTAAGATACATATTTATAACGTTATGTTGTTCAAAGGTACCTGCCAAAACCTCTGACATACTGCCGAATATAGTCGCAAAAAAGAACCTTTTTCTATTTACTGCTAAAATTTCTTTTGTATACAATATCAGTCTTGCAGTTTTTGGATGGAGGAAATATGCAGGCGCCTGTGGTAAACTACTAAAATGACGAACTTTCCTACGTGACGAACCGATATGCGCACTGTATTGAGGGATGAAGCTTCCTGCAACAGACATTTCCCTGTCCAAAGCCGGATTTGAACCCGTACCTCGTGATGGTTACCAACTGAAAAGCAAACACCTAAACCATGCACTCGGAAATGTGTCCTCCCTCCTGTAACTTTAATTTGATGTTTTTAATATTACGTTTTAATAAATACAAGAAATGAGTTAGCCTTTGCATCTAAAAACAAAACACATACACATACAAAAGATGATGAAAGACATTCTTTTACTAAATGATACCAAGGCGTCAATTTAATCAATAAATAAATCTTTTATAATGTACCCATTTTTAATTTATTATATTTAAAGCTACATGAAGTTTGATGAAGCACACTGTTTCATTTGGCTCCCGCAATATGTGTGTGCTGTATAATGTGTTACTATAAGAATGGCGTCGGATAAATGTATCAGGGTGTTAAACCAAGCATATGTCCATCCCGCTGAAATTATACACTCCAAAAAAAAGAAAAAAAGAAACCATTAATGTCCATTTTTAACTTGAGAAAGGCTGCTAGATTGTTGTTACGTTTTGAACGCCAGTATCGTGCAGTTTATATATTGCGATGATTCTGTGATAATTAAATTCTCGGTGATTCTCCAGCGATTAACCGTTCGCTCACGACACAAGTCGTGTAAATTAGCCCGAAATGCCGGAAATCGGCCGAATACGATTTCCTCCACTGAATAGTTAATTGGTCTGTCCCTGTTGTATATCCCCATCTGTTCACCTAACACATCAGTGACAACAGCGTTCAACCCCCTCTGTGAGATCACAAATGAGTGTTCATTTGTAGTATAAGCCATGCAAAACCGTCACGCCAAAGCCATTGTTGTACAGTAAGCCGTTAACTGCAATCAAGCAAAGCGAAACAAAGGGACTACTATGCATCTTACATAGGCCTTAAAGACTTCCTCTAATGTCGCACGTGTGAAGGCCTGTCTGCAAACCTGCTGATGGTCGTGGGTTTTTCCCGGGGCTGTGCCCCATTTCCTTCCACCATACTACTGTGGCTGCCGTCGTATAAATGAATTATTCTTGAGTACGGCGTAAAACTCTAATCAAATAAATAATTACTGGTACATTAGAAGTCTTCTTCTTGAAGAAGTTGACTTTTCGCTATCAGTGTACTACGCCCATTGAATCCAGGAAGATGTTTCCGATTTCAAAATTTGAAGTATCAGTTTAGAGCTTCATTTGGGGGCCTAGGAATTAACTTTCAGTACAAAGCATTGTGGCCAAGTTTGACGTTTTAAAGTCAGAAATGATTTTGTGGAATAGACTCCTGTATATGGTGCTAAAATCCATTATTTCTTTACTTAGGCTGTTGTAGTTGATATTTGAGCGCATTATATAGAAATTTTGTCTATTAGCCTGTTGGATCGATACGAGGGCCTGTGACTGTACACGTTCGTAACAGCCTGAAGTACTAGTATACTCTACCCGTTCATAGCAGTCTGAAGTATACTGTACACGTTCATAACAGTCTGTAGTATACTGTACACTCCATAACAGTCTGCAGTATACAGAACACGTTCATAACAGCCCGCAGTATACTGTACACGCTCATAACAGCCTGCAGTATACTGTACACGTTCATAACAGTCTGCAGTATACTGTATACGTCCATAACAGTCTGCAGTATACTGTACACCTTCATAACATCCCAAAGTATACTGTACACCTTCATAACAGCCCGCAGTGTACTGTACACGTTCATAGCAGTTTGCAGTATACTGTACATGTTCATGACCATCTGTAGTGTACTGTACACGTTTATATCAGTCAACAGCATAGTGGTCATCTTCGTAATATCCTGCACAGTACACGTGCATTGCGATTCCCACTGTATGGCTTGATATATAGCATAGCTATTTCAATAGTTTTGTTTGTAGTTTTATTAAGCCGAAGTGTAGAAAATCAACAAGCCCTGCTTCGATTATTGTCATTAGTCTAACAGTATACACGTGCAATATGGAAAAAATAGCTTTATAGATGAGTTGGTACCGTAAGCCTATAATGTCTATAAAAACGTGTCCGAACACAGAATTCTTATTAATAAATCGACTGTGTAATTAATTGTCCTTCGCAATTAACATAGTGTATACTCATGAGAAAAGTGATATTAAAAACTGTAAGTTAGATGCTCATCGCGTCAACGACATTTTATAACAAAACCCCATCAATAAATAAGCCTTCTGAAACACACTTTTCGGCGAGAAACAGACACGCAACAACGTCACAATATATTTATTTTTTCCTCCACAATCCACAGCTGTTGTGTGTATTAAACATCGGTCGAAGTCGAGGAGAATTTAGCGAAGTCTCCATTCTGTAGTTAAATGATCTTTACAGACGCTGGACGAATGCTAAATGATATAGAAGAATTTCATGTGGTAATCATTATCCCTGATAAATATATGGCCCGTCGTGGAGCACTCCCCAACCGCCGTGCGCTTTAACTCCCCTCCTCCTACCCCCTTACCCTCAGCCGGCATAGTTCCTTCTCCCGCAGACGATTGATCCACACACACGAGTACCGTTATTGTCCAAGATGAGGAAACTCAACTCCCGAGTAAACACCATTATACCCGAAAGTCCGAAATTTTTAACGCATGGCTTTTTTTTATGTTACGTTTGGAATCTTTGTCTCATTATGTATACGATGACACCTCGCCTTTGTCATCAAGAACATAAATACAATTAGAGGCTATACACACACGCGAGTTTTATGGGCTTCAGGTGTTCTAAATCAAGAGAATGCATGGTTCCATACATAACACGCATGCGCACACAAAAGGTTTGACAATTTAGCACAAGATCGGATCAGAAACATCATAAGTCTAATTTGGACACTGAAGTGTGCGTGCATACGAAAAGTTTCATCAGTGCTTTCATTCTCCATGTTTAGCATTTCTCATGAAGCGTTTACAAGTTTATAACGGAGATTTTTGGCCAGAAATCAGTCAGCGTAAATCCAATCGAATTCTTGCCATGATTTTAGAATAGCCCAAATAATCCTCTTTCACAAAATACCAGACTAGTGTGCGGACGTGTTACCATTCAAACTTAGTAATGGATTTCTTAAAACTTCTAAAGCCGGGCGCATTATAACTTTTTCAAACTTTAGAATCATTTTAAAGGTATAAAAAAGGTAGAAGTATATGCAAGCCTGACATTCATTGAAGTCAGTCTTGCTGAATACACAAAACTTGATTTGATTTGAGAATTTGCTTTTTTGCCAAAAACTCTGCATGGTACAGGCATTTGCCAGCCATCACACTGTCGTCGCAGCTCTGGTTTTACTCTCTATGCTGTACGTCAGACGGCATTAGCCTGATTCATAATATTAAATTTTGTAAACTGTTTCAGATTCAAATTTAGTGCAATTTTTTTAGTCATTCCCATGCATTCGTTATACATTATTTAATATTGTATGTCATTTAATGTTTTCTTTATGTTAAGTAATATACATGTACTAATTATATCATTTCTCTGAAAGAATAATTTGGTAATTAAGTATACGTAAACTATCCATACAGACGCGCTATACACAGGCAGTTTCTGAAGGTCAAAAGTACCATATAAATATAGATAACTGGAGTTTTTACGTGTTTCTTGCGTGTGGATTATATTAAGTACATAATATAATGCTTTGTTTAAGGCGATAAACAAGTGATATTAACAACTAATGCATACGAAGAGTACGTTTTATTCTTAATACACATGCAATTCAGAAATAAGTCTGTCTTAAAGACGGCTATCGTTACAAATGGACCCGTTGGTCAGGCAAAAAAAACGTGGTCTTAAAGGTGACAAGTCAGTCATAAATTACGCGAAAGGATAGGCTCAATGGACTTAATCATATAAATTCCGTTGTGAAACTGAAACAGATACCGGATTCGTCGCCTCAGTTTCACAGTTGTGAGGTTAAAATTGTATCAAGTAATAAGACGTCGATTAAATGTGGACAGCGTTCACACCTGGGGATGATATCAGATGGAGATCTCCCGTGACGTTTAAGCGGCAACATGGGGGGAAGTTTACAGTTAGCCAGGGCCAGTATCACTCTGTACTAATGTAATCCCTCATTAAAGCTGATACAAATACCGCTATCTGTCTTTCTATGATAGTCGAAAAGAAAAAAAAGACAATGAATTTTTTAAATTAATTCTGCAGGTGGACACTGTCTACAATTAAATCGAATGAATTCATTTTAAAGGTTGGGTTCTCTAAGGGGTGGGCAGAGAAAATAGCATAAATATGGTATGAAAAAAAACCCCAGAAAGAAATGACCCCCCCCCCCCCAACAACAACAACTTAACTTTGTGGCCGTCTAAGTCGGCCTGTGGATTGGAATAATAAAAGACCATTTACTGAACGGTTTATTGCATTCAAATCACTTGTAAAGCAAGGAAACATTTCACACGATGTCACAGTATGATATGTTTGGCGTGCATTTCTCATCTGCGACAGTATAGGAGCATACTGCCGCATTGCCAGATTTTGGACCGACGTGTTTTCTCTTCTGTACGCCAAGATACCCAGGCGCAATTAACTATAATAGATATTATATTATAATAAGTTCACCCTGTCCCCACCATCCCACCCCACGCGAATCAAATACAATCCCACAATGAATACATACGCCTACCCTGTCCACCACATTGACTTACCATCCCCGTCCACCACACACTGACTTACCATCCCCGTCCACCACACTGACTTACCATCCCCGTCCACCACACTGACTTACCATCCCGTCATCCCCGTCCACCACACTGACTTACCATCCCCGTCCACCACACACTGACTTACCATCCCCGTCTACCACACACAGACCTATGATCCCCGTCCACCACACTGACTTACCATCCACATCTACTACACAAACTTACCATTTCCGTTCAATACACACTGACTTACCATTCCTGTCCAGCACAAGCTGATTTACAATCCCCGTGTTGCACACTATCTTACCACTCCCGTGGAGCACACACTGATTTACCGATCCCGTCCAGCACACACTGACATACCATCTCCATCCAGCATACGCTGAAACTATCCGCGTGCAGCACCCACTGACTTACCATTCATGTCTACAATATTTTTCTATTGCAAATTATACAGCATTGATATCTACAAAACTTTCTCATTAAATCCATCACCATAAAAACGACTATATTAATGTTAATTACAAGTGAAAATATAAGTTTTCAAGAAAAATAAAAAAAAAAACAGTTGTTTTTATTCGAACACCATTTTTTTCTCTCTCGCTTACCGGTGCTTTCTGTTCAAGTCTAATAGGGCAATAATTAAGGAAGCACGAACAACAGGCGACTGTCTTATGGAATCTTCCGGACAAGAATTTAGATCGGAATGAATGGTGGAACGCATGCGTCAGTCACAGCTGCTCCATTAGCGAGATTAACGCGCGACGGGACGAGAGGAATTCCGCGTCGGGGTTCAAAGGTTGAGCTGCTTCCTTATCTATTGAGAATCTGGGAAGAAACGCGTCCTCTAAGATTATAATCCTCGGGAGTCATCAACATGAAACCCTCCGCGAAGAAAACAAACAAACAGGACGATAATCAGTTAATCCCGACATCTGACGACTTCAGGGTGATTTGCGAAAAGGTGACAGACCAGTTGCGAATTACCGGCCTAAGAGAGTGGCTAAACATTATCGATATGTCGTGACATATATCCAAGTTTTATGAATGAATCACACTGACGATCAAGTATAAACCAACCATAGAGGTATACACTATTCTAAAAAATAATCTGTAAAATTAAATGGAAAATCTGTCTGAGTGATGATAAATTGTATTCTGTTATTGTATCAGATTATTTTGTTATATACGGCACACGGATTCTGTTTCTGCAACATGACCCAGTATGTCCGCAAAATGTATACCTATATTGGTATAAAATACATTGTAGACGATAGATATTTAAACTTGAGGTATTTCATCATTAATTAAAAGCACAATAAAGAACACACACACATACATGTCAAAATACAGCCAAAGTTTCAAATGGGTGAATTTATAATGTTTAAATGACAAAATCATACAACTAAAAACGTTTTGAGAGCTATATAGAACACCTTCTGAATATAACTAAACATTTATCACGTGAAATTCAAGTTCTCGTAGAATAGCTTGATTATATTAGTTATTTATACCAGCCTCTATATTAAGAAACTAGAATGTATATACCATATAGGTCTGTCGGCAACCTGCTGATGATCTTGGGTTTCCACCGGGCTCTGTCCGGTTTCCTCCCACCATAATGCTGGCCGCCGTCGTATAAGTGAAATAGTTTTGAGTACAGCGTAAAACACCAATCAAATAATGAAAATAAATAAATATACCATATAAAGTTGATAATCCCTTGCTTCGGCACACTGACACATTAACGGAATATGCAAATTAAACTCCTAGACTCTTAAATATATATATTCTTAACGCCATTGTTATGTTTTAAACTGTACTGCTATATCATTCCTTCGAAATGCTATAAAATTCCAAATATTCGAATGCGACTTTAACGTAGGGGTTAAACGGGTACCTGACACAGGGTGGTGCTTTATTCAGAGTTTAGGGCAGTGATACGTTATATAAACAGTACGTGCATAGATTTAGTCAATGGGAAATTTCGTCACTGACTTGCCAAAAATGGAATTCCTTTGCTCATGCATGCGTAAACCTGACCGCGATCGCATATTAGTGAAATATTATTGTACCGCGTTAAACAGCAATAATGAAGCAACAAATGTCGCGTTACCATGTGTTCACTTAGCACATAAAGATAACATAGAAAAGTTCACTGATGCAAGATGTCCGTTTACTGTCATGCCATGTCGCTCGGCTCAGACAATATCCCATCATACAATGCGTTACACGTCATACGTGTACGTGCACTAACATATTACACGTACACATGTACCAAACACTACAACAGATAAAAAAATCTTTGTCTTATGTTCAAACAGTAACTTTAAAGTCCACCTTGAGCAACAGACCTACAGCTTAAAAGTAGACACGCACTTTCACGATATCATATCGCGATAACATCGGCGAACTTCGGTAAGACATCGACTATCAAACAAGATCGTATCATAATCTTATATCTGGATGTCATCCCGAAAGTATTGATTTTCTGATTGGATCGAGTAAATACTGGTAGAAGTTTGGAAGACGGACGATTCAAAACAACGTCAAAACGGTTCCCGCCTTTTTACCAAATCAAGATTTATCCGGACGCACTCGTGGTAACATGGGTCAACAGGGAATCGGTACAACTTGATGTCGGTAAACGGGTAGGGATTTTTTTTAGTCCCATAGCAAATGTCAAATAGGGTAACGTGATGGGATCAAGATACAGTTGTAAAAGCTTCAGCTTTATATCAGGTATGTTACAACAGATCTTCATTAAATCAAGGAAACCTTGATGGGATGGGATCAAGATACAGTTGTAAAAGCTTCAGCTTTATATCAGGTATGTTACAACAGATCTTCATTAAATCAAGGAATCCTTGATGGGATGGGATCAAGATACAGTTGTAAAAGCTTCAGCTTTATACCAGGCATGTTACAACAGCTCTTCATTTAATCAAGGAAACCTTGATGGGATGGGATCAAGATACAGTTGTAAAAGCTTCAGCTTTATATCAGGCATGTTACAACAGATCTTCATTAAATCAACGAAGCCTATAGCGCGGTATCAACCTTGCTGGCAGGAAAATGACTACAACCAAAGTAGATACTCTTCTCCACACCAACGCATAGTAGCGTGATACTAGAAGGGACGTCATGTTAGCGTGATGGGTTCGACATTGCGTTCCAGTGAGACAGTAGATTAAAAGTGTCGGCAAAGAGAGGTAGATTAAAAGTGTCGGCAAGGGTCGTTGAGCACAAGAAAACAATGTCCCTGAGCTTTACAAGCAGAACAAAACAAAGTATCACTGAGGTACAAACAGCACAAAACAAAGTATCACTGAGGTACAAACAGAACAAAACAAAGTATTGCTGAAGTACAAGCACAACAAAACGGAGTGTCGCTGAGGTACAAGCGCAACAAAACGGAGTATCGCGGAGGTACAAGCACAGCAAAACCACGGACTGTTGCTCTACAAGCACAGCAAATCGAAGCATCGTTGAGTTACAAGCACAAGACAAAATATAATATTTAAGATTGAAAAAGGTTATACATAAGTCTGTATGATCTGTAAAACAATATATGCACGTGTGGATCTACTATACAGAACCCAGAATGGCGTGTATGTGATTCATGTTTATGTAATAATATGGGTACAAACAGATTTATCAGTGGACTATATAGCTCCGTAGTGTACTTAATTCGCCGTCGATCAGATACAAGTGCGGGGATTTTATTGCCTTGATGTCGAGATAAGAGGGAATTCGCTGGTATCGGGTATCTGACGACCACCACATGAGAGCGGCCCACCAGGGAAGGCATTATGTTATCGCTACTGGTGTAGCGTCATACCCCAGTGCCCCTATACCTAATTCGGTCAGATTGTCTGTCATTCGACTACTTAATAGTGGCCTGCAGTACCATTACTAATTCACAGATATGGTTACATTTGACAAGTAATAGCAGTCTTCATGTTCAAAAATATGTGCGTATCAGACAGGAGTATTTTAATGAGTCCATATACGTAATGTTGTGACGCCAAGTGGTCTCGTGTGTGAACAATGGAAATTAAACAACTCGATCACAGATGTAAAAAAAATCACGACACATTTATTAGCACTCGTCAGAGAACTTCATTTTCTCAAATGACTGTTTACGCAGATTGCTGTATGTTTATGTGAGGGTTTGCTTAGCATATGTATATTTTCTGTTAACATCGATTGCATCGCGTGCCAGCGTTCTTTAGATTAGACGGGAATAAAACCTAGACTGGCTTCCAATGATAAAGGTGTGGGATTAAAAAATAACCCCCATATGATGACGACAGTTGGCAGTTTTGATCCACTGTAGTGCAATATTTATTACAAGTGTCTTCAAGCCAAGACTCAAGCTTCGTGTCCTGTCATAGAACACCATGTCACACACGCTCGTGCGTGCATGCTTGAGTTCGCAAGGCATGCTTGGTCCGAGGACAAAATACGCGTTTGATATCTTGTGTTGAAATCTTCTCAAAAGCATTTCTGGGGACAGGGATCGTGATGTGAGCAAAACAGGGATGGGGGAATATACTCACAACAGGATACATGCACCATGTGCTAAGTGGAGTCATTACATGTCATATATAAAAGAACAGGAGAAAAGAAAGAAAATTAACTACAGACATTTACTTAGAAGACAGACTATAATACACAATAATGGGGTGGAGTTGCAAACTTCCATTTTATAAAAATAATCTTTTGTGGACACCATGCACAATGTATGGTGCTTTTGAAATTTCAGCTAGCAGGTAACTTTACATATACATACCTTCTGCAGCGCTATATACAGGTAAGCTTGTTTGGCATGCCGACATGTATATAGGCCTACATGTGCATTGTTAAAGCTAGAACGACGTGCGCTAGCATATCGGACAGATACTTCAATTGTCGACTTGTTCACATAACCGGAAATAAAACCGTTTGATCTGACGGTTTTGTAACGATCTGAGATAAAAGAAGTCGTATGTTGGAATGTTCAGTCACTAGGGCTGGGTGGAAGATCGCGTTAATCCCCGGGTAGGGATAGACTGGAATTACGCGGACCTGATCGAGACACTCTGTGCACGGAGTTACCGACTTCTAATATGGTATCTAAATCATTCGGATCTGGGTGCGGGGAGAAAACAGCCACGGTTTTTCACTGAGTGCTTGCGTGTATAAAGACAAGGCCAGCGGAACCTGCATAATAAAATGATTTTACTAGGGAGATCGGAATCCGATTTTATTCTCACCAACAGTCGTATGTTAAGTACATGTGATACGCCACAGTGTTAGATATACACACCCTGTACACACACACAGCGTTTTAAGAATTAGATGTTAAAACAAGGCGTTAAAATCAAAGGATGTGAAGTCAAAAAAACGTGTGTTTCATGTATTTCACAATGCCTGTATTGTTTTCATGTCTGCATGTATATCAGTATGTTCACCATGCTTAGATCTTGATTTCGCTACGATATATAAGAGTAGGTAAATAAAAGTAGGCAGAAATTAAAGTCAATTAGGTTTTTTTTCGCTAGAACACTTTATTTTCCCCAAGTCCATAGTAATTTTTCCTTTTAAGCTTCATTTTGATGAAGCATGTTCTCGAAATGTAGGAAGAGGGGAGTGTATATACAGACAGAGTTTTTCAGACCTATAAAGCGGATTTAACAATGTGTAAGATCTCGGTCGCACGTGCTGTAAACCAGAAATTTCCGACTGGGAGAAACTAGGGGACGACGGAGAGATAATTCACTGCAATTGTTATGTCATGCACTTAAATCTACACCGGTAGATGAAACGAAACACAAGAGCGTTTACAACAATAGATGTTCAATTTCCGCCCAGTTTTTCCATGAATTTTCTACCGCACTTTTGATCGTCAGAGAATTGCAGAGTCACGGAGAGTGATGTACTAAAACATGTCAGCTATTTCACGTATAAGCGTGTTATATACCTATTACATACAATCCTGTAGATCAGGGAGTATGTGTAGGATGGCAGAGTAGGGAAAGGGGGATAAGGGGTTAGAGGCCAGGTGGAGCTCTACATATACAATAAGGGATGCTCTTTAACAATTACCGGAGCCCTCTACATACATATGTGTGTATAGCTTACACAAATTGTTTTTAAACTAGATAACACTGCATTGAGCAGAGAATTTCGACTTTAACAAAATGATTTATTGACCGGTTTACTTATTTATTCATTTATTTGGTAAAACAGTGAACTTCGACGACTTCCACTCCTAAAGAGTATATAAGCAACCGCAGACCGGGAAGCGACAGCTGGGTTCGAACACTCGACTTCGTCATACTATACACAAGGGATTAGCAGCTGGAAGCTTTTAAAGCTGTTCATTTGTGTGTTTTCCACCTAAAATGTACGCAGAATGTGCATGAGGTATATTAAGGATTAAAGAAAACTGGACACTAAAGACTTTGCCGCCAGCCGTTTCACAAAGCACACAAATATGTAGTAAAATCATTACCCAGCTTGCTTTGGAGGTCGTCATAGTAATTATGTAGAACTTTGAATGTGTGTATATGCTATGAGCTCAGTCAATACATATCGCGAGGAAATGTGTCTTTGCGTGAATAATGTATCAGTATGACACATGAATATGATGCTATGATCCAAACGTCAAAAATATTCTGTATACAATTTTGCGCATGGCCGTGAACAGTAAGGCCTCGTTTTCGAATTTAGCTTCCGGTCGATTGGACTGCGGCCTGACGTCAGGAGGGTTGTGTGTCAGATCTGTACCTGTCAGGAGAGGTGATTTTCGTATACGGCTTAAAAATGGTTTAATTCAGACTTTCATAACCTTTGATAAAATAACAGAATTCTGACAAGACACGCAAGACACCAATAAGATAAATAGTTAGATGATAAACCAGCCCGACACAGTCACAAAATCTCGTCCGACTGACGAGAATGGATCTGTCTATATAGCCTACAACTGCTTGCGTATCGGTCCGATAACTGAGGCAAATAGTTTCCATTAAGGTTAAATTACAGGGCACTGTTTTGTCTTTGTCTTGGGAACCCTTAATTGTGGTGTTTGTGAGGCAAAATGACAAGCAAGGCAGTAGGAGTTACAGTTAGAGATCAATCGTTTGCACAGCGTTGCATATGAAAGAAAGCAAGCAGATGGTTTCAAAATTATCGCATTTGTATGGTGTATTGCTCCGTTTTAATTGCGAAGATGGGGAGGTGTGTGTACGTGGTGGTGGTGGTGAAGTGGGCTGGGGTTGTGTTGGGTCAGATGGGGAGGTGTTTGTGGAAGGACTGGGGGAGTGATCAGATATATTTCTGCAAGCAGATTATATATATATATAAGATAATTATATATAACGGTAATAAAAGGCCATCAGTGGAGTGAGTGAGTGAGTGCTTGGGGTTTAACGTCGTACTTAACAATTTTTCAGTCATAGGACGAAGGAGTCATAGGACGAAGGAGTCCTTAAAGTATATGTACTGTGCCTCTTTATTGCAGGACGGATTTCAGTCGCGCTTTTATCTAGTGCTGCTTCACTGAAACGACTTACCAAAGGCAAGTAAGGTGCCCCACCCGAGCCATCATACTGATGCGGGTCAACTAGTCGCTGCACTATCCCCTTAATGCAGAACGCCAAGGGAGGAAGTTACAGCTGCTGGTGTGACCCGACAGAGGATTGACCCTGGAGCGGACGCTCTATCAACTGTGCTATCGTTGCCGGTAGCCATCATTGGATGAAAGGGTTATTATCAGTTGCATAATACTCCAAAGCTTCAACAGTATAAGCGATTGCGTACAGACTTAAAAGGCGTTCAATACTTATATGTCATATTAATCTAACAGCCACTGACAAGCAAGTGGCTTATTTCCAGATCATCTTTCATCAACGACTCAAATTTGAAGGAAGAGAAAAAAAGGTAGCAGCGCGTGCGCTTACACTTCCGATCCTTTGGGACGCGGGGAAATGGCGTCCAAAGACTAAGGGACAAGACAAATCCTTTACCACTAAAACGTCAAGCATTGGATAATCACATAAAAAGAACAGGTTTACGCGTATTTGCGTCGTGGCCTAGGTGTAAAGGCCAGAGTGTTGACTGATGGGAGAGACGAAGGAGATAAAAACGACCGTCGCTGAGAAGGTAGCGTCGTATCAGCGGTCGAGATGTGAAGCAATCAACAAGATTGGCAGGAGTAAGGCTAATCCGCGAAAATTTCACCCAGTGGTGCTACCTTATAAATTTATCATACTCCCTTGTCCGTCCAAATTTTCTCTCCCCTCCTTTTAATCTCATTAGCCGTCTAGAGCACGGCCATTTTGCTTCCTCTCAATTAATGTAATCTGCCGTAAAGCGTGTTTCCGGAGTCCAACACGTGCCTTTATACACCTGCCACTGTACATATAGGTTAGTCATTAACACAGTCGTCATGGCTATGAGTCTGTTCCGGTCTGATAAAACAGGGAGTCAAAATCCACTGGTGAAATACTGTCCCCTCACCCCCTTTCCTTGATCATACGTGAAATGTTAAGTCATAATGTTGCACAGGGTGAAAAAGGGACACATCGCAAGCAACTACCATATGCAATTTGATATTTGGATTCTCACAAAAGGTGAAGAACTGACGCTTTTCTGTAAATTTTTGGTTTATTGCAAAGCGTTTGTCATTGCACTGCATGAAAATCTTCCCGCCAAAAGTAATTTGGACTTGTGTAGTGGTAGAGCCTGTTGTTCATTCCTGTCTTTGCAGTAATGATTTGTGCATAAACTGGCAACGTATATGACTCATGTATTACTGTAGAGAAGAATAGTCGATCCAGCTTGGACCCGAAACGTTAGATAGGTTTGTTACTCTTAAAACCCTCTCTTGAAACGACGAAAGCGTATAAAATCCAGCGGGAACCGGATTCGAACATGCGACCATGCTCACTGGTTAAAATATTATGATCTGAAATAATTCATAGTTTAGGAACCTCTTGCACAAATGATCTTAGGCTAAGTTGATTGTAACTACCATGGCATCAAACGCTTTTAACATCTGTCGCCATTGTAGTTATAATCAACATAGTTTGGTTTGCGTAAGCGACCCCAGATCAGTTGGTCAGTGGATATCTCACGAGCAAAGTTTGTTTGCTTGATTGCTGTTAATAAAGCCATACTTAACCGATTTCACGCATGAATACCATGGTGGTCATTGTTATGGGTTGAGGAAACCGATCTGGTAAACCACAAACCTTTGGCAACTTACTGGCCACAAGCCTCCGTTCGTACATATACCAACGGGGGACCCTAAAACACCAGTCAAATAAATAAATAAATATACGAACGCCATATTTATGCATATGTTGTCTTGAAGTCAATACTCTGGCCAGTCACATTTTTCGTATAAGCATATGGTGTTTGATGTGCTTAATCAAGATATACTCATTGAAAATTTCCAGTAATGCTATTAAATATTTGTTTATTCAGGTCAGTGGGTACAGGAAACTGGTGTGTCCGAGATAAAGGATGTTCTTCTAGGGACAGGCACATGATGACAACTCTCTTGACTTAAAGCCTGACAGTCGTACCAGCGATGGCTGTATATCCCACCCCGATGCTTCATTGGCCAGCGGATGATTGTTTGCATGCGGCTAGATGCATACAGAATCCAAATGAGCCATGCAACCAGAAGTTCAGTATAGACCTCAGTCTATGGAACTGGAAAAATGGAAGTGCGGCCTCTGTGTGGAAACAGTTTAATCTATCTATTTAAAGAAGCCGATACTTGTTCCATATAATATACTTGTACTTTAATATACTTAAAAAATAGGACATTTTTCTATCCCGAAAATCGAACGAAGTTGGTCGAAAATACATATTTGTTATATGGAGTATGGTCCTTAAGAAATAAAAAAGATTTTTCTTTGTTTTTTGTGGGTTCATGCATATGGTTTTTTTCTAGGTTTTCAGATATTTTTTGTTAAGTGCGCCTATCATTTTTTTTTCTGAATTTCTAGGATGGTATTTACCCAGCTTTTTACGTTCTATCTATATTCTGGTGTGCGAAAGCTCTGAAAACGTTCATACAGAGTGGAAAGGTGGAGGGTTAAGCTCTATCCCCATAAAGAAATCTCATCCGAGACTAGATGTCTTGGAAATGGATACTACCATTCCTTCCATTTAATCGAGTATAAATGGTGTTATGCGTGGCATGAAGAAATGCTTTCTTACGGCTCGTATTACGCCAGGGCCTGGTCGGAATAAGGTTGTTAGCCCAGCTGTGATGGCCCCAGTGCATGCATGCAGATGTGTATCAATCTGGTACACGCTACGGGCAACTATCAAACAGTATACAGGACGAAGAAAGGTAAACATATTGGTAAGTCGGTATACTCGGGTCTTCTCAAGGCTGTATGACAAAAAAAAAAAGGAGGGAGCTGGTAAAATATAAACAGATATAAGTTCGAGAGGGTTGATATCGCGCCAGAAGGTGTGGCTTCTCAGCTTAATGTATTTGGTCGGGTTCCCATAGACTGCGTCACTGGGAGGTGTGAATCTATCGATCGGACGCTTGTACATGCCTGCAGCCAGCACCCGTAGAACCTTCTCCATTTCATCCAGCCGTTTATCTCTCAACCCATTTTCAACCCCCGTTAAAATATCATATAAAAAGACTTGACAGCCGACTGTCAGAGAAGCAGGTTTTACTTCTTCTTTTGGAACATACACTGTTAATGTAGAATGCAATGGAATTATATTATAGCGCTTCACTGTTTAATAATAGAGTATATTTAACACGCGGTTAAGAGAATGGAATGTTTCTTTCATAGAGAAAAAATTCTCTGTGTACAGTACCGGAGAATCCAAATTTCGTGCAGCCAAAAGCCTTGGATGGAAGACATCAGTGGCATGGTATAATTGGATTTATATAACTGTTGCTTTAACGCCATGTTAAAATAATTTTAATTTATCCGATGGCAGTCATGCGCTTTTATGGATGGAGGAAACCGCTGTGCCCAAGAAAAACCGTGGACTTTTAGCAAGTTACTGACACACTTTCTCACATTTGACGTACAGATATGCACATCATTTACGTGGAAGACACGTGGTCTTCAACGAACAAGAGGGTGCGCGAACGGACACATGAGTGTAGTGCACCGCTTAATGTCACAAATGCCGTCTCACAAGCCGTGAAAGCGGGTATAATTTATGTATCCCTCAAGAGTAAGCACAAGCAGTTCTGTTAATGTCAACCACAGCATGCACATTTCATTATTACATCTCACTATAAAGACGGAGTGCTAAGACAAGCATAAGATCGCGCAATTACACTGGTTTACTTTATTGCCAAGGTCAAGAGCACCGACATTGTATGCGTGTGCCTTCACCCCAAGCAATGTCGGTGCTTGGTACTGTTTTACTCATCATCATTGAAATAAAACAAACTGAGACTAAATCAAAGAATAATGTTGTTAAAATTCGCCACAAGGTCAATAAAAATAAAGGTAGTCACGAAAACATTCTTAGTTCTTATTTTCAGTATACATGCATTGGTATTAGAAATTAGCCCTGAGAAAAAAAAGAAGGTTTAGGATATTTTTTTACTTTATTAAACCAGAGGCAAACTTTATGGGCATCTGCATCTCAGCAACTAATCCAGAAATGGGAGTTATGTATCGGTATAGAAAAAAGAGTTTTGTATTTATTGTTGCTTTGTAACCATTTCATATATAGGCAACCATGTCATAGATTTGACTTATTGATTTGTCCAACCTGTGTACAACACCTAAGTCTTATGTTATAATACAGAATTATCTCACAGATGGGATATAATATGGTTTACCACAGAGTGCACTAAAAATAGTACTTCGTTAATTTTACCAGAAAGTCTGTTGCCTGAGTGATGCAAGAATGTATTCTGCTATTGCAGCAGATTACTCTATTAAATATAACACACATATTCTATCAATTCAACATTAAGATTGAGTTATACCAACAGGATATTATATGTTGAATATAACACAGTTTTATGTTTTAACAGAATACATTCTAGCATCACTAAGACAACAGGCTTCCTGTTAAAATTAACAGATTGTTTGCTTAGATGTAAACGTGTGATGCATTTTGTAACAGCTAGTACGTGTATACATAACTTCTTAAGTGAGAAGGTTTACCAGCAACCTGCGGATAATCGTGAGTACGGCGTAAAAAACAAACAAATAAATAAATAAATATACATAGCTTATGTATAGGTTTCATCATAGGTTACAGAGTTACAAATTTGATGCACTTTGCATATCAAACATGAGATAAACTGTTTCATCGTTGGTTACAGGGTTACGAGATGGATATACTTTTTCCTCAGCTGATACTGAATCTCTGTTTTATCGTTGATTACAGATTCACAAGTTTGATGCAGTTTCTTACAGCTGGGATGTAATGATGTTTCATCGTTTGGGCTACATGGTTACAAATGATGTATTGTAGTTTGTTACGGAGTATATATTTTCACGTATATACTTTTATTTACGTGATTTGTGTTTTACGCCCTACTCAAGAACTTTTCACTTATATACGATGGTGGCCAGCATTATTGGGCATGGGTGCAAACTGGGCAGAGCCCCGGACCCAGTTGTTCAAAAGTGTATCAAGACCTTACCCCGGTATTAAATTTAGTCCAGACGTAAGTGTCATTTACTTTGTACTAGGATGAGACTAGTATTAAGGTGCAAGCCTGGCTTAACTTTCGAACAACTGGCCCCAGATGTATATACTAATATATTGTTAAGAACATCAAAGTTGTAAGTAATTAAACATTTATGATGAATGAAAATGGAAGAATCCAGAAACAGTTAAAGGACATTCTTTTAGTCGCTGATAAACATGCATATGTTTATTTGGGGATAACTTTTTAACCTCTTCACACGTAATTGTGTTGACGATATACGATAATTATCATGTGTGCAGTAAGACATTGTTGTCGTGTGGAAAGAACAAATATTGTGACTGATGCGAGCAAATGAAAGACTTCGTTGAACTGGATAAACAAAAGAAAAATGTTACTTCATGTCGTCCGGGTAGATCTTCACGAGCTCGAGATTTTTTGGCCCCGGTCTTCCGCTCACCACGTGTTTTATGTTCATATCAGGTTTATTTTTGTTGCTCTTTTAGAGATGTGCTTTTTAGGCCGCAACAGTCACATATCAGTTTCCAGACTACCAGTCTGCCGGATAGCATCAGCCTAAATAAGTACAGGTGCTGAAAACGACAGGAAAAAAATAAACAAAATATCAACAATTCAAATAACATAGATACGCTAAGTGTTTATCTCTGGACGTTAAGTAAACGGATATATACAGTTATTCTAGGCTATCTTCAGCGATTGGTCGTGACACCGGCATCTAACAGTACAGCCAATCAGATATCGACTCTCAATTCACAAGTGAACCAATGGAATTCCAGAGCGAGACGTTGGAGATCGACCTAAAAAATAATATTTCGTTCAATCCGTTTCCTGAGTGATGAAGAACTGCATGTTCGTCGATTGAACGGATTAGTCCGATCTTTACGGATTATTTCGTTATCAAGAATGGAGTATTCTGTTGATGAATATGATTGAAATGCGCCATTATGCAGGAAACAGATTTAAAGGAAGATTTTTTTTGGCCAGTCGTCTGAAATCACGTTGAAGTGGGTTAGTAAAATGCACATACAGAAACTACACATACTGAAGATTGTCTTTGGAAAAATTAAATTGGATATCACTGGATAATTGGATAACACTGAGTTCTTTTAACATAATCTATAGCTAGGGAAGTGAAATCTCAATGAGATGTACCACTGGCTTTTTAAAAACAAGCTTCAGCTAGGGAAATGAAATCTCAATGAGATGTACCACTGACTTTTTAAAATAAGTTTTACTTAGGAAAATGTTAAAAATAATCATTTTTGGTAAATAAAACTTACTTGGTAACTTACTCATTCTCTAGAAGACCAGTCGTACAATATTCTCAAGCACAGACGATTCTCATGAAAGTGAAAATGTGCTTTTTTAAAACGATTTCGCTGTACATATCAATATGGAGAAAGTTTTTTTTTTCATTACAGGTTCACTGACTTGAATATTCTGTGAGCAAATAATTTCTCGCCATCGCCCTTGAACAGGGAATTTGTAAATTTCAAAGTTCTCACTATTTGTAGTACCTTGCTGGCAATACGCGGTCGACGTGGGCTACTGTGACTGTTTGCACTGCTTCCACCACTCGTCTTCCACAAATATGGCGCTCATATCTTACCTTACGTGTGGGAAATTTGGTCCATAACTTGCCAAAGAGCGATGGTTTACTCCGGGCACACCTGTCTTCCCCCACCCATAAAATTGGCCACTCAGTATTGTATAAGTGACGAATATTTTAGTATAGAGTTAAAACAACAAATGAAATGAATAAATAAATTCCTCGTAATAAATCATTCATTTTTTGGGGTGGGCTCTTTTTTCTTGTCTGTTTACTCCATATCTGTGCGTCATATTCGAATATATGACTCTTCTCGATTAGTTCACCTCTTGGTGCTGCCTCATTGGAACGTCATGCCGAAAACACCAGATTGACCAGCATATACAGGGATACCAGACAACTAATTGATTCACCCGTGCTATAATTGTCAATATTTTCAGTGTTTTCATTTGCTAAAATATTGCCCACTTCATATATATTTATTCCATTGGTGTTTTTTATTCCTCGAATATGGAGGATATTCTATACTTATGCCTTGCAGGGCTGCCAAGTTTATGGGTAATTATAAGTGGACAACACCTCTTGGCGTTATTCAGCATCCCAATGCGATCATGCGGTACATAGCTGGATTCGAACAAGTGACCTCTCTGGTCAATGGCATGTGCTCTGCAAAACAGTGGCACCTTTTAGTTTGCTGTAGCTTTAGTTGGTTGTGATTGAAAATGGGGCTTTGTCCAATAATGTTGTGCGTAGACAACAGACACGTGCAACCGTCAGCTGCTCCAGTCATCGAAAGCCTTATTCTCGCTGGTGCCGATCAGCCTTTGATCAGTGAGGTCGCAGTTTCGAATGTAGCTGTTACTAGCTGGCTCTTTCATCCATGCATAAACCCAGCTGCCATCGTATAAGTGAAATATTCTTCGGTATGGCGTTCAGTACCCATGGAAAAAATAATATAACATGTAAGTTTATCGGGGATACCAGATACTAACCCTTGCGTAAATACTGCATTTAAATAACTTAGAGTTAACATCAGTTTGCCTGGATATCATATATGGAAAAGAAAACGAGCTGAAATCCATGTGTATGGACCTATTGTGTTTATTTCTCCTGATTTGAACATCCACTTTTGTGCTTATAATCTTTGGGTGGTCTTCACAAATATACATTGACGAGGAGAAATGGGGATGACAACCGTTGTTACGGTAGATTGAACTCATAGTGGTACCAGACTATAGCACGTGCACCACGCGCGCCAACACGTATGCTACTTCCACGTGCAAATGAGCGAGTTGTTCGCCCATGACGTACAAGTTGTAATTAATGGAGACTGTACCATGACACGCAGACCAAATAAACTCCACGCTTGTTACATATAGTGTTCCATACATCTTCCACCTGTACATACATAATACAGGAAACGTTGATATATATATACATATATTTTTATATATAAGTTGTATCAGAAGCCCATTACCTAAACGTATGTAACTTCCCTATATCTAGTCTCCACGGCACATTACACATGTTACGTCATCTGTAGAAGCTGGCGCCACCAGGTGGAGTGACATGACAACCTCTTGGGCGGAAATTGTGAACTGAATCATGGGAAATCTAATGTAAACGGCTCCTACAAGGGCTGGACTCGCGTTGAAACCGAAACTCTGTATTTAAAAACTACGATTTCGCTAATCATTGCTGCTATGCAGTTAAAAACCCATGGAGTATTTTTATATTCCCAAGCAACTCTAGTTACAGTTACTATCAAAGGCATGATTGTCCTTTTACAAAACTTTCCGTTGTCGTAATTTGTTTTAAAGTCTATTTCAACACAACAGCGTTTGGAACATTTTTCCCCACCATACATCAGCCATTTCTCAATAGAGGGGAAAAGAAAATACATGGCTGAGCAGATATGTCCCATAATGTGTTAGAGATGGAAGAAAAGTGCAAAGTGCCGTGGAGACTAGCTATAGGGAAGTTGCATACTTTTAGATAATGGGCTTCTGGTTGTATATATATAATTATAATAATAATAATACACTACACTTAGGAAAATTTCCCAAACTTCAGAATATTAACAGTTTTCTTTGTTAGTAATATACGTATGTTTCATATATATATATGTATACATATATTATTACACTTCACTCAGACAGCATCGCCCGATATATATCCAAATTATTATTTTATACACAGGGGAGAGGCGAGAGTGGTAAGACGAAGTTATGTAGTACATATAAGTTATGCATTGATCAAAACAAACAAAGTGAGAACATTTCATTTTTTCTAAAAATCCAATGTCCAAAATGCAATGGTGATACACGGAAATTAAAACAATTATTAAAAAGGAAAACAATAGATAAAAGTCAACAAAAACAGTGTTTCACTGGCGATTCGGATCAATGTGATAGTACCTAAATGTTAAGCAATTGTTTTTGTCCCAGATCTCATGGTTGCAGTTTGACTTGAGAAAGCTATTCTGTATAACAAAGACAAATATCAAAATGATCACGATAGCTGCGACATTCTATATCAGCACAACAACTGTAAGTTAACAAGTCACCCGGCGTCAGAAGACACATGGCAAAAACTAATCAGCAAAAATAGTATAGCAATAAATAATAGTACAACGTAACAAGAAATGAAAGTAATGTCCATGAACAGCGCCAAAATAATGACGCCCTAAATAATGACGCCAAGAGATTGGTCTTAGGTCAATAAATTTTACATTTATACAGGTACTTAAATCTATTAACCAATAGATTTTTACGTGAACGAAAAAAACAATGCCTAAATTCGCAACACATCAAAACGCTGTCTACAAGGGGTGAGTGCGGCATGTATGCCATGGATGGCGGGATCCAAAAAAATAGGAGGCAATTTGAAACTTCATGTACACTTTCAAGATCTGTATCCTGTTAATATCTAACATAAAACTTTCGTAAAGATATCTTCTGTCACAATATCGGCACAAAATAATGACTCGGCGTTACTATTATTTGTGACAGAAATGTGAAAAATATTTTTACAAGATTCAGTTCCTCAATGATAGGATCATCATTACATATTTTTCTATGTAAAGCATTTCCTCAAAGGTTGAATTTGCCAAGGGGTGAAGATATACTACACATTAAACATATTGATCGGAGCATCAGCAGTTCTTATCCGGTGATCTTAAAACATGAGCTGCCAGGAACTGCTGTGAGAGTACATTTTGAGTTGTAACGCTCAGAGTACATTTTGAGTTGTAACGCTTAGAGTACATTTTGAGTTGTAACTCTCAGAGTACCTTCTGACTTATAACGCTCAGAGTACATCTTGACTTGTAACGCTCTATTCTACCTTCGAGCAACTAAAGTTGGATTTGTTAAAAAAAAAAAAAACATGACAAAACACCGTCTGTTCTTAACATTGGATTGTAAATTCACTGCTGGGGCCCATTGTATGTCATTTGAAGTTGAAACTGGAGAGAATGTACTTTGTTTCTTTCCACCGTGCGTTTTTCAGGAGGAGGAGATAAGTCTGGCTTGTAAGTTCACATTGACATGGAGGATTATAATGTATTCAGTGTTGTGAGACATGGGCAGCGCACTGCACGCCGCCACCTCTGCCTCCGCCAAAAGAACTAGGTCCCTGAGATAGATCTGAGGAAAATATGATAAAAGAGGAAATACATGTAGTTTTGAAAATATTTGAAGATGATGAATGTGAACAACTGGGCTGGGCGAAAAGGCTATTAATGTTTATAATGCTTTGCAATGAATGTTTATTGTTAATATGTATATGACGGAGAAACACGTACAACCATCACGAGGATTCAACGCATTCAAACAGAGAATAAAGTTAAAGTTGACTGGATTTCTCTGTGCATTTCCGGCACATGAATGTTTGAGAACAACACAACACATGAACAAACATGCAGGAACAGCTCCGACGTCAGCAGTAAATAGTCAGCAGCTGTTTTATTGGTGGAGACGACACACCGGACACGTCCGGGAAAGCCTGACATGTCCAATGGAAACGAAGGATTGTGATTTCTGATGCGGCAACCGACCACTGAGGTGGAGACAAAACATCTGAACAATAAATACAACAAGGATATAAAGACTAAAAACCTTTCAAAATTACGCAGCAAAACATATTAAAAAAATCTTGAACACCTCTGACACTTGATATTATAATTTGGGACATCTTCATGCTTCCATCGATGGGTGCGTTGCCGCCAGGGCGCCACGTTAACCTTTGAACCAATGATGTTATACTTTAACAATAACACTTATGTCTTTAAATGGACGCCTTTCTTAGGGACAGAGTTTCTTTCAAGATTCCTTTTCAGGATTCTTTACCCCTTTGGTCGCCGGAACGCCCTGCAGAGCTTTGAACCATAAGTCGTCATGAAATGGATAGCTTCCTGAGGGGGGGGGGGGCAATTTCTTTCTCCTGGTAGAAAGCTTTTTCCCCTGTGGTCGGTGGTCGTAAGGTGATACAAGAGGGCCCATGATGACAGTAAGACAATAAATACACGAGCAGCACTCTGTCCTTGTGCTGAGGCTGCTGATATGAAGGTCTAGGTCAAACAGTCCAAATTAAATTACGGGGGATGACAATTACGGCGACGAGGCGCTCATGTCCACTCATACATGTGTTTTCCTCGACACAGTTTTTGTGGTGTGGGTGGGGCGGGGTTAATCAGCGTTCAGATTATCTCCCATGATGATGACGGAGAGATATCACGCAACGAGACACATCACTAAAGCGTCGAGTCAAAATTGGGATACACAAATACATGTCCAGCGTCAAACAACTGACGCAAATATATATATAGTCCGTGAAACATCCTGCTGCGCACACAGGTCACTGGGAGTGTCGTCTCAAAGGCGTCTGGGATGTTGAGCAAACAGTACACCTTGATACATTATACCATTAATCTCCATACTGACTACCAGAGAGTTGTCGATTTCACAGCGACCATCATCTGAAAAAGAGACAAAACAAATCAGTTTTGATAACAATACAAACTTTTCAACACATTGAAGAAGATTGGCGGACGAATGTCCAAAATTTTCTCTGAATAACGTGGTTTCTCTTAAATCGCAATGTTCCCAATCAGACTGAAGGACTTTTCATTACGAAAAGCAGGTTCAAGCTTTGAAACATAGCTGTTACATTATACCTAACCAACCATGTATATCTCGTGTAACTACCAATCGCACTGAAAATCGGCCCTTATCTAACACATCCAACATATAGGCCTATTACATTGGTTGCAGCAAATGTTTGTCTATACACTTAAAAAACTAATCAGTTTATTTTAACAAAAAGTCTTTTGTCTGAGTGATGCTAGAATGCATTCTGCTATTGAAGCAGATTGTTCTGTTAAATATAACACACATATTCTATTAATTTAACATAAATATTCTATTAGACTAATAGGATATTAAGTTGAATATGATGGAATAATGTGTCATAATAACAGAATACATTCTATCATCACTCAGACAACAGCCTTTCTGTCAAAATTAACAGATTAATTTTTGGGGTGTATATAATACAGTTAAATGCCTGAGTTCCCCCATCTATATCGTTGGTAGGATGATTTTCGATCCAATTTCCATATACTCCACAGAACACAAATGTATACAGACACTGGCGACGATCTGAAAAGTTTGCTTCAGTAAACTTAACGGGTTGTTTTATTTGGCAGCTATTTTCTAGTATGATGTAATCAATACAGCGTCAGAATAGGGGGAAGGATTCCTCAAGCCAGTGTTACAATCCGCACCATCAACGCGGCGTATATCAACAAGACCAAGCTGCTTCAGATCTGAGCCAAGGAGGGAGAAATCGTCAAATATACAAACAAACAGTTAGGGAAAGCGGCATAGAGACACGTATATCGGGAGCGATAAAATACATGAAGGGCTTATATCAAAATGTAGACCCGGATTAAAATATTAAAATTGAGTTGAAAGCGGAGTTGGGTTCCGCCAGTCTGTGACAGAGGCTAGAAGCGTTCTCTCTAATCACTTAATGTTGGCTGACCTCGAAACTAATTATGGACGCTGTGTACACAATGTTTAAATTCTAACAGTAGAAATCGGCGTATAAACACCGACCGAAAACACAAGGGGGTGAAATTCAACGGTCTTTTCCTTTCATGCCGACTGTTAATTCGACTCCGATGACCGGGACCACGTTCCGAGGGCTAGCAACTGAAGGCGGGCTAAGCCAGCAGGAAGGGAGGGATTTAAGAACGCCAGGTTCCACTGGCAATCACCAGACACGTGGCTCAGCGGTCATACAGACGGGAGAAGAGAGAAAAAAATTGAAGAAAGACACACAATCTTGAACAAAGCCAGCGCATTTCTTCAAAACGGCATTTACAGGAATCCGCGATCAAGCAGTACTGTTGGTTGAGGAGTTAGATGGAATCTGTCAGCCTGTCTCCTCCAAACTGGCCGGCTTGTTCGCCGCCTGCCTGCCTCTGAGCAGGCTGGCTTCTACAACCTACGTGAATTCTAATCATATCTTGTCATGTGGATCAAGACAACCAAGGCCCAAAGTCCAGGAAAAACCCTTCCGACTAACGACTGACTTAAGGCGGGATCTCTGTCAGATAGTGGGGGATTCCCTTTTTGTGCAAAACCTGCGCGACGTCCACAGACTTGGCAGCTTTCTCGGCACATTTATACGTATCTCAAAGTTTGCAAAGTATATATAGCTAATGTTCGGCGCATTTGTACAGTGCGCTTTATACCGTCTACTCAGTGTCATCAGGGTGTCAATTCCATAATTTATAACATTATTACTTTACTTATGAAAATAATTGACAATTCACTGCTTTTTTTCTCATTATACCCAAGTATGGAAACTCAAGCATTCACAAAAAAATACAACTCAATAAACTTTTTGATGTCAGGATCCCATTCAAGTCAAATGGCTGGGTAGTGTTATTTAACGCGTTGAGGGCTATTCAACATAAATCTATTTCAAGAAAGATTCTACGCAATTAGATTTGAATGCTTCATGTATCTATCTACGGCTCGGCCGCGACCTTATGTCTGGGGATTTGACAAGCAGGTGCCCGCGAAGTGCAGTGGTTCGTCCCTCTGGTTTCCTTAACTCTTTAACCTGAATACTGTGACATCAGTGAAATATCCTTGAGTGTATAGTTAATATAAGTGAAATCAAAGCAGCAATTACAAACTATGATAAACTGTGATAAAAACAAATGAGCGACATTGTATGAAGCGGCCTAAATACAGATACTTGAATAATCAAGTATTTACGCTTGTTCGGCAGTGTATTTCAGCCATCATAACAAGAATGAATGAATAAATAATTTCGGCTTTGCTCCGCTAGGTAACAACAAAATGGAATCAAATCTTCGGGAGGATTAAAGCCAGATCGCGCCAGTCAAAACAGAACATGGATATCATCACTATTCATACATCAAGCTATCATGGTATATTGCCCCAAATCTCAGCAAATGATAACGGTCAGGTTTCTCTTGTGTCCAGTCCCGTTCTCAGCCTATTATCACCACCACCGGTCAAGTTTGGACAAATTCCCTCCAGCTGATAATTGCTGACGGCCACAGGCTAGCGCCTCTCCCGATCCAAACACTCCATGGAATGAGATTTGCCCGGATGGTGACAATAGTCTGTGATCCGATCAGCGCGACTGGGAATACACCCCACAGCCGGGGCACACCAACTGACCCAAAGGTCCGGCAACAGAGGTGTGGGACATCGGCAGCTTAATAGCAATCAGGATGGTCAAAACTGGCCGGCCGGTATTGTTGCTGGACACAGAGGATAATTCTGTCCACAAAGGTGTCGCCACTGACCACTGGCTATACTGTTTAATTCATAACCTGTCCGATTAAAGAGTCACCTTAACGATCTGAGGCCAGACTGCAATTAAGTATTTTACAGCTCCAAGCCGGACGGACACAAGTTAACTTAACAGTGCCCTGCCAAATCTGGATTAGATCAAGTAACGTTAAATTATCAAGGCGTCACATACACAATATAATCGTTTTGAACAATTTCCCAGACTCGGTGTCCCATTTACAGGGACAATAATTTCAATCATGTAGAATACAGGGTTTGTGCACATTTCCAAAATTCCTGTATTCCGGAAATAATTTGGAAAATTAGAAATAGGACCACTGCCGTTAACAAATACTACGCAACCCAGAAATTACCATATGTGATCGAGAAGAGAGGCGACCTGACAATCCCGACCCTATTAGTTACTTGTGGATCTTGTTGTAGCAAGCACGACGTTATAACTACATTCTGCTTAACGATATATTTCATTAAAAAGACGGACGTCGGACATCCGGGAAACAACGACTCCCACGAATTTATTTTATCTCAGGCAATCTTTGGATGGGTAACCAAGCCCACACTATCATCATCAGTTTCGTTTTGCCGGTAACTTCGGTGGCGAAAGGGTGTCTCTCTTGTATAAATTGGCAAACTGTAATAAATTTTGGAAATGGTTCCGTCATCGATTGTAGTATCGTGAAAATTTCACCATAACACCTGTACAAGACAATATTCTGGGATCATTTACAACATTTAGCTTGCTTCTCAATCAAAGAGATTCGCCCAATTTAACATTCTTTACATTAATTACACAGTCCAACGGTACTTTACGTGAATTTTCGTTTTTGGGGCTGTATGGGATAACAACCCGAAACGACCTTTTAACTGCCTGAAGATCGGCACACAAGTTACTCCCTAGATCCAACAATAATTAGCTAAGTGAGGCATCAGATACATCAAATTTCTGTTTCCCTTTGCTTCAAAAACACATGGCAAGAACAAAAAAAAAGCTTGGAAGGAAAACGGTATTTTCGTTGTTTCTTCTGACACGTGCAAATCAACCGTGGCATACATTAGCTGTCTTATTCACAAGGGAACGGAACTTTTGTGTTTTCCGCGCTAGTTTACCGAAAAATACTGGCTTGTTTTGTAGTTCAACCAAATAATTGGCGGATGATTCGTAAGGGATTAATGCCCATCGCTTTAGCTGTCCACCATTTGAGCTGGTTTGTGGACAGGTGGTAGTCTGCGTTACCCCTTCCAAATATCCGCGCCTGCCATCTCCGCCCGCGGGGGTAGGGAGATCTGATTGTTTCCAGCACAGTTCAGCTGTTACCTACCCATCAGCCTCTGACATCAGCCTTGCTCCGGTCTAACCCCCACTCCTATAATACTATAGTTTTAGTATATTTATTTAACAACCATCACATTCCCCTCCATGTCTAAACCCATTAGTAGGAATTCCTTCCAGAAATTAGGAGATACTTCCAAACGATGTTCACAATTAAGTCCCGGAGTATGAGTGCCTTTTATGTGAAGGTATTCACTTTGTACTGACTGACGATCAACATAAAATCTCCGTTGCACTTTTAACTCTGTCGTTATCTTAAAAGCCTTAGCAGCAAAATTTACACCCTAGTTTTTAGGAGAAAATTCTGCAAAGGTAATACTCTGTTCTAACCGTAGTGAGCAGCAAAATTTACACCTTGGTAAACATTCTGCACTTTAACTTTGATGACGGTATCATCCTGATTTAAACTAAGTACCCATGACTGGGGAGCAAAATTTACACTCTACTTTTCCGGAAAGAATTCTGTATTTATCTTTGGCGATGGTAATTTTTCTGATTTAAGTTATGCACTTATGAGAAATGTGTCTACGTTAATTCCCTGTGAGTATATATTGACAAAAGTCTAACAGAATTTCATGCAAAGTCTCAATTTGTTAACTAATTTATGTAATAAATTATGGAAACATCTTTTTTTTAAAGAAGTTTTGCCAAAATTCAAACTCACGCTCAAAAATTCTACGCCAAATTTCAAAACGTGACAAACCAACACGGTATTTTACTTTCGTTCTGATGGGTATCCTCATTAACTACTGCACGGTATACAGATGGGAATTCTAAGTACAATACCAGTTATGGGTTATATGACAGTGTCTGGGGCTATCAGTTAACAAGAGAAACGTATGCCAGATTTAATACACTACAGGTTGTTCTTCTTGGCAGAGCATCAGCGTTTTGTGAAAGGCTTATCGTCAAATGAATCACTCCCACCATTTTTCTCCATCATGTTATACCAGAATTCAAACAATTATACACCACGAGTTTCTCGCATCTGTAACGCGATACCAGACTCCTTGACGAACCTTACGGGTGGTAGTAAGCCGAGGGCCGAACTGTGCCAGGGCATGCAGTTGAGCAAACAAAAAGACGGACAAACAAACAGACGTCCTGGAATTTACCGGACAATATTTCATCATGGTTTGCAGTTTCTAGATGCTTACTTCGACTAGTGATCTTGAGGTGACAGCTCGGCATGCCTGCATGGGCCATCAAGCGCTCCTCTTCAGACAAGTACAGCCTCTTTCTGGGAGGTGCGTCTTCTAAAGATGCGGCTCTGGATGCAGCTTCCATTTTCCTGGTAGCCTCTTCCATGGCTCTGGACGCTGCTTCCATGGCTATGGCGTCCCTCTCGGACACCCTGATCGGGGTAGGTGTAGGAGGTAGGCTGTCATCATCATGAGCTGGAAGAAGTAGAAAGATCACACTAGCACACAAACCACTTTGTTTATTCTTTGCCTCACGCTAACTATCCTTAATTGCCACATCGCCAGTCACCATTACTTGTTCCACTCTCAAACAATGCAGAGAGGCCAGATTTTTTTCACCCTCTCTTTCTCTGTCGTCTTTTCCACCTTTTTTTCCTGCCCTTGTTTTTCGGCGCTTTACAACGTAACCTCCAAACATTCTCTTAATCCTCTGGAAAATTCCGCCATTGGATGAACTTTTCAATGAAATCACATTGTCTGGGATGTGAACTTTGTACAAGGCTTTAGCTCATCTCCAGTACAAATCGGGCTTTTATGTCCCCCACCCATTTGATATGTGCTGACCTTTAATTGCCTGTGGCTGGGAGGATGGTGTCCCCTTGTCTGTCCGTTTCCCTAGATGACTCAGACACACTAACAGTAAGACAAACTATCTCCTCTACATTCACAAAAAATAGACTGGAGATTAAGGACAAAATTCTACTTCATCTGTTCTCATCATCATGATGCTACTCAAGTTTTCCATAATGTCCAGAGCAATTTCACTTCCAGCTATCATTCACTTCAATAGTATCTTGTTTAACACTTTTATCAGCAAATACTGTATCAGTGAAACTTTTATAATCCAGTATTTGTATATCTTTATTTAAACCTATCTAAATTATACCTCTTTTTATCATAACACAAAAATCCATGTAAATGACAATGCCATAGCAAACCTTTTGCCTCATCAAAAATTCTTTTCTCGAACCATTTCACAAGGTATGAAATCATATCTTTTCAGTGTATTCCCTTATGACGATTCTAACTGGCTATCAAAACAACTGGGCAAATCATCACAGTGTTTCTGAAGTATGGATTGCTGATCAATGTACATACCTGGTTCCATAGCCCTGTGGACAGACGGAAGATGTGCCAAGGAATCACTCCAGTTTCCTCTCCACAATTTTGTCTTTGGGGAGGAATCTGTCCATAAATGAAGTGTTCATGTGTTACTGACAAAAAGGCAGATTAGGAGTTTACAGCATGCTATAAATTCAAAATGACAGGCTTAAAATCACAGCAAGGCATTAAAACTGAATCACAGATTTGTAACATGCTTGACCTCGTATTTTCAGTTTGCCTCATGTTTTATTTCAAAAATTTATTTACTACAAGAAGATGTTAATCTGGCAAACAAAAAAATTATGAGTTCTCAGAAACAGGAATAAAAATTACAGCCTATTAAAGCCTATGCAACTGTACATAAATATAGATATTTCTTTCTAATGATAAATATCAACTTTTTCTGTAAAACTGCCAAGCATAAAAGATTCAAAATAATCTACAAATCTGAACATTTTAATACTATATCCATATTTTCAGAATCAATCTGCTTTGCAATAACAATATAATTTACTTAAATAGTTAGAAAACCATGCATGAAAAAAATAATAAAATAAATTAAATAAAAGATTAATACAAAATAAAAACAAAACTTAGAATCCAATAATCACTGATTAATCCAAAATGTATATAATTGTACTACATACAGCAACTGCATTCCAAGTTAAATAAACACCAATAATTAAAAAAAGTTTCACAGGAAATAAAACAGAAGGCAACACAACTTTCTTTCGCAACTGGTATTAAAAAAAAAAACAAGCAGCACTTGGATGACCCCTTGTTCCACCCTCATCTTAACAATGATTGTATATACTGAAGATCAAGAAAACTTCATTTTAAACAGATGAAAATTTTGATGTAAATATCATAATTCAGTTGGGAAATACAAACTCATGAAACACTATCCCTCCCCCCAAAAAACAAAACAAACTGGACTTCAATCAATAGGTCTGCACCCAGGGGGGAAATGTTTTACTCAGTTAAAAGTGAGGGATCAACTAACACTAGGTTTTGAGTTGGGGAGGGGAAAATTTTTGGAGAGATTTTTTTTGTTTTTATTTTTTTCTTTTTCTTGAATAAACTGAGGAAAACCTCACCTGACTCTTGTGAACTAAGTTTTCCGTTGATGAGACTGGCGTTAAGGTGAGGGTGGGTAGTGGGGAGGAGAGTGGGGCCAGGAGATAGATCATAGCCAAAGCTAGACCGTCTACCTTCTCTTCGGTTCCCGTCAATGGCTGCCTGCAGCTCGGCAGGGTTGCTCAATTTCAGCTTCTCACATTCGTATGGATAAAGGTACTTCATATATCTGAAAATACACACGGACACACATGCTCATGTACTGAAGTACCATTCAGATAAATCATTTCTCTTACCTCAGAGTTAATCAGCCTCTAAACTATGAGGCTGCAGGCTTTAATCAGATACAGTTTTAGATCAGAAGCTCTGTCAGGTGCCAGGATGACTAGAGGTTTCCTCTACCCGCTAATATTGTGTAAGTCAGGTTTCTGATAGAAGGAAACTGGACCCAGACCATGAGGAAACCCCTACACCTCCTGGACTGAGCGCCACAGACTAATCATTGAGAAGAGCTGACCACGTGAAGGACACATCATAAATATTTACAGGGTTATATCCAAAATACTCTATTTCATCTAAAGTTTGCTATGTAAAAATGCACTTTCAGAAGCACATGGAGATATTTAAAATGACCCTTCAGGTTTTCTCATAGGGGATTAATCCAACCCTTAACGTTTTCTCTTAAGAAATAATGAAACTTCATAAACAACTTTTAGTCGTCCGATCAGGTGGATGAATCAATCAGAATGAAGCAAAATGTGTCACCTGAAAAATGCTAAACTTTAGGGGAAATGTAGCATTGTCATGTCATTTTGAATTTTTTATCATTTTTTTTGTCATTTTGCACACAATACAGTGTGTAAATATAAACGTGCATAAATGTGATAAAAATGTCTTTTGTATATAATCACATTTGAAGATCAGTATTTTTTATGGATGGATCCAACACATCAGATGTTCCACCACCCCTTCCCGTGACAAGGTTACTTTTCACTCTATTCCCGGTGAAAGCAACTGTGAAGTCATGACGTCGCAGAAAGATGGAACATTTGTAACCAATGTGTGGGACATCCAGTTGATCAATTTGCAGCAATACTGCTTATGATTGGTCAGCTACGTGTCCTTGATTGACAGTTCGGAAAGGTCTATTGTCCTTTTAAACTGTTCTTTCAGTACATGGATATCTGTGATGAAGTCCAGCCATGGTTCCATTATGGCCACCTCAAGAAAAGGCTTACACAAGCTGATCATGCTGAGTACTACTATCTTTGAGTAATAATATTTGCAAGTTGATGAAACCTTCATCCATTTACATGCTTGTAATTATATCGCAATGCTCATATAAATCCCATCCTATACATAATACAGTGTGTATTATTGCAATTAAGCTTGTTTCTGTTGGCCTGTGTTAATGAGGAGGAATAAATGCAGCAAGAAATCAAATTGCTGACCGATTATCTTGTTGATTTCTCAGGACAGATGGCTGGAAGATTAATGCAGACTGGACACATGCAGTTAACACAAGTTTAAACTCAATACAAAGTAATTACTCCCAGGCAGGGTGTAATTAATGTCTCGGCCAATCAAAAGTCTTGTGATATAAGACATTAATGCTGGATATATCCAATCATGCTGGATGTTACATAATGAATCAAGTGATTCAGAAAGCCTGAAAATGCCTGCACTTAATGTTACCTAACTTAATAGATGTCCAGTTGGGATAACTTGTATATAAACAGTACCATTCTTTGTATTAAGGTGCAATTTCTATTCTGATTACTGAGACATGTGAACATAATTAAGTCATTGATTATTCAGCTTAATACTGTGTAGTTTAATTGAGACTTTGTCGACAATGATAGCTTGCTTTCATGTGTACATATACTAGTGAGGGATAGTTCTTCAACATGTTTCCTATTTTCTTCTCTTTTTCTTCCTCCACCATAATTAATGCAAATATTAAGAATATAACCCTTTTTTTGCAATATTAAAAAAATTGCAAAGGCAGATGCAAAACACCTGCTATTTTTTGGCATATAAATTCTATATAAAGGTGAAATTATTGAACTGTAACAAACCTGAGTACATGTATTTAAAATGTGGCCTGTTTTAAATGAAATATTAAGACTATAACTGATAATTTTTGTAGTATTAAGAAAAATAGGCAGATGCAGAACATTTGCTAGATTGGGATTAACAGATTTGGGGACCAAATCAAATCCTGTTGTTTCTAAGTGAGATAATGGACAAGAAATAAACCTCAATACATGAATTTAAATGTGACCTTTTTAAATAAAATAAAAGCAAAACATTCCATTGTGTTATCTTTCAAATCGAATTAACATACCGGTTCAAATCTCTTTTATTTCAAATGTAAATATTATTTAGCAATGTAGAATATTATTATAAGTGTGCTTGGACCACATTAAAGGCAGTCTGTAATTTAATCGGGGGCAAAACACTATATATTCTTGTTCACCTATCTTGATTTGAAATTCAATCTTTACTCAAGCACCAGTCTGGTTGCTTTATCAGAGTTCCTGATCAGTTAGTATGAGACAATTTGAGACAAGTCCACTACATTAGAATACAGCTGAGCTTTATTACGATTTAATATCCCCTCGACAAGCTCCTGTGTGTCTACTCCCACAATGCCTCTTGACCTCAGAATGTAACCTTAAATCGGCACCCACAATACTTCGCTCTCATTATACCCTTTATCAGGTGTAATATAAACTCAACACAGGCGGGCATTAAATGCATTTAATTGGTCTGCTGAACCGTTTAATCAAGCAGATTAATTATGGCTGCGGTGGGGTCCCTCTTGAGCGACTGAACCCAGGATAAGGCTGGGGCTGTCATTTGCTCGCGATGGTCCCTTGTATCGGAGAGGCCGATCTCAGGGGGCTTCTCAAGAGGATCTTAATTGTGCTTCAACGTCTGAGCACCACAATTACACACACTCCCTTCCTCTAAACACTGCCATTCAGCCTCTGGATTCAGACTAATCTCCTGATATCAAATAACTTAAATGCCGCCAGCAACAAGATTGCAGCAATCAGTTTCAAATAAACTGCTCTCTTTATAACAGGTACATTACAGTGCATTTTCCTCTATCCAAGAATAATGGCATTTGCCAGACTTAGCAATGAAAAGTTAAAATAAAAATGTTTGAACTGATAGCCCCAGCTTAAACTTCATTCATTCAGCTGTAAGTTGTTTTTATATCTGAAACTGTATTTACTGTCATAGAGATGTTTACTGTCATCAACAAAAAAGTTATAAATCTATGAACATTAAACCTGAAATTTTGAACTGAAAACACTTGTAAGTGGTCACTCACTGAGTTCTGAGTGTAAATGCAGCACTGGTGATGGAGGAGGGAAGATTGAGTCCTTTGGTGATTTCTCGCCACAGCTTCTTGTTGATGACTTCCACAAGCCCACCCTTGGATACAACCAATCGGAACAGCTCATACAGGTCTAGGGTCTGTTTCGCCATGATCGGTATTCTGTTAACAGGTGTTCCTGCAAAAATAGGGAAAAAATGATTAAAATGTGATTCTGGTAAAAAAAAAAAAAAAAAAACACTCTGCATTTCAATCCCATCTATACAAATAGTGAGGCACTACATACAATATTATAGTATACTATACCAAAACTCACTTAAAAGACCCATATGACATTAAGAGAAATATCATTAGAACTAGAACTTGGTGAGTGTTTTTAGTTTCCAGGTGAGACAAGTGAGCACCCTTGGGATTTGATCTAACTGCCTCGTAGGAAGATGATGACAACTACATCGACAGGTTCACACTAATCTCTTTTCATCTGTTAATTTCAGAAAATATTAAGCATTTCGCATAACCAAGTTTTACTGGATAAAACATACTCAAGCAAATCTGTGGGAAAAATATGGAGTTGGGTTCTTAAGTCATTGCCTTAGGTCATTCATTATAAACAAATGGTAGATCATTTTTTATGCTCCAGATTTTTAACTATTCTGAAATACTCATGAATGTATAGTTAATTGTTCTCAAAATAAACATCACTGTTGAACAAATTATGACAATCTGATAATTTCATACAGACAGTAAATGGTACAATTGTCAGAGCACTATGTGTGCTATCAGTCTTCTATGCATGGTTTATTGGCAGATTTCTGTAGATGAGGAGGTTTTAATTAACTAAATACACAGCCTTAAGCTACAGCTTCCACACAATAGAAAAACAAATTAGATGTAATTGAATAATTCTACAGTGGTTAACCGGCTCAATTAATTTAATCAACCTCACAGATCAGAGTCAAACAAGAAAGCCGCGCAAGTCAGGAGGAGCAAAACTAAATGATTTATTATCTGACAGCGAGAGAAGACCGAACTCAGAAGACGAGCGACGATTAATAATTGAGTCACAGTTGGCGAATGGCAAAGCCTGATGATTGGTCAATAGCTTCACTGGCTGACACATCATTGCCATTTCCTGAAACCAGATTCATGGACCTGAGGACAGGAATTGAAAGAGATATTCCCATGATTGCTCTTACAAACATGATCCATTATTTATCCGGATTGTATCAAAGAGAATCGGTTACAGTTTGATATCAATATCTGATACGGCGGAGTTTGTTTCTCAGCTCTCAACATCATTAACACAATAAACGATCGAGGCCTGATGAAAAATAGAGAAGTTTGTTGGCTTTTAGCCGCTGGTGCAGGAGTTAAAACATCTCTGATCACTGTTTATATCAATCATTATTCCTCGACTTTGTATGCCTGGAAGAATCGCCCAGGCACGTAACCTTTAGGATTGACAATACTTGGACAATCCATAAAGGAAATAATGATATAAAAGGAAAAATCTAAATAACAGCATATGCCATCTCAGAATGCCAACAATGGTCCAGACATCATTGACAATGCCATAATGGCCAAGCTGGAAACGTGAAAACATTTACAATCAATATCTTTAAAACAGCTCCACAAGCCTAATTGGCATATTAATATAACTAGGGAAAACAAAGAAATTCTTCAATATGAAAAGGTTTGTTTACTTTATTTTTTAGGGGGGGGGGATTTTTTTTTACCATTCAAAAGCATGATAGAGACAGTGAAATGTGTAATATTCAGGCGTCTTAGAAAATTTGTTAATGTCACTGGTTTGGGAGGTCTTTGAGATCTTGGGATATTGTCCCTCTTGACATTCATAATGCTGTCTCTAGTACAACAGGCCTTACATTAATTCTGTTTGCTCAATGTTGAATTGGCCTTTTTATATTTGAAGGGAAATAATGTGGCAAATAGAGCTGGGAATTTTGGCAGAGCTTGAAACAAAGACCAATGTCTTTGAACATGGAAGCAATGCAATATCAATTAGAAAAGAATATCAAGTATGTTTGCCTGGGGTCTTAGAGAATGCCTTAATTAAGGAGACCCATGAATTTTCAGACGATCCTCTCAGGGAACTGTTTGGTGATCATTGATTGGCTGGGGATATCTCACAAGATAATGACTATTCTATACAGAGTCACCACATAATTCTGACCAGAGAAGAAAGGAATGTTCAGACATGTTTGTTTACTTTAACAGATGAGAGACTTTGTCGTCAACAGCAAATATCTTTCCTTTCAGTATTTGGGTGAATCATTTGCCCAAAAACTAGTTTAGTTCAAGTGGAAAATTCTTCAGAATTTTAACTGAATCCTTTTTTTCACTGATGTCGCATTCAGTGACCAAAATAGATTAATACACTTTGATAAAACTTCATCAAATTTCAAGAACAAATCAGACAGTCTGTCCATTTTCGCTGTTAGTCCAACTATATTTCCATTCAATACTGTTACTTTTTCACATATATCTAGAAATAAAACAATTACGAACAATTATAATTGACAGTACAACAATCATATTTTAACAACATCCACTAAATATTCTTCTTTGGTACTAATACAACTTTTATGCCACAAACTTCCTTGCACCCTGTGTGATACACTGTATAGATTATGGTAAATGTTAGAGTAGACAAAGAAAATACAGCATGTACACACAGAAAAAATCTTCTCACAACTGATGATGACTACCGTATTTGTTCTAAAATTCACAAACAAACATGCATTTTCATAGACACATAAAGATCATAAAAAATTTCCTTTGGTACTGAAACTCATTTCTGCAGTAGGATATCATTCTACCTTCCAAACACACCTTAAAAAATCTTTCTCAGATTAACAGAACTCTAAGAATTGGACAAAATGAGTCCCTTAGTAATTGTCAAAATTTTAGTTTAATTACAGTATTTTGGGAGAGAGTTTGTGTACATTTGTTCTCATGAGCCTGTAGTAGCTAGATGAGCTGATGACATCACTTGACTTCTACAGGTTCCTTGAATAAAGAACCTTCCTTCGTCCTCTCTCCAAACTCTTGCCACATTTGGCATCCTGCTGACCCATTAGTGAAAATCTATATTAATTTAATTACTACCAAATGGGGCCTAATTACAGGATCATAGAGATGGTATATGAAAAGCCCTTAATAGAGAAATTCATCACCATGTTAAACGCTGGCAGTTATTTTTTGGATAGGTTCAACAGTCGACACATCCTTTAGCATGTTTTCTGTGTACCCCCATCACTGCCAATTACAGGGCTCAAACTCTATTACAATTACCGTAATACGGATGCATCATACAGAAAAAAGTACCTGCTACAAAAACTCATTTTAAATGCCTCGAGCCTAAAGTCTGACTCTTATATTAGCGCATAGACGGCACCCTAATAAGTATTGAACTTACTGCTTCAGTGTCTACTTACCCATTATGTTTTTTTAAACACGTCACGATTTTTTAATTCAAACATGTTCAGAGCAGCATCCAGGCAACTAGATGAAATTTTGCTGAAATACTATCATTTAGTCACTTCAGTCGTTTCACTTGTGTTTTCTGACTTGCTTAAAAATGTTAAAATCGCCTGACGCTGTTTATATGTATTTAAATTTAACAGAAAATATGTACCAGAAATGTTTTTCACTTATTATTACATTATATGTTAAATACACAAATCTTTCATGAAAAGTAAACAGAAGTACCCTTCAGCAAAGGGAAAACAGTAAATTTTCATCAAACACTAAATTCTGTTGATATTTAACTGCTCCTGCCATTCTTACCCAGCAATCTACATGAAACAAGTTACCTTACATGGTCACAGCCGTGTGCTAATACACAGTCAATGAAACTTGTCCATTTTGGGTGGTGGACATGTTTCTGATCAAACGGAAAGTTTTTTGACATAATATACTAGAGCAGTCAGGAATGTACAGAATAGCATATATTTAACAGAAAAACTTTTTGATTAAAGAATGGAAGATTTCATTGGCCAGGCAATGCAACTGTGATCAGTGCAGTGCTTTTGGCCAAGGCTGAGTACAATGACAGTCAGCTTTGATGGACATAATTTTTATGTGAGAAAAAAAAAAGATATAAACTGCCAAAAAAACCCATTTTTTTTGGAGGCCGTTTATATATATATATTTTTTTTACATTCAAATTGAGATATTTCATTATATTATATTATTATAATGTTTATTCATTATGATTATTCATTATATTTCAATGTAATGTTACAAATAATTTATCTGAAATCTAGAGTATAGAAACTTACACAGTCAATAAGTTCAACCCACAGTGCAACATTAGTGTAAATTCTGTAGCCCCTATCTGCTCTCACACAAGCCAACATGACAAGATTTTGATACCTATAGACACAGTCCTTTGTCCTTGCAGGGTTATGGGACACCAGGTCAGAAAACCTAATCTCCACTGATTGGAATGGTAGAAATTACCTTTACAGGCACTTTGATGTCTTATCTAATCTCGTATCCGAACAAGAAACAGAATCAGACCATAAAATACAACTATCATAATACTTGTCACATTATCTGTGGATCTGGAAGAAATTTTATCTCCTGGTGGCAGAATCAAAACCTTGACACTCTGTACATGATTCCAGGGAGATACAACTCGACTTGTATAAAGATCGAAGTACATGTACATCTCTGGAAACTTATCATCGTGTGAAAAAAGTCCAGCCACCAATTTAAATGCGAAGTCAAAATGTGAAGGTCAAAGCCAAATAAATGACGTGAGAAAGTTACAAGTCCTATAGAATACTGTATAGCTGCCCTAAAGATTTGCCCCAAAAAGTGCATTTTTGTAATCAAGTAACAATCACAAAATATCATTGTTTTCGGCTGAAACTTGATTCTTCAACTAGGATATCACCTTGTCTTCTATTAAAGAAAGCTCAGAATACCTTTCTGTGTTCAAAGGAACTCTGAGGATAAGGGCAAAATGAGCAACATAGTCATGGACAAAGTTTCAAGTCAAACACAGTGATTTGGGTTTTCTGGATGTTTATGGTGAGCAGAAGAACCTGTATGATGTAATGCGATCACTGGTTTCATCAGTCATCCACTTATCTATCATCCAACACTTTACTCAGTTGACTCTTTTACTCCCAGACCAAGGAAAACTCAGACACAGTCTCAACACGTCTGGTGTTTTTAATTGGCAGGCATTCATTTTATATTCTGACCAAGATTTTTTTTTTTTTTGTAAACGTCTATCCTTTGGAAAAAAACTTTTTTCCTGACATTTTTCACTGGAGATGGTTATTTTCAAAAATTTGGATTTTTGTTTCCCAGCTGACTACCAACTGCCCCAAGATGCTTCACAACAAATTAATTTCTGTTTTACGATGGTATACCATGCCAGTAATTGGATGGAAGGAAGAAGTTTTTGGCTATTAGGCCACAGTGAGCAGTTTTTCTCCTTTCTCATAAAAAAGGCTAATATAAAACAGATGGTGTATCTCAGAAGGCACCAAAATGATGGCATGGTAATATTAGGCAGAGCATTCCAGCCTCCAACTACTACAACAAACAACAACACGTATAGCCGCTGAAAAAAAAAAGACATGTTATTACAGATAAAGATATAAAAATTCCTTGGGTATACATGTTCAATTTGAAGACATGCAACCGGTAATGAAATTATCTCCAAGACACATAAAGGCAAGCCCCAGCATCTTGATATCCGTCCAAAGTTTATGGACGGCATTTGTATCATTTTTTCCATATTTATGCGAATTTGCTCTGCGAACTTAATACAATGCTAATTAATGCGGAATGCAGTAGAGTCAAATAATCATAAGGAAGCTGTCTCATTTTTCCCCTGGGCCCTTGATTAAGTGCCGTGTAATGTCTAACGTTGATTGGAAACCCAAGTCAAGACAGACGAGTTTTGTTTGGGAAGCTATGTGAAATATCTTAGTGGATCTCATCAGGCTAGATGTTAATCCCAGCCCATGAACAGTGTTTTGGAGCAGGCCCTGTCTATTTATACTAGTGTGGGGGGAGAGACTAAGTTGCAGCCCGGCAGCCACCGCATCTATCTTAATATCTCTACATGCTGTGGAGGGATAGTGTTGGGGGTAATTTTATCCCAAGGTAACTCTGCAATGGTGCTACAACAATGTCACTTCCTGGCTGGCTACCAATGTCTCTCCACAGTTCAGACTACCACACACACTTTCCTCTATTTGCTTGTTCGACCACAGACAGCAGCATTTCTATATAACCTTATCAACTTTTCTTAGAAAATAAAATGCTTTCAAGTTTCATGTAATGAAGTCAGCCTCAATGAGTTTCACTGGGTAATGGCTTGAACTTTGTTTCAACCAAAGTTTTAATAACTTTGCCAACTGCTAAGAGACTACAGCAACTATTAAGCTCCAGGTAAAACCTCCACTTTAAGTCTTTTATAATTTTACAATTTATCAGATAAACAAAGCACAATACACACAATTTCATTTTCTACCTGACCTTCATTTTTTGTTTTCACAATTAAAGAAACAAGGGGTTAAATTATAGTCCAACTTCAGGGCATTTTTAACTACCTCTCATGGGTACCATTCAACAATTTTCTATTATCATTTTTCTTTAACCAAAACTGTATCTATATTATATATTTCAAATTTCCATTAAAATATACACACTGGTACAGAGTTCAAAAGCTAAATGCTTTTCTATTAATCATGTAATTTTTCTTTGATCTGTCTATAATATGTCAAGTTTTGTACAGAAATAGAAGAGTTCCAGTATGAGCTCTTTAATTTCTCCTTCCAGAGGGCATCAGTGCAAAAATTCAATAGTGCCTCTATCACTTTTCCTTACAAGCCTCGGCAGTTAAAGCTGTCATAAATCAGCAAGTGATTATGCTAATGAGTTGCAGGTTGCGCAGTATCTCTTGTCATCTAGCCAGAGTTTGACAGTATCAGGCCTATCAGTTTTCCTCCCCTATCGTCAATTCCCCACCGTACAGGTGCCCCATGGTAAAGCCTCCGCACCTCTTAAGATCTGACGTATCAAGACACTCTGGCTAATTTGCCACAGATTTGATAAGCTTGATGTGAAGACGAGAGAGGAAGTGAAGGTTTTGGCAGCCATCTTGTCAAGTTAAGTAGGTGAGGAAAGGTGTCGGTCAGAGTTTAATGTGAATTTAAGTAAAAGGAAAGGTATCGGTGACAAGAGTAAGTGACTTTAAAAAGCTGTTGGCAACACTAGGAACATGTAATACTCTCTTAAAGATGAATCATATGTGTACAAATGTTTGTGAATTTCATTTAAAATTCTGTATGTCTTCCTAAAGAGAAACATCAAACACGAGAAAATAAGGAAACATGCAGGTACTTCAAGTCAACAGCGAAGTTTTCAATGGTATATACCAGTACATGAAGCCTTTATGGGACATTTCATTTCTTCCACCATATGAATGTAAGATAAGTTTTACCACAAGCTCAGATGAAAAAGTGAAGACATTTTGAAATTTACTCCTTACAACAACATTAGCTGTCCCTATTAGTATCTTCCACAGGATCCAACAAGACGCCAGCTTCCTTTACAAATTCACAATGTACATTGTCAAAACGATCCACAGCTGTCCAAACACAAAGTGTGGATACAGCATTAAAGTTACATGCCGGTGATGAATGTCTTCAACTTGCTGTTTTATTACTCAAGAGATCTCGGCAGCCTGTGATAAGTTTTATACAGAAATGAGATGCACTCCATGATACCAGTCTTGGTGCCAAATCAACACCTATCTTCAGCAAGGCCTTGATCCGATTTCACATCTATGAAAATAAACAAGAACACCAGGTTTATCCATATCATGTTTATCATGTCTCTGGATAAACATGTACGAAACTTTTATTTTGAAATCCTTTTCACTGAAAAAAGTTGCTACAATTTTTGTACTTATAATGTCTGTGATAACAGTCAAGTTGTTGCATCGGCAACAGGGTTTGCATGTTGAAAAAGCCTGCTCTTTTCAAACGGGTTTCCATCCTCGGCTAGTTATCACTATGGCCTCTTCACAGATCACAAGAAAGGTAAATCGAGAAAAGCTGACGTTTGGGATCATCTTACACCAGGATTGTTGATTCACCGCACTACATCACATTACGAATCAGTAATGGTGATGTGCCTTCAATTCTGGCAGAGGGCTCTGTGACGTTGAAGCGATAGCCGGCCTGCATGAAAACCTCAGATGAGAAAAGTTGGGTGGGATGGGCCGCTTGCTATCACTACACACAACCCCTGCTTCTTAAAACTCTGGCTTTAAGACAGGTCCGGCCTGCTGCCAAAACATTGGGGAGGAACTAGAAGCATTTGTTATTAATCTATCAGAATATCAGGTAGTTTATCAAGCTTAATGACCGAGAAAATGAACGCTATATATGGCCATGCAGAAGAGCTAGAGATCTTCAGCCGCCTGGTTTTTTTGGGCATGATACTTACTTCAAACCCTCTCAGCTCCCCCAAGCTTTTCACAACTAATAACTGCCAGGGTTAACTCTAATAGTTCCGACTATCTAACAAAATCAAGCCGCTCAGAGTGATATAATTTAACATTTACCGATGAAATTCACACTTTTATGCAGCCGGTCGATGAGCTGTTGAAAGCAGATGTTTTTGTTTTACACCCCTCTTCTGTATAGACTTCACCCCAGCACCGTTCATCATCTTCTCTCCAAAGTTCTGGGGGCAGACCGGCTAAAATAATACCTCAGTATCAAATCACCATAGCATACATCGTCTTCAAGTACACCGGTTTAATTAATTCAACATTGCACATGCAACATGCATTGATGAAATAAGATATGGGAAATATCAGAGCTGGCAGAAGTTGCTACCTTTTGCCAGATGGCAATAAGCCTGGCTTGAAGAAGCGTGTAATCTGGTAATCGTGTACTGCAAATTTAGATCAAGCTGATCTTTGGAGCTGAAAGATAAAGGTTTCTGGCAAGTCCAGATGAAATTTAGAGATAGCTTATGTGTACACTTGCCCCTCCTTCCTGACATTTTAATAGTAACATCTGTGACAGGGTGGCCTAATACCCATGCAGTTCTGTTTTTGAAGGAAAACTTATATTGTGCGATAAAAGTCCTGATTGTTGCTAATTGTGGAGCAAGCAAGTGGCTTTGGTGTTTTTCAGGGAGGTGAAGAAGTGGATCTGATAACGTCGCGCAGAGAATTGACGGCAGTGAATCTTGCCAGTTTGCTCTCAAATCCTCGCCAGTGCTGCCACCGTGTAAACATGTGGACTGAGGGGAAACTGGTAATGGCCGCCATATTTATGATACAAACAAATTGTGTTTGCTTCACAAATGTGTGGAAATAAAGAGAGCACACTGGCATGCTGGGACAGGCTGCAAATGGCATGTGTGTTTGTTTGTTTGCGCTACGTGATCATTTAATTAAAGCCATGTTAAAGACGAAAGACGACGTAATTTACACATGCAGATACACACATCACACATGCTCGTATCAGGCTCTATTGTTGTCATGGTAGCCACTTGCATCATTTATCCAAAGCTCACTTTCTCTTGTCACCATGACAATGGGAACAATACATTCTTTTTGCTTTTATTTTCACGTAACACTATTAGAGGCAGTTAGGTATCACAGCTCGTTCTAACTCAAGTATTCAAACTAACATAAAAGCTAACTGATCAGAAATATTAGAATCTGTCGGAATATTTTTCTTTTCAAAATTGGAACAACTTTTATCCAAGTTTTTCCCCTCGTAAACCATCATAAAGCAAACTACAGCAGTGCTTCAGTAAAGGTCATCCATGACAAGCTCATATCACAGGATTGAATAAGATTTGTAAATTAGCTGATCATGACTTTCCCACCTGAAAACGTGAACAGGTAAATCTTGAACATGCTTAATTACCCCTGAGGTCAGTTACATATGAGGATGATAGCCCGGAAAGCAAACAATTCACAGAGTTTGGCTGCTTGCGAAGTCAAGCCTCTTTCTTACTGGCTGCCAAACATCTACAGCCACGGCGACGGGGACAAAGTGTGCACGCGCGCTGGCTTCTCCCCTCGGTGACGTCTCGGCACAGGACGACTTCTACGTGTTCTTTCCACTTCGCACATCTGCACTGTTTGTAAACTTAAGACCTTCACAAACATGCTTTCACCTAAACCCACATTGTAGTCTAATTAAGTGTGATGTACCAGAGTCACAAAGAATGCTCTTGGACACAAAGGAGCATGGACCTGTAATAAAACTGCATCTCAATCCTCAGCACTGCTTCAACTGTCAACATTTCTTTGCTTGCTGCTAAAATATCTCTTAAATTTAACTTCAACATGATGTTAGATATCGGATGGGTTATTTTATCATTTCTGTGCATGACATTGATATAGGCCCATACCTAAGCAATAAATCTAAGAAATTTTAAAATCTAATGCATTATGCCTTTAAACTAGTTATACTTCACTGACCCAGTTTGTTCAGAAATGATGGTATCTGAAACTTTTAACTCTAAACTTTATAAAACAATATTCAAGCAAAGAGACTAATAACATACCATGTTTAATACTGTTTAAGTGGTCGTATGCACGTTGATAGTTAAGGATACAAAGTTTTTCATAGAATATGTATATAGCAACTGGAAAACTGTTCTTGAGTTAAGCATCACTCCCTGAATTTAAAAGGTCTTTCTCAGAAACCAGTCTAGTTAGCTTTGCCCTATCAGTTTGATCATCATAGAAAAAGTGTCCTGAGTATCTATATATATATATATATATATATATATATATATATATATATATATATATATATATATATGTTGATTGCAATGTTGAATATCTCATCCTCTTAAATGGCACATAAATTTGCCTCCTCTTCTGCATCCTTAAAGGAAAAAAAAAGATGCAGAAGAAAAGTGAAACACACGGAAATACCCTCCCAGAAGAGATACAGCACAGCAGCACCCTGAGGAGTTTGTTTTTGTGGTTCTCTGTGGGACTAGACTATGAGATCCACATGTGCCTTATTGAAGTCAATGTGGTGTTAATCGTAAATGAATCTAACCTGGTATCATTTCCCTACGGCTGCAGTAGAGGGATCTTTTTTCCCCCCCAGATACCAGGGAAACACCTCCTTAAGTGACCCCTGACTTTATATGAAATTTTCAGAGAAAACAGGCAAAGGGGATTTCTATCCAAATCATAGGTGACCAATCGCAATGGTTTCCCACCAAGAAAACACCTCTGGCCCAGCTATCGGCGGTGAACAGGTGAATAAATCGGTTAGTGGAACCAATTCCTGAGAATCAGAAAGCTCACATTAATCTCAATCCAAGTTTTATCAGAAATTCGCCTGGACCAAATGTCAATGGCCCGCAGCTGTAGGGAGTGGCTCCCCCTGGTGTGTGCATGGGGAACTATGCCGCACATCTGGTGTGAGCCTATGAGCCAGATAAATTTATTTCGTCTTTGTTATGCTAACATTATTGTTTGTACTGGCTGGCAGGCTGTAGGACAAGGGCCAGTGTTGTCATCCATTGTCAACAAGGGCCATTCTCTATCATTATCCTGCCATCAGGTGTGGACAACAGGCCCATCTTGTTAAAAGATTCCCAGATATTGTTTCGAGGACATCTAAACCTGAGCTATAGCGATCAAATGCAAATAAACAATATGCAAATCCTATACACATCACTGACTAACTTGTGTGATATGGTTTGGTGAAGATGATCTTGTGTTCAACATTATCTCAGTCATATATCAGAAATTTGATCATTGCCATTCCATACAAAAGTGTTTTAAACGCAAATGTTTGCTATGTTTAAGCAAGGGATATACATACGGTTTGTCTGGAACAAAAAATTAGACAAGAAATGTCTGTAACTATACAAAAAATGGTTTTCGCATTATGAGCATCTGTACATTTAAAACCATATGAAACTTGAAAAATCTTGTTCAATAGATTTTCACTAAAGATTTTGTAAATGCCTTGATACACCACCATTGATTTGTCAAAGGCGGATGGCAAGAAAAGTGTCAACTCTCAAATTTGAAACAGGCCCTTTGTACCAGATAAATCCTATATTCCACTAAGAATAATCTGACACCTGTTGTTGAGGATGCACCTTTTTCAAACACTGGGACATTTCTCATCCGGCATCTTCCTTTTCATTTGTCAATTAATACCTGGCATTTTAATCGAGCACACAGAAGATGCTACTGATGTCAAACAGGTAGATGTTTCTCTGTCTGTACCCGGCAATGAAAAAATCCATGAGGCAAACAACAGGCGGTAATAAACGATTAAACCCGTAAAGGGTGACATGGTGGATATTTGTCTCGGGCGGACAATCTGTTTAATCCGCAGTGCATCTTCCCTTCGTAATCCATATCTTGGAGACATCGTGACTTTATTCCGGTTTGTTGAGATATACACACTTGTCTAATGATTTCTCTTGGTGTATGCTTGGCATTTAACTATAGGCCAGCAGCTGCAGCTTACATTAAACACACACAAGAGCTGACCTAATGTGAAAGGTCACAAGTACATTTTCAATAAATAAAAAGAACTGTTAACCTAGCAATTTTGAGGAAAATTTTTAGAAATTAAAACATATTTTATACAACTATTTCTTCTATTTAAAAATAAAAACATATCTATAATGTCTATGACAGATTCAAAAAACAAAATTCAAAATAAAATTATTTGCTTTTATTTTTTCTTTGGGTTTATGGTTCAATACTACATAAATCTTTACATGAACTTTGCGTAAAACATTAAACATTAACTAAAATACAAATGCAAAAGACAAAAAAAAAAGAAAAAAAAAGAAAGGTGTTGCAAAAGTGCCTTTGAGATTAAATTAAGATTAGACAGACTGTTGATCATAAGTATCTAGTTCCACTTGCAATTTAAAAAATCCATTGGGCTCAGTAACTGCGGCAGTATATTATCCGAAACCAAATGGCCGACTACTATAAGGCAGATACATGCAGCTCAGGCCAGGCCTATATCCACGGAGACCTACTGCTGATAACTCGATGTTGTTCTAAGCTGGAAGATTGTTTTTCTGTGCTCTCTGTAAAAGGGTACTTGAGACGGAACTTCTAACACATGTCCGAACCATAGAAACTGTCACTCAGAGAATTTGTAAAATTAAATATTCTGTATTGCCTAGATTCTTATCATAGGCTGCCAGCCAGTAGGCTTAGATTGGATTTCTTATGTCCTCTCTCAGTGGGGTAGCTGGGCCTCCTGTCTTTGGATAAATGAACTATGAAATTTTTACAAAAGACTTATTTTACCAAATCTTGAAAATCTTGATGTCTGTAATCATGGAACTTTTTTCATGCCGTGCTTTGGACTGGAGTGTTTCCATCCTACATTTTTTTTTCTTCTTCTCTTCCACCAACCCAACCTTTCTTGTAGATCAGTTAATGGCCTTAAACCTAATGTGCAACGACAACAGGCGGCAACCTCAGCTGTTCGTCCTACTAATTGACAACAAAGAAAGCCTAACTGCGGACGATTCCAATGATGGCCCTGTCTCGAGCCTTAGCGCAACTTGCCAGACGACTGATGTAGCCAACACGGTATAATTTTACCAACTGGTTTTGGGGAACAGAGAGATATACTGAAACCCCAGGGTGCCTTGAAGACAATGTTTACAGTTAAACCATTAATCCTTGCCTCGAACCTTAACTAAGACCATGTGTTCACATTATCAATGCTTACTTCAACAGTTGCCTTACTAAATTTCGCTCTCATTTTTTTTTTTTCTTGGCCCAATTTACCTGCTAGGTGAGAGTCACATCTGGTTGTCTTGTCAACAATGAACACTGTCAAGGTGTGATACTGCCAGACAAAGGACAAAACCACCTACTGAAAAGTTCAATCTTGAGTAATCTCTAAACTACTAATCAAATAATATGACAATATAACTGTAAAATGACACACAAACGATAGATGCATACATCCATACTGTCAGAAAACTGTATTTAAGTGGCATTTTACTTCTGTCTATCAAACAGTTTTTTCCCCCCAAGGGCTCTATAATGGTCAATATTTCTTCACACCTCATCCCTAAAGCTAGGCTAATAGTACCTATTAAAATTTGCCAAGTCTCATCTGTGACTGATAAACCAAAATTCATGAATTATTCCTTAGCCTAGGTTATGTATGAACTACCTCAAGTTAAACTTAGCCTGTACTAGAGAGTTCTGAGCTTCGTCCCATCTGCATGTACATCAACACAGCCAATATTTCTGGGACTTATAGAGAGGAGGGCAGAGGAAGAAAAGTGGGCAGACTGTTAACTGGATGCTCCATTAATTCGTCACAGTCTTGGCAGACAGCAAGATGAATTTCTGGGCATCTTCAAAAAGTCCTAATTGTGACTTCAAAAGAGTCCTGGGTGAATTAGACACATCCAAAAGGCCTAATGGGGCCATAAATAGCTGATATCAAAATATTCTGCATAACTGTTTGAGTCTGGCTGCAGAGGGCATGGAACCACAAAACCATGGGGGATGTATTGGGGCCAAACCCTGTGATCATAAAATTGTCACCAATGATGCAAGTATAATGATTTAAAAGTGCCAACATGAGAAGCACTAATATTTTGAAGGTAAGACTTCCTAAACATGCTGAACTTCAGTTCTAATGGAAAACTGCAGACTTCTGCACTGGAGAAACTGCAGGCACAGGACTTCTGATATTGTCATTAACACAGGCCAAACTTTAATTATCAAACCAATTCTGCATGTTTATGTACCGGCAAGTCCATTGACATAGTCATGACTTCACGGTTCTGTATCAATCACATCTTGAATGTGATTATTTAAATTTATTTATTTATTTAATTGGTGTTTTACGACATACTCAAGAATATTTCACTTATATAATGGCAGAAATCATTATGTGTGACGAAACCAGACAGAGCCCGGTGGAAACCCACGACCATCCGCAGGTTGCTGGCTGACCTTCCTACTTATGGCTGGAGAGGAAGCCAGCATGAGCTAGACTTGAACTCACAGCGACTGCACTGATGAGAGGCTTCTGGGTCATTACGCTGTGCTAGCGTGCTAACCAACTGAGCCACGGAAGGCCCGATTATTTGAATGAAAACGTACGAGCAAGCTCTTTAGTCTTTACCGGAAATACATCAACCGGCCACCATTCTTTATTTAAAACCAGTTCTCTCTCTGTCTCCTTTTTTTTTTTGGCTTATATCCGAGTTGGCATATAATAAAAGCCATCATCAAACTATCTTAATCTTTTTATAAAAGCATGTATGAATAGTCTTTTTTTTGATGTGTGAAATGATACACCTAGTGTGAATGTAACTTCTTATCACCTTTCCGCCGTAGAGAAACGAATCTTGTGATGATGAAGATAAGATGTGGCTTAATTTACAATATCATTTCTGCATCAGACAAGATGCTAAAATCTGCTGTCAAGAAATTGCTTGGCCGCTGTGGGTGCATTTGTCTAGCTACATTACTATCTACATGATGAGTCTCGGGATATGAAGGATGAAAATAATGTGCTGCCAACAGCGTTTAATATCTGATGTAATTCAAACATTAAAATAAACCGGAGGGTCTTGTTCCCTTGAAGGACAAACTGGCTGAGAAGAAGAAAGCAAACCCACCAAAAATGGCCCCCTTCTGTTCCTGAGATTAAGATTGAGTAAGATACACCATGTGGCTCTCTGCCGCTGAATAACGGGATAAAGCCAAGGTTCTGAAAGCTCGTTAAGGGTTAATCAAGCCCAGGTGTGACTGTCCTCCCACCTTTCACTATGCCCTGCTACATATGTGGCTGGATTAAAACAGAACGTCTCTAACATCTAACATTTCAGACTTAACTATGACTGCACACAAAAAATGCAGAAGAACCTTTTTTCTTGTACCCCAACCACATGTTGGTCAATATGATGGTTTGGAGAAGCAGAAAAGTACCTCAAGCACAGAAACACTTCTCTGATCATAATTTGTTTACCTTACTGGACAGGGCCATATTCAATTTAACAGGAATCACAACTTGTAAAATACTTACCTGATACTTTAGTAAACATCCAGAAAACAACTTGTAGAAAAGTAGTAAGTCAATCTCCAGAATGTCAGCAGCAAATATATTCTCTGGTACAAATACTTGAAAGTGAAAATTTTACACAAAGATGAAGTTAATTTAAGAGAGTAAATTGCTAGAAGAAGATAAGGTCAATCTCTCTCTTAGGACCAAAGGTCAATATAGACATGGACAAGTGTCAATGTCATCTGTTACCTTCAAAAATAAAAGCTTGATCAAACTTGATGACAGATTTATAGTCATTTCAACGGATTACAACAACATCAAGAAAAGGAAATGGTGTAAGAAAGGGTGCAAATCAATTTCTGGAAAACGACGCAGTCAGGATTTATTGGATGTCGGGAAGAACAGCAGGGGTGGATCGACGGATCGTTGAGCCTAAGTGACATTAAGATTTTATCAAGATGAAGGGACAAATTCATATTGCTAGATTCTGTCAATCATAACAAAAGAGCCTGGACAGAAGGATGCAGTTGTCATTGTTCATCACTTGCACTTCATGATTAAATAACCACCATAAGCACAGCTTTCTGCACAAACGTCACTCATGTTACAAAGATTTTCTCACGGGCAGACCAATTAATCTTTGTACATAATAATTCACATTTCATACAACTGTTTCACAAGTTTTTGCACAAGTACAAATGACACTGTGTTAACTCCAGGACATTTGGAACATTTCAATCAAGTTAGTCGCTTTTAGTTTTCGGCCAACAGATTTAAGAACGGAAATGCATCCTTTGTGAAAACACTGGGTTAAGAGAAAAGAAAACTATAGAAAGTTCAGGAATGAAGAAAGACAGATGTAAAACTTTCCACAAGAATTCTTAAATAAAAACAGAGTGGCACTTAAGTTAACCATATGAAACGGACACTTGTTCAAAAAATGTCCACCAAGACGTTGAAAATGATGTTATTGGATGGATGTTGGCAAGATCAATTGAAGGATGATGTGAACTATCTGCAATGTTAGAGTCTTAACACTCAACTTCCTGCTGCCTACATTCCCAGGCTATCCTCTTACAAATGACACTTAACTTTAGTTACCTTGTCAAATTTCTGAGCTTTTTTTCTTTCTAGAGAGGTTAAAACTAAAGTCAGCCATCCTTTTTTCTTCTGTCTCGATGCTTCATTTTAAATTATGCTTCCAATGACATCATCTAAGTTTGAAAATAAAAACTGCCTGTTGCATTCCAGTCACCAGCTGCCATTTTGAGGCAGTTGATTTCTGGGGAGCCCCAGAAAAATTGAGAATAGCCACAATTTCAACAGTTTCATCTCTACATAAATAAACTTTGCCCACGAGTAATGGCCTCTGGTATACAAAAAGCATTATCTTACAGGTTTGATAAAAAATCTCATCTGAAATGTTTTCTCTCCACAACTCAAGCCATTTTCTCCCCATGATTCTGTTTCCAATTCAGGCGATTCCATATGTCTGTTGTTTGTTTGAACATGCAGCAGAGCCTACAAACGGCAGTGGAATAACACGGCAGATTTACAAGCACGAGACTGAAAACCCATTCCTCACATGTAGAAAAAAAAAAAGAGATTCACAACTATATCAAATAAACCTTTACTTAAACAACTTTATTGTCTCAGATAATAATCTTAAAACCTTCTTAATCTATGCCAAATGTGAGCAGATTTTTTATAGCCTTGAAGACAAAGAATAACTTAAACAGCTCTTCTTTCACCAGAAACAAATTACTTTGAAAAAAAATGTAGGCCAGATTCGGAAAATTGCATCATGACATGCAATCTGCTAACTGGTATGAAAGACACTTCATTTGAATAGCTTAATCTTTTGCAGGCTGATCGCTGAGCACCTATATGATGCTAGTTGTCAGAGACACAGCTTGATTGACTGCTATAGAAATTGGATAGGCCCATATCAATGAAGAGGTGCTAACTGTTAGCCCGATAGAGGTTCCATGAAACTGGCGTCGTGTGATACCCGAAATGATGCAATTCCGTGCAGCCTCATATTGTGGCCAGAGAAAAGAAAAATCTAATTCCAGCGTTCACACCTTTGTGAAATTGACAGACTAATCCATTCGGTTTTATTTACCGCTATTAAAAGTCCTTTCTCAAGAGATGGCATCCTTTGGTGTTGCCATTATCGGAGGCTCTCTTGAAAAACTTGTGAACTCCTCCGTTGTCTCCCTGGACAGTTTCAAAAGGGCCGGTATATATTGTCTCTCGAACATTTGAGTATGATCGATGGACCAATCGCAAAGCTGATAAATCATTGAAGACAGACATCTTCTGAGATTAAGTTTACAGGTTTGGTTGACCAAGGGAGAATTCGTGTCAGTCCAGAAGAAGGCTAAACGCTGGTGAAGGCAGTGTCCCCTTTGCGTGACGAACTCGGTGGAAAGTTTGAAACCACTTAGGAGGTCAGACGCCTAGTTCAGATGTACAAATCACTGGGTGTCTTCTCGTCCTATTGGCCGGACTCTCCCATCACCCTTTCACACCTACTCATGATAGCATTATGCTTAATTACTCTTGAATAATTGTGTGATTTCTCAAGCAATGGCTTTGTAGGAACGAGAACCATCTTGGCTGGTTCCCTTGGGGCTTGGACGATTTACCAAGAGGGCAGTGATATTGGAAAATAGGCCCTGATCCGGCCTTCATCCCATCAGGACAAGGAAATGATATCACACCTTCAGCTTGTTTGTGCAGCTGTGGCCCCTGGCTATGGTGGCATGAGTAACGACCCTTTGCTTCGGGTCTGCATTACGCGGACCTCATTTACGTCTTCCTGCTGAAAGATGGCAGAGCGGGAAGGAGAGAAAAAAGCATATGTTCAGCCCCTTACCTCACTCTCACTGCAGCTTCTGTGACGGGATGATTGCGAAATATTAGATTTGAGAGCAAGTCAATCCACTCCATTCACACCCTTGCCTTGGACAATTCAGATCATCTCTCCAATGCCAACTGTGTTCATTTGATTTTATTGCACAGTCCCCTTTCTTATTGTTATCACAGACCGACCAAATAATTCGAGTTTACAATCGACAATTACTCGGTTACCCGTTAACCTTAGGCACTCTGATCTCTGCTGACCGCCAAGAACTGCATAGCGATCCGAACGACACATGCTTTATTCTTGATTACCTTCCTCAACAATGCGCCCAAGAGCATCGCTTTGACACAGGCTAGTCTGAAGGGCTCAAAGTGCATCTCAGGTCATTACAATATCATCCGATGCTTCTACCAAATGTTATTAGTAAAGTCCATGTCCAGGGACATTCTCATAGATAACCTTCCCACCAAGGGAGACAAAGCATTCGCTTGTACTCCACCAATACTCAGACAAAGTCCAGACCAATTTTTATTTAATCTCCATATTGAAAAGATAAACAGATTAACTGGACCAATAAACTATGCTTCAGTCGTCATCCCATTAATACTGTCTGAGAGGAATTGTTCAGCAAAATAATTTCAAGGGATCACCCAGTACTATTTCAGATGCTGTTTAACCAATTTTGGGTGATGGTACATACACATTTATAGTCCACAGAAGTTACCCATTGATTTTATAATGGAAACAAGCAGCTCATATTCATGTGAACACATATAACTTAGCTACACAAAGCGAAAGTCTTCACAGCAAATATGGCTTATAAAGACCAGTTCAACACAAGTAATTCCTCACTGGTGCCATTTAACTTTTACTTTTAAGGATTGTTCTTTTGTCCAATTGTTTTCAACTTTTCATAAACAAAATTCTTGTATTCGATGTAGGTGTTCTTGTAACATGTTTCATGCACTAATGTATCATTTTAATCATGCTATATCCTCGTATGTTCGTATGTACATGCTGAAATTGTGTCAGTTAACTCTTGCTTTTGGATAAATTTTCCTCAGTGTCTGCTCAATTAAGCCATTTCGTTTTCACACTTGCAAATACAACCATCTCCATCACAATTAATGACTTGAAAAATTTTCTTCACCAATGATGCTGATTCAGTAGGTCATTGAACAGAAGACTATAACTTAAATTTCATATCCGATACATTTAATGTCATGATCTACCACAACAAGGCTGGGTGCCTCACTATCCCATCCTTACAATGTGGCAAGTTTTGTCAAAACACTTAACTTGTAATTATCACATTATACTATCTGGCAACATTATAACTTTATACTGTCTGTGAACTTTATCCAGTTATCACCTGGACAGGTGTTTCAGAACAACTATCATCTTAAAGAAAACCAAAGCCTATGGTTGACGCAAAAACTGATTGCCAAACTGTGAGATAAAGTCTGAGTGCCTTTGAGACACCCTATTCTGACGTAATTAACACGGGAGAGATTGAGAAAATAGGACAAACTTGGAAATGATTTATTTGTTTATTTGATTGGTGTTTTATGCCGTATTCAAGAATATTTCACTGATTCGACGGCGGCCAGCATTATGGTGGGAGAAAACCGGGCAGAGCCTGAGGGAAACCCACCGCCATCCACAGGTTGCTGAAAGTCCTTCCCACTTACGACCGGAGAGGAAACCAGCATCAGCTGGACAAATTGGAAATGAGATGGCCTGACTTCAAATTCTGGCTAAATATATGCTCTTATGCTAAATATAGTTTTTGCGACCTAATATCTCCCTACAGGCATTTCCTTTTGAGGAACAGTTCACAAAAAATGTAGTCCACAAAAGTATCTACAGTATCCTCAAAATAATGCTTTCTTTTCTTTTTTGTTTCATAAACAGCTTTCATTTCATATATCAAATATTTTACCGTATACATAAACATACATATTCCTGTGACAAAAACATTTTCAAAAAGAAAAATTTAATGGACTTTCAGATGAACATTACTTTTAATTTTGTGGCTTTCTTTGCCATTAAATCAATGCTGAGTTAGTCGTCTGTTGGAAGTGCTATCAAGAAGTTGCCATGTCGAAATACGTTTGTGTTCTGTTGGCATACTGTTTACACACAAAGGAATCAAATTGCTACTTAGTACGACAGGCTTTGATGACAATCAGAGCAATATTAACATTTCTCAAAACAACGAGTCAACTCACATTCAAGACCTCATCTAATAAATGTTTAAAACAACACTGGAGGCAAGGAACTCCAGTTAAGAGCTGCGAACAAGAACAACAGCAAAAAAAAAAAAAAAGATTAATTTCTATTCGATTATAAAATTAGACTGATTCAAGGTAGATCTTTGTCTTGGAGCAAAAAGTGAAAAAGATATTGTTGAAGTCAATAGCTTCGAACATTAAAAAATGAAAAAGGCAGTGTCCAGAGCTCGATGACGGAGCACGTTGTTGCATGTGTTGTAGTTCATTGATTGATGAAGAGGATAGAAATCAAAGGGAACTACCACACTTTATATTATATTATTAATGTACGATTCAGATTGCTCCGTCGACTTGTTAAATTGTGCAAAGAAAGCCGCTACCTCCGTCACTAACAAAATGTGATCCCTGGAGGGTGGGGTTGTGGGATATCACAGACACACTCTTATATTACATTCACCATCCACCTCAAACAGCCAGATCGAGTGCTAATCAGTCATCAGCTACATATTTAATAGGCCTGGCTTCCCCCAATAGCCCAACTGCTTGCATGATGCCACGGGTACCATAATTAATCTGACCAATCAAATGCAATAACTGTAAATACCCGCAACAGACCGCTGCATGCAACCTCAGACAAGACCCATCTGCAGCTCCCAGTCTTTTCACGCTGTCCGGATAAATTAAACCCCTTCCCAAGACGTTGTTTTCCAAAATTTTTAATTTGCTCCTTTCATGAGGATTCACATTCTTTCAGGTCTATCATACAACTTCAAAAAACACTGATAATGAAATCAAACATATGCTTGTAACTTCTACTAATGGGTGCAGGCTTTCAAAGAAATTTTAACACTGATTACATGCGCTTATCGTTTGACACCAGAAATTATTTAAACTCTACCATTTATATTTGTACACGTATAAGAAAGTATCAATCCAACAGGCCTACTTTTCATCTGCTTTGCTTTAGAATTACACATAAATCCACGCAAAACCCGCAGATGTAGATAAGTCAGCTATTGTTTCTGCAGCTGTTGGACTATTCTCAGCGTTAACAATCAGTGTGTGAAGAAATATTCCTCATGTACACAAAACCTGCTAGCTTTACCTAATAAATAACATGCGATGTTTTTTTTTATTCACCCAGGGAATGCTGGGATGTGGTGTCGAGAGAAGAGTTCTCTTAAATAAACCGAAAGTAACACACTATCGTCCACGATTTATTTATTCTGCGATAAAGTCTGCCAGGCATTTGTAGGTTTCTCATTGACTGATTGGACCAATGGGTTTTTGGGGTCAGAATTCCACGCTGAATTGTCAATAATGGGTGTACATATTTTTTCTAACAAAATGCAGAATACTGCAAGAAGATTTGTCACTTTTGAATGTCCATTTGCTTCAATGTACCACTTAAATAATACACATACATGCCAGTGTACGTGTGCAAAATATTCACGCAAAATGTTTAATTTTAAAAGTTTACCCTAACATAAAACTTAACATTTGCAGCTGATGCCAACATTTTTTCCCCAACTTTTCACTGAGAATTTTTTCAGAGCATAAATCCTTTATTTTCATGGAAATTACATGAACAGTATGACAGTCAAACCACAGATCATTTAGTCTTGAGGAAACGAAAATGCGAGCAGCAATAGCAGAAGGCTCGTCCTACTAAAGCATCCATTCCCATCCTTTTATCTAAGTTTTCAAAACAGCCTAATGTGCAACTTGTGCTGCATAAACTGATATAAGTGTGGATCCCTGGGTATATAAGCTGGCATAAACACGGTTACTATGTTTCAGGTAATCACCTAGAAATCCGTCTTCATAGACCGCTCAGAAAAGGGGATTGATGTACAAACTCAACATAAACATTCTGGTCCTGGAGAAGAGATGAATCTGCTTTCGCAACATAAATATGACCCTAAGATGTAATGGGTCAAACCATTTGTGAATTGACGTCAGAAAGCTTCCAAGCAAAGACATACTACAGAACATGGCCCAAGATGAGCAGCCATACTGTGATGTGGATTAACACTAAATTTTTCAGGACCAGCAACTTACAACACAATATAAGGGTTAACAGGGTTTGATCAATATATACGGTCAAATATTGTGATTATAGAAACTAAGAATAAATGAATGCTTATTTTGTGGCCAGACACCAATGAAGTCACTTAAGCATTCATTAACAGTTTAAAGTCTCGGTTTTGAAATCTTGATCAAATCAGGGCAAAATGCAAAGATTAATATGACAAATTATCAGTATCTAGTCATTAGTTTTCCGTCCTCATTTTAAGAGAGAATGTAGGAAGTATTTAAATAAAATTTATGCTTCTCAAGCTGCCATTTAATTTAAAAAAATATGTATATCAAAAAAAAAAAAAGTTTTTCAAAAGTTTTATCTGTTATTATTTCATTATTCCCTTTCTTTACATCTGTCAAGAAAATTAATCAGACACTAAGAAGTCTGTAATGCCCAGCTATTTTTGTTGTTTAAGTCCAGTCATGACATATAGCACCACAATATAGAGGACGTAACAAGCAAACCCTGCCAAAAGACACAGGCAGGGGCAAAACAATGAAATAGGGGGAACCACATTAAAATGAGAATATTTGCAGTAACATATTATAAATGTCTTGATCTTTCAACACTACGAGGGCTTGTGTACACAGCATCAGGGGAAATCAGGGGCCCAAGCCACTCCTGTGTATAAAACTTGGGAAGCATATAGGGATTGGGGGATATTATAACATACGACACTGTAATCTGACATCAATGAACAGTTGCCGTGGAAAGCAAACATTTGTAAGCCTCTCTTGAATTATACTTCTGGCCCACTTTAAATAAACAATGCTTAAGTTTCTTCCATTTTGTTAGAGACTTTGAGGATATGATTTTTGGATCTTACATTTTTTTTTCACTCATTTTTTTTTCTGGCTGAAGAATGTACAAGAATGTGGTCTGGGAAGTTGGATATAAGAAGATGTTTTGCACAGAACATCACTGAGCATGATCATGGGATCTTAATTCTGATACTGCCAGACACCTTAGTTTAAATTGCACAGTGCACTTTCATAAGAGCTCCTTCAAACCAAAACCACTGCCTGTAAAATGATGGCGAAGACCACAGAATAAAAATGATGAAGACCACAAATAATTATGATGAAGCCCACAAAATAATAATGATAAAGCCCAAAAAATAATAATGATAAAGCCCAAAAAATAATAATGATGAAGCCCACAAAATAATAATGATGAAGCCCACAAAATAATAATGATGAAGACCACAAAATAATAATGGTGAAAACCACAAAATAATAATGATGAAGACCACAAAATAATAATGGTGAAAACCACAAAATAATAATGATGAAGACCACAAAATAATAATGGTGAAAACCACAAAATAATAATGATGAAAACCACAAAATAATAATGATGAAGACCACAAAATAATGAAAACAACTTCCACTTACATGTACAGCTTGTTAAAAGTTTCACATTGGCAACAGATTAAAAAGAACTTTTAAGCTATTTACTATAGGATCCAAAATAACAGCGAAGCCAAAATCCAAAAACATTTTAACTTTTAAATAATGTTAAAAAAAAAAAAGATAAAAGAAACAATTAAAACCTAAGGGTGAGAACAATGTTTGAGTTAGCTAAATGAGGGGCTAGCTGAAGTGATGAGGGAAAAGTCCTTATGTATACTGTAAAAATAATTTTTGTTCAAAACTCACAGAAATAAAGGAAAAAATATGGCATCATGCAACACTGGCTTATTTTTTTGATAAGTGAGATGTACTCTTTATCAACACTAATAGGTGAGACAGGGGGCCATAGGGGCAGAGAAAAGGGTTACATATGGGTGTGAGGGGTGGACCCGCTGACTTTGGTAATGAGAGGTTTAGATGGCACTGAAATCGGTCATAGTCTTGCCAACATCACTGCTGCTTCACGTCATAAGTTTGACATAGAGCAGGCGATAAAGATCCTCCTTACACCCACAGAGATCGTTTCATATCTGTTCTCTCCGTCATTTTCACTGCTGCAGGATGTAAGGCTAATTACTGTCAATGGACCAGCCAGAGAGTGATAAAAAAAATTTAAAAAAAAAAAAAAAAAAAAAAAAAAAAAAAAAAAAGGAAAAAGGAAAATCGAATTAAGGCATTCCCTTCTGTTAGACTAACTCTTTAAGCATTTGCTGGTGGATATGAGAACTCAATTAGGAATTTTAGTGAGATTTCCACTACAGCCCATAGCAGTGTGTGTTTTTTTTTTTCCTGCTACTGTTGGGATATTATTTTTTTTGTATCTTAATGCAATCTTGAGAGACTGCAGAGCTCATTATCATGTTGATTTGTAACTTACAAGATGGTGAAAACAGTCTTGCACTGTAAAGTATCTAGGGCTCATTTAAATCCTAAATACCCATCCTGAGATTCGCGAATTGAAACCAAGCTCACAGAACAGTGACACCAAGTGAATGTTTGCAAAAATCTTGGAAGACTGTGCTAAATCAGCCGGAAAAGCATGTCGGTTATTTACAATGTGTGCAATTTTCCACAAGATGGTAACAGACCTTAGCCGTTGATGTCATTACATGGAAACAGCCTTAATAATCAAACGGAGAAAAACTTCTTTTCTGCAAAGTCTGAAATGATCATGATTACCCTGCCAGATGTCACAAAAGCTATGACATTTCCACTTTACTTCCCCGTTTAAGATCTAAAACCAAAGATCTGAGAAAAAAAGAAAATGAATTTTTTCTTCTCAGAAAAAAAATTTTCTAATTTTAAATTACTGGAGTAATAAAGAGTTGGAATAAAAACTGTAGAAATACAAACAAATTCAAATCAACAGAAGATAATAATGTAAAACAAGCATAAGGCCATAACATGTGAATGCTACTACCTTGTATTTATGGTTGGACAAACTGTATTCCTGCCTATTTGAGTCTCTTGGTTCTGTAAAATTCTTAAGCAACAAAAGCTGGAAGAATAAATATTATTTAGTGTAACTATGAAAAAGCCGTAGAATATACATGACGCTTCTTTAAACGTGTGGTCGAACAAGTTGTGGTCTGGCATATATTTAGTTTGGTACTTAATCTTCCTGTCAAATTCTTCTAGTCACCTGTTTTCTCTTCACCACTCTTACATCCAAGAAAATAACTGCTCATTGTGACTTTTACATTGGATAATTATAAACAAAATTTGGCATTAGTTTTTCAAGGCAGTTGTTTTAGGCACACTGTCTGTGGCCACCTCAATTAAGCAGATTCTGTTATCTCTCAAGCCATCTCTGTTAACATCTAACATGACTATGCAGACAACTTTTGCCCATGGTGTATAAAAATGGCAGCCTAGGCCACTCAAAAGATGCGTTTGTCACTTCTAATTCGTAGAAAAACTCAATCTTTCCGCATCTTTGGCCAATGAGCCTTTTTTCCCTGTTATTTTTCTTGGCAGCATTTCCTATCTACAACACAATCATAAGGGTGAGTTGAGCTGAGGTACCTGCATTTGCTACACTGTTGAAAACTTAAGATAGATCTATTGTCAGTAGTTCTGCATCAAGTGCCTGACCAGACGAAATAAAGAAGCCACAAAGAAACAGATATTATATGTTCTGACAGACCACAGGATTTTTCTATTTTGATAGGACTGCTGTGCCCTCCAACCTCTGTGGGATGAGTTATGAGGATTGTCTTTAGTACCCTAAGGAAATATGACGAACTGAATTTCACCTAAACTTTAGCTTTTTTTAAAGTGACGCATTTTGCTCGATACTGATGACTTCATCACCCTTCTATGTGTATGGCCACTTGGGAGTTTTTTGTGAAGTTTAATTAATTTCTGACCAGAACAACTTAACGTCTGGCTTCAGAAATATCATTTTTAAGCCTTTGTCTGCTTCCAAAAGGCAGAACAAACTTTAGGTGAAATACAGCAGCGGAGAGGTAGGTGTGGAGGAGTGGGGGGGGGGGGGGGGGGGATGGTCCTGAGTTGGATATTAGAAGAGGGGGTGGATTCCTCTTTTAAACATCTCTGTACTGAATATAATAAAGGACACTACTGTTCAGAATTGCAGAGCATGCTGAGAACAAGAGCCTGTGAGAAGTTACGTTTCATTGTGACACAAAGCGGCAAACAGGCCTCTTAGAGAGGCTTTCATGGAACTTGTGGTAATCTGTGTTGGAGAGTTTTCCGTGACCTGATGGTGGGGGCTGGCTTAGCACAGCCTGTCTCTAATATCCAGGGTTATATCAGCGGCAGCTGGTCCCCTCCACACCCTTGACTCCACAACCTCTGTCCCCCAGCCCTCTCACTAACCACCACCACACACAGCCATCATTAGCCCAGCTACTTAACATGCACAGTAAATTAAAAATTACGACTGATGCAAAAATACCTGTCCAACATAAATCATGCTTCCATTACATACTCCCATTAACTCATGTTAGTTCCCATGTCTAAGCTTTACCTAAGCTTTTCCTTCGCCCTCATCACTCAGAACAAGTACAGATACTTAACCCTACAGAATTAACAAACTGACAACTTTTGCTTTCCGCAAGGTTTAACGTTACCTGCAAAAGTACTTCATGTGCATGTAGTTGAAATAGAATCTTAAAACTTGCTCCCAATCAACAGCAGAAGAACTGATAAGACTGCATTTTGTACTCAGATAAAAATTTTGTGTAATTCACTGTACAACAGTGGTAAAAATTGTGTGTGTGCATACAAGGTAATGGAGGAACAGACTCAATGACCTTGAAAAACCTTGAAAAACTAGGTCAGAGTCAATGACCCTGAAAAAGAAGTGCAGATCAGTGAAAAAAATAGGGTTCTACTACATGACTAGATGCACATTTGGAGCATGGTTGATGAGACTTTGATTAAAAGTTCAAGAGCGAGCTTTTCGTAGAACATAACTTAAATGTTTGATGACCTTGGAAAAAATTAGTCAAGCTGGCCACAAATGAATAGGATTCTTCCAAATGCGTTTGAGTACATACGACATAAATTTGGCACACATGTACAGTACACATGTTCATTTGTAACCTAGGCTGTCCAGGTGACACTTCAGAACATAACTAGATACAGTATACAGTATATGTTACTAGTAACACAGGCTGTATAGGTGATACTTTAGCAAACAGCTTACAGTACATGCAATGTATGCGTTCATTAATACAGTAACAGACGCTGTAAAAGAGACACTTCAGAACAGAACATACGGTACCTAAATTCACTGGCAAATGAGGCAGCACAGGTGACACTTGACCACGAGCTACAGCATATAAATATGATCATCAATTCGGTAACTAAGGCGGCACAGGTGACACTTGACCACAGGCTACAGTATATATATATGTTCATTAATTCAGTAACTAAGGCTGCACAGGTGACACTTGACCACAGGCTACAGTATATATATATGTTCATTAATTCAGTAACTAAGGCTGCACAGGTGACACTTGACCACGAGCTACAGCATATACATATGTTCATTAATTCGGTAACTAAGGCGGCACAGGTGACACTTGACCACAGGCTACAGTACATATATATGTTCATTAATTCAGTAACTAAGGCTGCACAGGTGACACTTGACCACAGGCTACAGTATATATATATATGTTCATTAATCCGGTATTTAAGGCTGCACAGGTGACACTTGACCACAGGCTACAGTATATATATGTTCATTAATCCGGTAACTAAGGCTGCACAGGTGACACTTGACCACAGGCTACAGTATATATATATGTTCATTAATCCGGTAACTAAGGCTGCACAGGTGACACTTGACCACAGGCTACAGTATATATATATGTTCATTAATCCGGTAACTAAGGCTGCACAGGTGACACTTGACCACAGGCTACAGTATATATATGTTCATTAATCCGGTAACTAAGGCTGCACAGGTGACACTTGACCACAGGCTACAGTATATATATGTTCATTAATCCGGTAACTAAGGCTGCACAGGTGACACTTGACCACAGGCTACAGTATATATATGTTCATTAATCCGGTAACTAAGGCTGCACAGGTGACACTTGACCACAGGCTACAGTATATATATGTTCATTAATCCGGTAACTAAGGCTGCACAGGTGACACTTGACCACAGGCTACAGTATATATATGTTCATTAATCCGGTAACTAAGGCTGCACAGGTGACATTTCAGCACAAAGGTCATAGTATATACATGTACATGTGCTCATTGATATGATAACCAAGACTGCACAAGAGACACTTCCGCACAGCAATTACAGTATATACCGTATATGTTCATTAGTAATTGCATAACTGTATACTGTAATACAGTATACATGTTCATTAGTGACTGAGGCTATAAAGGAGACACTTACAGAGCTTACAGTATATACCGTATATGTTCACTGGTAACTGTATACTGTATTACGGTATATGTTCTTTGTAACTGAGTAACTGTACACTATAATACAGTATATCTTCATTGGTAACTGAGTAACTGTATGTACACTGTAGTACAGTATACGTTCATCAGTGACTGAGGCTGTACTGGTGTCACTTTAGCACAGAGCTTACAGTATATACTGTATATAGTCATTAGTAACTGAATAACTGTACACTGTAATACAGTATAAGTTCATCAGTAACATGCAGTACAGGAGACACTTCAGCATGTAGAGCTGTGCATGATTATTTAACGTCCCTTCATAATGTGGCAGTATTGTTATCGGCAACAATTGATTGATTTGCCTTGTTTATTAATCTCTTTTATCTTAATCCGACTGTAATGCAATAAGAATCAATGTCTCCAATTATCTGACAGAGAGATGAATATGCGTGGCCACGTTTCCCTACTGCACGCCTCTAACATTGATTCTCAGGCCTTGATAAAAAGATCAAATATTTTTATAACAGTATTTAATGTCGATGTGCTTCAGCAATCTCTACAGGAATGAAATTACCATGATACCTGAGATCTCCAATAGAAAACCGTCCACTTGCGTTAGTCCGTGTGTATATATATATGACTGGTCACAGTCATAAAACAATAGTTCTTGGTTATTCAATGTCAACACAAACTACTACAGTATGGATTGAGTGTGTTCAAGGTAACAGGTAAATCTGGTGGGTTAATTGTTACATGTATCTATTCAGCTTAGTTCAAGGTAGTGTTCGTATTACGATAGCACTAAAAAAAATGACAAAGACAAATTTGTGCCCAAATGGCAGCAGCTTTTGAAACCGTCGATCTCAAAGATTCAAGGTGTACCTAATTGTTTTCTGTTTTCAAAACTACTGACACACCCGCAAAATGTCACAGTGAAAGATTGGATATGTTGTGTTAAGATCATGCAGATTTGAAACAATTCTCACTTCTCTCACCTCAGTCAACAAGTAAATGTTTTATGTTGTGGAGAAACAAGAAGACTCTTAAGTTACAAACTCTTTGAAATTTTCTCCAAAGATCAATAAAGCTACAATTGAACATCAAATAGTTTAGCCCTTTGTTGGTTTTCTGAACGCTGTGCTTCTGAAGATATGTCCATAAATCCCCAATCATAAAATGTAATTCAGCACACCTGGTCAGTGTGGAGCAATGTCAACAATATGTAGCTTATTACAGCTTAACCACAGGCAGGTGAGAAGGAAGTCTGCAGGGGTCTGACCTTGTTTTTTTCCTCAGTTGAGATTTGGTTCTTCTAAGCAAATACCAGAAAAACAACAAGTAAATAAACAGTTGAAAGAACAAGAAGATAATGAGCTTTACCCAGGCTTGAATTAGACTTACAATATTTGGCATTGTGATGGATTTATAGATTATGGAGTTTTAACAACGACTGACAAAAACTCTGCAATCAGGTAGGGAGATGTACCTGGGATCGGATCAAGGAATGTCGGCCTATCAAAATTGGTGTCCGCTTCTAAGGTGCAGTGCATCGTGTTGCACAATGCCCATGGGAGAAATCAAAGGAATTTCCCTTGATCCTTTCCGATAATTCACACTCCATTAAAATACTAGGGGTTTTCTCGTGTCCGCGTCAAATGACAGGAATATTCTCAAGTACCAGGTGTAAGAATGGAGGAATTTACCACCTGGATTAGGACCCTTAGTTTTTAAAGACGTTAAAGATTTCCATCGGTGGAGCAGGGAGTTGGACGATGCTCAAGGCTTTCTTTGTCTCTGACGTGGTCTATGTGCACTCCGCTCAGCACCCCTGAACTGAAGGCAAACAACAAGCTTGCGCATTTGTTGATTTAGGACAAAATAAAAACATTGGACAAATACCTTACTTCTTGTTGATCACAATTTGATCATAGCGCGATTCAAGGTTCGTCACCGTCCCTTGGATCAGCTGGGATTTCTCACCAAGATAACTCGACGGCTGGGTGGAATTCTTCGAATTCATCATGCTTATAAGGATTCACCCAGGCATCCAAGCGTTTCCAGGAAATATTCAGCCCATCGCTCATCTAGCCTAATTTAACCCAGCAGCACAAAAACAAAGTTTGGACGACACACAACTTGTTGGATCGCAACATATTTGAGAGCTCTTTTAAATTTGCAGAACTATTAAGGCAATTGTTTGGCACCTGCACTGGTCCTGCGTCAGTGCAGTCAACTCTTTTGCCAGAGATGTCGAGAATTCCAGCCCAAATACAGCTCAATATTAATGTTATCTCTGGCTTGAATTAAATAACCAAACAAAACACAGGCCCTATATGATAGAGTCAGACGTTCGAAATGCCTAGACTTGAGAATTCAACTTTGATCATGTAATTGTACACAGATCATATTTAACTACTTCTTTCAACATTTCACCCGATACAAGTGACTTTTATGACAGGATTAAAACAATGATTAGAAGAAAAAAACATTACAACAAATAAGCCTCTCTTCTCAAATACTTTCTGAGTTAAAACAGATATGTTTGAAAACTGAATAAATGCACTCTATCCAAAGCATCTGTTTTCACTGATGTCTAAACAAAAGAGCATTTCTGGAGGCAAATAAATGTCATGAGATATTTCTTCTGGTGCTAAAATTAACATTTTCCCAGTAGGGTATCATCCTACCTGTTCAAAAACCTCTCAAAGCACCTTTTCTAAAAACTAGGGAACTCCCAGAATCTGGAAAAATGAGCAACTTAGTCACGGATGAGATTTTAGATCATTTAGGGTATTTTCCTAAATGGAGGAGGCAAAAACCTGGTCATATTCTGTCTTATTAGTAAACTGGAAATACATGTACATTGACTTAACACTCATGAACTCGACTACTAGCATAACACAATATCATGCTTAAACTTCATATACACTTACACCAATTCTTCAACATATTCAACCACACTAGGACCAATATACTGAAACATTTTGAGAGAACTAAGGGGTGAGTGAAATAGCGTTACTTTCTCAATAATTGTAAGCATAACTCCCCCCCCCACCCCCACCCACTCACCAAACTGAAAAAGTGCTTTAGAGGTCGAAAGGTTGAAGTACATCATGTAATATAGGAGAGTTTAATGCAGTATTGAGAATGGAAAGAATTCTTCACTTATACGGCACTGGTAAAGCAAACTCATCCATTTCAAAATTTTTAAACTGAATGAAATATTTTTTCCACGTGAAAAAATAAAAGCAGTTAAACGCTGTAACTGTTACCCTGACTGATCTGTGTAAATTTTAACTCATGTTCACTGTATTTTCCTACACAGAAGAACCAATGTTGAAAAGCCACTAAATGTACACATATCTGCAATAAACTTGCCACATGTACAAACAGCTCCTTGGATTGTCTCTCTTAAGTTTAGGACCCCCCCCCCCCCCCCTCCATAGGGATCTTCCCAGCTGTACCATACAGGGGGGAGACACTAACCTAAGCTGACATGCAACAGATGCCCACAGAAAATTGATGATGGCCAAATTCTGGACTAATCTGTCCGAATCTAAACTGATAAGACAATGTGGTCATTCTGTATTAGTGGTGGTCATCACTGCTCTTCACTGACCAAACCCCATCTGACCAGTTCAGCCAGAGGTGTGGAAATTCCCTACCAGAACTGACCAGTCTAATTTGACCATGTCAATGCAATGAACCATTTGTTTACAACTATGGGTAACTGGAAGCCATCTTCACTCATCTGATTATACAACAGTTTTGGCTGAGGCCTGCAAATTGTGGTATCTTGTCTCTGCATCATCATCTTTTAATTTGACCCTTTGCTGACCCCTGTGAAGAACACATGCTTGTGCCATGTTACCATCACATTCCATTAAACTTTATTTCTAATCAGCTTGGGATAAGATAAATATAAAGCAGATAAAGCAGATGCACAGAAAGTTGCCTATCTATGAATTATGACCTCTGTGTTAGACTTAAAAAGTTAGACAAAACTTTTCAGTTAAATACATGTATTGTATAAATAAAGTATACCAGTATTTTCTTAATTTAAACTTCAGATATTCTGCCTTATAAGCTATAAAAAAATGTTGGATCAGGCCAAAAGAAGTTGTGAAAATCTCAAATTTTAATAAGAGTGATCAGAATTAAACATCTGAGCTGAGTTTTGGCTAAAAATTGACCAAGATTTTAAATGAAATCTGATTGCCTCAGCAAAACACAAAATAGTGCTGATTCAATGAATTAGTACAAAATTAACCTACATATGCCACAACTTAAATTAGTTTCCCTCATAAGCATCATGCATTTGCAAATATCAATCTCTTATAATCTTAACTGACTAGTTTGGTAGTTTTGTCGGTGGCAGAAGATGCGTTTTGCCGGAGCAATTACATAATACTTGTAGCTGTGCTCTAATACAAAGATGACAATTAACCAATAAGAAATTTGAACATACTGGAAATTATGAGAATGGAAGTGATTTTGGTGAAAATGATTTCTCCAGTACATTCATATTTGGTAAATAAATTTATGACAGGCTGACTTTAAATTACATGTAACATTATTGAGGATCTAAGTGCTTCACCAAAAAGTGGCAAATGCACATATCATCCTCTGTTTGTTATGAGCCAGGGCAGCTGAATGAGCAAGACCTTTAACAGCTTCTCTCTGTTTAATCTGAATCAGCTGATGGGTCATCACCATCAATGTACCTCTGCCCTGGCTCCTTATGGGAACTGCAATTAACCTTGATCAAGCTTTGATCAAGAGGCTGTATCACTTTACCAGAGATCATTCCTGACTGGGTGTTTACAGACTGGGGGGGTTTGTTTGGGTCTGATGGTCAGTACAGGAGTCATATTTCCCCAACAAGGCCTTCAATGAACTGGTCAGCAGGGCTCTATGATGGCCTGATAACAGCACCCTCTGTCAGAGAGTCTTCAGGCGAGATGATGAGAAGAGACATAACACCCTACCCCATCAACACAGTGTATCCCTGAACCTTGATCAACAGTACTACAAGATACCCCTTCCCCCTTCCACACACACACACACACACACACACACATGTGCCCCCCTTCCACACACAGACACACACACACACACATGCCCCCCTCCCCCCCCCCCCCCCCAAAAAAAAATATCAGTACACCTGGATTCTAGTTACCATGGAACCTTAGTGTACACCTACATGTTACTCTGCACATCATATGGATCTCTGTTCCAGTAATCACCATTCCATATCTACACATCTAACTGTTCATGCCATAACCCATTCCACACCAATCATACACCTTTCACCTATACCTCATTTCAGACTTCTTCAGTTTGCCAGGAAGCCTTAAACTCCAACTTCCTTACATAAATTGGATAAAAGTGAAAATTTTGAAGGATTCAAATTTGTGAAAACAAAAGGTATTCAAAGGTAATCACAAAAAAGTGATTAAACTTACAGAAATAACAAATCACCATGTAAACTTTTATAATTTGACACGAGACACTAGTATAGTATGTTTATTTATTATGACGTTTATTTCATATACAGGCTCTCCAAATGCTTATCATCTACCCCTTCCCCAAACCCGATTCTTTGTAGTCCCTCAATCTCTTGAGGAATTTTCAATGGTCACACTTATGGTCATGCCTTATCTTTCTTAAATTTCTTCACAGCAGCCATTCTAAATCTCCTTACCCACATTCTTCCTCTCAAGGGTCTTAGCCTTACCCCCTACATCTAACCATCACCCTTCATTCTCCCTCAATTCTCTTCTCCTATAAATCCACTTAAAATCCCTTGCTACTGACCACTACCCCCTGCCTCTGCCCTGCTAGACCCACCCCAGATGGGCACATGCCCACTTTTCACATCTCCCTCACACCCTCCACTGATTAATCATCCCCTCCTGAACCCCCAGTAGCACTTAGTCAAACTGTGACAGAAGTTCCGTGTAACTCCCTGTTTAACCCCCTACTAGACTCTCCATATACACCCCACCCCCCACCCTCCACCCTCCACCCCCACACCTCAAATAGCTGGACAGGCCTTTGCAGAATGAGCTTGTCACATCTCACACTGTATCAAACAGATATCATTCAGATATCAACAGAAGGTCATCTAGAGAAAGCTAACAGGCCAACAGAAGCATGTAAATGTAACCAAAATTTGTTATGGAAAAGCCTGGTCTACCATCTAGTTTCCATCTTAATAGTAACTCCATGTAACAATGAAACAATGAAAATAACGACATACATTTCACGACAGAAAGAATTAGATAGAAAAAGTGAAGATGGAAATTGATTGAGAAAAGTAAGTTTTAGGTTTTTTTTTTTTATTCATATAACAATGGAACAGGAAGGCCAGGGCAGGAGATGAACTCCCTAGCTCAGATAAATTACAATTCTGAATCTAAAAGTATAATCCTTCCTCAAAGAGCATATTAGCTAAAGCTGTTACATGTAACACGACATAAAACAAAACAAGTCCTGATTGATTGTTTGGATGCAAATTTTCAATTTAATGTTAAGATAAAATATTTCTTATATTGGCAGGTAATTTAATATAAGCATACCGCTCCTTGAAGAGTTTCAATCTTGAGTAAGAGGTAAAGTCAGGAGATCTATGTGTACATGTATGTGAATTACTAAAAAGAGACATCATTTTTATAGCATTACAGCCATTTAAAAGTGCATGAAAGTATAGGTATGGAAATTAACGATGACTTTGATGACATCTTTTTCGTGTTTAATGAGGTAAAGGGATATTTCGTCTGTTTAAAGGGCATTTTTAACCAGGGTTCCTTGCTACTTTATGGGGAGAGATCCTAGCCTCTGCTCCTGAGTGTTCCTTTACTCTGTGGACATATAAAACTCTGGCTAAGCAAATTGGCTGGGCCTGATGACAGCAGACTTCAGTATCACCCCAATCTGCTTCTAGGGCCCATGGCACTGTCAACATCACAACCTCTGCTGCAGGCACGCAAGTATTTATGGTAGTCAGTAAAGCAGAGCATAAAAACTTGTCATGTACCTTGTGTGGCAGAGTTGTTTGTACTGACAGCCATGCAGGGAGAGGGGAGGGTGGTTTGATGAGAGAAAGGGGCGCACATTAACTGCTCAAAAAACAAAACCCTCAGATATAATTTGGTACTTCTCCTGCATTTCTTGCCCAGACAAAATGACTTTGGATTGTCAGTGGAGCGGTATTATAAACATCTGCCTTGAATAGTTCTGCAGAAAAAGGGGGTGAAATCTGTCCGCACATTTAGCCGCTTCTCTGAGTTTTGGAAGCACGCAGGAGTGCTACTGATTCCAGATATTTAGATTATGTCCGAGTTACGTTTAATGGGGAGAATTCTTGCCTGGAAACGAGAGAGCCACACTGACACCGTTTGTTGCAATTCACTGATGGATGTACGACATAAAAATATCAGGTTTCCTAATGAGTGTTTCTTTAGGGGCAGGGGAACTCTCTGGGATGTGAAGCACACACACATACACACATATCCTTGCCCCTGGGTCTTTCTTCTACCCTTAAACCATCGGCACCTCTATCTTCCATGCCAGCTGACAACAAGGGCTGCATACGCAGCCAGTCGGCAAACAAAAGATCTTAACTGAAACCATCTGAACAGTCAAGATAATTAGAGTTGGAAAAAAAAACCCCATAATTGTGTTGATCATAGACTAGACGCACAACAAAGGCAGATACTTTTTCCATTTATCTTTCCAATGCACTATCACGGTTCTAACAGTATCTCCTGGATCATCCTTATGTCTTATAAAACCTCAATTCTACTGATGATGGAGACTGTGGTTAGCGTAATTCTTCAAACTTTTCACATGTGAAAGAGCAACTTTCAGCGCAATTTATGCTCATTTTTGATCTGATTTTGTAGACAAACCTACATTTGTTGGATTGGCCAGTTTCAGTGCCTCACAAAAAGTATAATTTATCAGTCTACACAGAATACTGCCTTCCGAACACCTTGCAGGCATGCGAAAGAGATGAAGAGTTACAGTGCCATAATTACATATATAAACCAGGAAAAAACAAGAGTAAGATTGCATGAAAGATTTTTTAGGAGTAGTATTCTGAACATGACCAAGTTAGTCATCTAGTCTGATTCTCAGAGTTCTATCGATCATAGAAAGATGTTTAAGGCAGGATGTTATCCTTTCTGGAGAAATGTGGTTTTCAAATGCCAAATTTATATCTTGTGGTTTATATTTGCCTGTAAAAATACATTTTTCAATTAAACGTTTAGGACCAATATAGCATATGTATTTATAATTATATGCTGGATCAAATTCCTTATAATTTTTCTGAATTAATCCTTAAATGCAAATTAGAAAATACGAGATGGTGTATACTGATGTATTGGGGGCAATATCTGCGTACAAATTCATCAAGGACAGCCACAGAAATGTGCTTCATTGCAAAACACATGCTTATGGCATTTATTTTGCTGCGGTGAATTTTAATTCATGCTCGAAACCGGTCTATTCGAGAAAAATGGAATGTCTGCAATAGTATTTATATATTTATTTGATTGGTGTTTTATGCCGTACTCAAGAATATTTCACTTATAGCATTATAGTGGGTGGAAACCGGCCAGAGCCCAGGGAAAACCTACAACCATCCGCAGGTTGCTGGTAGACCTTCCCACGTACGGCCGGAGAGAAAGCCAGCATGAGATGGATTTGAACTCACAGCGACCGCACTGGTGAGAGGCTCCTGGGTCATAGCGCGCTAACCAACTGAGCCACGGAGGCCCCTATGTCTGCAATAGTAGACAAAGCATCTGATCATCAATATTTAATAAAAGACTGAACTGAATGTCTTACAAATGCAATTTATTGTTTTTAGAGCAAATAAATAGTCAAATGATAGTGGATTCTCCGGCATAGCTTCAGTCATTAAAACAGTACCAACACATTAACACGAATGAAAAATTCATTGCAATTGACTATCAGCTAAAAAACAGTTTTTTTTTCTTTTGCCAACAAAAGATATTTACCAAAACGCTTGGCTATCCGTTCATTATTTATTGATTTAGATGTGATAAATTCAATGCAAACAGCCCATTGTTTTGTTCAGGAAAAGATCTCTCCTTTCATTTTTCTGGTTAATTATGGAAGACATTTGATTGCAATGTTCAAGTCAAGGTGTGTTCTACACATGTAAATATAGCACAAGTGCAGGTAAGAATTAATTACACACAGGTAGCAATGTACATCAGCCTTAACAACATGGTCAGGTGAATATTAGATTATATTTGAGTGGAGTGCTTAGATGATAATTCTTAAAGGAAAGCTAATATCGTTCCACAGGGAATTATGTGCCTTATATACTTAAGACCAGACGATATCAGCAGACTGGGGCACTACAAAGCACTTGGAGGGAACATACCACACTTGTGATATCAGGCCGAGGCACTACAAAACCACTTGTCACAGTGGAGACAGTAATCCAGTCTCCATCATTTTATCCTTGGACAACAATCGCGCTTTGAAGTGGAGGCAGTATTTTTTTGTAACGTGAATGAAGGAAGAATTACAGATCATTTAGAGATATCTGCAACCGTTTAGAAGAAAGTCATTGAGACGTCTGAATGCAATATGGCCTACGTAATTAAGAACTGAACAATAGCTGAGACGAGACTGCAGAAAGACAAGCATTAACTTTAGCCAGCTTTACTGTATCATTCAAAACCCCCAAAAACAAAAAACATGAAATAAAAAAGCAAAAAACAAACAAAAACAAAAAAAAAATGGAAAAAAAAATCACAAAGTAAGTAACATGTACATGTATATTCAAAGATAAAGTACTCAAAAAAAATGTTTTACTGAAGTCAAAAGTAAAGTAATTCAATGGTATGAACAGCCTACTTTCAATGAAATTCAATGTGTTCTGTTCATATTTTCTCTCATGATCCAAGATGACTTGGATCTGTAGCTGTGTCTAAATAGCAATCTGGTGACTTTTGTGCTCCAACAAAAGCCGCCCCGATGTTTGTGAGATCAAACCGTCTGTGCTGTGCTAACACATACTTGTTACTAGCCATGTGTTATGTAAGAGAATTCGGTTCTTTCACAGAGCCTGTAATTGACTCCCATTTTCACTCCCAACTATTAATTTCACCCAACTTCAATTCGCCCAGTGTAGCGGAGAGCTGAGGTGAAATGTGCTTGAGTGTTTAGGCTGGGAAAATTTGGGGACAATAGGCCCATGGCTATTAACAATCACATGATAATAGGCAAAGAGGGGAGGGGCCAATTCCTTCCTGTCCACCCTCAGAGAGTCTGGAACCTAGATGTGAAGTGCCGACAAAAGATAATGACCTCATAAAATCTCCCTCACCTCTGCTGAGGCCTGATGAGAATGAGCTATAGGACAATAACAGATATGTAGGTAGCATAAACAAGCCCTAGGGGTTTGATTTGCTTTGATGAGAGTTCAGACGCAATGCTGTTTAGGAATAAGGGGCACCGTCTGATGGGTCTCCCAGAGCAGACGAGCTTTCACAACAGCCTCACCTTTCGGCTCAGGTGTTCGCAGACGTCTTCTTACCACAGCTATTTACCTGTGCACTGGATCGCGTCTGATGCGCACCTATCAAAAACTCAGGGCTAATCTAAACCCTATAAAAATTCCTCCTGATGCCTTATCTGGATATCCCATCATCTAGTATAAACTATCTGCGGAGAGACAGTTAAATCACTAGCTGAATTCAACAACGTCTCGATTCATGGTGACTTGTCATGCAATATCTGACACTTGGACACCTGCTAAGGCGTCGCTCCCGTCAACTCGTAGGTAGCGCTCGCAAATATATACCACTGACAGATAACTCTAGCTGGGCTCTTGGAAGAGGCGCACTCGGACTGAACCTCAAAATTTGACGGCTGCACCACTGCATCACCTCAGATCTCCAGTGATATACTGCAGCAGCGAATGGGGCAAATTATTGCACCTTTGATAGAATTTCCTGTTTGTTTTTGCCGCGTTTGATCCGGGAGCTTAATGAGATTTTATTTGCATGCAGCAAGACATATTCCCTCAGATGTAAGACGTGACTAATTCCCTTACCTCTCTTCTGCATGAAAGAGAACAGATCATCCAGAAACTCTCTTCGCTTTGGGTCTTCGTTGATTTCATACAACTGAAATAAAGAAAATCGGTAATCAAATGTGAGGTGAATGACAAAAAAAAAAAAAAAAAATAGTGTTAAATCAAGTAAAGGTGTTTCATTTCATGTCATCAAGGGAAATTCAATACATCCTGAAAAAAATTTCATCCAATTTAGTTAAAGCTGTGTTGCTGGATTTCAAGGAGCTGAATTCAAACGATAATAATTATCAACGTGGCCATTCAAACCTTTCATTGTAATATAATCCAATTTCAATCAACTGATTACCACTCTGAGGTCAATAGTAGCAACTAAATTTATCCCACAAGGGCATTAAAAACACTTCCCCATCAAACACAATCATTGTGGTAAATTCTGATCTATGGGAAACGTGAAAATGTGTCTCTAAAACACAAACAAAACGGTGAATTAGACATGCTACATTCTTCACCCAGCAACATGTAAAAACAGGTCGAAAGTCTCTAATGTCTATCAATTATGAAAAAGTTTCTCTTCCGTTTACACTGCTTAACATAGGAGAGCACTTTTTCCCCCCTTTTGTCTGGAGTAAACCATCAACCTTTGGCAAGTTACTGGCAAACTCTCCCATATATATATATATATATATATATATATATATATATATATATATATATATATATATATGTGTGTGTGTGTGTGTGTGTGTGTGTCACATATGTCTTCACGAAAATTCACTTAAAACCAAACAAGAAAGCAACTTTAAGACATTAGTGCATACATAAGAAAGGAAAAGCTGAACAAAATGAGACAATCTATGAAAAATAAAAATGTAGATCAAAACAGGGAAACTAAACATACAGAATTGAAAATGTGAGAAGTGAGATAAAGTATATTAATAATCATGAAGCTGACACCTTAGTTTAGCTATCACAACTATGCAACACAGAGTAGACGCAATACTACATTTAAGTTTCGTGTTTCTCAGATAAATGACAACTTGTCTCAGTCAAGGTAAAGTGTTCACTACTGGTGCATGCATCTTCGCCTGGTTCAATGTTAATTGGCAGAAACAATTACTTCCCCTATCTCAGCTATTAGAACTGTAGAACACTTTAAATATGGCCCCGTGAAGAAATTTTGCAATGGTGCGCCAGAGGGCATCCATCATGTGATTTATACGTACTTCATGAAGCTTACATGTACATGTATGTTAGTTATGCTATTGGGTACAACAACTGTTTCCCATACCTCTGTTACTGAGATGCAGAACTTCAATACCAAAGCTCTATGTCTGCAAGTCAGTTTAACACCTGTCACATGAAGACGCTTGGAGCTAGTGCAAAGAGGATCATCATTCGTTCGGCTATGAGTTTATCCGTAACTAAATGTATTACTATTTGTGTTCTTTGCTATGATTTCATAATTAAGTGGTTTATAAACTAATAATTGGTTTTTAGAGCAGATGAATACATCTAAAAACTGCTGTTTTTGTCCCTGTACATGCGGCTATGATAAAGTTAGACGTATAATTTAATTCTTCCACAAGACAATGTTAAACCTCAAGAAAAGAAAAAATCATTTGTTTAACAACTAAAATGGAAAATTCTTTTGACTGGAAAAGGTTACTCAGCAAAATAGTTATATGTAAAATAAATTCATTAACAGGAATTTAAACGATCAAACAGTATGCACTTTTCATGTGGACTGTAAAGAAAAAAAAGACGTCTTTCTTTTTCTGTTTCAGAGGAGTAAACAAATAAGCAGGGTGCGTATGACATGAAAAAGAAAAAAAAAAGGCCAGTTATATGTGGCCCTGCCAACATTTTTACACACAGACATGTTAAAGTATTTTTGTCACATCTGCTAATTTTCCGCACGAATCCTTCCAGGTCTTCCCTTGTTTGCTTCAAATTGGGTTTTCATCAAATATTGTTTTTAGCTATAAATGTAAATTTAGCATATGTTAGCTTATCCACCATCTGACACGTCTGTTTCGCCTATTTTTCTAAAGGGCAGAGGACAGTGGGGCCACCCAGTACAGAATCACACCTCTTTTGTCGCAGTCTTTCTGTCTATCCACAGACACGAGGCCGGATCCTTAATAATACTATTCAATTGCTAGTACAAATAAATCCCTCTTGCTAAAAAAGACGATCTCCGCGTTTATGTTTTCTTTCTCGGGCTACACAGTCACCCTCCTTCAAAGTTGCCCTGTGTTGAGCAAATATTTGATCATTTTTGATAGGGGATCTACAATAGGGCTTAGTACCCCTGCTTGTCGTATCCCTCATTTGATCAAGAAATGAGAAACTTTCTCATGATAATTTGGCAATCAGGTGGAAAACCTGATGTAAACACCGATCAGGTCCAGGTGCCGTCTTACTCTCCTTTTTGTTACCCTTCCATGGCTATGGCTCTTATAAATTTATACCAAACCGCTTAAGGGCTCAGGCCCAGTGGGGAGTAGGGAGCAGAGACTGTTCGCTTGAAGCAAAGAATGATAGCCGCTGATCCGTTCGCAAACCGTTGTTCAATCAATTAATCAAATGTTATCCTTGTGCCTTCTCAAAAGAACAAACACTCATGTGATCTGTTTCTTTCAAGTTTGGATTTTTGTTAGAAACCCGAGGATGACTCCGGCCTTATAGACAGACGTCTCATTTGATCAAAGAAATCATCAACATTCAGCTAGCAAGGAGGTGGTATGATGGAAATAAGAAATCTATGAATATGACAACTATACAACAGAAAAACATTAGCCTGTGCTTTTGATTTTAACACCAGGATCATTCAACTGAGGTGGCTCAGCTGGAATAAGATCACAAAGAGTGACTACCACCAGCTTTTGTTGACAGTGAAACAGGCCAAACAAATTGCTGAGGGGTCTAAGTCACTATGTGTATGACCTACTGTGAGTGTAATAGTTAAACATTACCCCTACAATAGCCTGGAGGGCCCTTAAAGGGGAGCCCCTGGGGTGACTGTTGACATTTGCGAGTATCAGACCTTAACAGACCCAGCCCCTGTCTCAACAGAAGCTCTCAGAGCGCCAGATTATACCTCTCTATCTAAAAGCAATTCAAAATGGAAATGTGATAGGCCTTATTGAAATCAGTTTTATGTCAGTTGCCTATAAAAACTACATAAATACACACAAAAGGACTGGACTTTTTTTTCTCAGTATTTAAGAACATCAAATCAGGCACAAGACACATTGTATATGTACAAGATTACTTATTCTACCTACTTTACACCTTTAAAACCTTTTCATTCATCTAAATATGCAGATCTATGTTCCTATCACAATGAAAAACTGTTTGGCAAAACAAAAAATTACTGCAGGTAATCAGTAATACCTAGTCGTTTGGTTCATGATGTTTTTTTAAACCTGATGTTATCTTCCCTCAATGACAAACAAGCACGAAAAAGTTCTTCTACAAGGGTTATACCAATTAGACTGCCAACTGAGACTCACAAAATGTGACAGAAAAACAAACTTAAATAATACATAAAAATAGCAATTTTTAAAATTTATTCAAATGTTTGCTATTTAAAAAGAGAAAATGTTTTTGTCCTATATTTGCATCTAACTCTGAAACATTTATTATACTCTGTGTGGGGTACTACAAGAAAAGTGCAAAACATGTGTGATATTGTATATTTTTCTCTTTTATTCACTGTGATATCGATACGACAATTTAGGTACACATGTACATATTTATGTGGTGATTTATTCTCAGCTAAATAATTATACATATCCATGCATATATTTGAGATGTATGATTTCCATGTGGAACATGTAATTAGTGAAAAGGTTTTTGTTTACCACACCTTATTGCTCATTGCCACGCCACCTGGCTGATATAATTGCCACCTTTTTTGTAAATACCTGCTGTGTCCCTTTCCTTCAACATCTGTGATAAGAATGATATACCATATGTCACAAAAAGACATGTTACTGCGATAAAATTCCCCGGTGTTTTCATAAAGCAGAAAGCAAAAGTCCTAATTACTCATTCTTAGAACTAGCATATTTCCCAGCCTTGAGAAAGCCATTTTGCTAATTAATTCACATACGTCTGACTGTGTCAGATACCGGTTTATATTATTTATAGCAGTGCCAACATCCAAGATGCAAGCATCTATGTATACATATACCATAGCTTGAAATAGCACAGTAAAGAAATAATAGTTTTTACATAATCTGTTCAATTTTTTTTTTTCACGTGGGTGGGAAGAGTGTTAAGATAATTGGAAAACGGTTTTAAGGAGGTTCTGATGATTTTTCAGAGAATAAACATTAAAAATATTGTTAACAGAATTATGAAGTAATACATAATGTACATCTGTGAGCTTGAACAAAGTAGATCATATTCCCATGGAATATGTAGTATATGCATATAGATCATTGCATGCTTTACTCTCTGCTGTAAGAAGCGGACTTATCACCATCAGTGTAACAAAAAAAAATAAATAAATAAACACGATAAAATCTATAATTCCTATCATAAAAACTGATGCGCTTGGTACTACAGTAATCAATTTATTGAAAAAAAAAAAACAAAAAAAAAAAGAAGAAGAAAATAGGTTCTCAAATGTGGCAAGGTAAGAAAGCCATCAGCAGGCGATCAACAGGTGGATGATTGTCGTGGTTCAGGTATGCTGATGTGCAGAGCCTGAGTCTGTTAAGATCGTGTGTGTGTATACCCAGACTGATAATCACACACTGAGACAGTCTCGTTGTTTACATCCAGTTCTCCACCACCTTGACTCATGACCCAAAAATTTGCCAAAAGTTACATCAAATATTTAAGCTGTACCTAATGGTGCTTGGATAGAGGCAAGCAAATTTTTGATGTCTTCGGCTGATTCACCAAGACATCTCGGCCAGGCTAATTTCACTGTTTGGCACGCAGCCCCTGTTGACGCAGTTGCCCATCAATTCATGGTACAATAAGACCAACGCTCTCTACCTTGTCACACTGTCTCAACAGGTATACCGCTCCTCTGCTCGGACGACGCGGGGCCTGACAGAATTACCCCTGCCACATTCTGACTTGATCTCAATTCCGTCAGGTAGAGTTTGTGGGTTAGTGAAAATGCCCCCCCCCCCCACCCTTTTCTGATCCCTCTCCTTATCTGTACCACCACCACAATCCCTTACTCTTCCAACCTCATCCGGCCTCAATCTATCTACTAGATGTACTAGGCTAAAGACACACAAAAATATATTTTTATTTATCGTTATTTTTCAAAATTGTTGTTCACTAATTCTTAATTACTTTAACAAACAATTCTTTAATTGAATTCATGTACACATGTATTGGGATAGTATCTTCTAGACTTATTTAAATTATCACCCAAATGATTGTTTAATATAACTGGAGCTGATATGAGCATCCTGAAAGCCATCTTGAAGGCATTCCATTCAGATGAACAGTTTTCAGTCTGTTTTAACCCTTCAATCAATTTTGTTGATATTTATAACAATGATACTCATTGTTTAACAAGGCCGTCCTTGTGGTGAGTTGGGATGGAAGTTCATCATATAGTGAATATGAATCACTAATTTTACAAGTCAATCAGGTTTTTAAAAGCCCACAAAATTTGCACATTTTACTGTTCAACTACAAAATGCTGTATAGTTTTCTTTCCATACGAACACTACAACTAAAAAATTATAGGCGCAGAAAAAACCTGATAATCCTTCTCCTTGTTATGCATAAGTAATGCAGGCTTTTCAAAGTCCTATTTACACCAGTAGCCTAAGTTAGAAAGTGTCAATGGCATTTTAATAATTACTCCTTCCCCAAAAAAAGTTTATTTGAGAATGCAACATTTAAGAAGCAATTCAATACTAGATAAATTTCTTGGCACATCAAACACTGAACTTTAGTTTGTTAAGGTTTCTCATCAATAATTCCTAACTTTCTCTTGATATTTGAGCCTAAACTTTCCATTCTGTATTATTATATTATTGAATTACACCTTTACCTGCATTCATAATTGACACATACTGTGGTAATAATAATTATAAAGGATAGAGATATTAATTAAAAATGGACTGAAGTCCCCTGCATTCTGCTGCAGTGTAACCAGAAACAGAATGAAGTCGATCTTCAGTCTACAATGGATATACTGTACACAGTTTCTGTACAAGCTGACCAAGAGAATCTTAAGTAGACAGGGGATGATGTAGCTTTTGACAGCCCCACAGCAACCACTGTTACTTGATATGCACTTCAGCTGGTCAGATATCTGTCTACAGAAGTTACATGCACACATGTACTGTATATAACGGAGGCATGTCCAATCAATGCCTATGCACTAAACTGTCTTCATGCACATGTGCATTTACATGTATAGACATAAATGTATGCACTCAGGTTCTGTGCAAGTAAACCTAGCGGACAAAGCTCATTTTGCATGCATCATGTCACATTATTATTCCCACAATATTCCATGCAGAGGTTGTACAATTTTAATCACATTAAACGGTATTCACTAAAAGTGAAATGCACTCGTAAAATAGAATTATCATTTCTGTAAAGATTTACTGGTATAGGTATTTCCTTGTGAAATGGTCCACATTAAAAAAAAGACAGCTACAAGACGATTAAATAAATTTGCTCAATAAAATTGGTAAATATGTATATTTTATTCATTTCTTATGAACCATTTCTAAAATCCACAACTACCTTAGTGATATGAAAATATTAAAGAAAAGAATAACAAAAATAAACATATATTGAAAGTCAAATAAATAAAAGAAAAATCATCAAAACATCATGTATATTTTCGTTTTAGAGGCTTGATCGTTTGCAATTATCTGTGCATGTCAACCAACACAGTCCCACCCTGCTCTTCTTTCAAGTCAATGTCTTTATACACTTTAGCACTAATAGCCAAAACTTCAAATGACTGCCCCCACCTCCCCTGCTTGACTTTACCAGCACAATGCTATGTTCACAATTAACCACTGTGTACACATACTATATAACTTGGCCAGGCCAAGCACTTAGACTGTTCAGACTTTGTCTGATCTCTTTGCTAAGGTGTGACCAACAGCCATCTGAACTGTGTAAATGGATTTCAGATTGCAATGAGAAGTTAACATTTGGCATTAAATTGATCTCTCACCCTGGCAAGCTGTTTAACAAATGTCACATATAATGCCACAATGTATTTCTAAACTTTATCATTAATTCATTGCTTTTCTAATCAATATCTTGTAGTCTGGAAACATCTACCCCACTTCCATCTGTGGTTTTATACACAGAGTGACTCCTGCAGCTATTCCATACACTATGTTAATAGCAGAATAATATACATAACACAGCTGTGGACATTTCTTTTTTTTTTTTTCATTTCTATACCTTTTGTATACTTTATTATTCTTCAGTAAAGTTTAACCCAGCAATAACTTCTGTCTCACAAAAATGGTTATCAATGCAAATATCAAAATATTATATTTGCAATATAAACTCAATGTCAACTACTTAAAACAAGCTTAAACATTCTAAATGTAATGATTAAAAAGAAAAAGAACATGGTAATAAATAAACAAATATAGAATACTTTTCAACTGTGAAAACTGTGCTATGATATACCAATGTTTGTTTCCTTTCAACATTTATTGCTTATTCAATGTGTTAAAGTCAAGCTTATTTCAACACGAACGTAATCAAAAGGAGATTATAATTATGTTGGCTTTTTCAAGACCTACCAGTTTCCATTTAGTAAAATAAATCAGCACATACAGGGTTTTGCCAGATGTTAAAAGTATCAAAGAACTGTTTTTCATCATATATTCCTAAAGGGTAACTTGTGCGCAGTTTGGTGGTGGCTAAAGTATTTTGGCAGTGAATTTTTAGAGCTCATTCGCTGATTTATTTTAATGCAATGTGATTAAATGAGAACGGTTTCAAATTCTGCTTATATGCACTTTAATATGAGCTTCTTGCCAGCCTCATGGAATTAATCAGAAAGACATCTGCAAGATTCATTTTCAAGACTCTCCATTTAAATCAACACCTCTCACATGTGGTCAAAACAGCAATTACGCGTGCCCTAAAGGCCAGATGGAATCAATTCTTAGCTGACACCAAGACAGGCCCCATGAACTAATTCATTACTGCTACTGATGAAAAACACCCTGATATTCACTTTTGGAGATTCACTGGTTTTTTGACTGTGTGTATAAAATTTTTTTGTAAACTAATCTTCTTCTCTTTCCAATGAAATTGTACTATTTATGCTTGTTACTGCGTAAAAATTGTCAAAAACTTATAGGTCATTTTCTATCTTTAGCAAATATTGATATAAAGTTATATCACAAAACCCCACAAAAATGCAGGTTTTCAATTAATTAATTTAGAGGTATACTTTAATCTTCACTTTGCAACTTTCTATCCCACTGAAAAATAAAAATACTACCCTAAAGTTGTGATCTTCCTTGAGAGATACCACGGCAATGTTAAATTTAATTAAAGACATTAATAATCTGTTCTCTTTCTTGATGTTTACTTATTCATTATTTATTTATTTAATTTAAAAAAAAAAAAAAAAAAACTAAAACTAAAACTGAAACTTCGAAGTGAACTCACTTGTTTGAATTGCTCTTGGAATGACCAATGGTGGCTTGGACTGACATCGTTTAGGGAGGAACTGGGGGACTGTGCGGGAGAGGCCTTAGGGTAGGAGCGGTCCAAATAGGCAGTATGACCGTATACATTTGACAGTTCAGATTTAATGTCCCGTGGGGTGAGGCTGCCGTTGTCTGTGGCGTGGTTACGGGAGGGGGAGCGCAAGTCTATGCCGTTATGTTTGCGGTGAAGTTCTCTCTCAGAATCCCTGTCTCGTTCCCTCTCGCCCCGCTCGCGCACCGGAGTCGGGTGAAGACGTTCCGCCGCCGCGTGAAGTCGAAGCTCCTTCGCCCGAAGTTCTTCAATTTCTTGATGTCTGGCGATCGCTTCTTTATGCGCTTTTAATTCCCTTTCGATCTCTTCCCTCTCCTCTCTTTCCTGCCTTTTAAGTTTTTCGTACAGTTCGCGATCAGCTGGGTCCATCTTATCTGTGTTTAGCTCTTCCTCGTCGCCGTTTTCGACACCGTTTTCCGATTCCATGTCGGATTCGTTTATGTCTTCGTTCGGCTGCAGGATGAAAAGAAATACGCAAACAATAGCATCTGGTAACAAAATCCACCACAGAATTATTCTTTTCTATCAATAGAGTCAAAAAAGTTCAAAATGAGTTAAAAATCAAATTCTTTTTAATAGAATGAAAGAAGTCAGAGAAGTTGAAGAAATCTCCCCGATGCGGGCGACACGGCGTAAATTCACAGCGCGCTCAACACGGAAAAAGAAAACCACAAAAAAGTAAGAATTGAATTTGGATACAAATGATATTAAATGAAGTGTTGATCAATTAAATAATTTGATTTGGAATTTTAAAAAATGTTTTTTCTCCTCTTTTACTGTGTGTTAAACTTTTAAATCGCGAACGCAAGATGAGCGACACCGGAAAGCGAGGAAGGAAAAAGCGGAAAGAAATCTTGACATGTACACCAACAATATCTATACAAAGTACGCATTCGAACTATTTGAAGAATCAGATAAAGTGGCAATATAAGAGAACGAATAAAAAAAAAATGAAAAGAAAAAAAAAGTATTTTTTCAAACTTACATATACAGGTGAAGGTAGAAGTTTTCTCTGCATGAACATAATTGTTCGCAAGTCGAGAACTCCGGGAGACTCCAGCTTGACAGATCGCCTTGCTATCTATCTATAATATATCCCTCTGTCTTTGGCACAAAGTAATGACAAAAGTTACTCCTGACACTTTGGGCGCCCGATAATGACTGGCAAAGTATTCTACAATAGACACGCCTAAATAAACTCGCTACGAAGGGGTTACGCCAGTTTACGATCGTCTATTTGCCCTCAATAGAAAATGTTTACTTGGAGCACTGAATGAAAACGGACAGATCACATACCATGCTACCGTCCCGACTGCTCTCGCTGTTCGCCATCATATGTTGAATGCTCCGCCTCCGATCTCGTAGGCTACCGTATCGCTGTATCAACTGCGGCCACAGGAACACGAGTCGCTGGGGCAATTTTATCGGGGCACTCTTATTATCATTAATTCATTCCCGTCAATCTTTGCAGAATTAATGTATGCGAGGCAAGTGCCCGTCACGTGACTACTCTCCAACGATACGCCCTATTGTGTGATGGCGGGAAGCAACATTAGTCAGAGTTTGTTTTCATCTGGATTTTAGTTGTTAGAATATGTCAGCCAGGAAGATACTTTTGGGAGGATAAAGTGTCCAAATCTCTCCACAAGATGAGCTAAGTGCAATGTTTATGTTTAGAGAGTATTTTCAACATGGCGACCTCCTTCAAGCGTACCGTTATCAAGTCGTTCCCAAAAGTTGGAGAGAAAATCACCAGCGATTCGCTTTACTGGAAAAATTTAGAGGTGTGTTATGACAGATAAGCTTCAGCGCCACCAAAAGTCATCGGTGTCTGGGGTCATTGATCAATATCAAAGCGTTAAATTTCACATGAAGTCATGACCTAAATTTGACTTCGGAAAGCATGGTTTGGATCTAAGACACGTGGGTTAGCCTGACTCTCAATGAGGCTTCTCCCAGTTTTGACAGATTCACAAACCCAGTCGCAAGGAAATGCGATCACAATCAGTATTCAGAATCTCAACACATATTCCTTCACAGTTGCATAGCGCCGTCTTTATTGATCGTTTAGACATAGCAAAATAAACAGCACCGAGAGTTGGTACTGTCTGTGCCATGACAGTACTGTAGTGCGTTTCGACTGGGACTTCACAGCTTGAGACTGCGAATAGGGTAAGGGGAGGTAATCGAAAAGTTCTGGAGAGTCCAGATCTGATGAATATGCATTAAGGAGCAATTTGTCAGATTTCTTTGAAGAAGATGTCATCATCTTGTGAATGGTCGCAGTATTTAACTGATATAATTGTTATAGCTATATTGTCGAATAAAGAAATATCACATTTGGAGGATTTCACACGTCTGGTACAGTCGGACACTTTTTTTTTTTTTAATGAACAACTGTGTGTAAACAGTTACAATGAAGTCCTTTTTTTTGTTGACAATAACAAATTCAAGCCCACAACAATTATTTTCATAATTACCCCCATTTAGGACTTAGACCTAGTAGTGCTTTTCCCTGTATTTAGATTTCATGCTGGGTTCTTCTATGGCCATATGTGTTTCCTTTGGACTCTGCCCGCTTTTCTCCCATCGTAATGCACGCAACAAATTTAGTTACTCGCTTATTTATGTATTTATTTTCAGTTTCCAATCATTAAGAAAGAGTTTGGGGCAATTTCTCACATAGATTTCTCACCTGTTGAACCATACGACTTTGCTGTGACAAACTCAACAAGGGTAAGTTTATCTGTCTTGTTGATTATTATACCTCATAGAGTGATTATTGGTTTCCATTGGTCAGTACATGGTCACATGACACTCCCCCAGACATGATGGGCATCATTCTGAAGCAAAGCATCATCACGCTCACTAGGTAATATCCCACGTTCACATGGCAATAACCTACAATCTTGTGCTATTATCCAGCAATCATGTGCGTTTATTCTAGTGCCATTGCCTCCCTTTGTGTGCTCTTTGACGTCTGCATGTTTCTAAAGTAAACACGACACTGGCTACCTTTGCTTTCAGTGTACAAATTTTGCGATTTAAAGTACCAACCAATGAAGTATTGTGGTCCACTGTTTTTTCGATTTAATAAAACATATAGTGTATGCTGAAGGACAAGATATCAGCATTCAACATTCGGCATTCAACTCATGTTCCACAGTAGTTGAACATCACTGCTCTAAAGCCTACCTCATATCCCATCCCTCATCATGCACTATATAACTTAGGTTTTCCGTACCTGAAAGTGAAACCTTTTTCGATCAGACAATAATCAAATGAATAAATAAATTTTGAAAGAGGATGAAAACTACAGATTGTGCTGTGGAAAAGACTGTCAAGGCACTTGCCATGTAACTGAATGATATTCTACTGTTGAATAAGTTGCATAGGAGATTTTTGGCAAAAATTTCATATTGGTTATATAATCAAATCAAATTTTCTGTATGTCCTGAGAAGAACTCGTACCTGTACTATTTGTATTTTTAAATGATTCTAAAGTTTGAAAAAATTATAATGCAACTCTCTTTATAAGGAACTTTATAACCGATTTTAAACAGTAAGAGTGAAACTGACAAGGCTGATATTTTGTGGTAGATAAGTATTTGGAATCATCTAAAGTAATATCAGATATTGAATTAGATTGGCAGATTGGCACTGATCAGTTTTTTTGCCACAACCCCGTGGTACAGCATCTTTAATACACAAACAATTCCAGAAAGGAAAGTTGAAACATGTAAAACTTTAAAGTTCACTACCAGCTGGTCAGCTACTAATATCTCACTGTAAGTTTATTAATTGATTAGCAGATACGTTAAAACACATGTTCAGCATGGAAGTAACACATGTACAGCTTGCAGGTGCAGTTAGTTGCTAATTTCTCATTACCAACTTTAACATGTAACTGTAAGGTATTGTCACTGTGCCAGGTGCTAAAGTGGGAATTTTTAATAAGGAAAGCAGGATAACATTATTTGTATGGGGGTGGAAAATGGCGCTATCATATTTGTGGGGTGTACGGAATGGCGCCATCATATTTGCAGGGGTGTGCAGAATGGCACCATTGTGTTTGAAGGGGTGTGCAGAATGGTGCCATCATATTTGTAGGGGTGTGCAGAATGGCACCATCATATTTGTGAGGGTGTGCAGAATGGCGCCATCATATTTGTGAGGGTGTGCAGAATGGTGTCATCATATTTGTAGGGATGTGCAGAATGGCGCCATCATATATGTAGGGGTGTGCAGAATGGCGCCATCATATTTGTTAGGGTGTGCAGAATGGCGCCATCATATTTGTGAGGGTGTGCAGAATGGCGCCATCATATATGTAGGGGTGTGCAGAATGGCACCATCGTGTTTGTAGGGGTGTGCAGAATGGTGCCATCATATTTGTAGGGGTGTGCAGAATGGCGCCATCATATTTGTGAGGGTGTGCAGAATGGCGCCATCATATATGTAGAGGTGTGCAGAATGGCGCCATCATATTTGTGAAGGTGTGCAGAATGGCGCCATCATATTTGTGAGGGTGTGCAGAATGGCGCCATCATATTTGTGAGGGTGTGCAGAATGGCGCCATCATAAATGTAGGGGTGTGCAGAATGGCACCATCGTGTTTGTAGGGGTGTGCAGAATGGTGCCATCATATTTGTAGGGGTGTGCAGAATGGCACCATTGTGTGTGTAGGGGTGTGCAGAATGGCGCCATCATATATGTAAGGGTGTACAGAATGGCACCATCGTGTTGTAGGGGTGTGCAGAATGGCACCATCATATTTGTGAGGGTGTGCAGAATGGCACCATCATATTTGTGAGGGTGTGCAGAATGGCGCCATCATATTTGTGAGGGTGTGCAGAATGGCGCCATCATATATGTAGGGGTGTGCAGAATGGCACCATCGTGTTTGTAGGGGTGTGCAGAATGGTGCCATCATATTTGTAGGGGTGTGCAGAATGGCACCATTGTGTGTGTAGGGGTGTGCAGAATGGCGCCATCATATATGTAAGGGTGTACAGAATGGCACCATCGTGTTGTAGGGGTGTGCAGAATGGCACCATCATATTTGTAGGGGTGTGCAGAATGGCACCATCATATTTGTAGGGGTGTGCAGGATGGCACCATTGTGTGTGTAGGGGTGTGCAGAATGGCGCCATCATATATGTAAGGGTGTACAGAATGGCACCATCGTGTTGTAGGGGTGTGCAGAATGGCACCATCATATTTGTGAGGGTGTGCAGAATGGCGCCATCATATTTGTGAGGGTGTGCAGAATGGCGCCATCATATTTGTGAGGGTGTGCAGAATGGCGCCATCATATATGTAGGGGTGTGCAGAATGGCACCATTGTGTTGTAGGGGTGTGCAGAATGGCGCCATCATATTTGTGAGGGTGTGCAGAATGGCGCCATCATATATGTAGGGGTGTGCAGAATGGCACCATTGTGTTTGTAGGGGTGTGCAGAATGGTGCCATCATATTTGTGAGGGTGTGCAGAATGGCACCATTGTGTGTGTAGGGGTGTGCAGAATGGCGCCATCATATGTGTAAGGGTGTACAGAATGGCACCATCGTGTTGTAGGGGTGTGCAGAATGACACCATCATATTTGTAGGGGTGTGCAGAATGGCACCATCATATTGTAGGAGTGTGCAGGATGGCACAATCATATTGGTAGTGGTGTACAGGATGGCACTCTGATGTCTGTAGGGGTGTAGAGACAGTGCTCAAAAATCCTTTTTTGTCAGATTTATGAACCATTTTGCAAGTAAATGGATAATAAATTTGGGGCAGCCATGGATTGCAACATGTGAAGCTTCACCAAGCTACATGTATCTTCCCTTGAAACTTTTTCCCACTAAAATATGATGTATATGTAATCGCCAGTGTCAGCAGCAGACGTGTAACAGCCGATTCGATTGTAATGCAACACAGCATGATGAAATCTTGAAGCGGCAGGTTAGTCAGACCTGCACAATGTTCAAATCTTTAGTGCCCTCCAGGGGATGCCCTGCTAATGTCACTGGTGAATTTTGCCTTCATTGAAATACTTTGGTAATACGGTAAACAAAACAAAGTGACCACATGGTTCAAGATATGCTCTATTTTTTCTAATTTTTAGGACAGATATAAGTAGTGCTGGAAGCAAAGGATTACATTTCTCTCCCAATTTTTTTGAAAAGTAAAAACATGAATGTGTTGGTCATTAGATGGACTAACCAAGTGGAATGAAGAACATAAATATTCCTATAACAGTTACATGAATATTGGGTAAAAAGAGCAGACCTGGTGTCCCAAAAATTGGAAGAATTAGGGCAGTGAGAATCGGGTCCACCTTTCAGTCTGCTCTAGCGTATTATTTATGAATTGTGTGAGCAAAGGCTCCAGTGAGTGATGTCCAAGAACTTGCGCCTCTTCTTCACCTTTATGTTTCCCAAGGCAAGTGTGAACAGCATTGGAAGGTAATGGCTGAAGGAGACTTGTCATCAAAATCTTTCTTTTTATTTACATTTCATCTGTACATTACTTTATTTACTCATAGCATTTCATTCTGTCGCTAATGAGGAGTTGAGCTGGTGCACAGTGTGGCAGCATGATGTCTGTACGGGTGTACAGTGTGGCAGCATGATGTCTGTACGTGTGCACAGTGTGGCAGCATGATGTCTGTACGGGTGTACAGTGTGGCAGCATGATGTCTGTACGGGTGTACAGTGTGGCAGCATGATGTCTGTACGGGTGTACAGTGTGGCAGCATGATGTCTGTACGGGTGTACAGTGTGGCAGCATGATGTTTGCAGGACTGTACAGTGTGGCACCATAATGCCTAAGGGATTGTTCAGTTTGGCAGCATAATGTCTGTCCGGCATCATAATGTATGTATGTATGCTTGAGGTTTAACGTCATGCTTAACAATTTTTCACTTGATGATGAGGATTTATGCCGTCAGTGCTGCAGCCATTGAGGTTTTATACTGATGACACCAGCCATGACACCAGCCATGACACCCCAGCCATTAGCATTATCCTGATACCCGGCCAACCAGTCATGCGAGGCAGCAGCAAGTACTACAAAATGTGGCACCATAACTTCTGCTGGACTGTGCAGTGTGGCACCATGGCGTGTGCAGGACTGTACAGTGTGGGGCCATAATTTCTGCTGGACTGTACAGTGTGGCACCATGGTGTGTGCAGAACTGTGCAGTGTGGGGCCATAATTTCTGCTGGACTGTACAGTGTGGCACCATGGTGTGTGCAGAACTGTACAGTGTGGGGCCTTAATTTCTGCTGGACTGTACAGTGTGGCACCATGGTGTGTGCAGAACTGTACAGTGCGGGGCCTTAATTTCTGCTGGACTGTACAGTGTGGCACCATGGTGTGTGCAGAACTGTGCAGTGTGGGGCCTTAATTTCTGCTGGACTGTACAGTGTGGCACCATGGTGTGTGCAGGACTGTACAGTGTGGCACCATGGTGTGTGCAGGGCTGTACAGTGTGGGGCCTTAATTTCTGCTGGACTGTACAGTGTGGCACCATGGCATGTGCAGGACTGTACAGTGTGGGGCCTTAATTTCTGCTGGACTGTACAGTGTGGCACCATGGCGTGTGCAGGACTGTACAGTGTGGGGCCATAATTTCTGCTGGACTGTACAGTGTGGCACCATGGCGTGTGCAGAACTGTACAGTGTGGGGCCTTAATTTCTGCTGGACTGTACAGTGTGGCACCATGGTGTGTGCAGAACTGTACAGTGTGGGGCCTTAATTTCTGCTGGACTGTACAGTGTGGCACCATGGTGTGTGCAGAACTGTACAGTGTGGGGCCTTAATTTCTGCTGGACTGTACAGTGTGGCACCATGGTGTGTGCAGAACTGTACAGTGTGGGGCCATAATTTCTGCTGGACTGTACAGTGTGGCACCATGGCGTGTGCAGAACTGTACAGTGTGGGGCCTTAATTTCTGCTGGACTGTACAGTGTGGCACCATGGTGTGTGCAGAACTGTACAGTGTGGGGCCTTAATTTCTGCTGGACTGTACAGTGTGGCACCATGGTGTGTGCAGAACTGTACAGTGTGGGGCCTTAATTTCTGCTGGACTGTACAGTGTGGCACCATGGTGTGTGCAGAACTGTACAGTGTGGGGCCTTAATTTCTGCTGGACTGTACAGTGTGGCACCATGGTGTGTGCAGAACTGTACAGTGTGGGGCCATAATTTCTGCTGGACTGTACAGTGTGGCACCATGGCGTGTGCAGAACTGTACAGTGTGGGGCCTTAATTTCTGCTGGACTGTACAGTGTGGCACCATGGTGTGTGCAGAACTGTACAGTGTGGGGCCTTAATTTCTGCTGGACTGTACAGTGTGGCACCATGGTGTGTGCAGAACTGTACAGTGTGGGGCCTTAATTTCTGCTGGACTGTACAGTGTGGCACCATGGTGTGTGCAGAACTGTACAGTGTGGGGCCTTAATTTCTGCTGGACTGTACAGTGTGGCACCATGGTGTGTGCAGAACTGTACAGTGTGGGGCCTTAATTTCTGCTGGACTGTACAGTGTGGCACCATGGTGTGTGCAGAACTGTGCAGTGTGGCTTCATAATATCTGGCCGACTGTACAGTGTGGCACCATGGTGTGTGCAGAACTGTACAGTGTGGGGCCTTAATTTCTGCTGGACTGTACAGTGTGGCACCATGGTGTGTGCAGAACTGTACAGTGTGGGGCCTTAATTTCTGCTGGACTGTACAGTGTGGCACCATGGTGTGTGCAGAACTGTACAGTGTGGGGCCTTAATTTCTGCTGGACTGTACAGTGTGGCACCATGGTGTGTGCAGAACTGTACAGTGTGGGGCCTTAATTTCTGCTGGACTGTACAGTGTGGCACCATGGTGTGTGCAGAACTGTGCAGTGTGGCTTCATAATATCTGGCCGACTGTACAGTGCAGCACCATGATGTTTGTAGGACTATAAAGTGTGGCACTACACTGTCTGCAAGACTGAACAGAAGAATATATCATTTATACAACGGCGGCCAGCATTATGGTGGGAGGAAACCGGGCAAAGCCCGGGAGAAACCCTAAACAGTTTGACACTATAATGATGATGGGTGTACAGGGTAAAAGTTCAATCTCTGTAGGTTTTACAATATCTCAATATGTAGAGTTTAATGGCATTTCAATATCTCAATATGTAGAGTTTAAAGGATGGCAGTTCATTGTCTGTATTGTTTATAGGATGGCACTCCAATGTCGGAAGAGTTTACAGGATGACTACTCTGTAACTGTGTAGAATGTCTACAGGATGTCTTGTTGCTCTAACCTCTCAGTGCTGTGCGCCAAACAAGGAAGCAGATTGTACCATTTTTAAAGGCCAGCATTATGGTGGTGAGTCCAGGGGGAAACCCACGACCATCCACAGGTTGCTGGCAGACCTTCCCATGTACGGCCAGAGAGGCAGCATAATGATGCTGGGTGTACAGGATATCAGTTCAGTCTCTGCAGGGCTTACAGGATAACAGTTTCGTCTCTGTAGAGCATACAGGATGTTGGTTCAGTCTTTGTATGGTTTACAGGATGTTGGTTCGGTGTCTGTAAGGTTTACAGGATGTTGTTTCAGTGTCTGTGGGGTTCACAGGATGGCAATTCAGTGTCTGTAGGGTTTATAGGATGGCACTCATATGTCTGTAGGGTTTACTGGATGGCACTCTGTAGAGCTGTACAAGCTGGATGGCTTGTAAATGTCTACAGGATGGCTTGTCAGTGTCTACAGGATTGCTTGTCAATATCTAAAGGATGGCTTTTCAGTGTCTACAGGATAGCCTGTCAGTGTGTACAGGATGGCTTGTTAATGTCTACAGGATGGCTTGTCAATGTCTACAGGATGGCTCATCAGTGTCTACAGGATAGCCTGTCAGTGTGTACAGGATGGCTTGTTAGTGTTTACAGGATGGCTTGTCAGTGTCTACAGGATGGCTTGTCAGTGTCTACAGGATGGCCTGTCAATGTCTGCAGGATGGCTTGTCAGTGTCATGTCAGTGTCTACAGGATGGCTTGTCCGTGTGTACAGGATGGCCTGTCAGTGTCTGCAGGATGGCTTGTCAGTGTCTACAGGATGGCTTGTCAGTGTCTACAGGATGGCTTGTCGGTGTCTACAGGATGGCTTGTCGGTGTCTACAGGATGGCTTGTCCGTGTGTACAGGATGGCCTGTCAGTGTCTTACTGGATGGCGTGTCAGTGTCTACAGGATAGCCCGTCAATGTCTACATGATGGCTTGTCAGTGTCTACAGGATGGCCTGTCAGTGTCTACAGGATGGCTTGTCAGTATCTACAGGATGGCTGGTTAGTGTCTACAGGATGGCTGGTTAGTGTCTACAGGATGGTTTGTCAGTGTCTACAGGATGTATTGTCAGTGTCTACAGGATGGCTTGTCAGTGTCTACAGGATGGCTTGTCAGTGTCTACAGGATGGCTTGTCGGTGTCTACAGGATGGCTTGTCGGTGTCTACAAGATAGCTTGTCAGTGTGTACAGGATGGCCTGTCAGTGTCTTACTGGATGGCTTGTCAGTGTCTACAGGATGGCCTGTCAGTGTCTACATGATGGCTTGTCAGTGTCTACAGGATGGTTTGTCAGTGTCTACAGGATGTATTGTCAGTGTCTACAGGATGGTTTGTCAGTGTCTATAGGATGGTTTGTCAGTATCTACAGGATGGTTTGTCAGTGTCTACAGGATGTATTGTCAGTGTCTACAGGATGGCTTGTCAGTGTCTACAGGATGGTTTGTCAGTGTCTACATGATGGCTTGTCAGTGTCTACAGGATGGTTTGTCAGTGTCTACAGGATGTATTGTCAGTGTCTACACGATGGCTTGTCAGTGTCTACAGGATGGTTTGTCAGTGTCTACAGGATGTATTGTCAGTGTCTACACGATGGCTTGTCAATATCTACAGGATAGCCTGTCAGTGTCTACAGGATGGCTTGTCAGTGTCTACAGGATGGCTTGTTAATTCCAAGCCATCCTGTAGATGTTACTTAAAGGATACATGAAAAGGAACTATAAATGAAAGATTATGTTTCTATGCCACATGAAGAAAATTATGCCCTGGAATTTCATTTGGGGGTATTTTTATACCTGGTAATTACCCCTCTATAATATGCATATTTTCCGTCAACTGTCAGATTTTTGGAGAAATTACGTCATCGTTGATCTTGCACGGAACTCGAACACCCCCGAAGTGCCTCGAGACCGGTGAACCGTATCGCTAGAGTGTTGGCAAGGTGATATGCTTTGTCCCCCGTCCGCACATCCGCCCCCATTCGTCTGTTCCCCACATCCCCGCTGATTAATTTCTGGACTGACTGCTGGGCCCTTAAGAAAACTGTACTTTGAAGCCATTTTTAAACCCCGAAGTGAAAGTTGAAAAATTTGTTTGTACTGTTATATGTTATTACACATGATAATCTACACATTAAGAAATAAAACCAAAAAATAAAGCGCTTCATGTATCCTTTAAATACCTTGTTACTTACATACATGGCGCTCTATTATCTGTAAGGGGTGTGCAGAATAGCACTTCAGTATCTGTAGGATGTACAGAATAGCACTTCATTATGTGTAGGATGTACGGAATAGCACTTCAGTATCTGTAGGATGTACAGAATAGCACTTCAGTATCTGTAGGATGTACAGAATAGCACTTTAGTAGGATGTACAGAATAGCACTTCAGTATATGTAGGATGTACAGAATAGCACTTCAGTATCTGTAGGATGTACAGAATAGTACTTCATTATGTGTAGGATGTACAGAATAGCACTTCAGTATCTGTAGGATGTACAGAATAGCACTTCAGTATCTGTAGGATGTACAGAATAGCACTTCAGTAAGATGTACAGAATAGCACTTCAGTAGATGTAGGATGTACAGAATAGCACTTCAGTAGGATGTACAGAATAGCACTTCAGTATATGTAGGATGTACAGAATAGCACTTCAGTATCTGTAGGATGTACAGAATAGTACTTCAGTATATGTAGGATGTACAGAATAGCACTTCAGTATCTGTAGGATGTACAGAATAGTACTTCAGTAGATGTAGGATGTACAGAATAGCACTTCAGTAGATGTAGGATGTACAGAATAGCACTTCAGTATCTGTAGGATGTACAGAATAATACTTCAGTAGATGTAGGATGTACAGAATAGCACTTCAGTAGATGTAGGATGTACAGAATAGCACTTCAGTGTCTGTAGGATGTACAGAATAGCACTTCAGTATATGTAGGGTGTACAGAATAGCAATTCAGTAGATGTAGGATGTACAGAATAGCACTTCAGTATCTGTAGGATGTACAGAATAGCACTTCAGTATCTGTAGGATGTACAAAATGGCACAATCATGCCTAGGGGTTTGCCTGTGTGCATTCTAATGTCTCTATGGCTCTAATAGGATGGCTCTGTTATACCTGGGGATTTACAGGAATCCTATTCTATAACCAGCTCCATAACCTAGTGGTCAGTGTGCTAGAGCAGCACAATGAAGCTTCTCACCAATGCGGTCACTCTGAGTTAATGTCCAGCCCATGTTTTCTTCCTCTCGGGTGGCGAGTGGGAATGTATGCCAGGAACATGCGAGTGGTCGTGGGTTTCCCCTGGGCTCTGCCCTGTTTTCTTCCACCTTATGGCCGAAGTTCTGTAAGTGGAATTATTGTTGAGTATGACGTAAAACTCCAATCAAATAAATAAATAAATATAAACAGTTCATCAAGACCAGGTGAACTAGGTTACAGTTGAAAACAAAAAGCGTTTTTCACGAATGGTTTTCAGCTTCTGCTTCAGTACAGAGCGGTGTTGTAACAGACGATAAACAATACAATGATGCTGATAGACTAAGATACCCAATCTATGTTTTGATATTATGGATAGTTAAGTAGCCAGGTAAAGAACATAAATGTATATTTGTCTGGCGTCTTTAAGTCTAGATTAAATGAGATTGTCTTTTCCTTTAATTTTTATTTCTGAAATTGGGTGATGTCGTTTTAATACTTGTAGTGAGACAACCGCTGATGCTGGCGGGAAATAGTTCCAAACCCATGAAAAGAGCATATCTTAGGTACAATATGGTGCAAATTACAAACATCTAGTTCTCATATTTTTATATTTAAAGGTTATTGAAATTACATAACTTCAAAACACTGAATATATATTTTTTCACTTTATCTCAAAAAGTTACAAACGTAGACAAAAAGAAGAAAAGCAGATTTGGTATCACCAGCCCAAAATCAACAGAGTATGTTAAATTCATATCAGAACTTTTTAAGGCATCATATATTTGACTGTTGGCATATTTTAATGTCTTCTTCAAACTTCATGTAACTAGTATCGATCACTCTGCATTCATATGAAATTTGCATGTCTGTCCAGGGTTCAAGGGTTCATTTGTGTTGTTTATGATGTTTAAAGGCTTTGTTCTAAATCCAACATGACCACAAAACTAAGTGGTCCTGAAGAATAACTTCAAAACCATAAAGATAACATCTGCAGGAATTTTGCTGCCAAATTTCAAATAGCTGCAATTTGCAGTTTTTTTTGAAAACAACAAAAAGCACAGAAATGAAGTTTTTAATAATCCAAGAGAAACAATAGGCTTACAGCTTTCTACTGTGACAATTTCAAAATGATTGACCATGAACATATACCTTAATTAAACCAAAATTTCGAGCACAGAAGAGGCAAAAAAATATTGCAAAATAGTCTTTTTGATGCTGAAACTTACATTTTCCCTGTAGAGTATCATTTAACTGTCAGACTAACCTTAAAACACCAAGCAGAAAGAAATGAGCAAGTTTGTCATGGACGAAATTTATGGTCATTTAGGGTACTTAGGTCATTTACATGTTGGTGTAATGTGGGAAGCCACATCTATGACATTAAGACTTTAAGCCTTAAAGATTTACATTTGTTGATGTAATGTGGGAAGCCACATTTATGACATTAAGGCTTTAAGCCTTAAAGATTTACAATTGTTGATGTAATGTGGGAAGCCACATTTATGACATTAAGGCTTTAAACCTTTAATAAAGGCAGTGTTTTGGAAAGATTTACCATTGTTGATGAATTGTACTAGGATAATGAAGTGCTTTGAAGACATTTCATTACATTATACAATGTATGCTTGTTAATGAAAATTGATTTTTTAGGATATTACTAAATGGTAAAAAGAAGGTGTTTGTCCCTATAAAGCCGAGTGTGTGGACATTATGTAGAGACTAGTGTGTTGGTCAAAAGAAGGTGTTTGTCCCTATAAAGCCGAGTGTGTGGACATTATGTAGAGACTAGTGTGTTGGTCAAAAGAAGGTGTTCGTCCCTATAAAGCCGAGTGTGTGGACATTATGTAGAGACTAGTGTGTTGGTCAAAAGAAGGTGTTTGTCCCTATAAAGCCGAGTGTGTGGACATTATGTAGAGACTAGTGTGTTGGTCAAAAGAAGGTGTTTGTCCCTATAAAGCCGAGTGTGTGGACATTATGTAGAGACTAGTGTGTTGGTCAAAAGAACAACCCAACAACTTTGCTCTGCATAAAAGCATGTATGAAGAAAAAAAGAAAAGTCGGAAGAATGAGTTGAATTAGCAGAGAGACTACTTGTATTCTTTGGTTCTGGGTTTCCTGTCAGAGTAGGTATGAAATCAGGGTGTCTGGGAGGCAGTATAATGGTAGGTCTTCGTTTAGTTTGGAACAGAGCGGAGGAGATAAGAAGATGAACTGGTGATAGATAATGGCAGGCGATATTTCCAGCGAGATGCTTCTGGTATTCGGGACATTATTGGAGTAAGTCTCAGCCATCATGGTGAAGAATTTACGTGCACATTTGTTGTTTCTATCAGAACATTTTTTGGGCCCGCATATTGTTTGCTCGCCTTAATGCAGTCTCATCAAGCAGAATCTGTCAAAGTAGGAATTCTCCTCATAGATAAACCCAGGCTCCGATTACAGATTTGTACCATGCCAGTTTTACAAGGAGTGTGCTGGGGTAGAAATAAATGACACATGGTGTCTAGCATTTTGAGATGTATAGTGCCTAGAGAATGAAGATGATTCTTATCCCTAATTCATTGCTTGAAGTATGATTGAGCTATAAATTTTAATAAGCCATTCACTTTATAACGTATCTGATAATTAGTTTTTTTGTATCTTCATCTGTTCCCTAAAGTTGGAAGTGTAAAGTTTTGTAAGTATAAATACTGTGTATTTCACCCCTAAATTTTATTAATCTGTTATTTTGTTGGCACCTTTTTTCATTGGTACAAAGTCGACAAATTTTTAACTCCTTGTTATGAAGTAAAGTGCGACATTAAGAGTGTGGTAGGAAAGTGGTTTTGTTGTTGTCAAGGTAAGTTTGTTTGTTAAGGTCAGCTATCCAGTCAACTTAGGCTGCAGTTGAAACTGAATCACTTATGGATGAGCTTCAGGGTTTCTCCTTACACTTGTTATAAGTGGAGGAAACCAGAGTGCTTGGGATAAACCATTGATCTTTGGCAATTTACTGATGAGTTTTTCTACATGTGACATGGAGATATATGCACCATATTGGTGAAAAGAGGTCTTCAATGGACTCAATTAGACTACTTTATAATTTATTAGATGCAAATAATTGCATGTAATTATTGACTTAACTGTTATAAATATCTTATGCTAGCAAAGGATAGAAATACCTTTATGGCATTGTCAGTAAATGTTTTATTCACACACCTGATTTGAGTTTAATAAACACTGTATTAAAACAAATATTTTACTTTTATACAGACCGGCTTTTAGGGTTTTGGGTGAATAAAAAGAAAACAAAAAGACAATACAGCACACTTTCTGATAACAAGACACAGTATATGTACATCAATATATTAAATTGAAAAGTTAAGTATGACTTTAAACAAGATTCGATTAAAAGTATACGCATCAACATCGTAATATTTATTTGTATGAATATTCTTGCTAACATTACATTCAACTTTTGGGATTCCACCATTTCAAATCTAACCTGCACATCGTGCTGCCAAATCTTGAGTCAGAAATCAAGCAGCCCTTCAAGAGCATTGAATGTCAGCACTGTTGACCACTCAGCCAACATACATGAATTAAAAAAAGTTACCAACTTCCCCAAAATACTAGCGGTTTAAAAAAAGTTACCAACTTCCCCAAAATACCAGCTGATTAAAAAAAGTTACCAACTTCCCCAAAATACTAGCTGTAATTCAGCTAATGTTTTAACATTTTTCAGGTGACACATTTTGACTAATTCTGATTGATTCATCCACCTGACAGGCCACTGAGAGTATTAAAAACTCAAACTTGGGCATCAGAACTATAATTTTAAGGCTGTTATGGGCTTCTGAAAGTGCATTTTTACTTTCAAACCTTAAGGTGGAAAACTGTAATTATAGCCAAAAAACAAACAGTAAATGAGAGATAACTTACCAAGCAAGAAAATAATTATGCAACTTTCAGCCACATGAACGTGTTACATTTGAAGTAAAAAATTCAACCACACAGAAATTAACCTATGTGATCTGGTGGTAGATATTGTTTCAAATAATTTTTGATACTTGAATATGAGAAGACCATGTAACATTGCACATGTAAATATTGTGGATGTTTCAGATTTAAATCGAATGAAAACGTATCAGAAAATATCAATAATAGTGGATATGTTGAAATAATGGCAAAATGTAACACTTAGTAAAGTTGTAAATTTATTTATTGTTTTTTTTTTCTTCATGTACTTATTAGGTGCATTTACTTATTTTCACAACATTTGACAGAGAAACGAAAATATAACATGTTTAATATTTTTTAATGTTAAAGAACTGTTTCAGTATTATACATCTTCATGACTTAACTCCTTGTTAAGTCCACCCAATTAAGATCTATGTTCTCTCTGGGTTTTAGAGCTTGGTCAAGAAACAGTGGGTTTGTTCTGCCCTGAGACCTTCTAACTGAGGGTAGAGGGTTGGCCGGGCATTGGGGGGAGTGATCTGTATGTTTAGAAGTGATCCCATTCCGGCCCTTATACCATCAGCTGCTGAAATTCATCCAAAACCATCATTTCCAAATTGACACTGACACAAGGCGTTAAATGCAAGTTTGTCATTACTCAGGGCCGAATGTTACCCCCTTGATTTTGAAAGCATGTTATGACATCCGAAAAGTGTCTCACATGAAACCCCAGAGAATTTTAAGAGTTATGGCGATTTGACAGTGAACTGACATTCAACATACAGCCCTGGAAAGCATTTTTTATGAAAAAATAATAGTAGTAAGGAGGTTGGTTTAACAAAGGTATTTAGCATTAAGAATGGCGGTGCTGCCATGCACATAGTTCTATGTTTTCTTGTCTGGTCTTCTTTCCATGTGGAATGTTCTAATCTATCAATGTTAACATAATACAAGCCATTTGCTGCTCTAGAGGCTGTTGCCATTAACAACGAGAGCTCTTGTTTGTTTAAGGGAAGAAAGTCCATTGAAGTAATTTGTAGCCTATCTATAACTATCATTATTGTGCCAGATAAGCATTTCATGGCTCTGAGGAAAAAAATGAAATGATGTGGAAAATCAAGCCTAAATGTACATTTTTAAAGGAAATTTATAGTTCTGAGTCTGTAGGATTGTTGATTTTATGGCATCTTTTGAATGTGCATTTTGCCATGTTGTGTTGGTAGGACAGGAATGCTGCCTGGCTGGCAAACCACGCAGATAGTTAGTGTCAGCTATGCAGTTTGTTATTTTTGTTTTATCTCAGAAATGAAGCTTTCAATCACGAAGTGACTAACAAATATACCCCTCTCTCTCTCTATTAAGACTGAGTTCCACACCTTGGAGGGCAGCATGAAAAAATCTGTTTTCTTGTCTGTCTGTCCATCTGTCCACCCCCTCCCCCAAGTTTTTCTCTGCTGTCTGCCTTTGCAGCCCTCACAGATAATAAAAACAGAATCATTTTTAAGAAAACATTTGTCCACCCACTAATAAACAAACAATGCTTAATGCCATTTGCAGCTGATCAGTTTCCACTTCATTCCAAGGGATGCTGGTGAACTTTTTTTCCATACATAACACACTGTACAAATAAGCTTTCTCGTAAGAGAGTTTGGAATTGAATGGGAAGAAAGAAGATAACCAAGATTCCAATATTAACATTCTCTGTGTCAGTCAGTTAGTCGAATGGAAGATGTCATGTCAGAATTTTAATAAATATCCAAGCCCATCAGCAGTTTGGTTAGTTTTGCTTATATAAACCAAAAGGTGAAAAAAATTGCATGGTTATTAATATTTTATCAGTTAATGTTGCTTATTTTTCGTAACTATATGGGAGTTTTTTTGGTCTTAAAAAGGTGTTTTAAGGTCTTTTTGGAAAGTAGAACGATATCCTACTAGAAAAATGTAATTTTCTGGACAGCAAAAGTAATATTTTGTGACATTTTGGTGGACAAGTTTAGATCATTTACAGTCATATTTTAAATCTTAAAAAATTAACAGTGAGATATTAATTGCCACATGTTTGCATACTGTTCGTTTTTGTATTGTTTATGGTGGCTACACGGTCACTACATGCTGGCTCCCTCACTCAGACCCTGACCAGCAAGGTGTCAGGCTTACTAGTTTACCTTAATGCCTCAGCCTCTTCACATGTGACAGTGAGCAGTTTTCAGTGCAATTTATGCACATTGTTACTTTGATTTTGGAGACAGTCAGCACAGAATAATGTCCTCAGAATATGCTTGAATAAACACCTTGCAAACGTGTGAAAAGGTTGGAAGAATTATGGTAGCTGCAGCTTTAAGTCAGACAGCTAGGGACCTATAGTATATACAAGTGGTTTACCCCAGACCGTGTTTCTTCCATACATTAACCTGAACCCAGGATTAAACACTAATCAAATAAATTTACACATATTCTGGTTAACTGTTATATCACATATAACACTGTATGTCATGTTTATTGTTTGAGACAGTGATGATCACAGTTTAGTGAGTCAGATCAGCTGCTCCGGGAGTAGACACTTCAGTTGATATAATGTGTACCTGAATAGGTACTCAGATTCTTTTACCTTTTTACCTAACGATGTGACTAAAATTTTTAATCATTCAGAGAGAACTGTGGGGTGTGGAGAAATAATCTGCACAGTTTTAGGAAGCTTGCATCTGTAATGACACAAGCAAATCATTTTGGTCCCATTTTCGTAATAAGTGTATTCATAAGATTCACTTAAAAAAACGGCTTTAGTGGTTGAAAAGGTAGGAGATTTACAGTATACCAATTCCTTTGTTTGCATCCAGTGTATGCTTTCTCCTGTAAGGATATGATTTCATGTCAGCCTTCAGATCCATTGCCTCCAACTCTATTTGTGGCAAAACTTATCCAAAAATCTAAGCTGAGGACTGTGTTCTTGTTTTATGTGGTCAGCGGTAATGTCACAGAGAAATGTTATGAAATGAAGAAAATGATTACTACATCTCTACTTCTTCACCCACATTTATCAAACACCTGAAAGGTAAAGAAAACATAAAAATGAAGTATATGTCAGATGAGAGACCACTAAACACTGTCCAGGAAAGTGTTTAGTTGAATTTTTTCAACCGGGTACAGAACATCTGGATCCTAACCATCACTCCTACACCCATTGTGGTTGGATGGTCCGTGCATCATGCATTTACTATACACCGACCCTGGCAGGGCACTGATCAAACACGCCATCACCCGTGTGCCTACCATCGGCGTAGAGTCGGTGCAGGGTTTGCCCACAGTCCGCTGACAGTCTGTAAATGGTGACGCCATGATCAGGGTATCATTTTACAACATTCATTCGCTCACTGTAGTTTGATGTAATGACATCAGACATATGTGCAGTTTAGGCCTTGTATTTTTTGCGTGACTTTATCTGTAAATTTTTAGAAGTTTATTACTGATTTTGAACATAACACGTGTGCAGACATGGCTGATATTTTGTGAAAGGTAATAATTTGGGCTATTCTGAAGTAACAGCCAAAATTGGATTGGAATTGTGCTGATAGATTTCTTTTTACCGGTGCCAAAAATCTCTGGTTTTGATTTTTACTTTCTTTGGTGTTTTTTCATTATTTATGTATGGATAGGTAGCGGAATATTCTCAAAATATGTAGTACATGTTAGAGCTTCATTTTATGCAAGATTAAGGATGCATCTATATATATAAGCATCGGGCCTACATCGCATGTCTTCACGCGTATATAAAAGGTACATGGGATTTTGCTCATCTTGTAATAAACACGTCTTTGGGCTTAAAAACTAATAAACGATAGGATCGACAATTGCGAAATTGGGGATACAATTTAGGAACTCGAGATTAAAGGGAAATATACTAACATGCTTATGCTTATACATGTCAGCGATTTGAATTTTATAAATTGAAGACCTTGTGTGATATACTGATATGACTCAGTACATATACATTTTCAATAAAGGCTTTCTTAAGCGTACATGTATATAAGCACGTAGGCTGACAGACATCACACAGTAAAGTCAAATATTCATGTGTAATTTTGAATGCAACATGAAACTGAGACTGTTTCCGCCACGGTTGTATATAGCTGTCATGCACTGTGCAAGTCATGCAATTGGAACAATGTGTCATTTTGTGTGAAATTCATGTGTAAGTAAATATGCTGTGAGCATGTCTTCAAAACATGATGTAAATTTTGATTTACGGTCGGTATTTAGCATTAAAACATTTGATGATCATGGGCTGACGATCCGCTAATGGCCTGACAAGGGTCGCCCAAGGGCCCGCGTACGATGGCCGGAGGATCGGTCACGGTACACATATGAAGGTGCCTGGTCATTGTATCGTACCCTGACCAGTGGCCGAGCGTCAGTGTATCCTCTGGAACATCCTCCGGAATATCCTCCTCCACAGTAGGCATAGGATTGATGGTTAGAATCCGGCTGTACTGTAAGATGGTTTTAAAACATCAGAAACCTACAGTGGTCTGTAAGGATCAAGAGGGTATCAGTGACATCAAATCCATATCTGTTGCTTCAAAAAGTTTGTTTCAAGGTTCCCGTTGGTGAATGCATTCATAGAACTACATGTATAAGCACATACATTTTGAATAATGAAATCTTGCAGTCTGTGCGTGTTATGTGGTAAAAAGCTTATGTAACGTCACTGGTTCAAATATGGTCAGAAAAGGTGAACGTAGAATCCAAAGTTTCAGTTGCATTTTACTGGAGTGAAAAAATCCTAATATAGTATAATTTTTGTGGACAGTGTTTTGACACAGTTCATTTATACTGTCAAATATATTTAACATTAGTGATTTCTTTGCCTTCAAGACTTCAGAAGTTCAAACACAGCTACAATTAAGTTTGTTTTGCTCTGGGAAGTTTAAAAATTTGTTCACTGATTTTTTTAACTGCAGAACAATGTACTAACCATAATTTGAGCTCTTTCGTGTTCTGACTTTTTAAGCATTTATAAATTATGACCTAAGTCTCAAGTTGCTTTGTGTTATACCTTAGGTTATGTAATACTAAAATGGTTGCCAAAATACCAAGTGAAAAAAAAGAAAATGAAATTTTAGGAATATGTTTAAAATGTAGGATAAACTCTTGAGTTGTAGACATGAAGTCTGTCTTGATGAATGTATACATGTTTTGTACTTAAAGGCATTTTGTTAGCTTGTGATAGAAGCAAGGAACTGGCAAATGTTTTGCTTGATTTAGTGCTGAACATGCAAAATTTACATCATGTTTGGTGTAGACCGCATGGTGTAATATTTAATAGTTTTTTGAACACTTTTGTACAGTTATATATAATGTATTTCAGTGATGGTAATAGCAGAACTTTCTGATTGGAACTGTGCGAAAGTTTTTATATTTACTTGCCACATCCATTTACAGCTCGTTAGTAAGAAGGATGAAGCTAGACACACCTTGGGAGCAATTCCTGCAGAGCTTTAATATTGCCAGTAAATGCTATCTAAGATGTGTCATCTCTGATGATTTAACCATGTCATCATCAAGGCATTAAGCATTCTCCCAGTGTAAATCTAGCTCTGTGTGCAATAACACTGTGAAAAGTGAGTTGTTTGTGTAGATCCTAGTAACCCAACAGAACTGCTGTTCTCATATCACTTTGTTAATAAGCCTTTGTTAGCTTGGAGTAGAAACTCTGAATAACTACTGCTCTCATACCACTTTGTTCATTAGGCTTTGTCAGCTAGGAATATGAACCTTACAGAACTGCTGCTGTCATACCACTTTGTTCATTAGACTTTGTCAGCTAGGAATAGGAGACTTACAGAACTGCTGCTGTCATACCACTTTGTTCATTAGGCTTTGTCATCTAGGAATAGGAGACTTACAGAACTGCTGCTCTCATACCACTTTGTTCATTAGGCTTTGTCAGCTAGGAATAGGAACCTTACAGAACTGTTGCTCTCATACCACTTTGTTCATTAAGCTTTGTCAGCTAGGAATAGGAGACTTACAGAACTGCTGCTGTCATACCACTTTGTTCATTAGGCTTTGTCATCTAGGAATAGGAGACTTACAGAACTGCTGCTGTCATACCACTTTGTTCATTAGGCTTTGTCAGCTAGGAATAGGAACCTTACAGAACTGCTGCTGTCATACCACTTTGTTCATTAAGCTTTGTCATCTAGGAATAGGAACGTTACAGAACTTTTGCTATCATACCACTTTGTTCATTAGGCTTTGTCATCTAGGGATAGGAACCTTACAGAACTGCTGCTGTCATACCACTTCGTTCATTAGGCTTTGTCATCTAGGAATAGAAACGTTACAGAACTTTTGCTATCATACCACTTTGTTCATTAAGCTTTGTCATCTAGGAATAGGAACGTTACAGAACTGCTGCTGTCATACCACTTTGTTCATTAGGCTTTGTCAGCTAGGAATAGGAACCTTACAGAACTGTTGCTGTCATACCACTTTGTTCATTAGGCTTTGTCAGCTAGGAATAGGAGACTTACAGAACTGCTGCTGTCATACCACTTTGTTCATTAGGCTTTGTCATCTAGGAATAGGAGACTTACAGAACTGCTGCTGTCATACCACTTTGTTCATTAGGCTTTGTCATCTAGGAATAGGAACCTTACAGAACTGCTGCTGTCATACCACTTTGTTCATTAAGCTTTGTCATCTAGGAATAAGAACCTTACAGAACTGCTGCTGTCATACCACTTTGTTCATTAGGCTTTGTCATCTAGGAATAGGAACCTTACAGAACTGCTGCTGTCATACCATTTTGTTCATTAGGCTTTGTCAGCTAGGAATAGGAGACTTACAGAACTGCTGCTGTCATACCACTTTGTTCATTAAACTTTGTCATCTAGGAATAGGAACCTTACAGAACTGTTGCTGTCATACCACTTTGTTCATTAAGCTTTGTCATCTAAGAATAGGAACCTTACAGAACTGCTGCTGTCATACCACTTTGTTCATTAAGCTTTGTCATCTAGGAATATGAACCTTACAGAACTGTTGCTGTCATACCACTTTGTTCATTAGGCTTTGTCATCTAGGAATAGGAACCTTACAGAACTGTTGCTCTCATACCACTTTGTTCATTAGGCTTTGTCAGCTAGGAATAGGAGACTTACAGAACTGCTGCTGTCATACCACTTTGTTCATTAAGCTTTGTCAGCTAGGAATAGGAGACTTACAGAACTGCTGCTGTCAAACACTTTGTTCATTAAGCTTTGTCAGCTAGGAATAGGAACCGTACAGAACTGTGCTCTCATTCCACTTTGTTCATTAGGCTTTGTCAGCTAGGAATAGGAGACTTACAGAACTGCTGCTGTCAAACACTTTGTTCATTAGGCTTTGTCAGCTAGGAATAGGAACCTTACAGAACTGTCCTCTCATTCCACTTTGTTCATTAAGCTTTGTCATCTAAGAATAGGAACCTTACAGAACTGCTGCTGTCATACCACTTTGTTCATTAAGCTTTGTCATCTAGGAATATGAACCTTACAGAACTGTTGCTGTCATACCACTTTGTTCATTAGGCTTTGTCATCTAGGAATAGGAACCTTACAGAACTGTTGCTCTCATACCACTTTGTTCATTAGGCTTTGTCAGCTAGGAATAGGAGACTTACAGAACTGCTGCTGTCAAACACTTTGTTCATTAAGCTTTGTCAGCTAGGAATAGGAACCGTACAGAACTGTGCTCTCATTCCACTTTGTTCATTAGGCTTTGTCAGCTAGGAATAGGAGACTTACAGAACTGCTGCTGTCAAACACTTTGTTCATTAGGCTTTGTCAGCTAGGAATAGGAACCTTACAGAACTGTCCTCTCATTCCACTTTGTTCAGTAGGCTTTGTCAGCTAGGAATAGGAGACTTACAGAACTGCTGCTGTCATACCACTTGGAGCTTGGAGTTTGCAAGATGTTTATTTGTTAGCTTGGAGTAGGAATCCTACAGAACTGCTGCTGTCATACCACTTTGTTCATTGGGCTTTTTTTGTCCTGGAGTAGGAATATTATAGAACTTTTGCTCTCACACCAAACTGTTCATTGGGCTTTGTTGTCTTGGAGTAGGAATCTTACAGAACCTTTGCTGCCATACCACTTTGTTCAATGGGCTTTGTTGTCTTTGAGTGTGAATCTTACAGAACTTCTGCTCTCTTTACCACTTTGTTCATTGGGCTTTATTGTCTTGGAGTAGGAATCTTACGGAACTTTTGCTCTCATACCACTTTGTTCATTGGACTTTATTGTCTTGGAGTAGGAATCTTACAGAACTTCTGCTCTTATACCACTTTGTTCATTGGGCTTTGTTGTCTTTGAGTGTGAATCTTACAGAACTTCTGCTCTCTTTACCACTTTGTTCATTGGGCTTTATTGTCTTGGAGTAGGAATCTTACAGAACTTTTGCTCTCATACCACTTTGTTCATTGGGCTTTGTCTTGGAGTGTGAATCTTACAGAGCTTCTGCTCTCTTGACCACTTTGTTCAATGGGCTTTGTTGTTTTGGAGTAGGAATCTTAAAGAACTTCTGCTCTCATACCACTTTCTTCATTGGGCTTTATTGTCTTGGAGTAGGAATCTTACAGAACTTCTGCTGTCATGCCACTTTGTTTAAGGGGCTTTGTTGTTTTGGAGTAGGAATCTTAAAGAACTTCTGCTCTCTTTACCACTTTGTTCATTGGGCTTTATTGTCTTGGAGTAGGAATTTTACATAACTTCTGCTGTCATGCCACTTTGTTCATTAGGCTTTGTTGTCTTGGAGTAGGAATCTTACAGAACTACTACTCTCATACCACTTTGACTATTAGACTTTGCTAGTCTGGAGTAGAAACAGTACAGAACTGGTCTAGTCAGTTTGTTAATCATATGATCTGTATATAAGAACCTTCCAGACTTACTCTGTGGTTACATGTATCGGAGGAAGGACTGACAAAGACATGATTGTCCTGATAAACTTTACATTATCTTTGTTGTCTATAATGTTTTCATATGTTGTGAAGTAGAATATAAATATTTGATTTTTGACAATAGGGTTACAGTAGGTAGCCGTTGAGGACATTGCCCAGTTCTGTTCGTGTTTTCCTTCTTCTACACCAAGGCTCAAAAGCTGCTGTTGTATCAGTGAGGGGTTTTGGTGTCAGAATCACACATCTGCTTGAGTGTTCATTGGGTGGTTCTAGTGCAGCTCCAATGGCAGTACATGTGGCAAATCATCTAGCAATCCGGGAATAAATTTGTAGTTACAGATTTGTGTTTTTTTTGCAGGAGAGCTTTTTTCGCTTCAGAACTATTAACAGTCTGGTGTTCTACTTAATATATGCAGTTGTTACTGTAAATTGCTCATGCAGACATCATTTAAAACAGACACGATTGTTTACGAACTGTTTTCATGTCCTTTTTTCAAAGTAAAAAAAAGCCAAAATATGAAATAAGATTCATCACACAGACATCTGAAAACTATGGGTAAACGTACTTTGAATACGTAATATTTGAACACTACAGTGGACTTTATGAGCCATACTGACAGCATCTAGGAACTCTGTCACATCACCTTTTTTTCTGATGTTTATCAGAGGGAGGGAGTTTTTGGGAACATTTTTTGAGTAATATTTTCTCAGGGGAAAAAATAGTTATTCCAACATTCAGTTTCGTGATTAGAGTTGGTAAAACTTCCTGTATGGTCCATAAAACCAACCGTAGAATCCAGACGTTTGAACACCTTTTATATTAACGCCTTTCACAAAAATCTAAAAAAGTAAATGAATGTGTGTTTATGTATCATTTCAAGTGGTCCTTTAGTGATGCCTACTTCAATTTTTAGAGGTCTTTTCCTTGAACCTTTTGGGATTCTTGCTTTATGACTAGGTTGTGTGATTTTATTTATTTGATTGGTGTTTTACGCCGTACTCAAGAATATTTCACTTATACGACGGTAGCCAGCATTATGGTGGGTGGAAACCGGGCACAGCCCGGGAAAAACCCACGACCATCTGCAGGCTGCTGGCAGACCTTCCCACATACAGCCGGAGAGGGAGCCAGCATGACCTGGACTTGAACTCACAGCGACTGCATTGGAGAGATACTCCTGGGTCATTACGCTGCGCTAGTGCGCTAACCAACTTATCCCCGGAGGCCCACTAGGTTGTGTGAAACCTTTGTGTGTACGCAATGTGGGCTGCTTTGATATGCACCTGTCCGTGAGTGTGTGTGTTTGGGTGTTTGCCTGTGACGATATCTCAGAAACTAATTAAGACTAATCGAAATTGGTTAACACTTTCTTACCACTGTCAACATTGCGTGGTTAATTTTTGAAGAACATTGCTTTATAGCCCCCCTGTTGAAAAGATATTGCATGTATTGTGATTCTTCAACCATTTTGCATGGTTGCAAGTTGTTTATTCAGGCATATTCTTAAGGCATTTTTCTGTGTAGACTGATAAAATTATACTTTTGGCGAAGCCCAGAAATTGGCCAATCCAACCAATGTAATTTTGTCTCCGAAATCAAATTTAAAATGGGCAAAAATTGCATCAAGAGTTGCTCTTTCATGTACAAAAAGGTGGAGGAATTTGAGTGACAATTGCAATTTCTGTGATTTCATGGGTCAGTGGGTCCGATTTACATATATCCTGAGCCATGTTTATGCATGTCTAATGAATTTCATGAATCTCATTAGTCGTTGATTTTTGTACAGTTACTGCTCTAAGTGTTGTCTAATTTTTTTATAAAATTGTGTGTGCGTGCCCCTGTCATGTAACATCATGTTCTTCGAAAATCAATAATATATTTTGAAGTTGAATCGGAATGTAAGATTTGCATATTTAATGATTTTCTTTGTTCTGATAGGATATGGGTCAAGATTTCTGTAATCAACTCATGTCTTGAAAACTAATTTGAGGAGAATCGTGAAATTCACAGTCTAAAAAATCTACATGATCCAAGGCATAGGTTTTGCATATTAAATGCATTCTGTGATTCTCATTGGTTGTTGATTTCTGTGCATTAACTACTATGAAATGTTGTCCATTTTTTTTTTTTTGTAAAATTTAGTGTGCAGGTTCATTTTGTGTATTAAAACGTCAGATTAAGTTTGAAAACCAGGCGGATTCATGTATCATAATTTTTGCATATTTAGTGAATTCCTGTATTCTAATTGGCTGTTGGCTCATGTGCACTAACAGTTTCAAATATTCCTTGATTTTGATAAAATTTGTGTTAAGGTTCATTTGTTGGCCCCCACTCCTCAAATTTACAGCTATTTCAGGTCAGTTTCATCTTTATATAAATAATAAATGCCCTAAGTATTCAACCTCCCTTGCAACCAGTATACCAGTAAATATCGTGAGAGGACTGTTGAGTGTAGAAAAATAATTTGCACAGTTTTATGAAGCTCGCATCTTTAGTGACACACACAAATATTAAAATAGTGATTGAGTTCAGCTTTAAACCCTGATGAAATCATTGTTTAAAATGTCTTTTGTTGTTTGATTTTGGATCCTACATGTACAAGTTGAGTAATTGTGAACATGCTTGCAACATTATCTCATAATTTTTCAATAAATAAATAAATTTAAAAAAAAAAAAAAACGGTTTGAAGGATTTTTAAAATTTGGACAAAAATATGATTGTGGAGCGTGCTGTTGAGAATCAGATGATTGTCATGACTTGCACATACGTGTACATCTCGAAAATGTTTTACAGATGAGATACCCTTCATTAGGACAAATGAATACTTACCAGATAATACTTAAAGAGACATATTGCTGACGGTGAAAAAAAATGTGCTGTTATTTTAGACCAAATCTGCATAAAGTTTACCGCTTCGGTGGCATCCAATTCAAAGTCAGGAGAGCGAAGGATCAAACAGAGCGGGTTAGGTCATACCGAAGACTTCAAAAATGATACTTGCTGCTGCCACGCTGGTGATTACTGAGAGGTTAGATCAAAGGAAACAGGACTTGTTGACTTGGTGTCAGTGTCATGTGACTGGGTGAGGTCTCATGTCTGGTGTCTTCGTCAGGCACCCTTATTGTCTAGATGACATAAGACGTTCTACAAACTTTGAAATGTAAGACATGGTATTGTGTTGTAAGGCAGCTTACCATCCTGGCCAAAATCAAGTATTAAAAAGCTAAAAATAAAATTTTAGCAGTAGTCATAGATAATACATACATGCGGGATTAAATCCAGACATTTTTTTTGTTGTCATTATTATTATTATTTTTGTGAAAAGGGCAACAGAAAAAAAGAAGATCTGTTCAATCGGCAGCAATTAATGCATTGATTTCAAATTAGAATTAAAAAGTGTAGAATGTTTAAACATGTCTGAATGGGTTCTTGAAAAAGACATATTCATTGAAAAAAGAAAAAAGATATTCATTTAAAACTTGATGTAGAAAGGTAAAATTTCATTTGAGTTTAAGGCATTTTTTAGATATAGCACATTGATTAACACATTTCGAGGCAAATAAATTTAATAAATTTTACTTTTGGTGCTGAAAATTACATCTTTCAGTTGGTATCATCCTGTCTTCCAAGGAAACCTCAAAAAACTCAATAGAACATATGAATAAGTGAATGCTTGGGGTTTAATGTTGTACTTAACAATTTTTCAATCAAGTGACGATGAGGAGTCATTAGATATATCTACATGCACTGTATCTTCTCATGGCAGTTCGAATCCATGCTGCCACCACTGACGTATCATGTCTAAGACACCAGACATGACACCCCGCCCAGCCACATTATACCGACAACTGGCCAACCCGTCATGTTTCCTGTGTTTTAACCTCTCAGTGCTGAGCGCCAAGCGAGGCAGCAAAAAGTAACATTTTTAAAGTCTTTGGTATGACCTGACCCAGGTTTGATCCTGGGCCTCCAACTTTGAGGCGGATGCTCTAACCATTAGGCCACCGAAGCGGTTCCAGTATCAGTAGAATTCTCAGAATAAGACACAGTGTGCAACAAACACGTAAATTCCAGAACTGACAATTAATCTTTTCCTATGGATGAATCTAAAATCAAGACATTAAGACTGGTACCTATATGCATGCAGGAGAGGAGCAGCCTTCTGTTGACTGTCTAAAGTGGGTGGAGGGTTAAGATCAGAGCGCTAAGGGAGGGATGGGGGCAGGCAGACTTAAGTGGCCTGACCCTCAAGGTTGGGGGCTGATAGTCCGGTACTTATGAAAATATACAAGCCAAAACATCAATGTTAGTTTTCACTTTATAATGGAAACTGGAGTGTGGTAAGACATTTTTTTTCTTGGCCGGTTTAGTGGGCTCCTAATGTTCTCATCTGGTGACCCCACAGATATCAGGCCTCGTGCTCTTTGGGGGGGAGCCCCGAATGATAGGCATCTTAGTTTACCTTTCGAGCACAAGTGCAGACTTGTGGCAGCCATTAACATTGTGTGATTTATACAACGGTTTGCCACTTCTCATCAGACATCTCTCTGCTGGTTGTGCCGACCCCCACCCCACCCCCCATACCCCCCCTCCCACCAGGTTTTTATACCCAACAAATGGATCCTCCGACTGTCTTGATGGATGGATGTTTTGTAATTCGGGATTTGTCTAAAATTAAATGGGAGTGACTTTACGCAGCTTTTTGTTTTTGCCTGCCTTGTCTCTTTGTTGAAAGGAAAAAGACTTTCTAGTGGTTTGCAAGGAAGGCAGGAAAAGGGTAGGAAATATGCATGCAAGAGGAAACAGACTTTACCATTTAATCTTAGAATTGATGAAAATCTGAACAAATACTTTCTTTAACTTTTTCTTTTACGTTTTTTAAAACTTCATTGGTTGGATTGGTCAGTTTCAGTGTTTCTTAAAAGGTATAATTTTGTCAGTAAACACAGAATATTGCCTTCAGAATATGCTTGCATAAACATCTGGCCAGCATGCAAAAAGAGTTGAAGAATTTATGCCGTACACAAGGGTATTTCACTAATACAACGACAGCCAGCATTATGGTTGGAGGAAACCGGGCAAAGCGTGAGAGGAAACCCACAACCATCCACAAGTTGCTGGGGGAACTTCTCATGTACGGCCTGAGAGGAACAATACTTTAGGAATATGAATTTCAAGTTTTATACAGTTTTGACTGACTGCTTATTGTGGATCACAGGGAATCAAATAAAGTTTTGATTATTTCGCATCCTGACATTGATTGATACTCATTCATATAATTTGATACTCATTCATATATTCATATATAAAATTCTCTGTTTCCTCCTTTTGAAAGCTTTGTAATGCTCTCAGTGAAATGTGCTTTAGTAATCCAGGAAAAAAAAAGAATTGTAAAAATGATTTTGACATTTTTTTAGGTAATCTCCTTATCATTATTATCAATGTGGGAAGGTCTGCCAGCCACCTGTGGATGGTTGTGGGTTTCCTCTGGGCTCTGCCTAGTTTCCACCGACCATAATGCTGGTTACCGTCGTATAAGTAAAATATTCTCGAGTACGGCTTAAAACACCAGTTAAATAAATAGATAAATAAATAAATATCATTGTTATCAGAGGTCCGAATTTTTTTTTCTCATGTTTTCTGTGGTTACTGTCAATTGTCAGTAGTTTCGCAGAGATTTCACCAGCTAATCATCTTCCTGTGCTAGGATGATGGAAATTTTATGTGAATGACCATTACTCAGATAGAACTTGACCCAATTTTTCACCAACTAAGCACCCTTCTGTACAACAGTTTGTAGTGTGGGATGATTAAAACATTTTCAAGTAAATATACTGCAAATTGATCATTGTCTTTTCATTTTAAGACACTGTTTTGTCATTACGATGCTCAGATTTCTTTACCATGTCAATCGTTCCTTCTGCAGACACAGTTTGTTAGAACATGCAAATTCTATGAGTTATTTATGTTCTGCAGTTCATCTGAAAAACCAGTTTCATCCCTAGTAAATTTTTTATATACTTTTTGTAAAATATTTTTTTTTAGAATAAAATTTTTGTATTCTAATTATACTCATTAGAGATATATGTTTGAAAGTTTTCTTTTTAACCATTTTATCCTATACCTATAAGCTAGTTAAAAGTGTTTGACAGAACTAGCAGATGTGATTCTAAATAGACCAAACTTCATACAAACAGTATCAACAACATTCAACTTGACCTGGGGAGGGGGCTATAAAGATATATTGTGGCTAAGAAACCCTAGGTGACTAAAAAAAGATAACTCAAGTGGATTGGATATTAATCATTAGGATGGGTCAGCGGGCATAAATGAGCCAAAATTTGTAGCAGTTGTCCATCCAGCAGGCTTTGTGAGGTTGCCAGCCAAGTGTTTGCTACTAGAGCCCTCAATGGTGGACCCTCGGCCTCCATCCATCAGCAACTTTATACCCCCTTCAACAACTGCTACTCTCTAACCCTAGAAATGAAAGCCAATTGACCTTGGATTGATAACCTTAGAATGAAACGCCTGTATCTGTCAGTATCTCTCCCCCAAAGTACAACCCATTATGCCTAGCCACCTTAAGATATAGGCTTTTTTGTCTGGCCCCTGATATTCAGTCCTGGTTGATGAAAGTTTTATCTGCTCTGATGCAGTGTGAGTAATGAAACACTGGAGTAGGCAATTTATCTTTCTTTTTGCCCAGGGTGTTGGTGAAAACATTTTCTCACAAGTATTAATACTTGTATAGGATATCGCTGGTTAAACATTGAAGTGGCTCTGTGGAATCTCTAGATAACTTTAAAATTTAGACTTTTCATCTCTGAAGTGAGGAATGATCTATTTAAAGCTTTTGGTGAAAGAAAAAGAGAGATGAGATCAAGAGGGTTTTTTCTTTCTTTTTCTTGCTACATACTGAATATTGAATGTTGAAATTTAAGTCCCATAGGTCTTGCAGGATAGGGTAAGGTGAATCATCCCACAGGACTTTGTTATTGTTTTTGAACAATTACATTGAGTGTAATTCGACCACAAAAGAGCATTTTTGGAGGCAAATAATTTATGTCTTGAGAAAATTTACATTTTCCCAATAAGATATCATCCTATCTTCCAAACACCATTCAAAGCACCTCTCTAAAATCAATAGAACTCATACAATCTGGAAAAAAGAGCAACTTGGTCATGGACAAAATTTTAGGTCATTTAAGGTAATTTAGTTGATTAATATTTTGAAGGCAATTAAACTATTGTCATCAAGGATTGTACTGCAGAGCGGCCACATAGCTGGCATATCACAGTTTGCTTTGGACAGTTTTACTTATGTGAAAAGTCTTAGTCATTTTTGTTTTCGTAGCCACCTTGTGGAAGTTGACAAAATGACCCTTACCCGTATAACAGACCCTAGATGGCTAGGGCAGGTTTGTGATGCGAACCCCTATAATAGTACATAGGCAAGTATAACAGTATATTCAATTCCCATGTTCAATAATACATTATTACATACATGTTCAATAGCAATTGTCTTAAATCAGGTAATAATGCATGTGATACCACTCAAATTTATCTCTGGTTTAACTTCGGAGATCATTAACCAAGCATTATAACCAAGTTTAACCTTTTTGTGGAAGTGATATTACACAAAGAAGTTGACCACTTTCAATGAGTAATAGATTTAATGAAGTTATATTTAGAATTTTTTCCCCATGTGTAATGCTTTATGAAATCAGCCCCTACATGTGTACATTTAAACCAGCTAATTCCACATCAGAAAGGGAGAAAATAGTATGGTAGCCTTAGGTGTAGATCTTGTCAGTGTGGTTTCCCGCATATTCATGTATGACTTGCAGTATTTCTTATTCTAGTATTGTATAAAGAAAGAGACTGGCCCCAATAGCGCAGTTGGTAGAGCGTCCACTTCGGGAGCAGTAGATCCAGGGTCAATCCTGGGTCGAGTCACACCCCATGACCTTGAAAGAGGTAGTTGTAACTTTTTCGTTTGGTGTTCAGCATGAAGGCGATAGTGCAACGACTGGTTGATATCAGTGTAATGGCTCGAGCAGGGCGGCTTACTTGCCTTCAGTTAGGTGTCTCAGTGAAGCAGTGCTAGATAATAGAGCGGTGGAAATTTTATGGCCATGTAAACCATTACATGCACCCTAAGGATTCCTTCGTTGTCATATGACAACGAAAAATTGCTAAGCACGACGTTAAACCCCAAACACTCCCTCACTATAAAGAAAGAGAGAGTAAAAAATATCATGTGTGGAATCTAGTGACACAATGCTTTGTGGACTCCTGTAAAAGTTTTGTTTTATTGCAAAGAGAGGTGTTGTTTTCTTCCCACTGTGTTAAAGAAGAATAGACTTCAAATTGAAAACATTTGGTTGAAGGTTGATAAATTTGGTATGTGATACTAGTTGTCTCTCTTAATACTGGGTGGAGTGGAAATCTTGAACTTAGGCTGACAGTCTGTGTTGTCTTATCTCCACCGACAAGATTCTGTGATGTGTGAATTTATTGGCATGATAATTAAATGTTACGGGGGAACACTGTTATCAAGATGTAGCCAAACTGCTGATCACTACCACTTGGTTTTTTGCCCCCAGGATTTCTCAGATAAACCGTGTTAGTCAAACACCTTTGTGACAGGCTATGTAACTTCAAAGGAAAACAAATGGTACTGGTTGTCTGTTGCATGACTCTGATTGTTGGCATCTCTCAGTGTTGGACAGAATCGTACCTGTAAATTTTTAGGGACTGAATGAAGCCTTGTTAAAGTTCATTGATTTTCTGGATGTTTGAGATCTGTAACAGTATAGTAATTTAATAACTTATCACCCCATGGGCTTATAATAAGAGCATCTTTACAGTAAATCTGATATGTTTACTTGCTTCTCGATTTTCTAATTTGTTTTCACATGAATTTCTCTGTATGTGGAGCCACCTTCGTCCATGTATTGTTGTTGTTGGTGTTAAGAATTTCACAAGTGGGATGAACACCCTTGAAATGACGTCACCGTTGAGTGAGGCGAGTTTGCTCCGAACCTTGTGTCTCTGAATTTAGACTTGCTCGCGTTGTGAAATATTCATTTAACATTACTGATTGGTTATACTGGAAATATTCACCATTTAGCCCTCCACAGATATTTAATATTTGACCATTTAAATCAATATTGAAAATATGAAGGAATTAATGAAAATGATGTTTCCAGATGTTTTAAGTTCCCTTTGCTTTGAAGCATAGCTATAGTAGCTTTTCAAGTCAGTATTTCAGCTTTGCTTAAACTGATCTCAGTGAATGAAGATCAAAAGACAGTTATGATTTTCAGGATCAAAATGAGACTAGTTTTACCTTTTAATAATGAAATTGCCAATGGCTCGTTCATTTGCTTCTTTACAGGTTCAGGTGTATTCCACAAAAACAAATCAAGCAGAAAAGACTTTGTCTCGATTTCGGGAAGTTGCATACAGTGGTTGTTTCCGTAGTGACGGGAAGCTTTTGATAGCAGGTGGAGATGAAGCATGTCTGAGATTGTTCGATGTTCAGGGGAAATCTCTGCTGCGAGTTTTCAACGGTCACAAAGGGTAATGGTCTTGTTCACATCGTAGCTTATGCCCTGGGATCATGAGGCGATCTTAGATTTAAGCCAAAATTTCCATCATTGTTTTACAATAACTTACCCAGAATTTACTGTGTAAAGCAATATTTTTGACCTTGTTTTGTAAGAAATAACAATTTTTTGAAAATTGATTTGAAGTTTGATTGAAGTCTAAGATTTCTTCATGATCCCAGCCCCTGCGTCCAGCTTTTTGAAAGTGAATTAGGAGTTAAGACCAGTATGAACTGTATTTTGAACTAAAATGACATTAGTCTTTGTATTAGGCCAAGACTGGTGTTAAGATTTAGTCGGGGCATAACTTTTATTACACTTTTGAACAACTGACCCCTGTTTATTCCTTGTCAAATTCTCCCCTCTGGCATGTTTTACTTCATTGTTGGAACCATCCTACATTGAATTAATGAAACCTTTTATTTAAATAGGGTAAAGCTCTCAAATTATACAGTTTCCTCTTCCCAGAGGCTCTCTGTTACAATACATCAACAAGTAGAAACAGTATACACAATTCGATTTTTATAAACTTGAAAACAGTCAGTAATACAATACACTTCACTGGTCTGACATTAGAATTGACTCTACTGTCTTCGTTGGGGGAGTGACCATAACATTTGACAGGGTCATCCTGATTCCATGTATCAGGAATTCCCATGATAATTGACAAAAGTATTCATGATAATTTGAAATTTAAATAGTGAGGTCACATATCTGACAGAGCGAAATCTGCTGACAGTATATCTGTATTTTATACACCAGATTTCTCTAATTTTACTTGCCTTCGGTAAGCCGTCTCAGTGAAGCAACACTACTAGATAAAAGAGCGATGGAAATCCGTCCTGCAACAAGGAGGCACATTACATACACTCTAAGGATTCCTTCCTCATCATATGACTGCAAAATTGTTAAGTACGACGTTAAACCTCAAGCACTCACTCATTTCTGGACATTTGTTCATGTCCCGTCTATTCACAGCGTTGTGGTTACTTGTCCTAAATATAAAGTCTGCTTTGGTTCACATTCTAATTATAATAATCATGCTCATTTTTGAAAGCTTTGGATAGTGGACATAAATGGCAGGTATCAGATTGAACTTCCATTGCTTTGTTTGAAAAAAAAAAAGTTTGCTTTCATTCTTTTTTGTTTTTTATGATCTTTGATTTGGAGAGCAAAGCTGTGTAGTATAAATGGATATTATATTCAACACTTTGCACACATTGACAGATTTATTGGTGGTTTAGTATCTGATTGTATTTTAATGATTCCATGGATATCTTCTTTCTTTATTTTCCACACGTCCCAACCTGTCTGTCAACAGCCCAGTCCATGTGACCAAATTCACCACTGATAAACTTCGAGTCTTCTCTGGAGCAGATGACAAGGCCTTGCGTGTGTGGGACATTGCCACTGAGAAGGAGATTATATCTTATCAGGAACATCAGGTAGAGTATCCCGGGAGCAAATTGGGCGAAGGGAAGGGGCGACTTCTTGTCAGACTAGAACATGGGTGCATCTGATATAGGCTTCTTGTCACCAGCTATGGTGCAGTCTGGCAGTCATCTGGTAGTCATTTTTACTGTTGTGCAAAATTATGAGCAAATTATTGTCTACCTATACAGTGTTAAATTGTCATAGCTTATGTTTCTTCGGAAACGGTGTATCGGAGGGGCGCCATAAAATCTAATCTCTGGTTGGCTGTCAGCAGACATTGGCTTCAGGCCTTATCGGAATGGCTTGGGTTAGGAAACATCTTCTTAATTCTTATGCCTGTCATCACCATGTTTTTACGAGCCACTTCATCCTGGTCTCAAAATTCATCCGAGTTTCAGTTATTGTTAATGCTTTGTGAACTACAATTCAGTAAATTATTTCCACATTTTTTTTATCGGATTGTTTTGTTGGGTTTGGATTCTGGTTTTGAATTACATGAAATAAATATGGCACCGTAATTGACTGTTAGGTCTAAATTGTCACTGGCAGCCAGTTTTTCATTATTTTGAAAGTTTGTAATAAATTTAAGATACAAATTTTTAGACTAAAATCTGTGTGAACTTAGAAATGTGTATGTTGTACTGTTGAATTTTAAAATGAAAACTTATTTCCACTTGAATGTTTGTCGAAGTTTTCTGGCATTGACCAAATGAATAGAGAAAAGGTAAAATAGAAATGGGATTTTGGGGACGAACAGAGCAATATTTTATTTATTATCACTTTTCTCTTTTACTTTTTTGTTAAGATATGTAAAACTGCACAAAATAAAACAAAAATCTCCTAAGAATGACACTCGGTACAAAAGTGAAAAGCAAGTAAAATGTTTGAATGTTCAGTGATTTGGCTGTAATGTTGTAGGCTGCTAAAATATAAATGGAGATTAAGACGGTTCTCACTACATCATAGAATATGTGTACCACTCCAGCTTGGATGTTATAGGTCAGGAATGGTTATCTCTTCTCTCATTCAGCTAACATGGAGATATCTACCCAGATTGCAAGATGTACATGTACAATGTAAGCATGTTGGTTGTTTGGTCCGGTTTATATACTGTGATATCCAACTGTGTAAATGGGGTGATAATTTGGCGTCTGCATTTGTTGATGTATATTCAATTGTGAAGATGGGAAATATCTTGTTTTGAGCAGTATAAACGGTCTGGCCCAAATGCTGTAATCTATACAAGAACCGAGATCTTCGCTTTCATTGTTTGAATTATGGGTAATAGTTTCTGAGTCGATAGGGTAATGCGAGAATATCTAGACCACCGTGTAAAAGCCAGGCAGATTATCTTCGCCATTGTTAATGGATTTTTATATAAACTGTTTTATATACAATTCTATTGGCCCATTGGAGCTTAAGCATTGACCTTATCATATATTAAACAAATATTCTTTACTGTCTGCTAGAAGTGCCGTGCACAATGGCAACAAATCCTTTCAAAATCTTGAGTGGTTTCCCATCTGCTCATTTCTAAAAAAAAAAAAAAAAAAAATGACTGGGGAACTCCGAGAGCTCTTGAAGAGAAATACAAAATGTCATTTCAATCAATCCTGAAAATATTTCATCGGAATTCCGTTGGCTGATGGCACATCGTTCATTTTGTTTTGAGTGTTTTTTTCTTTTTTTTTTTTGTTTGCGTTTTCACCTTGGCCCATGCATGCACTATTGTTGAGTGTTTTTCAATACTATCCATCACATGAAGAGAAAATGTTTAAAACAGAAATTTCAAGAAAAACCTTGAACATAAACAGAAGGTTACAGATGTCTCAGCTCCTTTAGCTGTGGTTGGGGCTGTATTTTTCTTTCAATTGTCTGGTGTGTGTGTGTTTTTTTTAAGAGGAGGGGTGTGGGTAGGGATGGGGGGGAGGGGCCAGGGGAAAATAAATCTATCTGCAACTTTGTGACCCTGACACAGTCCCACTTCTTCTTGCACCGTCTTGATGCTTTATCATTATTGTCATATAGGTAATTGTAATGATCAGCTCTGTTAAAAGTATCCCACAGACAGAGGAGTATTGAACAAAATTTTGATTTAAACCTGATATGCTTTTCAAGTTTGCTGCAAGCGAGAGAAACAACGAACACACGATATTTTTTTTTTCTCTTCGCCATTGTTCCCACTTTAAGTTTCAGAGTATTTTTTTGCCCCCTCCACTGCTGACCTCACCCCATCTGTTTTCTGTGTTATATCCACACAGACACAGGCTGGCACGAGTTTTTCTGACTCCTGTTAGCATTTTTAGTCTTATGTTTCTGGCTGTTTTGACAATAGTTGGGTAATGTGCTTATCACTGTCACTTGATAAGGCCCAGCTGAGATTTGTCGCATGCCATTTTGTCATTTAATACTTGGTAATAAACTCTTCAGCTCTGTTTATTCATTTGGCTGAAATGCCTTTAGAAAAGGCTCTTTTTCTTTATCAACTGAAGAGAAAATATACTTTTCATCAAATAGAACTAATTTGAATTTCTCTGCGCGGGTAAAATTGGTTCTGATCTGGTTTCATGTTTACTTCTGGAATTGAACGACATGCCCAACATGCCATGGTGACTCAGCATTTTAGACCTTGCAGCATATTTGCACACATTTTGAAAAGAAAATGCATTATCCCTTTATAACATTTACGGTACACATGTAAAGTTATGAGAATCGAAAATTAACCTTTTTATTGATTAAAAATCTCATAGCTAATCTGTGCGACCTTAACAGTGTTACAAAGGGGGTTACAACCATATGTATATTATTTCTGACCGGGATAGTCAGTCGTTAAATTGTCCAATCATTGTCCGTTATGCGGTCACCGACATGGAACAACAGAAACACTTCACGCTCTGTGTAGTCAACAGCGGCTCATTTATTGTAACTGTAACAATTAGAGTGACCAGGACTCGTCCGTCCTTACTAGTCAACTCTCCAGTCCAATCCTGACTTGTCCCTCTAGCTGAGGGCACTGTTTATATATGATCTCTAACATCACAGAGTTTATTTAATTAGTTTACTTGATGAACACAAGTTACTGTGAGTCTAAATAAGTACAGTAGAGATAATCTGAGTTAATCCTCATAATCTATAAACAAAAGTCTTTGTGTAATCACTCTTGGTAACCTTTGGTAGATTACGTTCATTCCTGCATCCTGACTTCAGTATTAACTAATTAGGTACTGTTGTGACATAGATACATGTAAAGTGTGTAGTGGTTCTTTGACTAGTCATAGTGTCATGAATGAATAAACACATCTTGATGCAGATTATGTTACCAATATGTGTCTTTTATTCAAAGGTTCATTGATATGGGCCAACTTTTCTAAACATTGCAATTTCCCCATACTTTCCATATCCATTGTAAAAGTTGTTTCATAGATATTTACATCACCGTCAAGTTTTTTTTCCATTCCTGAAAAATATATATTTTTTTTCTATTGAAGTTATTCAATTTGTAAATAATGGAAGACAGAAACAGATGTAAATGTGAAAATGAATTTGTTGAATTTAACTGATGACCAAGCTGCTTCCCTTTGTGTATATTTATTATATTTACTTTCACAAAAAAAACTATTTTCTTGATTATACAAATTGTTTTTATATTCTGTATTGGTACTGTCCAAATTATTTTTGTTACAGCCTATCCTTTTTTTGTATACATTTACTTCTTTCGCCATTCATCTGGTATCCAAAATATTCTTGATATAATCCTAATCTTAATGTTTAAACATTGTAATTTTTTTTCTTTTCTCTCCAAATTATTCTTTCCCTTTCAACTTATTCTGCAAATTATTATTTATAAAAATAGGTATCCTTCTTTATGTGTGTGTTTAGTATCACTTTATTCCCCAACCCCAATTCCTGTCCCAAATTTTCTTTTCATAAAAGCCCATCCTAATTGCTAATCTAATTCCAAAAACCAAAAACAAAAGTGACAAATTACCAAAGGTTTACTTTTAACATTTACCAAAACCATAGCTTGTGACATGTTTTAAGTGTGCCGGATCATGTTTTATGAAGATCACATCATCAGATTTCATTGGGAACTTTTGGAGAGGTATCCAGCGGCAACCAGAGCACATCTGGAAGTGACTTGGATGAATCTGCTCTGCCGATTACAAGTGACATCAGAAATGTGCTGGTAACAGAAGATGGAATCCTGGCACAAGTTGTTGAAGTAACCGCATATCAGAATGATTGGAAGGTTGTCAGAACTTGGACTGAGGCTGTCCACTCAGCTTAGCTTTAGGCCAACATGTTAGGAAAATATACCGTAAATTTATTAAAAACTTCATGTCATCCAATCCATGCCTCACATTCACATATAACGTTTTTTTAGATGCGAAGGAACACAAAGAAGTGGAAAATTGTGTTGACCGTTTTATTAATGGAAAGAAAATTAATTGTACAAGACACCAATCAATTAATACACACGTATGAAAATAAATAAATAATTAAATAAAATGTTTGTAAAGTACATATACGCTTGTCTATAACTTCTAAACAGATAGGAAAAATAAAGTATATCCAGGTACCTTAATGAAAATTGGATAAAATGCCCTCATATCATCATATTATTACAGTATGAAAGTATTATTAGGATATGAAACTCCAGTGCAATGAATTGATATATATATATCAGAGTGCGGTATGAAACAGAATTTTAGCAAAATTTTCTGTGTTTTAATAATGTTTCTATCTAAGAGTCAAATGAAAAAAATTAGAGGTGATCCTACCCCATTATCCTCCACCTCTGCTTCCACCCATCCCCCTTACCCCACCTTTTGTAGTTATTAGGAATCAGTGTAGAGAAATGTACCCGGATATACTGGAGTGATCACAACTTACATTGAAACCCAAGAAAAAATGCCTATGTCCAATATATGGTAAAAATGAAAAATAATAATAATAAATAAATGAATAAATTAATTAAAAATCAGATCACAACTACAGTGATAATAAGAAAGTGTGTATCAGATGTGAAGAGTCTTAATACTTAGTTTTATTTTTTGAGATATCTTGCTCACAAGTATCTACTGCACAGCACCCACGGACATGGGCAAATCAAGATGTCTCCATTGCATTCACAGTTAGGACGCATGTACTCAGATTCTTCAACCTCCTCAAAGGCAACTGAGACCAATTCTCTGAGATAACTATGGGGTGCAGAGAAATAATTTGATCAGTTTTATGAAGCTTGCATGTTTAGTGATACAAACAGGTCGTTTTAGTGTCATTTTTCATAATAATTTTATGCACAAATTTGACTGGAAAAAACCTCTTAAAGTTGAAGGTTGAAGATTTACAGTAATATTGTTGCATTAAGCATTGTTGATCTTGAATGCCTAAATGAAGCAGGATTGTTTGTCCTGGTGTGGGTTACACACTGTCGTTTTCAGTGTACCTAGGTACTTTTGGCGTTTATCATAATGTTCTGTTCTACATTCACTTGCACTGTCATGTGTGTTTATAATTGGCGAGACTAGTAATCACCTGACCATCAACAAGCTGTTTTATTTATAGCCAATCAGCAGTGAGATAGCCAGACCTGTGGTGAACCTTGAAACATGATGCCTAGGGCTTTTCTGAAAAGTGTTGGAAATGATTTGAAGGGATAACCCAGCTTCAATATAAAGAAGAACACTAATAGTCAAAAAAAAAAACAACAAAAAAACAAAAAATAAAAACCAATTCAAATAAAAATATGTGGCACAACAAAAGTATTTTAGAATAGTTTACAAGTTGTTAAGTTGTATGTTGTCAACAAAAGTAGGGGTTGTGAAGTTACTCGACTTTACTAGACTATACCTCATCCTTGTTTGTTTTAAACTTCAGGTACATCTGCAGTAGTTGAATAAAATGTATTAACTGATCTTTAGTCAAGTGAAGTAGATGTGGAGTGTCTGTTCTTGGTTGAAGGATATAACTTCACTCATTACTTCCTGCTAAACTTTATTGAGCCACCCAGAAAAAAAGCTGCAACTTTGAAAAGTTTTGAATAGATGTACATGTCTCTTGTTGTTCATTTTACAATTTCTGTTGTAGAAATTCCCTTTCTATGTGTATTGGACAAGTTTGTGTGCGAGAAGAGTGTGTTGTATTTGAAGTAGAGTAGACTGGATAGCATGGTCTTAGTAATTATGAAAGAAGTGTGGCGTCCTGGGGATTGTACTTAGCACCCTTGGCTCTGGTGTGTTACTGGACAAGGGCTGTCGGGCACATCTGCTGTGGGTAGCTCCATCAAGTCTTAGCTCTGGTGTGGTGCGTAATTAAAGAAGGAATCTTTTCTAATCAGGGATAAATTATTGAAATCTGGTCTTGAGCCAGACTGACAGCTGAAGGTCATTGGTCAGTTTTAGAGGTCATCAAAGTGCGCCTGTGTGATTGGTGGAGATTCCTTGTAGAAGGTTCTGTGGAGAATTAATTAGAGCAAGCTGCATCCATATGTCCAGCTGACAGATTAGTGGATGATTTTAATTGACTTAAAGACTGTAGGCCTGTCTGCTTCATGCCAGAAGAAAGCTACCGATATACATCAGTAACCAAGGCAACTGACTAGTACATAGGTAAACTGCCAGGCAAGCATCTTAATTGTTTAAGGTTGATGAACAATCATTGTTGAAGATGAGGAATGTAAGATTTTACATGAAAGTGCTGATGTAAAGCAAACAAGAATGCGTTAGACCTAACATGGATTGATTAGTTCACGTCATGGTTTTATCTTAATGTTCGCATCAGTGCGGGTATCAATCGTCTGTCAAGTCGTACGTCGGCCCTGATATTGTGACGAGTGCAGATTTGGGGCCAGTTACCTTCCAACAAACCGCCACAAGAGTCATGACTAGATTTATCAGCTAAGCTTATTTTGACTTTTCCATATCAAGTTGACATGACAATTTCAAACAGTTTCTGCTCAGTAGTTCATCAGCGGTGGGAGACCAGCCCTTTGAGACTGTATCTCTGGATCTATTCTCAACACCTTGCCTGTACATCAGGAAAGAAAACACCACACACGCGTTCGGATAGTTGTTGTAAATTACCAGACGATTCCTATGTCAAACCATCTTAGTTTTATCGCAGCATACCTGCTTTATTATCTTGTTGGAAAGATAATGAAAAATACAGACAACAAATGATTTTCACTGGCTGACCAATGAGACTAGAGTAACTGGTACAGAACCCTGGTTGGGGGAAATGAAAGGAAACAGATAAACAGACAGAGGCAAACTTACTCACACAAAGAATTATTTTTGTATCTGCTTAGTGGAGGTGGAAGATAGATCAGTTAACAATCCTAAAAGTCAACAAACCTGAAAAGAAAATAGTGGAATTGAATTACAGCACTTCTTGAAAAGCTGTTAGATGTTCCAGTACTCATAAAGTTGTTTACTATACACAATCATGCTATACAAATAAATACCTTGTATAAATTGAGCTTTGTCTCTTTGGGTTCTGAAAGGTATATCATATATCTTTTCCTTTCTTCATATGCTACTTTTTTTCAGTGTTTATCGAAACAGCTGTGTTCGAACAATTCAGGCAGAGTTGTATGTAAATGAACTTATATATATAAACATAATAAAAGTATATTTATGAAAATTAAGAAATAAATATGTTTCATTAATATGTTACCAATAAATGTCTGTAAATCATTTAATTAAACATTATTTAATCCAAGTATAATTTGTTTGTTGTTTTCTCATACAGGACTATATAAGAGCAGGTGCCACATCACAGGCCAGCCATGACATCATTCTCTCAGGTACTTGTATGCGACTCACATATACCTGTACAGTATAACACATTTAGTCATCAAATACAGGTAGTTGCGGTATAGACGTACTAACCTGTATAGACGATATGTGAATCATTGCCTTATTGCTAAGGTACTTGGTGTTGAATCACTGGGTCACCGGAGCCTGGGTTTAGTCAGTGCCTGAGTGGCAAAGTGGTTGGTGACACTGTTTGGTGTGGCCTTACATGAAGATTGATCAGTGTGTCTCACATGAGATCGTTTGCCAGTAACTTTTGTGGTAATTGTGGTTGATTTACTTGGGTTACTCTGATTTCCTCCAACCATAAAACTGGCCTCCACGGTGTATGGAAAAACTTCTTGAGTGTGGCATTAAAGAACAATCAAATAAATGAATTATTTTTCTCTTGAAAAAATTTTAAAGTTTCTGTTACATTCACTAATTTTTTTCTTGTTCACCAGTTTCACTTATATTCACCATTTTCTCTTGTATTCACCAGTTTCTCTTTTCCAGTGTTTTCAAAGGTGTTAGTGCTTTTTGGGCCAACAAAGGCTGAAAATTGCTGATAATGTTTTGTACTTTGTGCTTGAATATTACTTACATAAGGACATTTCACTGAGGTCTAAATGGAATAATACGACTTCTGTTTCAGGCTCTTACGATCACACGGTTAAGTTGTACGATACTCGTATTCAGGGGAGTGTACTCAGCGTGGACCACGGCCATCCAGTGGAGAGTGTCCTCATGTACCCGACGGGTGGAATTTTCATCACTGCAGGTATGACAATCTGGACACTTCCTTGTTGTTGACCAGCTCACTACTGTGAATTTTTAAGACTCTTGGCTCTCACAGTAGATGTGAGTTCAGCCCCAGCCTTGGACAGGGAATTTGTAAACTTCCCACTCTCACTGTTTGTGGGGCCTGGGTGACTATTAGTGGTTGATGATGCTAGTGTGGCTGTTTGCCCAACGTGACATTGGTTGAAGACCACTTGCTTCCCACCAATATGGTGCAAATATCTGTACCTGGGTTGGTAACTTCCAGGAACTCAGGTTTCCTCAGCACAAGTGGAAAATTATTAATTACGTTAAGCATCAGTCAGATTTTATTTATTTATTTATTTATTTATTTATTTGATTGGTGTTTTATGCTGTACTCAAGAATATTTCACTTATACGATGGCGGCCAGCATTATGGTGGGTGGAAACCGGGCACAGCCCGGGGGAAACCCATGACCATCCGCAGGTTGCTGACAGACCTTCCCACGTACGGCCGGAGAGGAAGCCAGCATGAGCTGGACTTGAACTCACAGCGACCGCATTGGTGAGAGGCTTGGGTCATTACGCTGTGCTAGCGCGCTAACCGACTGAGCCACGGAGGCCCCTCAGTCAGATTTTATTATGTGATTTATTTGAGGGGCCTTCTATACAATACATAATTTCGCAAAGACATAAACAAGCAATACTCTTTGTATTTGGCAGACCGCTTGGCATGAAGGTGCAGAGTTAAGGGCAAAGACTTCGGGGGTCACTATAAAAAAACTAGATGGAATTTAGATTTGTTTTTGGGTAAATGACATTTAGGTTATAGTTCCATTAAATGACTTGATTTGCTATCGAAGTTACAAAAAAGTAGCTGAAAGTAGGCCTTGAATTGTGGCAGTGTAGAATGTTTAGCTAGCAGTTAAGAGCTTTATGCAATTTTAAAAAAAGTGTAAATGAGAGCTGTTGGCTAAAACATTTTCCTTGTCACAGCCCTAATCAGGTACATGTAGGTCACCTGTGGTAAATGACCTGAATTTTGCCTTTTTTGCCCATGACTAAGTAGCACATTTTGCTTAATTTTGAGCTCTATCTATCTTAGAAAAGTGTTGTTGGGAAGGTTGGATAAGTGTGCAAGTGTAAGTGAAAGTGAAAGTGTAAGTTTCAGCACAAGTAGTAATATTTTATGACATTTATTTGCCTGTAAAAATGCGTTCTATATAAGGGGAAAATTCTAGAATATGGCGATGAACACCAATCAAATAAATAAATAAATAAATATATAGAAACTTAACATAAATCGAAGGTCTGTTACATGTCTCTACAAAACTGATACATTTTGAGATATCTTGATGATAATAAAATGTAAATGTGTTCAAGGAGCATATATCCAGTCACAACAAGTGATTGTCTAAGCTTAAGGGTCTGGAGTCAAATCTTGGCAATGTCTTCTCTCTGATCAAAGGGTTTCTTCAGATGTTAGGGTGTGCATGGTAAACATGCCATGTAGCTAGATATTTGGCATGAAGCAGGATTCAGTGAAACTCATTAGGGTAGAGAATGCCTGAAGGTCATGGCAAGGTCATACAGAGAATAATGTCGTGTCATACAATAACACAGGTCATCATCCATCAGAGCTGCCGCAAAGAAATCTAGGCCTCTAATGCTCACAACAGAGAACATCAGATTTCACCAGACGAAATTCCAACAGTCATATATTACAATGTGGCAAGGTTCAACAACAACAACACATGTTCTCGTAAAGAAAAAATCGTGTCCCGAACCTAGTTGCTCCAAAGTGAATTTAAGGTTTGCCCTTAGTAAGACTAATAATGACTCAAATTTTTGACGATTTTATGCATGGCGCACATGTCATATGTGTTTATGACAACACCAACAAATCACATTAAAATCAGGTTTAATTATTTTAATGTTTAGATGAATTATTACAACTATATATGGCAGTTGCAATATGTTTTGGACATGTGAACCTTGGATCTAGAGTACTTATTTCAGACTTTTGCTATCTGCATTCATGAAAATTGAAAATGGTTCAGTTTTGTGAAGGCAGTGGATTTCATAACTGTATGATCTGGTACCTGACAATACGGATGTTTTATATAAACACTGATCATTCTTCTATCTGTGGACTTTTAAGTGCAGTTATCAGATACAGGTTATGGTTATCTCTCATTTTTCATTTTTCTGTTTCCTCAAAAACATTGTTTTTCTTCTCCCCCAAAATGGAGAGCAATGTTATTCTTTACACTTGAGATAAACATTCCAGTATTGCACAAGTAAATGTCTGATACCTTAATTCTCACTTTTGTATTCAAGTATTGCACAAGTAAATGTCTGATACCTTGATTCTCACTTTTGTATTCAAGTATTGCACAAGTAAATGTCTGATACCTTGATTCTCACTTTTGTATTCAAGTATTGTACAAGCAAGTATTTGAAATCCTGCATGTCACTTTTAAATGCAGATGACACAAAACATCTAGTTCTTGCATATTCTTTTGCAGTTCTATTACAACTTTTTTCCACCTCAAGTGGAAACATCAGTTATCTGATGTTTTTCTCGCGGAAAAATTCCATGAGACAAAGTGAAGAGAAGAGCATTCCAGCATATATCATCTGCTGAAACAAAGGAACATTTTAATCAATTACATTGCGACTGTTGAAAAGCTTAGAGGCATCCCATGCCCAACTATGTCATCCAATTAAGGGTTGTAATGTACCGGGATGTGGAGTGAACCATAGAATAATAATTCTTGACATAATTCCGGTGGCTGGGTTGTCAGAAGGTGAAAATAGAACAGTGGAACTTTGATAACCTTGTAGGCATGTTAGATGTAAATATAGCTTTTGTTGGCAATAAAGATAGATTGATGAACGAGGGAGAAGGCAGAATGGGAAGGAGGTATGTATAATTTGATAGTTGCGTTGACATCTGTTTGAGGCTGCCTTACCGCTGGGGCCTCATGTCTGACTTCTGGAAGCTTTAATGTAGCGAAACAGCGATAACGTGGCAGATAGCAGAGACCAGTTTCCAAGATAGAAGTTAGCTCTCTCTACACCAATGTGATGTGGTCAAAAGCTTGAACTTCAGTGTACTGTAATTAAAGTGTCTGTTTATGTTAACTGTTTCATATTATAAAGATGAAAAATCAACATCACAAGGCTACAGCACTTTTATCTGCATATATTTAGTGTCAAACTACCCTGTTTCCTCAACCTTTTCACATATGAAAGAGTAACATTAAGTGCAATTTATACACATTATTATCGTGATTTTGAAGACAAAACTACATTGGTTGGATTGGCAAATTTCAGGGCTTCACAAAAATTTTACCATTTTACACAGAATAATGCCTTCAGAATATGCTTGAACAAACACCAGGCAAACATGCGACAAGGTGGAAATACAACACTACTCACTAGGTTAACCTTTTTCCCAATATATACATAGAAAAAAATTTTCCTCAAATCACAAAAAATGTTAGTGCACATTTTTTTGTTATTGCCAAAACAACAGAGTAAAAATGTGGAATTTTTGCTTTCACTTTTATTCAGTATGTTATACTTGACCATATCTCAGCATGAATGTAAACGCATTATTTAATGGCATGTAAAAAAGCATTAACTCACTATGCGTACATTGCATTGTTATATTGTATGATACATGATGTATGCTGCTATTTTTCCGCCAGTGGTTTATTTTCCATTCAAAAAAAAACAACATCACTATTTGTTTCAAATCTTTGGTACATTTATTTTGTATCTTATTATCTTCTTACAAATATTTTTGTAAAACTGGAGGATTTTGGTGTTGATCCGTTAACATTTTTAGGTTGAAATGCAAACCCTATCTAATATTGATTGCCCCTTTCCCCTTTCTGCCTCTTTACCTGATATAGATATAAGGAAACCTTGACGGCATATGGGCTTTGTCTTAAGGATGTTCAGGGTGTTGATGTAGAAATATCAGCTGATACAGACCAGTTAGTGGTGTCTATTTCACCCAATACCCACAGGCTCCCTCTGTTTAGGGCTTGATCTTAACCTTGATAAGGAATCCTCTTAGGAAATAAGGGATCTGATTTCAGTACTCTCTGGTCCTGTGTGTTTTCCCGAAAGAAGACTTTTTTTTTGACCAAGGCTCCAACCGGGAAGAGAAGAGTTGACAAAACACTTTGTATAAATTGTTGTCTGTCATTTTTTTTTGGCAGAAGTCTCGCGAATTGTAGCCATGAAGAAGGCATCAGACAGGGGGCCCCCAATGTCCCACAGCTGTTCTTTTCTACATAAATGTCTGGTCTCATTAAACTGGTAAAAACATGCAATTGCTGAAGAAAAGCGTCTGTCTATCAGGGCTGAGACATACAGATTGCCAAAAGAAGGGAGCAGAATTATTTTTCACTTTGAAGGGATAAAAAAGCAGAGTAAAATCAGAAATGTTTGAAGCTATTGAGAAAGCAATTATGACTAAAAAGAGACCATTATCACCCGATTGAAGTGTACAGACTGCTTGATCTTCACATCTCAAATCTGTCATCAAAAATAAAGTCTTCTAGTGTGAGCGTGTATGTTTTCCTGCTTGTAACATATGCCTCTTGAACTCTCATGAATCTTTGTGAAAGGAAAAAAAAAGATAAAGTTTGTTTTCTGCTGTTCCTTTTTTCTTTTCTCATGTTTGTAAAGGTTTAGAATATATTTGGAAATTAATACAAAAGACACACTTTCTTGAATGAGCAAGGAAGTATGGACTGTTAAAGAGGCAAGATGAACTCCACTCCACTATGTTATGAAAAAATTTCTCTCTGGCCGTTTGCCAGCAACCTCCAGATAATCATGGGTTTCCCCTGGGCTCTGCCTGGTTTCTTCCCACCATAATGCTGGTGGCTGTCTTATAGGTGAAATATTCTTGAGTACAGCGTAAAACTTCAGTCAAATAAATATGAAAAAATTCAATTGACCGCACACTCCTATCACATCCCATTATTTTTTAGGTTTTTCAAAAATATCACAATAACATGTGGACAATTAAAAAACAGTTGATTTTAGCCATTAGCATATTGAAATCGTTAAATTACACATTGAAAGGGTGACAAGTTTGGCTGAAATAGAATTAAATACTGATAAGGAAATGAAATTATCAACTTTGGTTGTTTTTTTTGTTTTTTTTGGTAGAAATCTTTGGGTCATGGGTCATGCTTCAATGATAATGGCAGCTATTCTGATGGCACACTACATTTATCGTCTGTCAAGTGGTATGTTTCACTTTTTAATACCACAATGTCAAGATTAATCTAATTAATTTCATATAATCTTTCTACTACTGTCAGAGGGTCAATTGAAATAAGCTAATTTTTGGGAAATATATCAACCCTGTATAAAATATAATTAACTCTGCCTCGTTTTGTAATTTCTCTGTCAGTGATGTTCTGCAATACATAAGTTTTGAAGTCCTTTATTATAGCAGGGCAGTATCCTGTGTGAAAAGGTAAACCCATGGGTGGTGGTCAGTATGTAATTGTTAACATTTGTTGCCATTAACAGTGACCTGTCTCAGGGTCATTATTTTGTCTCAGGACTTTGGCTGGACATAAGCTTTCTCTGGTCAGCTACAGCAAATGCCAACTTGCAAAGTTCATTTACCTTATTCCCTATTACCTTATTCCTATAGCTTGTCTGTGTAAACAGATGGCCATCACCAAGTGGGTTCATATCAGTCTGAAACTACTAAGAAGTGTAGAAATTCCAAATTTAATAGAAAAAAAAATAATCAGGAGAAAAAAAAGAAAAACGAGAGAGAAAAATGGGGAAAAAGTTGTTGGCATCAAGATTGCAAGAGTACACAGAACAGCTGTCATGGAGACAGTTTGGTTGAGGCAATTTGTGTATCCTCGTCTTCTCTCTAGCAATGGAAGGGACGGCAGCCGAGTGATGTAAATGTGACACTCTGATTCACTTGACAGTTGTTGGGAGAAATGCAGGAGGTTTCCACGGTAACTGCAGGATTCCCAGGAAACACCGGGCTTCATGTTGCTTCCCACATCGACAGGAGGAAGTTTCTATGTCACTTTGTCGTTTTTCAAAACAACTTCTTTTTTTTTTTTTAAATAAACTTTTTTTTTTTTTTGGCCACAACTTGTTAATTTTTGTCTCTAATTTTTTCTTTGCACTGATAAAGTTTCTTACAAAACGACTTCCTTGATTTTGCTTTCCCATACTTATGTCATTTTTAAAGCTTTGGAGTTTTTTTTTTGGTCTTCTGCAAACAAATTACTCCAAAATGGGGCAAATGTCTATTCCATTCTGGCCACTGCTGGTACAACCATAACAGGGTGCTCAAGTATTTAAAATTCAGTTTCCCATGGCTTGGATATTGAGGGTTGGTTTTTTTCCCCAGAGCTTGTGGGTGTCCGATGTTTAGTATTAACTGTGAGATAGCCACTAGACTGAGCCGGGTAAACTGTCGGCTTTATAATCACTGAAATAGCGACCTGTCTGAGCGTGAAATAATGATCTTGGTTGAGAAAGGGTTCATCGCGACTACTTCAGGGTCATTTGACATGGTAATTTCCCTTGACGTCAGAAAAACAGGCTTTAATAGCATAACATTTTCACATGAGTGGACCTTTTAACTGATCAACATCTTGAAGACAAAAACTTTGAAAAAAAACATGAGAAGTATGTGTGTGTGTATATAAGACTTTCTTTATTGGAAGGATGAAAACTTAACGAAAAAGCACAACTGATAGGCAAATTTGACTTGAGAACCCCAAAGACTTCAGATGATTATGTGTCTGCATGTGGATTGATACAAGGAAGTTCTCAAGAATCCTTTGAATCTTTTATTTGCTTTTCAAATAAAACAATTTTGAAAAATGATCGTATTGTCCAATAATAGCTTTATTTATAGAGTGTGGATACAAGTTATCAGCAGAGTACATTCCTGATAAAGATATCTAAGATAAGATATCTGCTTTCTTTTCGTATTACATTTAAGACATCAAAGAAATTAATGTGTCCACATATTTAAAGGGCAGATACTGGTTATCCTCTAGCCTAAACAATCATAAACATGATAAACTGCAACAGAGAAAAAGAATTCCAAGAAATCCCTTTTGTGTCTTTTTCTCTCAAGATTATTCTAGAGCTTAATGGAATGTTTTGTTATTTTTATGTGTAACTTCACCAGTGAATTGACAGCAGCTGATGTGAAGAGAATGGTGGGTGATTTTAAGGACGTGGAATTAATGTTAAAATAATTAAACCATAATACCTAAATGACCATAAACTTTGTCCGTTTATCGGGATTCTGAGAGTTCTGTTTATTTTAGGAAGGTCTTTTGAGGTTTACTTGGAACATTGGGATGTTATTCTGCTGGAAAATTGTAAGTTTCAGCACCAAAAATAATATTTTGTGATATTTATTTGCCCCTAAAAATTCACTTTTGCAGGTGAAATTGTACATCATTTAGGGGAGCTTTTATTTTCTGCAGTTTGAAAATTTCACAGGTAGTTAATATTCCTAGAGATGCATGCGCCTATGCAAGCAGTCACAGGCATGTTGTCTGCTACATACAAGGGTACTGTAGTAGATGAGGAAATACATGTGGGCTATTCGTGCATGTGTAAAATTGAAGATAGAGGTTTGTGTTCCACTTAATAAAGCATCACACTCACTGTATGCATCCTGTATCTGGTCGTTATTTTTATGTAGATGTCCTGTTGAGTTGCAGATAAATGGTAACCAAATGTTTATAATTTACCACGGTAACTTTTTCTCTCTGTCACCATGGGCCATAGTAGTTTGTAATCTTGTTGACTCTTGTGTGGTCGTAGTCTACCTATGGTCACTACTGCCTCAGATCGTAACTTTACATATCTTTTATACCTTAATAGTGAAAAGAATCGGTGATTTTTTGGTTGTGGTTTTTCCTTTGAAACTTAGGTTATGAATTTTGAATGAAAAAACAAGAAGGAAAAAAATTATGCGAAAATTATATGAAACTGAAGTGGTGCATTTAGAAGCTGTAGGGCACAATTCTACAATTGTTGCTATAAGAAAAATATTTTCAAAATGTTTAAATAACAGTTGTATTGTTGGAAGATAGGAAATAAAATTATGAACATGTTCAGGCATTTGTTAATTAAGACAAATCTGTCCAAATTTGAACTTTAAGTCGCATGTAATGTTGAAGTTTTATAATTTGATGTAAATCAATAATCAATTTGTGGAATCGGGGTCCCTGTTTACTATTCATCGACTCATAGCCTTGTTTATCAGACGGGGTTGTTACAGTAGTGTGAACAATCCGTAGACGTTTACAAGCCAGTTAGACATAGTCTTGGTAGAGACAGCCTGTTTTTGCTAGCCCATAGTTTGTCCTCATGTACAGAGTGATGTATCAGCAGCCCTGGTGTGAAGGAGGTTGTAGGACAGGGGTGCCTCAATTAGACTCAATGCCAGCTTCACAGCAAGGGCCACAACTGCTCCCTGTTACTCGCCAAGTCGCCCAATTTCTCCTGACAAGAGAATGGAATGACCTGCCATCTTCCTTCGAGCCTCATAGTGAGAATTAACCGATGTACATAGCAGTGGGTATCGAGGCGAATTAAGGAATATCTTTTTTATTGTGTGTTTTTTTTTCAGCTCAGATTTTGACGATCATGTGAAACCACTGGCGCACTTCTTCGCTTGCGCCTCAAGATTTGCTTCCCCTTTCTCCTGAAATGTTTACCATTTTTGGTCTGTTTCTAGAATATTTCAAAATAGAGATATTAGACTCTCGAATGAAATTGATCAGCTTTTCATGAAAAGAAATTAAAAATATTATTTGATGAAAGTCAGAAATATAGATACTGTAATCCCCCCAACTTTTTCTTATATGGAAAGTGAACTTTCTGTGCAATTTTGGCACTGATGCCAAAATTAGATAAAAGAGCGTCAAAACTTATTTGCAAATGTGATCTTTAGTATTTTTTGAATTTTTTTTTCAAGAGAAAAAGGCATTTGAAAATATTTTTATATGGTGGGTATTTGGGACCAGCTTTTGGTATTTATCGTTGTTGCATAATAATGTTCTAAATAAGGATGTGATGCTTGTCTAATAAATTTATTGGAATGTAAATTTCTTGTTTATATCGAAATATATGCATTTAACCTAAATTATGATAATATTTATGAACATATTAAAAATATAAATATGATCCAAATTGAGGTTTAATACATTTGTTAGCTGAAAAGAACAAATTCTAGTGCAAAAATATTTAAAAAAATATTTAGAAAAATTATTTTCAAGTGTCTTTTTCCTTAAGGAAAAGGCAGAAAAAATATTGAAGACCACATTTACGAATAACTTTTCGCACCCTTTCATCCTAACTTTTTTTTTATGTTTGTGTCATTTTTGTGTTTTCTCCACCTTTAAGAAAAACGTTTGAGTTTATCTCAGTCTACCGCAAAGACTGTTCCAATAATATATTTAAATAAACACTTCGATAACATGGGGAAAGGTTGAAGATTTACAATAAGTCTGACATGAAGCCATTGTTACAACTGTCTTCTGTCTTAACACACATAATCATTAAGCTGGGAAAGTTTGTTGGTTGCTAAAGGAAGGATATGAATGGATTCCTTTTCCGTTTTGTTTATACATATTGACATACATGGACAATTTTGATCCAAATGGAAAAAGAAGATACCACCAGATGTCTTTTGTTTTTAGATTTCTTCTGTTTTGGGGTCACTTAGTTTAGATTTAGAAAGCTGTTGGGTTATTGTGATTAGGTAGGAAAGAACTGTCTGGTTACACATGTAGCACAGGTTGTGGCGCTAAAAATTCAGGCAGTGAGACACAGGTATAAGTGTATAGATTTGCATGCTACAATACTCGTAGTGTGCACCAGGTAGAGTTATCAAATGTGATCATTGTTATGCTCCAAAGCAAATGTCATGTGGGCATCTCGATAAAAGTGAAAATCTACCTCTCTGCTTTGACTGATCTTGATACACAGGGTGGAGCAAAAGTCTGGACCCATAGACAATTTACTGTATAACAATTTACAGTTTATAAGAAGTGTTCGAACTGACTTCCACTTTCCTCCAAACACTTTCTTACTCGGGAGACTCATGATCTTTGAACATTTCGAGTCATAGAGTTATTCAATTCATCTGTCCAAGACAAAATTATTTTCATATCAAGGCACAATACCTTTGCTTACAAAAGCACAAGTTCTACTCTTTCTGGAATTGTTAGCTTCTCTGCCATGAGTAAGAATCTGAAAGATAGTAAATAAAATTAATAAAATTATACATGCTACTTAAATGATCAAAATTATGTTAAAAATAAATGAAAACAAATTCCGTGGTAAATCCAGACTTTTGCTCCATCATGTATATATTTTTGTCTTAGATTTTCTTGTTTTTCCAAAATTATGTAAATATGTTTCAAGAGGAAAACAATTGCTGGGACAGTCCACACCTCCCCCAAAACAGATAAATGTTATTTTAAATAAGTATTATTTTTATTTTCATACCGTCCTCGGATATTGGACAAAGATTTATTCTGCCATAAAACAACAATTTTAATTGGTGTGACCTTACCTCCTTTTAATATTTTAGACTTTTTGGGACAATTTTCCTTCTGTTAAGTGAGCAGATCTGAATTAAGCATTTAGTTTATTCAGGGGTATTTATTAAAGGGCACCTACATATGAGGACATGTGTCAAATTGATTACACCTGTAATTTACATCTCATCATGTTTTCTTTTTTCTTAATTGTGCAGGTGGGAATATAGTGAAAGTGTGGGATGCACTTTCTGGAGGTAGACTCTTCACACAACTCTGTCACCACCACAAAACTGTTACCTGTCTCTGCCTGTGTGGAAACAACCAGCGACTCGTCACAGGTGGGCTGGACAGGTGAGACATTCGTTAAAAGTTCATGGTTGATGGGAAGATTAGGAATATTACGCATGACTTATGAAGTGTCAGACCTCCAATCAACACTGCAAGGACCAGAAAATATATGGCATTTTAAAATTTTTGCAGGTTTTTACCCCTCTTGTGGATGATTTGCACCTCTGTCTGGGGTTCATGCATGTGGATTGAGGGAGGGATGTTCCTCACCTGGGGAATACAAAATACATTTTTTTGCATGTTATTCACTGTGAAAAATGTAAAAAATTCATAAAAAACAAATTTGGAATCTGCATGAAATGATGCATAATTTATTCAGAAGTTGTCTTTTTCTAAATCTTGTCATCTGACTACGTGGTGTCAAAACAAATCCAGTTTAAGTTGAACTCAGAACGCAGGATTAAATCTGTACACACATGTACATGTAAAGTTTAGAAAGCAAATGTTGTTTTTATTTTTGCAACGTGTCATAACCACGGTATCACAGTGCAAAGTAAGGAAAATTGAACATGCCGCCATGCAGTCAGGATTAACCAATCAGATATCAGTCATTTATATAACCTGTGAAGACAGGTGTTTCTGTGGGGCGTTTATGAGCATGGGTTACTAGGAACACAACTTTGTGTTACCTTTTCTCTAATATGGCGTTGCCGCTGGTTTTATCAGAATTCCAGATTAAAATTTGATTTACCTGTATAGAGTTATCAAGTGTCTCATAGAGTCAGGTCCGTTTCCACTATTCTTCAAAAATAACTAATTTTATATTATTTGTCGTCTTTTCGTGTTATGCTGGAGTTCACACAAGTATATGCACTTTGATGTAAGGTTAGTTTTTATGTAACAGAGGATGAAGATTTTGGCTTCCACTATCGTGTTTAATGCAAAGTACATGAAGCCGTCTTCAGTGTGATTTGTGCACCTGTTGCATTTGATTTGAGAAGCACAATTACATTGGTGTAAATGGCACTCACAAAAAGTCCAATTTTTGGAGTTTACACCGAATAATGTCCTCACAACATCCCAGAATAAACAGATCCTATAATCAAGCAAAAAGATTGAAGAATGTAGTGATTTGGAGTGAGCCCATTCCCTTTAAATATCATAAATGTTTTGGTGTTTAGATTGATCTTGCAATTCATCCAGTTGAATTATTAGCTTGCCTTACGAAGTAAGGAGAGGTATTATGAGGGGAAGATCAGATGCAGGTCGGTGCAGTGTCAGTGTCCTGTTTGGCCAATCATAGGGCTGCTCTCTGTGCAGTGTCAGTGTCCTGTTTGGCCAATCATAAGGCTGCAGCGGCCACCCATAGCACACAGATAGCCAATCATAGGGCTTCAGCAGCCATCCATAGTACACAGATAGCCAATCAGTGGTTAGTGATTTGCATTTAAAGGACCAAGGACAAAGGACAAAAGACCATATTCCATGAATGCCTTGTTTTTGTTTTTTTTTCTTGTCACTAATCTGACAGCCCTTTCATTACAAAAATCAGCAAGTTTCTCAACCTGTCAATAAATTGAGGAAAGAAAACTCATACAACATGGAAAGTGTATATTGGTATGCAATATATTTTGATCCTTGGCACACTTCAGATCTGTTAAAAATTTTACCATAAGTAAGTTTTCCATATTTAATTTATTCCTGTAATCAAGATTTTATTGTTATGGAAATGTGGATAATATTCAGCAGGGTTTCCATGATAAACCTGGATTATTCTGGCTTAAATCCGCAGCCGTATCTTGTTATGATTCTTCACCCATATAACCAGGCATTTGGCCTATATAAATGAGATACTGCTAGATAGATTTCAGTAATATTTTCCTCTGGGGATATTGCGCAAGTAGATAAATTGCATAATACATTCTAAAATATTTTTGAGAGCCAAAGAAAAAAAAAAAAAGGAAAACAATCACTTACCAAGAAAATATGATATTTCTATGTATATATTCCATACATCATTTAGGATTAAATAATGTGAAAAGTGAAGACTGCTGTTATGTCTGCCTTTTGAAATGTATGCTGTGTTGATAGTGGGAGCTTGTTAGTATTCTTATCTGAGATATGAACTAAGCAGGTTGTAATGATAAACCCGGCTCATGATGCAGAGCTCATGTCCCAAGGGAAACCTCAGCTTGTCTGTTGATGAGATGTAAATTACATTGAAAGTTAAGACTGCATGTTAAACCAGAAGGCACCCATCTGTTAAATCCATAAAGGCTTGATATGACCACCCATTTCAGTTGTAATCTGCCACACACGATCAGTCAGCAGTTCTTGCCAGAAATGGTGCGAGGTATACCACCTCCAGATCATATCAGCCTTTCTATCTGGCTCCAGCGTCACACAGATAACTTAATATCACTTGTTATCTCCCTCCCTTTTTTTTTTATAGATCATAAGCAGATTTAATCTCTAGGCTTTTATAAGTGTGTCCATCTCGACAGATTAGCGGAAATCATGTCAGCAAGATCAGAGGGTGCAGATAGCTGTTTTATTACTACTTAATTAATATGGGTATGAAGTATGGTTTCTGATCTGGCCCGGCGGCCAAGACTCGCCCCCAGTGGCCAGACATTAGCCAGGGTTATCTATGCTCCCCGGGAGCATGGGGCTAGAATGACAAGCTGCCGTTTTATTGGGCCCCCTGGGGCGTGAAAGATTAATTGAGCATTCAAAGGGCAATAAGAGAGTATGGGGCCAGTGATATCGGCTGCTTTCAGGGAAAAGGGTTTGAAAACCAGTCTGGAACAAAGAGAGCTAACAGAGTTAATACTGCGCATAGTTTGCCTAATTCAATTGTCAGCAGAGTTGTCTGTGCCAAGTTCATTTGGAATTATGTCTCTAAAGAACTTGATAACAGTTTGATCGAATTTCAATGGTCGACTTGCACCTTGCATAAGGTTTACAGTTCCACAGTGCTCTGTATTAAAAACATCATGTGGTGAAATGATTTTTTGATTGCATTACACACGCTCTAAGGTACAAAATTAACAACATTGTAAATTTATTGTTTTAACAAAGCAACTGCCTCAGCTGTTGGGCTTTCAAAATGATTTTAGTAGCTTATGTGTTCCGGTTACCTGTTGTAAATGGCAGACGTGAATCTTAACTCTGTGACCAGTATATTTGTCGGCCTAGTTTGCTTCACAGTTGTTGTCATACAATACGTTTCTGTTGTACAAGAGAGATACTATAGGCCTACTCCATGTAAGTTTTCAGCTAAGTGCAACAGGACTGAAAAAGAGGAGATTATTCTTATTTATTTTAATTATAATAATTATTTATCTACTATAAAATTGTTCAATTTTCAAAGCATTTTATTTTAGGTTAATTGTCTCAGCCCACAAATTTTCACCATTTTTTATTAAATAACACCACTGCTCATGTAGCTCCACCCATTCCCAAGTAGTCCAACCATTCTCAAGTAGTCCCAAAACCTCCCAAGCAGTGCCAAAACTTCCCAAGCAGTCCCAAAACTTTGCAACTAGTCCCAAAACTTCCCAAGTAGTCCCAAAACTTCCCAAGCAGTGCCATAACTTCTCAAGCAGTCCCAAAACTTCCCAAGTAGTATCAAACCTTCCCAAGCAGTGCCAAAACTTCCCAAGCAGTGCCAAAACTTCCCAAGTATTCCCACCACGAAGTACGTTCTATGTTGTCCCACTTCTCATCTAATCTTGTCAAAGCTCCCTCTGCATGGAGTCTTTGATGTCGTTTTGATGAAGTCATTTCTAATCATATCCGTATCCTAGGTGATTATTTCTGGACATGCGTTTGTTGTTGTTGTAGACATGTGAAAATCTATGATATTAGCACATATCAAGTGGTACATACACTGGACTATCCTGGAGCCATTCTTAGTGTTGGAATATCAGTGAGTTTTTGTCTTTTCTTTCTTTTTTGGTACATGAAGATATGAAAACACTTCTTTTTTTGTAGATGCAGAGCTCAGCTCATTGTGAAGTGATAATTATTGCAATTTTAGTCTCTTTTTTTGAAACACACACACACAAAATTTACATTTTTAAAATTATAGCATCATGGGTAAAGTTGTATGAAGACAGCAACAAATTTAAAAAGTATAATGTCAGACAGGAAGTTGTTAAGAAATGTTTCTAAGAAAGTTGTCATGCACTTTTGTTCCTAGGGGGTCTACTTGGCTGAGGTGGTTAGCATACCAGCACAGCACAACGACCCAGGAGCCTCTCACCAATGCAGTCACTGTGAGTTCAAGTCCAGCTCATGCTGGCTTCTTCTCCAGCTGTATGTGATAGGTTTGCCAACAAGCTGCGGATGACTGTGGGTTTCCCCTGGGCTCTACCTGGTTTTCTCCAAAGATAATGCTGGCTGCTGTAATATAACTGAAATATTATTAAGTACGACGTAAAACACCGATAAAATAAATAAATAAATTTGTTGCTGCTTTAGCACTATTGCACCTGTGTTGCTGAAATTTTCATAAAATGTGAATATTCATTAATTAGCATGATGTGTGAAATATTGAATTCTTTTGTTTTAAACATTTGGAATAGTTGTGTATTGAAGAGGGTTATCATTTTTTTTTCTCACTCATTCAGTTTGTGTATGGCCGAGTTGCCTACCGCTATAAAATTGGCCGCCGCCTCATAAGAGAAATACTCTTGATAACGGCGTAAAACACCTGTCAAATAAATAAAATAGATAAATCAATTTGAGTATGTGTTTGTGTGTGCACTAGGTAAATGCTATATGACCTCATAGTACTACTTTTCTGTCTTTTGATGAAGATGTTTGATATATATGTACAGGCTGATGACAAGGTGATAGCAGTAGGAACTGCAGACGGATTGCTCTCCATCCAACACAGGAAGTCAGACGACAAAGGTCAACGGTCAAAAAAGACAAAAAAAGCCTCTTACAAATATGTATTGAAAGGGAAAGTTCATTCCCCACAGCAGGTGAGATATGGCAAATAACATCTGTAATAACCGAAATATGTGTTCAAGTGGAAAGTTCATTTTGCCCAGCAGGTGAGATATTGCACTGTTAGAACTGAAATGTGTGTTAAAAGGGAAAGTTCATTTTCCACAGCAGGTGAGATATGGCAAATAACATCTGTAATAACTAAAATGTGTGTTAAAAGGGAAAGTTCAGTTTCCTCAGCCTATGAGATATGGCAAATAACATCTGTAATAACTAAAATGTGTGTTAAAAGGGAAAGTTCATTTTGCACAGCGCTTGAGATATGGCAAATAACATCTGTAATAACTGAAATGTGTGTTGAAAGGGAAAGTTCATTTGCACAGCATGTGAGATATGGCAGATAACATCTGTAATAACCGAAATGTGTGTTAAAAGGGAAAGTTCAGTCTTTACTGCAGGTGAGATATGGCAAATAACATCTGTAATAACTGAAATGTGTGTTAAAAGGGAAAGTTCATTTGCACAGCAGGTGAGATATGGCAGATAACATCTGTAATAACCAAAATGTGTGTTAAAAGGGAAAGTTCAGTCTTTACTGCAGGTGAGATATGGCAAATAACATCTGTAATAACTGAAATGTGTGTTGAAAGGGAAAGTTCATTTTGCACAGCAGGTGAGATATGGCAAATAACATCTGATAGAACTGAAATGTGTGTTAAAAAGGAAAGTTCATTTTCCACAGTAGGTGAGATATGGCAAATAACATCTGTAATAACCAAAATGTGTGTTAAAAGGGAAAGTTCAGTCTTCACTGCAGGTGAGATATTGCAAATAACATCTGTAATAACTGAAATATGTGTTGAAAGGGAAAGTTCATTTTGCACAGCAGGTGAGATATAGCAAATAACATCCTGAAGATCACATTATACTTGTGGTGAAATTGTCTCAAGCATAATGTGGCATTCTGAAAGAAAAACAAAAAACATAACATGCACACATTAAAGGAAGAGAACTCAAAAATTTAATTAAGGGTCATCATAATGACCTTGAGAAGCTGTCTTAAAATATGTGTAATAAATTTTAAAAATTTTAGACAAGTGCAGTGTATGTCTGATTTTATATCAGATTATAAGGTGGGATTTATAGGACAGGCATAAAAAAATCTAATAATTATTGCAGACATTTTTGTGTATGTATTTCATTGGTTTTTGGTCAACTCTCAAGAATATTTCACTGATATAACGGAGACAAGATTTTATGATGGGAGGAAACCAGGCTCATATCGCACGACCATCCACAGGTGGCTTTCTCCTCCTCTAACCTGAGTGATATGTATGGTTGAATTACATGAAGGGTGTAATGGTCAGAAGGAGCTCTCAAAGAGGTCAACATGAAGCCAGAGATCACACTGTGATTAAAAAAAAAACAAAAACACATGCTACAAATTGTTACAAACTGGCAAAAAGCAAACTGCATATTGGCAAAAATGAAAAAAAATCACAAATTTTTTATTCCGAAAGTTGAGAGATAAAGTTAATATAAAAACTACCATGTAGGTAGATAAGGTAATCATTTATTGATAATGTTTGATCATGCTGAAGCAAAAGTAAAAAAAAAAAAATGTGTCAAAGTGTAAATATCCAGCAAATTCAGATTCTGTCTTGTGATCCCTGATATCAGAATAGTAAGGCTGGCTGGGGTGTCATGGTTGGTGCCTTGCAGCAGATTGTGCTTCAGTCAGGCAGCACAATGAATGCGTTGTCTTTGTGACAGGTCAGTAGTAAGCAGACACCGTCGTGATGTGACAAAAATGCTGTGTACAATTAGTGAACAAAGAAAACTCTTTGGTTGAAAGTTTGTCTCTTAGGGTATACTTTAGCAAGATACATCCTTTCCCCCTTCCCAGACAAAGAAAAAAATGGCTGAGACCCCCCCCCCCCCACTCCCTGTCCAAAAAAGAAGGAAAAAATAGTTTCCAGCATGATGTTTCTGAGTAAATTATTTCCAGTGTTTTGGGGTGAAGTTAAGGCGCTTTGTTAAGGAGAGACACAAGAGTTTACCAGACTTCTTGAATTCATCAAAATAATAAGGCATAAAAAGATGCAGTTAAGGTAGCAAAAAAATGAAAGACAGCATTATTGCATCAAAAGACACATTTTGGACATTCCAAGCAGACAGGCTACAGTTATTCAGCTGTCTGCACAAAGTCCATTAATTTTTTGGCGTCAGATTTATTATATTGTTTTTTTAGGGGACGGGTAAATGTGAGGCGTAGTTCTGGATTTGGGTGGTAGACAGAAGTGTGTGTTACCGGCTAGAACACCTTAAGTACCACTGTTCCATTCATTACTCTGTCAGGGTAATACCACTGAAAGTGACCCTCAGTGAAAGCGCTCTGGTGTTCTCCATCCCTCACCCCTCCTCTCATGTTCTACATATAGCACGTTTCATGGTCATTGGCCAATGTAAATATGTACAGATGGTAGGTAAACAATTTTCGACGCATTTACCCTCATAAAACATCTCATTAATAACAGGTTTATGCTTACAACATAAAAAATATTACTTTTGAGTCCCTCAAGAAGAAGTCTTGTTTTAGACAAAGAGGATTCCTGGTAAGTATGTTCTGAAGTGGTGGAAATGCCATACCAATGCCCAAAATAACGCAAAAAAAATGTAAAAATGTTGAAAAAAAAGTGTTTTTCTGTGGTCTTCAGGGAGATGTGGTTGTTGAACACAAAAGACGGGAACAATTGGCCAGATACGATAAATTTTTCAAGAAATTTGAGCACAGCAAGGCATTGGATGCTGCTCTACAAGTGAGTATAAAAGAATAAAGGCGGAGAAGTGCCAGTCCGTCTGCATCATGCCACCCACTGGACCTATACACCCCTCCCCCTCTCCCAGCTCACATCTCCCTCACCCTAACTCTCTCTTTATAATCACCCTCCTACAACACACACTGACGCATCCATGGTTCACTAATCACAAAAGTCTGTTTTCTGTCACCTTGACACGGGAGAGTAAGGCAGACAAAATACAAAATGAAAAATGATAATTGTAGTGGGTGAGGATGAGTACATATGTTGTCATACAAACTCTACTGAGGTTGTACATCCCTTTTTTTTTTTAATGTATTTGTCATGAAACAGTTGAATATGGGATTTGTTGAAAGTCAAATGTACAATAACTTTTCTTCAAGCTTAGATGTGAGTAGGGGAAAATGTTTGACTGGCAAAGATTGTCTTCCATGTATGCCATTCAGTTGTATTAATATCGGAGTTACCCTAAATGATCATAAATTTTGTCCATGACTAATTTCTCCATTTTCCCTGTTTCTAAGAGTTCTATTGATTTTAGAAACTAAGGTGTTCTGAGGTTTGCTTGGAACATGAAATGATGATCTACTGGAAAATTATAAGTTTCAGGACCAAAAAATAATATTTTCTGACATTTATTTGCCTCTAAAATTCAATGTTGTGAGTGAAAATTTAGGTTATTTAGAATGTTATATTTATATTGACAATATCCACTGTAATTAGTAGTAATTTTTAGACCAGTCGGATTTATTTGCAGTTTCTGCTGCAGTCTCTCACCATATAAACTGCATGTTCAATTCCAGCTCTGCAGTTTGTGAATTTTATGGCGTACTGTTGTATTCGATGGCCGAATGGTTAGAGCGTCCGCCTCGAAGTAAGGAGACCCGGGATCAAATCCAGGTCGGGCCATGTCAAATTGGTACTTGTTGCTGCCTCGCTTGGCGCTCAGAACTGAAAAAGGAAACAGGACTGGTTGGCCTAGTGTATAATGTGACTGGGTGGGGTGTCACTTTGGCATGGACTCGCCCTGCCACAAGAAGAGACAATATATGTACACACACATGACTCCTTGTCATCATTTGTAGTTAAGAGCCAGTCCCCAGATTTGCTGTCCTCAACAGCTATGCATGTAACCAGAAGTTCATTACTTAGAAGTATGTAACTTCCCCATAGCTAGTCACCACGGCACAGCACGCGTTACGTCATCTGTAGAAGCTTCAGCCACCTGGCGGAGAGACATGACAGCCTCTTGGTTAGAAATTGTGAACTGAGTCATGGGAAATCTAATGTAGACAGCTCCTACAAGAACTGGCCACACGTTGAAACCGAATTCGCTAATCATTGCTGCTATGCAGTTAAGAGCCCATTGACCATTTGTATATTGGCAAGCAACTCTAAAACAGTCACTATCAAAGACATTGTTGTCCTTTTACAAAACTTTCCGTTGTCGTAATTTTTTTCAACACAGCATTATTTGGATCATTTTTTTCCACCATGCATCAGCTATTTCTCAAACATTTGCTGTGCATAGAGAGCAAAGAATATACATGGCTGCGCAGATACGTCCCATAATGTGAGATGGAAGAATGGTGCTGTGGAGACAAGCTATAGGGAAGTTGCATACTCCTAGATAATGGACTTGATGTAATTCAGCACTGCAATCTGAGAGCAGTGTTTATTTTCTTTTCACTGGCCTTCACACAAGCCCCCAGTGGACATTGTATCTAGCTGCCTATGGTTCAAATCCAGTTATTTCCTACCAATCTTTTTTCGCATTATCATGAACTTTACTGACAGAAGCGGCAAAAAGAGTAGGAACGTGAACCCCGGTGACACTGCTGGATAACACCTTTAATTTGTTCTTTATTTTTTATTTTGTGAACTAATTAACAGCTTCAGGTGAGAAGGAAGACACCTGAGGTGACAATTAGCGTCTTTCAAGAACTGATTAGACGGGGTGGTATAAAACCTGCACTCGCTGGTAGAGATGACAAGTCCTTGGGTAACTGCCTCAAATTCATACAAAGGTGTGTTTGATAAATGGTTACAAATGGTTAATGTTGTACATGTAGTTTTGTTGTAGACTAAATATAGTAGGATGTTCCTACATTTACACTGCGGTGATTTTAAAAAGTTTAAATTTTGTGTTGTGGAAAGTAATATATAATAACATTATATAACATCAGAAAAATATGGAAATTAAAGTGGTACTGAAGAAGAGTTCTGGATGTTTATAACCAGTAGTACTATTTAGGTATTTATGAACAGATTTGCATGTACACAGTGCATGTAAAGACGTAAATCTAAGATTTTCATTATGGATTGAGAAGTATGGCTGATCTTTTTTTTCACTTTTCCTTTCAGAAATATTAGCAATCCCAAATTTATGACCACTCTAGTTGACATTGCCAATCTTATCCTTGGTAAGTGGTTTAAAGTATATTTACATATTGTAATTATTTAAACACATTTGCTTTGAAATGAAGGGTGTCCAAGATTTGGTGCACAATTCAACTTATACCAGGAGTAAAGACAAAGTAACACTCCACTCCATATATGGTAGTACACATCTGTAATCCCTTTGGGGTTCTTGGCTAAGTGCAGCGCGATGACCCAGGTGCCAACGAGGTCATGCTGGCTTCCTCTCCAGTCGTACGCTGTTATTTCCTGTTGTGTAATTAAGTGTAATCCCTTTGGTCTGATTGGCTGATGGAAAGATGTCAAAATATACAACGCTGTACTGAAGGATTACGGGAAATAATGTTTGTGTGGTTGAACCTCAACTGACTGGACTTCTCTTTGGTACTGAGGCAAAGTTGATAGATTTGTGTGATAGGGGTTTAATAGATATATAGATTGCAGGTAATTTTAATGACACTTCTTCCTGTGTTCTGCTTTTCACCTGTACAATTTCACCAGAGTGCATCACAACACATTCATCAGCAAAAAGAATGCTCTGAAGAACGTGAGATTGGTGTGGGGTGATTGAATCAAATATGAAAGTATTGATTTTCTTGATGAAATGTTAGGCCATGTGCCCAAGCAACACGCTAGCATTACCTCCTTACATATTGGTGTTGATTTTAATGTCAGTTATGATAAATAAATGAGTTTTGATGGATCTGTTGCCTATGTCAGTCTTTTTGAAAAATTAACCGTAATTAAAAATTTGTTTTCCAGAAATCTACTCTCCACATGTTGGTCAGTCTGCGATCGTGGATGCCATGATACTGCAGCTGAAGGAAACAGTGGACATTGAAGTGGCTTATATGAAATCTCTGATGGAGGTGATGGGCACACTGGACACACTGTTTGCTATCTCAAACAGAAACGAATCTACCAATCAGAATGCTGAACTTCCTGCTGAACTTACACCATCAGCTGCTGCGAAGTCATTGTGATATTTCCGAAGTATCTGAGGAATTTGTCTGAACTTTATATGGGACCAAGAGAAGAAGTGTATGCCAAAAATCAGACACATTTGTGAAACAATTGGCAGATATTTTACAAAGTATTTGACACGAAGTGAAACATTTGGTGTGGAATTGCACAAAGCCAATTTTGATGTGTGAATATCATTCTCTAAAGGGTATTGAACTGTCACTTCTAATACCCTTTTATTCAGGAACCACACACTATGTTATTGTATGGGAAGTGGCTATGTGGAAAGATGCCTGACTCCCATCCAGCACAAGGTGTGGTTCAAAACTGCCCCTGGATATTGAATCGTGAAGACTTAGCCCAGTCTTTGTCGAAGACCGATTCCACAAATATGGAATTCCAGGTCTGTACACATGGGAAAGTTCTTCAGTAACTTGCCATAGGTCAGTGGTTTAACCTGGGGTTTCCTCCACCTGTAAGTGTGCCTGCTTGTGACAAATTTGTGAGTATGACAGTGAACAACAATCAAATAAATAAAATACATAATTGTTCATCAAAGGAGAAGGTCATTTATATGTGGAACATCTGTGTAGTGGGTCATTTTTTAGTCTGATAGTTTGGCTAATAATATAAAGGGTAAATCTAAAGGATCATGTAGAGGATAGTGTCTTGTAAAGTGGGTGGCCTCCTCGAGGCCTTAAATCTGACTGCCATTGAATGCGTGCAATATTCTCTTCCACATCTTTAAACCTCAGTCAATTAGATATGCAATGATGGCCAAATATATCAAGGCGTTTTGTTCTGTCCTGCCAGAACACACTTGTTTGAAATAAAGAAGCTGGAATTGTGGCAAACTGTAGACGAAGTATTTTAAGGATTTGTTTGATTGGTGTTTTACACCTTTAATCAAGAGCACTTCACTTTTAGGATGGCAGCCAGCATCATAAAGGGAGGAAACCGGTCAGAGCCTGGGCTAAACCCACGAGCATCAGCCTGTTGCTGGCAGACCTTCCCCCATATCCACTGGTGAATTTGTCACCTACATTTTGCAGGGGTCTTAAAAGTTGTGGTGTTGTACACTGGCAAATCGTCTTCAAGCTGTGGTGTTCTGTTGAAGTGAAGCCTTCCAAAATCACAGTGGAAAGAGAAGTTACATTGTTACAAAATAAATTTATTTGACAGCTATTTCAAAATGTTCTTGAGTTTCATGTCTTGCCATTATGTGCAAGGCAGATTTTATTTGTCTCATGGCATAAACAGTTAGATTAAAATAACACCCGTTTTTAGGAAGTTGTGAAAGAAGTCATTATACAGAGTAGGGGAGACAACCCAAAACTGAACCTACTAAGTTGTCTCCCCTGAGTCCGTCTCCATGGCTCCTCCAGCGTGTGTGTACTTTTCCCTGACATCTTTGATCTTCTCGTACTGAAATTCTGCTCCCACCGCACAGGATAACATGGACTCGATGTTCCGTTCTTCCAAATCCCCAAACACATAGCCATTAGCCTTATCAACTTCCTTCATCAAGCGTAACATGCTCTCTTTGTCCTGGAAGTGAATATACATTAAACAGGTTCAACTACACGAGTATGATGCATTGCACATTGGTTAAGTCATTTTATTCATCTCCAAGAATACAACTCACCATACAGTGAAGTGAAAGAGATTGTGTTAACTAAAGACAAAGGAAAGCCCTAAACCAGAAACACTGAACCAGTACATTTGCTAGTCACACAGAAACTCCCATCTCACTCCATGTACTGACTAGTCGCTATTAAGATCTGGAGCAGCAGCCACTTCCAGCTCATCTGATGTTAGTCCAATCAAGAGGGAGATTTTTCAGTTTGAACTCTTTTACTGCTAAAGGTAAAAAACAGTCGTACTGTAACATGTGACCTGTCAAAAATGTCAGGCAGTTATTTTCCATCACATTTACTATCACACGGCCGTCTGAAAAAAAGTTTTACAAAAGGTGACATAAGACGAACCATAAAAAAAATTGAGGAGCTGAATTTTGGTGAACATAAGGGTTTCCAAAGTGAAGAAGTGTCATTTGTCAGATAGATGATAGATAAATTATGTCGATAAAAGACACCTTACATTTTTCACCAGTTACATTACACAGCTGTTCTGTTTTTACCTTTAAAACCTCTCCAAATAAAAAGTTGTCAGCGGAAGAGAGGAAGTGTTTCGTAAGACCTAGTTAGTGACACGTTATTAAGAGAGTGGCTGGTACATTTCACTTCAGTTAGACTGATTAAAACCTTTCTTTGTCAGTGTCACGTTTGCATGTATTTTCAGCCGACAGTCTGACATCAGAAGTGCTTTAGGACTATGATTCTTGGTAATTCTGAGAGGCTTTAATATAAAACCACAACCTGTGCTTACAGGTCTTCCTGATTTAAGTATTCAAGTGTAAAAATCAGTAATTACTACGCCAATCAGAATTCGCAGTCATCAGGAAGTCAAAGGTAAATGTTGGTTTTCACCTGAACGTTGAGAGCCACAAATGACACGAGACTGTAATCCTCCACTAAACCAACCATAGCCTCATTCATCTTCTTGTAGCGCTTGAAAATCGGGTCTTCCTGAAAGATAACAAGTCATGGCTCTTAACCAACATAGTGCCATCTTGATGTTGTCTAAGGGAAGATAATTTACTGAAATTTACTCTTTCTCGATACAGCCCACTGGGTTATACCTCTGAGTTATCCTTCCATAGGCAACATCCAGATGGCACTAGCCATATCTTGGTCATGTGACACTATTGCAGTTGGGCTTACCAGCCCAAAAATTCACTTCAGTAGATAGCATTTACCGTTATATATTACACTAAACCCGACCGAAATTGGCTGACTTTTAAGCTGTAGTTGAACTATTGTTTGCCTTCAGAACTGTTCAGGAACATCATCACATCAGAATCAATGACTGACTCAGGCTTAGCACCTTCTGAGCCATATTTCAACCATACTGTGTCATGAACATCTTTGAAGTAAGAAACAGCACGGTTTTCGATGCGCCCATCTCATCTCGCTTATAATGGGAGCTCTCTGGCTTTGTGCTCAGTAAAGGCACTGGATGGCCCGGGCTGTTCATGTGGCCTTGCGGAGTAACAGAGTAAGGTGTTGTGTCTGGTGTTTTTTGCAGGACATTCCAGTGAGGCAGTGCTATAAACATGATGTCAGCCTGCTGGAGTGAGACACCATTTTAATGTGTTTGAAATAAGGTTGAAGGTGTGGTATCCATGACTTGTAAAAGTTGTCTCCCTTCAACTGTCTATTATTGTTATACTGCACATATACTACTAGTACTACAACGTGCTATGACCCAAAATAATGTTGAAATGGTGACATTAAACAAAAACAAATCAAAAATCTTTAAAACCTCACCTACAGTTTCAGTGTGCAATATAAAAAATTAAGCTTCAAGTTTCTGAATAGCCCTTATGGCCATTATCTCAGTTGTGAAGACTTACATTGTGATTAAACGTAACAGTTTGTGTCAAATTATAGGCTCTTGAATATGTTCATTCTTTAAAATTTACGGCAGAAAAGTAGAAGCACCATTTTGATACAGTATATCTGCCTCTGATTCCAGTTCTAAATGAGTCCTATAGTTTTAGGATGAGACAATTATCACAGGAACCAGGAAAATAATAATGATGATGGAGTAAAATAGAGAAATAATACTGATGATGGTGTAAAATAGAGAAATGATAGTGATGGTGTAAATTAGAGAAATGATACTGATGATGGTGTAAAATTGAGCATAATACTGATGATGGTGTAAAATTGTGAAATAATACTGATGATGGGGTAAAATAGTGAAATAATACTGATGATAGTTATGATGGAGTAAAGCAACAATCATGAATTATTAAACAAAAAATAAAATAAAAAAAATAACCTGTTGGCTCTCATGTAAGCAGATTTAAATGGGGTCTTCGAGGTCAAGGTGGTTAGCGTTTGAATGCAGCGTAATGACCCAGGAGCCTCTCACCAATGTGGTCGTGATTTTTAGTCCAGGTCAAACTGCCTTCTTCTTCAGTCGTATGTAGGAAGGTCTGCCATCAACCTGCGGATGGTAATGGGCTTCCCCTGGGCTCTGGCTGGTTTGGTCCAACCAGAATGCTGGTCACAATCGTATAAGTGAAATATTCTTGAGTACGGCATTTAACACCAATCAAATAAATAAATAAATAAAGAAATACCCAGATTCAGATGAATAATGCCCTATAACTCACCTGCAAATGGTCTAACAGGTAAGACAGGTCTAAAACTTCTGTGTAGAAGTCAACATTAAAGTCCAACCTCCCAAACTTCTCTATTAAGTCCACTTTTGAGAGTACATTGACATGAGGAAGTTCCACTTGTAACATCGTTGACAAAGACGTCAACAAAACAGATATAAATTTTCCTGCATCACTACAGTAATGAGAGTCCACAAGATGTACAGCTGCCAGTCGACAGTCCCATTTCTGGATCTGTGCAACAATGTTGCGGATGGAATTATTGTGGGTGTATAACTCCACCTGTCCTGGACAGTCGAATAATAAATACTGACCCTGGAGACTTTTTAATCTTGATTCGAGCCAGTCAAGATTTTTTTCCAGATATTCCATGCAGTAAATTAGCCCGCCATTAGGTCCTAGTTTTAACTGGTTCATCACGTCTCCGAGTGTGATCAGCTCAGAAATGTCCACTGCACATGTGTAGGGAAGCTGATCATTGGCTGGATCCAGATTGATGACTGACACTTTTCGCCCCACAGCAGTCAGGAACTCACTCATTCCTTGACAATAGGTGGTTTTGCCTGAGCCTGGAGGCCCGATAACCAGCTGGCCAAACATTATCTGCCAGGATAATCTGTGGAAAACCTGTGACATCAAAACCAACAAAAAACATTATTATGACATTATTATCATTATCAGGAAGTACAATTCTGGATAAAGCAGAGGCTACCATGCAACCATCAGGCTTCTCACAAAAATAGGAGGTAGCTGACCGATAGACAATCAAGAATCACCTCTCAGAAACACCATGAACTAGCACCCCAAAAGATCATGTAAAACACGAATGATCAATCTCTCATCAGAGTTCTCATCAAAAACCATAAATTCTTAGAAAGTTCCACTTCCATACATAGCTAAAATGTGAAAATACATACATTAATTTATCAGTAGGCCTACATGTATATGAGGGAATTAGGCTTAACATTACCCAACACACTATTAGTGATATGAGTGGGTATTTCATTTCAATATTTATTTATTTATTTGATTGGTGTTTTATGCCATACCGGTAGGCCTAATCAAGAATATTTCTCGGCGGTGACCTGCATTATGGTGGGGAAATCCTCCCACCATCCGTAGGTTGCTGCAGGCCTTCAGCTAAATACACGGACTTAAAACAATACAGCTGACGAACTCTCTCACATGCGATCACGACAGGGGTGGAACATGCAACCTTCAAGCTGGAGTTTGAATAGGCTGGGCGCACCTGTATGTAATTTCAGTGGAGCCTATCACTTCAGACTTGTCAGTTTTCTATGGGAAAGTTCACTCTTCTAAAGACGATCTATCATTTCTAACAAAGATGTACCTTAAGTAAACCCAGTCAAGTGTTCAGTACGTGTCAGACAGGCAGTTCAACATTCATACACCACGAAATCTCAGAAGTTGAGAAGTGTTCAGAGACCTTTCTTATCTGCCCGCTCCACGCTTCTGCTTGTTGTTGTTGCAGTGGCAATCTCCGCTCAGAGGCGCTGCAGTTTTATGCAGTTTTATACGTGTGTCATATACAATGGACATCCACTGCTAGGAGAGGTGACAGTAGAATATGGGGAAAGGAAACTCGATGTTTTGCAGAGTGATCTAAAATCAGAAGATTCAGGAAGTGATTCCGTGGACTGTTGAAGCTTTCATTCTAGTTAGCATTTGATAGAATGGTCTGGTGACAGTTTATACGTTCGTCACCCGACAGGAGTTGGCCAACTAAAGTCACCTGACAATCAGACAAAGTGAAAGTGACGAAAAATGGCGCTCATGTTTCAAGCTACAGCTAGGTACAGATGTGGTTTATGACTGTAGAGTCAGCACATAGTGGTTGATAATTGAAGTTAAAACCTTCAGACAGCCTGTGTTTCACTTATGTGTATACTCGGTGGTATTTGTAAGCCATTGTAAAGTGATTACCACTCAAAACTGAACCAGAAAGGGGCGTGTCCAATTGTGCATGTTACATGAATGGTATAGTTTTGTTCAAATATAACAGATGGCGTGATTTCGTCTCGTTGCCTATCCCTTTGTTATATTAGTTCCAGGTATAGTACACTGACTATAGTAGATCATCGCATCAGCCCAACTAGCCTGGCAGTACTACTATATGTGTATTATATGAATATATTCTGTATACTTACAGTACACATATAGTAGTATGTGGATCGATATGAAGATCTGCATGTGTATTAGGTTGAGAGATATTTGGGATATGTCATAATCGTATTGTTGCTCAGCCTGTAGTCAGAGAATTGGTTAAGGAATGACAGCGGCATTTGAGCACGCCACCTACCTCTAAATAGTCAGATCTAGGTCATCTCCTTTTCCAGTCGTCACATACACTGTTTTGTAATGATAATGCAGTAAAGCATCCATGTCTTGTGAAGAAGACTTCAGGCTATACTGTCACCAAATAAATAAATAAATAAATAAACAAATAAATAAACATAAACATAATAAACATACAACCCTAGGTGTTGTTTTAGATTGATAACCATGCTTATGTTTGTATTTCCTGCGAGGCAGTTGCAGGAAGCAAATGTGCAATATGTTGATGCCATGTGCTTTAAGCTTGACAATTGTTGACAAAACCACATAATAAAGATTTGTTTTTTTTTTTTTTTTGCTTTCATTGCAGCATCAAGAAGGCTGTTTCAATCATAAATGAAATAGATCCACCCAAATTTCCATTGTTACTCTCTAGAATTCTCCAGAAACTTCATCTAAAGGTAGGTACACCTATAGAGTCTTTGGATGGCCTTCTGATGGAGGCCATGGCCTAACAATGCTGCTGTGCTAGCCTATGCTAATACTTCAATATCGCTGACAGGTTTTTGTTCAACTTAAGTTATGAATCATTCACTTCCCACATGCAAACCCACCGTTTTTTTTCCAAATCGTTGCATGTTTATATGATGAACTTCAGTGTAGAATAAGAATTGCTTGTGTTTAGCATTTGATTCGTTTGAACCAGCCGCCAAATAAAACAGGTGACATATTATCTGTATAATAAGTTAACAGTTTACTCTGTGGTCACACCAAAAGTTGAACCATGGTCATCAAATCATTGTTTTATGCTCTGAAAGAACCTTGTTTTGTAATCAGTGGAAAGCTGTTCCCATTACATGTGTATAAAAAAATAGCATCACAAAAAAGTGTGAATGACCTTGAATTAGTTGTTCAGTTTTACAAATATTTATTTTCAGGATGACAGTTCATTTACTGAAGATGAAGAAGAAAAACTTCAGTCCACCTTTAAACTTCCAGCCTCAGATTTACAATTGTTAATAGAAGCCTTGGAGTTCTTTCTGCAGCAGGTAAGGGGTTAAGTAAAGGGAGATAACCATTCAAAAAGCAATTTAGTGAGTGAGTGAGTGAGTGAGTGCTTGGGGTTTAACTTCGTACTCAACAATTTTTCAGTCATATGAAGACGAAGGAATCCTTAGGGTGTATGTGATGTGCCTCCTTGTTGCAGGGCAGATTTTCACCGCTCTTTTATCTAGTGCTGCGTCAATGAGACGACTTACTGAAGGCAACTACATGTAAGCTGCCCTGCCCGTGCCATTACACTGATACAGGTCAACCAGTTGTTGCACTATCCTCCTCATGCTGAACGCCAAGCGAGGAATCCACAACTTCCTCTTTTAAAGTCTTTGGTGTGACTGGACCAAGGATTGATCCTGGATCTACTGCTCCCGCAGCGGAAGAAAAAGCAATTTAGTAGTGATTGTAAAATGTGTTCAAAATGAAATATTCTTCACATCAAATTGTAAAATTTGACAGTATTAAACAGTATAGGTGTCTTTAATTTGGTATTTGAGCGACCCAGCACTATAAGTACATGTAATATTATGGGAACACAAACTCAGACGATACTCATAGCTGTAAGGATTTTCTTCTTCCAGGCTGCTTACCACACAGCAAAACCAGCTGTTTTGACTCAACAGTTGCAACAGTTAGAGATTGAAGAGGAAAAGGTAGGGCGGATACTCTGTTTATTTTCAGCTTCATATTCTTCAAAAAGTTGGGTTAACTAACTTGTCTTTCATTGTTTTCAGTGGTTCATCCAGCATACAGTCTGCGTAATAGTGGGGGTTAAATTAAATCAGATGTGGATTGGGCAGGGGTTAACTTTGCTAAGTACATAGTCTTTAATAATCTCGTGTAGTCTTGCATTTTTGCAAAGAAACCATTCAAAAGTTCATAATATAACAACACCACAAAATGGTGATCTATGGCTAGTGTTATGCATCAAGCCTGCTCACCAATAAATCTCTTTACAATATAGAGCAGGAAGATGACATGTCTGTTGTTGCAAATCTGGTAAATCCAAGCTACCACAAGCCAAATAAAGTCATCAATTTGAAGCTCCCTTTGTTGTTTGCATTTTTAAGTTTTTATCCAATCTGCAGCTCAATATCAGATTATCTGCTTGTAGCCAAGTGTGAGATTTTAATAGACTAAAAAATATGTAGTTAGGGTATCGTGGTTTTAAATTTGTTATGAGCTTATTCTTGCTGCACACGGCATGCACGTCTGTGACTAAAACATTAGGGAAACAGACCACCCATGATTCCCATTCATTCTGTCGACTACATGTCACGACATCTGGACTACATTTTTGTCATCGAGCAGAAATTTGAAAGATTTACCTAATGACTTGTCTAATGTCATGTCTTTAACACATGAAGAATTTCTAATGTTTGATATCCCCCTTGGAATGTCATTAAAAATGATTTTATGTGAACATGATATGTGCACGATTTCCGTATTACATAAGTAGAGTGTTACCACTATGTGATGTTATATGTGAATACATGAAGACATCACAGTTGTAGTTGTGGCATTCAGAGTCAGTAGGCCTTATAGGTGATAGAAAACAGCTTCTTACATCTGCTCTTGTAAGTGTCAGATAATTGTTTTCTCCTTTTCTTCATGAGTATAGCCATGTTTTATACACACATGGTGACAATTTTGTGTTGTTTCCTCACAGGTCAGTGTAATTGTAGAGTCATGGACCAACAGTGGACGAGATGTGGTTCAGAAACTAAGGGAGATAACCATGGCCCCCAAACAGGTTTGTCGCTGCATTGCCTATGTGGACCATCTCATCTTTCCTATATGTTGTCTGGCAGTTTACAACATTTCCACTGTCTCAATGTGGTGTTCAGCAAATTATGTTGTTTATCTGGATGTGAGCAGTTTGCTTCACCTAATAACTTGTTCACCATGGTAAACATGAAGAAGGTTTTTTAGTACATGTACCACACTAACACATTAGGACAGTTTCGAGTTCGCTTTCTTTTGTGACTACAGGTAAAAAAAAAAAAAAAACTTCCTCATGAAAAGTGGTTTCACTTGTGTATCCAGAATATTGCGAGAAAGGTGATCGGTAAATTAATGTGAACAAAAGTTGCTTAACATTTCACAGGTCAAATAATACACAGAAGGACTATTTTTACCTTTAGTAACAGAAAAGTTCGAACTCGAAATTCCATTATTCTCGACAATGTCGCTTTACTACATGTATTTTAAACAGCATGAAAACATTGGAAATTCCTTTCTGCTACTCTTACTTTTGAAAGTCACTTCTGTGGAATGGTTTACTATTGTTCTGTTTCTAAAAATAAATCTTATCATTTCAGCTGACCGATGTTAACTGGAGGCTGAACTTACAGATGGCTCAAGACAACAAAACCAAGATGAAAATGCCCAATGCTCAGTTTGAACTTGGAATTATACATCAAGATACACAGGTATTCTTTAAAAATAAAAATGCATTCAATTTGGTTTCTGAACTAAATAATTAACTGTCAGATGTTAGTAGGAGGCTAAACCTACAGATGTCTCAAAACCAATGAACTTGGAAATAAAAGGATTCCCAGGTGTTTTTATGTGTATATAAAAAATGCATGTGAATTGGTGGCGAAACTAAAATGTAGTGGATTTTGTGTATTAAGTAATAAATGGTATAAAAATTGAAATTATTGTTTTCTTTCCAGGAGAAGGAAAAGGTTAGGATGGAGTTTACACATGATGAGTTGTTTGCATTCTATAATCAGGTATGTAAGGCTTGTAACTATGCATGTAATAGTCTGATACCTGGTTTGTGACTTACTAAAGCAGCAATATCACTGACACAAAGCAGGGTCACTCTGCTAAGTTTTCTGTTGTATTTGTAATACATAAAGTTTTGTCAGGGAATCTCACAAGGTGTGATGTACATATTTATGCAAAGAAAGAAAGCAGTGAAATATTACAAAGTTTGAAACCGAAGAAATAATAGTGAATGAAAAGAAAAGAAATCTTCCTTTTAGGAGATTAAACATAAAAATTTAATTTAATGACTGAAGAGAATCAAAATCAGTGAAAAGAAAAGAATCTTCTTTATAATAAATTAAACATAAGTAATAATAATTAATTAATAATTAATAATTGAAGAGAATTGGATTGAATGAAAGGAAAGGAAAATTTCTTTTTAGTAGATTAAAGATATTTAATTTAATTCTTTAACTACTCATTCTTTAACTGCTTAGTTGATAGCATTGTGGTGATGCAATCTTACTATAATTACACATTGAGCAAATTTCAATTGAGTGTTATCTTCTGTGTCATTTACAGTTGGAGAAGATACAGAAGCAACTTGATGGCTTGAGCTGAGACATTCTGGATTGAGTGGATTTCTTGGAATAAGACATGAGAATTGACTGCCGTTCTCAAATTTCTGTTTGAAACTAGTCTTTGATGACTGATAACCACGTGGAAAAATTTGGATGACAGACTCGGGCCATTACGATTACAACCTGTTGTATATACCAGTATCACGTTTCAGTTTTGGACCAGTGATATTTTCAGAAACTGGCCAACAGAGAAAACTGGTTTACATATGTACATATGGGTGTGAAGTTTTGGGTAAAGCAGAACTTGGGATCAGTGAATATTTAGCAGAATGTGCTTTTAAGGTGTAAATACTACAATGTATCAGTTCCATTCTGCATCATAATAATGTCAAGTAAAGTTCTGAATGAATCATTGACGTAATTGAGTAGGATTCATTAATGAAATCACCCGGCGTTCTCACCCCCAAAGTACTGAGACCATCTTTCTGAATGCTGCTAAGATGTGACTTTTAGTCATGTTGCTAAGATGTGACTTTTAGTGTATTTTAGTAGGTATACAAATCAAGATATAGTATGTATTGTTGATAATTGATGTGCTTGTTTGTATTTATAAACTGAAACCAGCAGTTTTGTCCCTTGTCCACATGAAAATAAGTTGTTTGTCAGATAACTGTTGAAACTTTCAAATGGGTACATCTTCCTTTGGTGCCTAGTATTAGAGAAGAGGCTAACTGCTGGCCAGCTCTAACTTTGTGGAGGGGATAGGATGTCAGTATGTTTCCTGTTATAATCACATCATTCCAGTGTTGAGATAGGGACTGACAGGCTGAAAGAAATTCAAACTGTGTTTAAGGCAATAATAAATTTATTTATTTATTTGGTTGGTGTTTTACACCATGACGGCGGCCAGCATTATGGTGAGAGGAAATCAGGCAGAGCCCAGCGGAAACCCACGACCATCCGTAGGTTGCCGACTGACCTTCCCACTGCAACAATAACGTTAATAAAGCCAAGAAACAAAATTTAATGAATGGCAGTGACTTGAGCTTCACTAATTGATGGGCTGTGGGGGTGTGAGCTTATAATGTGTATATTTTGTGTCATTCATGAATTAAAACTCTCAACCATCAGTATTGACCTATGGCACCGTAGTGATGACCATAAAGGCGCTGTTTGTAGGACATATTTATGAGTCACAGAGCTGATACCAGCTTATGTTTTATAGTGGGGGATATTTCATGTAAAACAACTAAAAATTAAATAAATTGGCAAATTCTCCATGAAAGTGACTTCGTTTTACAGACGTCTGCCTGTGTGTGCAGCAACGAACTTGTTCCTACTCAAAGTGAGCGGTTTTCCAAGTATGTATGATGGGATTAGTGTTCATTTCTTATTTCTTATTTGTATAATTTCTTACATACCTTTATCTTCGGGAGTTAGTGTTAAACGTTGTTGTGGAAATGGATCTTGCGATTATCGACTTGGAACGCCCTTTACGGACTACGAATGGTATGGGAATGTCAGACTTGACCCTTATATTCATTGAATGGACATGATTGAGGAGATTGGGTGTTCACTGACTGGACATGACTGAGGGGGTTGGGTGTTCATGGAATGGACATGACTGAGGGGATTGGGTGTTCATTGAATGGACCTGACTGAGGGGATCGGGTGTTCATTGAATGGACCTGACTGAGGGGATTGGGTGTTCATTGAATGGACCTGACTGAGGGGATCGGGTGTTCATTGAATGGACCTGACTGAGGGGATCGGGTGTTCATTGAGTGGACATGACTGAGGGGGTTGGGTGTTCCTTGAATGGACATGACTTGAGGGGATCGGGTGTTCATTGAGTGGACATGACTGAGGGGGTTGGGTGTTCCTTGAATGGACATGACTTGAGGGGATCAGGTGTTCATTGAATGGACATGACTGAGTGGGTTGGGTGTTCACTGACTGGACATGACTGAGGGAGTTGGGTGCCCATTGAATTGACATGACTGAGGGGATTGGGTGTTCATTGAATGGACATGACTGAGGGGATTGGGTGTTCATTGAATGGACCTGACTGAGGGGATCGGGTGTTCATTGAGTGGACATGACTGAGGGGGTTGGGTGTTCCTTGAATGGACATGACTTGAGGGGATCGGGTGTTCATTGAATGGACATGACTGAGTGGGTTGGGTGTTCATTGAATGGACATGACAGGGGGTTGGGTGTTCATTGACTGGACATGACTGAGGGGGTTGGGTGTTCATTGATTTATTTATTTATTTGATTGGTGTTTTACGCCGTACTCAAGAATATTTCACTTATACAAGGGCGGCCAGCATTATGGTGGGAGGAAACCAGGCACAGCCTGGCAGAAACCCATGATGATCTGCAGGTTGCTGACAGACCTTCCCATGTACGGCCGGAGAGGAAGCCAGCATGAGCTGGACTTGAACTCACAGCGACTTCATTGTTGAGAGGCTCCAGGGTCATTACGCTGCACTAGCGCGCTAACCAACTAAATTCGGTTGAATTCACAACTAAGAGTAGGTCGGATGTGTCACTGTATGATATCGCTACAGTGTAGTAGATATAATTGCATATAGTTAAGGCAGTAGTCGTATGGTTTAAGATGCAAGAGGTATTTCTTACATCTAAATAAAATCAACGCTGATTGGATGATAGTTATGGAGCAGGGATATGTCAGCGTGTTTTCAGCACGAACAAGTAAGATGGCTTTATTATGAAAGTGAGTAGCTGTGATGGTCATAAAAATACGGACGAAAGCCTCTCCCATGAAGTCGACTGGGAGTAGCCTCCCTTAGACCGTAAACGCTACGTGTATCGAGCACGATGACACATTGTTTGGTGGTTAGCTCCATCATCAAGCTCATGCAATGTAGTTACATGGCAACGGGTGAACATATGTATGTATGCGATTTTAGTCGAATTTTAGAAAGCGACTGGGATGTATAGTACGCTATATGAGACTATTGTTCTGTGTGACATATCGTGCCGACCTTATTTCACGAATAGAAACAGTACAAAGCCAAACCGTAACGCACTATAAGATGAACGAGAATACATTGCATCACTGGCCTGTATGAAGTTTAGTTCACACGTGTCGCATGTAAGTGAAATGTTCCTGGGTATTTGCAGCGCATAAAATACCAATCAAATAAATAAATGAATAAAAATAAATGTAACTAATTGACAAGGATCAGTGATATGACAGAACACTCTGGTTTCCTAAACCGATGAAGCAGATCGCCATCATCAGTGAAACAATTCTTGACCATGCATGGCTTTAATGAAATAAATAAATACGGTGGATTAAGACCGGATTATCCTCTCACTCGGTGCCTCCGTTGCGCAACTTACATTTCGGCATGTCTAGTACAACATTTGGATACTGATTCAATTCATTCGTCTAAAACACTCTGCGCCTTTCTGCCATCATTGAAGACCGTTCACAGCTTCCCTTTCAATGAATCCGTCCTAATTTCGTACTTTATATACTTAGCTGGTTTGTGTTGAACGCTGTTTGGAAATTGGTCTTGTGATAATTGACTAGAAAGGTCGCCCCTTTTGGTTGACGTCCTGATATACGAATGTCTGCATGTTTTGACGTCGAGAAGTATACATGAAGTTATCGTAGTGATTTTCAGTACCCATTTAGGTCGCAATTTTAAGATTTCATTTTCTAAGTGAACCCTGCCAAAAATTTGGCCAGGGTCTGAAACATAATATTTAATCACCCTTTTTTTCACCCTTTTAGTCGGTATGTTTCACCTATACGACGGAAGCCATCATAATATGGGGGTAGAAAATCGGAAAAAGCCCGCTGGATTTTCCCTCTTACAACCGGAGAGGAAGTCAGCATGAGCTGGATTTGAGCTAAGACATAAAAAGTTTAAGAATACGCTATATTTTCTTTCGTCTCTTTGGACATGCAGATAATTTCACCAAACATAGACCGTTTTTTTCTAGGGTTTCTTCCGAAACTCCTGAAGTTTATACATCTGTTTGGAGATCAAGAATTTGTGATTTTTCTGTTCTTATTAAATATAATTACGAAACGATGCCTCTTTTGACTTAAGTGAGCTGATGCGGATAATTGCATCGATTTAACTCAGGATGAGATTTGCATTTAGGCTATATATCAGTTAGACAGGCGAAAACGTTAATAAAACTATCATAACCTATACATGGGTGTGTGTGAAGGATATGACTTCAGATTTCAAATCAAATGGGGCCGCCGTGGCTCAGTTGGTTAGCGGGCTAGCGCAGCGTGATGACCCAGCAGTACGCTCCTACCTGGAACGCGGCAAAACGGGATTGGCTGTCGTAGGCTAGTCAATGTACCGTTACTGTGTTGGGCATCACGTCTTAAGTTGCGTTCGCCATGTCAGTGCAGTGACTCTTAAGTGTGGCGACATTGAGACTGAATTCTTTACTAAGAGTTAATGTGTGGTGTCATGTGATATATAATAATCGGAAAATATAGAAGATTCCATGTCTAAAATAACATTCACAAGTCACACCTAGCACTAATTTTGTTTGCCAATGAACTATTTAATTAATTGACCGATAATGTGTACTATATTTTATAGCTTACCCTCTGAAATGAAGTATATATTAAATGAAACTTACTGAATATTTTACGTCAATGTAAATTCAACGAGTGAAAAAGTCGCACCTTCATGGAACTACGTGGAACAGAATCAGACGGAAAAGGCAACGTTAAAAAACAACGGGGAACGCTGGACCGTCTGTTGGTAGGTTGATAGTTACCATGCGGTGACATCTGTCTGCCCAATAAATTAGACCTCAACCCTCGATGGAAGTTTGGCCTAAAAGCTGCCGGTCACGCTATAGAGCTCTCCCATGTGGGACTAAAGAATCTTCTTGACTAAAACTTAATTTTGTCCACGATTGGTTCATTGTGAAATCAAAGACATCGTGCTTGACTGTATAGACTTTGCTCATGTTGAGGAAAGGTGGGCCTACTACTGAAAATGAAATGTTACACATAGCTTTAATAATGTTAAAACCTGCAGTGGTGGATGGAAGGCATTTATTGTGTTATGTTGAATGTGTTAAAATTTTAACACTTTAAAAAATGCATAAAAAATGCTGTTACTTAATGTATCGTATGTCAAAATACAACACACTTAGGTTATATGTTAGGCGTTATTTATAATATGTTAATCTAACAATGTGTTACAAGTTGCAAACAGTTATCACGCACCGTATTACATTTTAAAATATTACCACTGACATTTGACAGTAAATTAGCACATTGTATCATTTGAACACTAAAAATATGGCCTCAATTTAACATTTGCATTTAAACAGTTGACCCTGCATATTACAATTCCCGCCGTCGTATAAGTAAAGTATTCTTGAACACGGCCTTAAACACCAAACAAATAAATAAATAAATATAATTCATTTATTTGACAGCGTCGCTGATAGCACTAACGCCTCCCTGCTGGGGCACATAAATGCACCTAAAACAAAGGAATAGCGCAGACTGGATTCGAACACGCGACCTCCTTCGCCAGTGGCTAGTGGCCCGCCATGCAGTGTAACTGCGACTGAGATCGACCAGCGAGAGCAATTTGCTTACTTCGAATGCGTGCTTTAACAGATGGACCATAACATGTGCACTTTGAAGCATATAGATCATATCCTGTTCTTTTGAATCCTCAGCGTGGTTCAAAGGCTTAACATTTGTTGTGTCGCAGATAAAATCTCCCAACCGGCAGATTAGTATCCATTGTAACTCGAGAGTTGTATGAGTAAGGCTTTTAATCGTAATTGCAGCTGTCAACTAGTGTACGCATTTTTAGTCTTCTTTTCTGGACTGTTTAGGTTTGAGTTAGTAATTATTGTTTCTATTGAGTGTTGGGTTAATTCTGTTTCAGGCCGACGAGTTCATTTGGCTTCGAATAACACCACCAGAAATTTTGATGGTATTTTAAGGGTTCGCTGAATCCGCTTTCGTGCATCCTTATAATTTCCAGCTTTATTGTGAGCAGAAATTGGAAAACGTCGCAGGACTTATTCCAACCAGGCGATCTGCATATTGATTAAAGAGAGCAAGACACGATAAGCCCCCCTGCTCAACGCAACCTTGCAGTTGAAATTAAACAAGTAAAAAAAAAAAGAAAAAAGAAAAAAAAATGACTGCTGTTTGCTTGGGAAAAATTAGCGGATATTACATTTACTAATTATGGTCCGTTTATTAGTTTCGCAGACTCATTTCTCCATGCTGCAGTTAGTCATTCCTAGGAGCGAAGGCTGAAGAAACTCGTATCGTCGAGTGGAGACTTGCGCCATTCAAGACGGCGCGCAACCGGAAGTCCATTTTGGGGATTCCCGACAACGTGGCGATATGAGAACATTTGTTGTGTCTTGACGAACTGTCACTTTCAGGTTTCCCGTCGTTTCCTCTTGGTCACGATGGGCTTAAACGAAGGGATTAATTACTAACCGTAGCGAGATGAGAGCAATTTGACCAGTTTCCCCGCGGTGTGCACCCAAGTGTCCGGAAGGTTGGTGAGAGACAGCTTTGAAGCGGCTCCCCATTGTAGACTAATTCAAGCTATTCAACGCATCATTAACAATAATGTTTAATTGCGAACGGACTCGTTCAGATACTTTAGAGGATGGGGAGGGAGGAGCGTGCCGGGCGGGTGGGGTTTGACAATATGCATCGGAGCTAAGCACTGTATTTCTGGGCAATTTACACAACATGACTCACTTTGCATCATATCAAAAAAAAAAAAAAAAAAAAAAAAAAAAAAAAAAAAAACGCGGCCTACATCGGAATTTGTTCCTACGTAAACCAGGAATCTGCTGATGGACGGAGCATATCCAAGGCCTGGTGATGATGTGATTGTATGCTAAATTTGACAACACAGCATTTTGAGTAAATTTAGACCACTGACGTGTGATAATTTGCAACTATTATCACTATTATTTGTCATCCAATTCTGTTTATCTTTCATTATACTGGAGTAATTTACCTTCAAGATGTACATACTGCCTTGAAACATAGTCTTAGCGTCTTAAAACTGCGCATAATTGAACGAAATCGAAAGATTTGGGTAATCGAACAAATTTGGTTTAAAAATTCAGACTGAATTGAAGAATCTACCTTCAAAATGAAAGACCGGAATGCATCTGACTCATCAGTTACTTTCACATGAAAACAGAGATTAAAAGTTCAAGGCGGTTATCTTAATTAAAAACATGTTTCTTGTTCACTTTAATTAATACAGGACATTTTATGCCGAAATTGATCTTTTTGACGTTGCATTCTGTTGTAACTTAGGCTGCCTATCTTAACTGAAACATTTCTGCATTTTAAGTTTCTTCCAAAAAAAAAAAAGGTGTTCGAGCAAAGTCGGCTTTTATAAAATAAGGTATCAAGAGGTGTGAAGTCCAAACCATTAAAGTCTGGCGGTTTTTGTTGTAACTTTGGTTTCTTTACGCGTAAGAATTTCATCAGGAGAGTAGCTGTTGTAATATGCCAAGTCATAAAACATGCATGAGGCTTGTAGGAATGGCGAGCGACACTTGTTAGTCAGGTTAGAGGAAAACAGATCAATCAGGTGTTTTCTCCTAAATCTGAACACCGTCCAGGTGTTAATAATTCAAGTGCAGCATTTCGATAAAACCCTTGATTATCTTATGAATCATCCATTTAATTAAGCCATAATGTAGCGGAGTAACCCGTCTTTATATAACGCCAATGACCATGGACGGCCTTGAGGAAACATTTCGGTACAATACCAGTGAGTCATACTTATGCACCATAAATTTCAGCTGTCGCATTGGAACTTTGTTCATTCCGCAAAAATGAAACAGACAGATTGTTCACAACATGCATGGTCGTTCATGCATGATTTGTGGTGCACGCAGGGCAACGCGAGATGTATTAGTTTGTGGTATTGTAACCAACAAGACCGAAACCCAAAATGGGTACCATTTATACCCATTCAAATCGTTTCTATATATTGACGTATACTATAGCCCTAAATCTCAGAACGTTTGCGGATGGAATGTCGAAGTATTCACGACAACACCTATATCCTTATGTCTATCCATAAAACGACATCATGCTTTTGTTGTTGATTTCGACATTTATTTAATTATTTGATTGGTGTTTACGCCGTACTCTAGAATATTTCACTTATACGGCCAGCAGTATGGTGGGAGGGAATCGCGTAGATCCCTGGGGAAACCCACGACCATCCGCAGGTTACTGGCAGACTTTCCCACGTACGGCTGGAGGGAAGCCAGCACGAGCTGGACTTAAATTCACAGCGACCGCATTGGTGAGAGGCTTCTGGCTCATTACGCTGTTCTTGCACGTTAACCAACTGAGCCACGGAGGACCCTTTGAGTTCGATAAAAAAAAAACCTGTCCATTGAATCAAAAGTAGTCCATCAGCCCCTCTATTCATTCACCATCCAATCCACTTTTGCTTTGAAATCAGACAGAACATTAAGCCAATGGGACAATCAGTTGTTTCGGCATGTCGACCCGGATGGCAGAAAACACCAGTGCATGTTTCGCGCCAAATTGAACTCCTTTGACGCTAAATTCGAGTGTTTCCATATCCTATATGATAGTGTTTTGACATCCAACGGTTTTGTTCAACCACAAGATTTTTGGTTAATCTAGAAAATGCTTCTGCTATCGAGTTTCACTTTGGACAAGTCACAGGATTTCTTGTCTTGGAGTTATCTCGTAGAACATAGTATCTCTTGTCAAAGACACGCAGCGTTGAATAGCATTATACCCCAGTTTGTGCTCATGAACATTTATACTTATACTTTACTGCAACTTTAGGACTGCTTTTAGCTGCCGTGAGCAGCTGCGGCTCACGACTCTGCCTACCATACTGATTTAGTTTATTCCTGCCCAGAATACTCCTCACATCTTTCCGTCATCATTGAAAACTGAATATGTTTTACCTGATACACAACACATAAACTTTTAATCGAAAGTGAAGATATACATGGCTGAACACTACTACGGAACACGTATCCTAGCATAATAAGACCTACTGGTAGTTTTGTAAGGGGCCTCTGTGGCTCAGTAGGTTAGCGCGCTAGCGCAGCGTAATGACCCAGGAGCCTCTCACCAATGCGGTCGCTCTGAGTTAAAGTCCAGCTCATGCTGGCTTCCTCTCCGGCCGTAAGTGGGAAGGTCTGTCAGCAACCTGCGGATGGTCGTGGGTTTCCCCCGGGCTCTGCCCGGTTTCCTCCCACCATAATGTTGACCGCCGTCGAATAAGTGAAATATTCTTGAGTACGGCGTAAAACACCAATCAAATAAATAAATAAATAAATAGTTTTGTAAGCATATGTGTAGAGCGTTCATAGATTTCTGGCGTTCTTTGAGGAAGCTCTGTCTTCTTCTGTTTATAACCAGGGGCAAGGAGCGACATAAGCACAATATATCTTGTTACAGCAACACTGTGGGATGTCAACGATTGAGATTTTTTATGGAGGTTTCCTTGGTGTAAACTACAAACTAAGTGTTTCGAATGTGACTCCAATTATTTGCCTAGACCGCCTATTTTCCCATCACTTCTTACATACAGCAGAGGCGATTAAGATAAATTACAAATTGCGAGTTTAGAATTTAATTTCAATTATTTGCCTCGACTGTCTATTTTCACATCACTGTATACAAACAGCACAGGTGCTTAAGATCAAAACAGGGACAACTGTCAGAATTGAGATCAAGGCACAAATAACAGCGACGTATACATCGTTTTTTGGAGTTCCATTACAACTCTTCAGGAAGTCTCTGGCTGGTCTTGACAGACCTTAAAGTGGTGGCTCGTTTTAGCTCAAGGAGGCCTTTGTCCGGTATTTGGCCAAAGTTATTGAGTGCGACCTTAACCAAAAAAAAAAAAAAAAGGAGAAATACAGAGTCAGCTTAACTTAAATTCACGAAACATCGCCTTAAAGGAGAAGAAAATTTAAATATCAAACAAATACCATTGAAAAGAGTATGCATTTCTTCACATGTGCATGCCATAAAAAATTCTAATATGTACCTCAACTTGATAAATTATAAATAAATTCAGCGCCAAAATCCGCTGTGGGAGTCTACATCTTGCCTAGAAACTAGTCGTGAAGTGTTAAGAGGACAATGTCGGAAACCGCTGAAGTGCAGTTCATACAATTCCGGTAGAAAATGTACGTTGCTTCGGTGATGTCCGCTTGACGATCGGGAAACCGGAATCTAGGACGTAGGTTCCGAGTTTACACGAAAAAGCCAGCAATTTTAACGACTCTCATTGGCTGAGAGGCAACACACTCCCAGCATAAATTACAGGGTGTTAAAGATGGATGACTCGATGGACTCGGCCAGCTTTGCCGTTTTGAGGCCCTATGTACATGGCAAGGAAAAAGTGCAAAATTATGCAGCAGGCATCACCAATTAGAAAAAATATGTGCTCTTTTCAGCCTATGGTGCCATTTTAAAAATTTTCTTCTTTAAACAACAATCAAATAAATAAAGATATTGAACAGAATAAGTAAATGTTAATACGCCAGATATATATATATATATATATATATATATCAGGCATATATAGGCTCCTGATTCAACAGACATTGTCCAAATGTCAAAGATCTATGCATATAGAGTTACATGACCCATACCCAAGGGACAGAAGTTAACAGCGAATTTTTAATTTGACATTTGCAAAAATGACAACATTCAAGATGCCACTGATGAAGGCACCTGAAGCGGTTCGCCGAGATAATGGAACCCATCTGTATTCTTTTGAGTCGACTTTGGGGTGTACACAACATTTAATCACGAAATGGTCACAACTGACCAGTGCTGACCGGTACTGACCAATACATGCAACTTGAAATTAGTTCGAGATGTATCCTTTGTTTTCTTCCTGGAGATATATGCATGAACCTGCATTATTTAGGGAAACGTTGAGATGTGTTTGCCGCAGTGCAAAAACTAATTAAATACCCATGCATTTGGAGAGACTGTAATACTCATAACTGTTCACGGATGAAGGCCTCACGGCCGTTGCGTAGTGCAGTGGGTGTGACAGCGCAAACAACACAACAGATTCGTCACGGAGCCAGCCTCCTACACCCTCCCGAGTTTCCGGCAGAATGGTTTCCGCTTCGAATCCCGCATTATCGGTTTTGACAGCTAACCCTACGGTTTTCCGACATACCTGGAATTTTCATTATGCCACTGTCACTTTTTCGCCAGTTCAGGAAGTGCTGCAACCCCCGATCTTGCGCAGCAACTCTATAATGATGGAGTTTAATAGGCACTTGCTTTTTCCGGTGCTAGCGCGGCAAGCCACAGTTTTAACCAGAAGGACATTAACCCTATGATTATTTTGGCTCGTAACAGCATACTCATGTATTGGACTTCCTGACAACAAAAAGCGCCATAAAAATCCCCATTGAGCCTTTGGTTATAGGGTTCTGAGGAATTTGCGCCAAACAAGCTGCACCATGTTAAAACACCAAGAATGTCTAGTTGGAAAAATAATCTTGGATTAAAAAACATCAGATCGAAGCGCCTTTAACTATAGAAGACCGCTGATATACATCTGCCAAATTACGATGTTTAACTATGTAGGATGGCAACATCGGCTACAATGGAACTCTTCTACTTGATTTGGATAATTGGCAAGGAAGCCATTTCACCTCTCCATGTATACACATGCGTCAGAAACATTGGTGTTTTTTTTTTACATTTACGACTTTACGGAGACAGAAGTACATTGGTCAAGGAAACCATTTCACCTGGCAGCAGTATATTGGGCAAGGAAACCATTTCACCTGGCAGCAGTATATTGGGTTAAGGAAACCAGTTCACCTGGCAGCAGTATATTGGGCAAGGAAGCCATGTCATCTCACAATGTATACATGTATGAGAATCATTTGTGTTTTTGTGTTTATTACTTTACAGAGACAACAATATATTGGGCAAGGAAACCATTTTACCTCATTAGGCTCATGCACAAGAAACATGGGTGGGGTGGGTGGGTGGGGGGTCGGTTTACTACCTTACAGAAATCAGTATGTTGGGCAAGAAATCCATTTCAGCTCGCAAGGTATATGGATGGAAAATACAGGTGTTTTTGCGTTTATTGCTTTACAGAGACAGTGGTACATGGGCAAGGAAACCATTTCACGTCACCAGATATAAGACACCTGAGTGGTTTTGCACATATTGCTTTTCAGATCATCATTTTGGCCATAACTGTATACAGTTCCATTAACACTAAGTCAAACGTCATTATTGGCCAAAATCATCAATCCAGGACGATGTTTTCTCTTATGCATTTTATGTGTTAACTGTATACAACTCTAGCCACGCCTTAAAATCAGCTTAGCTTGTTGTTTATCTGAGTGATGCGAGTGTTGTGTGATATTGCACACCCTTTTTATTAAGCACGCCCGTTTATCTGAGAGTACAATGAAACAGGGTTAAAGCTAGGCAGAATCTCGCTGTTGTAATTCTGTGGAAGTTTTCACCTGTATAAAAGATACAGTAATGAGTTACATAAACGGGCAAGGCATCCAGTATAATGCATATACATGTACACGAGCACTGGTTGCCAACAATCCAATATAAAGCTATACAGATGCTCTGTCCCTATAGCAAGCGGGTGTTGCCTTTAAGAGAGGCTCTGCGCCGTGGGTGGCCATACTACAGGATGCCGGTATTCATAATGAATTAATGTTGGTAAGTAGCAATCATATAATTCACTAGGTACCTGAAAAAAAGCGTAAGCATGTTTGAAGTGGTAAACGTATAAGGCCGTAGAGTGTCCGAACATGCACACGTGATGTTGAACATGATTACTATGGGGAGAGAACTCTCTTACTGGTCGTCGCTCATCAGGCTGAACCAGTCAATTACGGCGGCATTGACTTACGGAGTTTTATCATTGAAATATATAAGAAATTCATTTATTCATTTTTGTTCATTTATTTATTTCATTTGTTGTTTAACATCATTTTTAAGAATTTACCTCTTACATGATGCATGTTTATGGGTGGAGAAAACCAGTTAGAGCCCGGGGGAGAGGGAGGGGAAAGAGAGGGAGGGGAAAGAGAGGGTGAGGGGTTAGAAACACCGTGCTGGCCTCGTAACCATGTACCTGGCTAGTATGAAAGATAGGCAAGACCAGGCTATGCTTTGTCTAAGCTGAATTTTAAGTATGGTACATTTATTTAAGCGTGACCAAAGCAGGAAAATGTAACACAGGAAACCCTATCTTTCACTGTCAGCCAATCATCGTCAATTCTGTATCCCTTTAAAGTTGCAAACCAATCATTAAAACCTGCCCTCCCGTTGGCCAAAAGCACTGAAAGAACTTCCGGCGAAACTTATTAGAACTCTCTGCAAGTGAGGGGCTTTCAATCAGCATCGACTTCCCTGATACCACTGAGATTTATGTACCATAAATGTATATATAATATATATATATATATATATATATATATATATATATATATATATATATATATATATATATATATATATGTATGTATTATACACACATGTAGGCATAGCCTACCAACGCAAGCGAAAAATTCTTGAATTCGGCTTTAAATAAACAATCAGATAATTAAAAAATTAAAAAAATAAATAAACTACCAATGAAATAAATAAATAGCATCAAATCCACGCTTCCATTCGAGAGTGTTTGGAGTGTTTGGAATTCCTGCTGAATTGCTTTACTGTAGCGGCCATGGATGCGTGTCAGTTCTGCGCTGGGCTGACAGGGAAAAATATGGAATGATAACGGGGGTATTATTGAGCTGTTGTGTTTGTTGGCGCGTGCCATGGAGAGGTTTCTGAGGGGTTATAGACCACCTCACGTGTGAGTCCGGACACAGAATCATCGATTTGCCCGCCTCATAGCTTCATATCATCGCCATAAAGCCCAAGCAAGGACCGTTTGGAGCTATGCGGACAATCTGCGGTGCTTTGTTGGTTTATTGGAATTCTGTGATGCCGTATTTGATGTGTCAGTTATTCTGTTAAAAAAATAGGAAAAAACGAAGATTTCGTCAGCTGGAGACGTGGTTCCTCGCTGATCGTCAGCTCACCAAATAACAACCGCTTTGAAATAGTCACCACGACGCCTTCGACACTTCTCACGACAAGAAAATTGCGTCCATAAATTGCCCTTTTTCATGAAAATTGGACGTAATCATTAAGAATCTGTGTTGATAATTGGAAGCGATTTGAGGATATCCGGAGGGAGCATCAGGGTTTTCACAGGAAGATGCTGGACATATATCTCCGCTGCTGCCATTTTTTGCTAATGGCGTTTGTATAATGCCATGTCTTGAAACTTAAAGCATTACTGGTACTTCAACATTTCTCTGAAAATGATTTCATTTGCTCGAGCATTCGCATACTAATCTTACAAAAAAATAAATAAAAATAATACTTCCAAAAAATAAACATGAAAAAAGAATGTTATTAAGCTATGCTTTTTATATCGAAAATGAACAGATCTGATTATACGTCACGAAAACCTCTTGACAAGGTACAGCTGTATAATTGTACTAACAACGCAGTATCGTTTCCCGGCACATTTACGACTCAGGTCCAAGCTGGACTAGCCCTAGTTGACTGGTAATATCAGAATACTATATACGTCACCAAATTTGCTGACAAGTCGTCATCTCAAAGGCAGCAGTGAACAACAGGCTACACAGGTTGAACTCAAATTACTTCAGGCGGGAAAGCTTACCCGTTCTTGTAGACGGCCAGGTAAGTTGATAAAATGTTTATAAAAGATCACCGTTTCGTGCATATACATGCGCGAATCAATCTGTGATTTGTTTATTTATATTTACATTATTTAGGCAATAAATTGTTTATCGAGCTATTTTAACGGGTCACCAATAGACCTCTACCCGATCCATATATTTACATTTTCTTTTAAACCACGTGTGACTTCATCATATCGGGGCGAACTACAAACGCAATGCTGAGGATTAAGTATTGATCCTCAAAGCGCCTGACTGTAAAAAAGAATTCCAGTTCTGCAATTCACATATAACATCGGTCAATATAGGAATTATCAGTTGGATTTCTCCCAAAACAAAGCCATAAAATCAACTCATATTGGCACAAGCAGTCTGTGGAAATGTAACAAAAATAATACGACGACAGCGCTAAACATATTTACTGTATAAAATAAAAGAATCGAAGAAACGGATGTTTAAAAAATATTGTAATACGATAATGCTGAGCACAGGGAGATTTTTCCTCCGGATTTAGATTTCTTTCTCTAGGAACAGACTTAATGATTTGAAAATGCAACTTTGCAGTTTGTATAAAACGAAGACGCATCCTGAGGACAAACCAATCAACAGAGGACGACGGTATATTAAATTAAACTCAGTCAATCTTCAGAGATTTCCGTTCACATGGATTGGCAAAACAGATGCACGGATGTCTTCAGGAAGTGAACAGAGGTTTTACACACCACCCGGAACAAGGAAAAGTCAACTTAGACGTTGGAAATAACCGATGAATGCAATAACGAACGCTTTAATCGTCATATAGATCTTGCGTATCAGCCCCGTGTGTTAGAAGATGAATGCATAGTGACAGTAACATTTGAATGACGCTAAACTCTTCTTACAGGCGTTGTACTTAAAGACATATTATTATTGTGTTAAACACGTTTACTGAAATGATTCAATTAACAGATGCTTTTATACATTAAACTGAATTGATTTATATTTGGTAAACTCAACCCAAACATTCTGGCAAGCAACTAAAGCTATAAATCATTCGGGTACATTTACAGTTGTTAATAGAATCAGATAGTTCAGTCAACGAGTGGATCAGTCTGCTCTCCCACTCGCCAAACAATCACAGTCAACCAGTCATAGCTAACTAGTCACAGTCAACCAGTCATAGCCAACCAGTGAAGAAGTCAACCTTGTTTATCGCCAGTTAGTCAATCTTGTAGAAGACCGTTTAACAATTAAGTCAGTCAGTAAATCAATCGGTCAGTCAATATGTCAGTCAGTGAGTTTCTTAGCCATGCTTCTATCCAGATAGCAATTTAGACAGCCACTGGTTCAGTCATCCAACTACAATCTCTCAGGCAGCCAGGAAATGGGTTAGTCTCTCAGTCATCCTTCTATCAGTCCAACATCTAGCTCTCCAACAATATCCACTCAGGAAGTACACCAGTCTTCTACAGCCAGTCAGTCAACCAGTAAATCAGTTAGCAATACTGCAAGTCAGTGACGTATTTAGTAGAATTAGTCCCGTGGTCAGAGCATTTCTCCGCCACTTTTCAAACTGACAACGTTATGAATTAAGATGGGTCATGTACTCATGCCGATGGTGTGAATCTGTCCATATGACGTATCCATTAAACATGTGGCATTATTTGATGACACAGTCAGCTATTGATTGCATCATGTAAGGGAATGGTGGAGAATATTCTGATGACAGGGCAGTGCAAGCACAGCCTCAGCGCATACTCTCTCATTCACCGACGGCATTAGATGGAGGAGGCCGTAAATTGTAACGAGATACAATCTGAAAACCATGAACTAACTAAACCAACAGCAACAGTGATAACATCTGTAGAGATCGAAATAAACCGTGAGTTATTACAACATTAATGGTATAACTTTTCACCTGGCCGAGTAAAAGCTTTACGTCAAACGCACGCGATACTGTTGTAGTTGCGTAATGCCTAAGTGAAAATCATTCATACAAAACAGTTCTGCCTTTGTCGAGATATCGATACAATCTGTTATCAAGTGCACATGCCAAGATGACGTCGACGCCTCAGTGTCTGTGCCAGGGACAAAAGCAAACCAAACCGTTGGTTGACTCTGCTTCTTCGGTAAATGCCGCTTTCAACCAGAGCTGTGCTCCCGTTGTGTCTATATACCGCGAGAGATCGCACCGTAGGCAAGATGGCAGTGGTTCAAACCCTTGTTGGGTCACTTTAAAATTTGCAATCTTGATTTTAAAGTTAATAAGGGAACGTTTTCAGTCTACAGTAACCAGGACTCAAGCTGTTTTCATAGTTTTGCAGTGATGCTCTATGTAGCTGCTCTGAGCCAATCATCAGTGCATTCTTTGGTTACGTGACTAGAGTACTGGAAGTGAAAGAGCGAATTTAACCCAGGAGAAACGAGGACTCCGGATGCTGGAAACTTTGAATAATCTGTATATTTTTCATTCCTGTCTTAGGGATGGCGATGTGTGGACAAAGTGGTAATGTAGTACTCGTGTAATACAAGAGCATAACGGTCGATCCGGTCACTTCACTAGTAATTTATTTATTTATTTATTTGATTGGTGTTCTACGCCGTAATCAAGAATATTTCACTTAAACGACGCCTGTCAGCATTATGGTGGGAGAAAACCGGGCACTTCACTAGTAAAGATATCCCATTTATCTTCCTGGCTTTGAGTGCTGTTATACGCCCTATTCAAGAATATTTCACCTATACGACGGAGGCCGGCACTGTGGTGGACAGCAATCAGAGCCCTTAGAGCACTTAGTATATTATGAATAGGTCAGGTGTCATGTCTGGTTTCCGCGTTGCTTGGCATTGAGGCAGCACCATATATCGGTATTAGCGCCAACCTATTAAAGGCAATTTCAGAGTATGCACAAAGAAATGTTGAAGCCACGATAAGACCCCAAACATAGATGATGTGCTTCTTCAAGCCAATATACATCTTTGATACATCTCAAGATTTCACAGGCTACCATTCATCCGATCACTCTTAAAAACCAGTCATACAAGTGAAAATTCTCGATTACGGCGTTAAACACCAATCGAACAAGAAATAAATATAATCATTACTGAATTTAAACACATTACCCAAATACCTTTCTTTTATTTAGATTTTATTTCCACTTAATTAAATTAGTCTAGTGGGATTGCTGATGGTCAGCTGCTATTCTTCAACTGATTTGCATAATTTGTGTATAAAGCTTAGTTTATCGCAACTACTTGAAACAGGTGCTGTTTGCCATTTAGCCGTACCTTGATCTGCTTAGTGATTTAAATATTCCAATAGTTGCAAAAGTAGTTGTCGGGTTTAGATCTCGGATTGTGTTTAACTGTCCCGGATAATTCATCGGTGAATAAAAGAACAGGCTTGAGCAAGTTTGACGGCTATATAGGACTCCTTAACGTTTATTGTTGTACTTACACTGATTTGCTGGAAAGGAATCCGTCGGAATTTCTACTTGTGAGTTTGATTTATTTGATGGGGCTGTCATCGCGTTAGCACAAACAAAGAGAGAACTGTGTTCACTATAGCCCCCCGCTGTTGTCAGGTAAGCCGTCGATTGAGCCCAAACGCCTTCTTATTGAACTGAGCTTTCCAGTTTAATAGGAAGAGATGTGACGTGTAAGATGACCAATAAAACCCCTCAGCGCCCCCTACCGGAATTTTATACTCTCGCTCGCGGCTAATCTAGATCGCAGTGAATTTATGGTCGGGAATATTTGCTTTTGGTGGAGGATAAAAACACGAGATTTAAACCGTTTATCATTGTGCTACCCAAGGTGGTAATGGGAAAGCCTCGGGGGCTTTATAATTAAGTAGGTCATTGGTTAGAATTAAACTCTGGGTTTTGCAATTTTCTCGCTCGGCAATCGAAAAATTCTGCAAGGGTGGTATTTAACATTTGTTCTGCTTGTAACTGCGTGCCACAGGTCTTTTGCACACACAAAATAAACCGCATAGGGATCCTAGAATATGTGCTTGACAGTCGTTAGTATACCCCAAGTGCGGGTTCACTCCCAGCATTGGACCTAAAATTTGTGGAATCTTCCGCGCTCAATGTTCGCACATGGGGCATGCTCACAGTAAGCAATCTCATGTTCGTCGTAGACCACCTTTCTTCGAATACTACACTAAAAAAATGAATCTCTTAAATTTACCAGAGAGTCTGTTATCTGAGTGATGCTAGAATGTGTTCTGTTATTGCAGCAGATTATTCTGTTAAATATAACACACATATTCTGCTAATTCGACATAACGATTCTATTAGATCAACAAGATATTATGATCAATATGACACAATATTGTGTTATAATAACAGAATACATTCTAGCATCACTCAGATAACAGACTTTCTGTTAAATTTATCAGATTTATTTAAGTGTATTTTGCACTGACAAAGTCCTGTACGTGGCATCAACCATCACTCAAGTAACAAATACGTAAATCTTTATTCTTTGACTCACAGAATATAATACTTTTAATTTTGTGCAACGTAGTAAAGTCCGGCATTTGTTGTATATGTTCATTTTGGTAAAAGATCGTTTTGGTGGCCTATTGGTCGTCCGCTTGGAAGTCGGCACACCCGGAATCAAACCCGGGTCGGGTCATACCAGGGATTATAAAATGATACTTCTTGCTTCCTGTATTGGCGCTCAACACTGAGAGGTGCAAGGAAACAGGACTGGTTGGCCCGGTGTCAGTATAATGTGTCATATCTGCTGTGTTCGGCATGATACTTACTTGCCTTGCCACAAGAAGGCAAACTATATGTCTACACCCTTAATGAGTCTTCGTCGTCATGTGACTGAAAAACTGCGGGGTCTCCGTGGCTCAGTTGCTTAGCGCGCTAGCGCAGCGTAATGACCCAGGAGTCTCTCTTATTCTGTTAAAAGATCGCTTCGGTGGCCTATTGGTCGTCCACCAATGCAGTCGCTGTGAGTTCATTTCCAGCTCATGCTGGCTTCCTCTCTCTATGTGGGGAGGTCTTCCAGCAACCTGCGGATGGTCGTGGGTTTCCCCCGGGCTGTGCCCGGTTTCCGCCCACCATAATGCTGGCCGCCGTCGTATAGGTGAAATATTCTTGAGTACGGCGTAAAACACCAATCAAAAAAAAAAAGAAAAAAAAAACTGCGACATAAAATCCCAAGCATTCATTCATCCACTGATTTTGGTGAATATAGTTCGCTTAATATAATAAGGAGATATGGACGTCACGGTGTGATATTGAAACGTGAGCTTCAGTTTGACAATCTATACTGACGTGACCTCATATATGGCAACTTAATTACTTACACCATGCAAATGAAAATAAAAAAATAGCCATTGCAAAATCATCTAACCTACATACATCGTCAGCATTGACGACGCTGGTGTTGAATGACTTACCCAAAATGATAAAGCAATCTTAGATTTCAGTCAAAATGTTATCTCTCTGTAGTACTCCGATTTCTCTATTTAATATGTTCATCGACAACATAAATCGCAACTTAACCTTGCTCCGAAGATGCCAAACTAAAATAATTTCTGGATAAATTTTTTATTTGTGCTCAAAATTAAGAGCTTAGTCAAAGGCTGATTCATGATCTCGGGAACAAAGCAAATGGTCTTTGCAGAAAATGACGAGTTTCCTTGAACCGCGGAATAGCAATCAACGTATCTGATGAACGGGTAGTCGCTGTTAAAAAAACTAGATGAACGCACTGGTTGGGCAAATGTCCAAGTCAGTGAGTAAACTTTGTCAAATAAAAAGAATTGCACAAAAAAAAGGAGAGAGAGAGAGAGAGAGAAAATACTGAGTAGATCGGCCTGATGCCACATCTCGTGCCAAGAAGGCGGTTGTCCCGTGGTTAGACGTGATCTATGGTACAATCGGCACGTCTTTAACTGGGAAATGCTTAATTATCTTGTTAGTCCCGAAAGAAGCGCACCCTACAGATAGTCACGTTCTTGTCCAATTAGCGGAGGACATGTCCTAATCACGAAGCTATTACAAATGTCAGAGGGAGGTGAATGGAACGGCCCAACCCCCCACCAGGACACCGCCATCTTCAGGCGTTATATACAGTCAGGAAATTCCCACCCTCTTACAATTCCCCGCAAGTCCTTTACAGAGCTCACATATTGCGCTATTTTGATCACATTTTATTTTTTTCTTCAATAATAGTTAATGAGAAAAGAACTTCTTCAAGCGAATTTTCCCACCCGTTTTATACTTCACCCACATAAAATCTCTTGGAGTTCCAAAAGAACGTTGACTCCTCATGGCTATTGTGGGCTCTATGCGCTTTATCACAAATCACACGCAACAGTTTATTTTAAACCTCTGGCCCACTGACATAAGTGGTAGATCAGGTCAATTTGGCCGTTTGTCGGTTATTCTTATAAGTGAGTGAGGAGGGTGCGGGGGTGGGTAAATCCTGTGTTATTGCTATGGGTGGGTGAGGAAGGTGGGGAAGGTGAGTTGGTGTGCGCGTGGGAGGCGGAGGGTGAGCAAATGGGGCGTTGTGATTGGTGTAGGGGTCGTGCGCGTGCGATGACGCTATGATGAGGTCACAGGACGAGATATGACGTCTTGGTGTTCTAAAGGGTGTGTGATGTAGAACGGTGTTGTAGCACGTGGGCCAGGTGCAAGTCATGCACCCGAAATCGGGGAGTGCGCCGTGCGTGCGGGTAGCATCCCCGTAGCTTGCTGGATATTGGGATCTATTCTACGTTGTGATGGGTAGCGCAGGGTGAGTTGTGAACGACTGACGCTGGCCTTTTATATCAGCCAGAAGGATTCTACTATTTTTTTAGAAAACTACCAGCGCAAGCCGGTTTCAAAGCAGCATGCCAGCATTCCGGGGGAGTATGACGCGCTGTCAGTAAGTACGTCACGTCCCTCAGCCGTAGTCGTCTGCTACACGCAAGCCTGTCTCAGCGTGTGTGCGTGCTGAAATAGCAAGCCTGAGTATTTAACAAAGGGCGTATGTGCTCATCACTGTGTATGTGTGTATGTATATCTGAGTTTGTTTGTTTTTTTCCCCTCCACCATCTTACCCTGTTTTACTTTACGATCTGAAAACCTAGGTGAAGACAAAAATCTTACTTTTATACTTAGATACATGTATATAGAATAGTCACTTATTCATGGGATTTAGAAAGCATTTATGAGAACAGTATAATTTACTGTTATTTTTTTTTCATGTCAGCCTGTAGCATAGATTCTAGTGTAGAAACCACTTAGAGAATTTTTCATATAGCTGTAACCACTGAGTATGAATTAAAACAAAAAATTAAAATAGGGCATTCTTGTGAAGTGGATGCAGGTTATCTGGACATATCGGTGGCCTGGCTTACATGGTTAATATGACAGGCTATCTGCAAGTAGGCCTACTCGCCAGCCGTCATCGGTGGCCCTGTACGGTAGTGCAACCTGCGTGCAGGGCTTGTGTTGGTGACATGCCTGCACTACGCAGACAGGTAATGTAACGTGCAGCTGTGGGGAGCCGTGCTTGTGTGGTCGTCCAGTGAATAAATGCATGTTTTTCTTTTCACTCCGCATACATTTTTGTTTAATCCCTGTATTCTTTTAGAGCGAAGTTACATATTAATGTTGTGCTACCAGCGACGGCCAGTCGGTATGTTCATTCATGTACTTTATGGACACAAAAATGGTACTATTGATGTCGCAAGACGTATATGTATACCAGATGCTCTGAAACACTGTATCACAGTACATATTTCATTTTAACCTGTTGTTATCAATAAATATTGACTCGTTGGAGCAGTAAACACAACGGCAACGGCAACGAGGGGTTAGACATGGTAAGGTCAGAATTCTTGTTTTGTTGTGAAATATGGTTAAGACTTAGCATATATGTGTCAGCTGTGTTCTTTTAACCCTTTTTCCACATAGATAAGAACATATAACACGTTTTTGGGTAAACGGAAGGCTTGTGTCATGCCTTTTATAGTTGTACCCAACACAGAGCAAAAACAAATAAATAAAAAAAAGTCCACATACAGTTAAATGGGGGCTTGGTGTAGTCGATATAGGTATTTTCCCCAATACATTGAGTTTAATTAGGTGTGTTGTTGAAATTTTTTTTTATTGTACGGGTCCATGGTTTTTCTGTGTTATTCAGTTATAGGCATTTCCAATAAACAAAGTTTGACTTCATTAGGCGCGGGCTATTGCGTACGTATATGTGTGGTACATGTATGTATATATGGATATGTAGGTAAATTTATGTCCATATGTATAATTTTATGTGTATATGTATATATGTGATACATTTGGATACATATAGATATGTAGGAACATCTATGTCTATCTGTATAATTATATATGTATATATGTAGGTACATCTATGTATACAGACACACACGTGCTCACACGGAAAGGTCTATTTCGAAAGAGATGGGGGCCCTCATCTGGTGATACGGTGAAAGAAATCGGCTGCTGTATCATGATCACCTCGACGGCTGCCGCTGGTGGAGACGGGTACTCACTGACGGCAACTTCAGAGTTCCGGTAGTAGAGCTTGACGCAAAATACCCGTCTGCGTAGTTTTAGGTCGCTGACGTTTGGTGGACTTGTACCGCCGTCGTTGGGTGTTGTCTGGAAGTGTCTTTGCCCTCACACTAGATGGCCATCGCCTCTCTCGATGACCACCGGTCTCTCTTCTTACACTTTGGGGTAGGGATGACGTTTGTGCTCGTCCTTGGTTAGTGCGAAACTAATATCATTCTTGATTTGTTTTCTGTGATATAGGCTCACCCAACTGTACAGACCGGAGGCCGTGTCATCGTCTCAGCTGCACTCCCCTTAACGACGCACCCCTACCGCCGGTGCCAGTCGCTGATCTTAATAAGGCCCTCACCGCTACGATCACCAGGACCACTATCACCGCCTCTCCATCTCAACCGGCTACAGACCCACCTCTATCCCCAAGGCTGTCTTTACTCCGCTGGAGCCGGTCAGCACAGACGGGGAAGAAGATGCGGCTGACAACCCCCTCGTCCTCCACTTTCCACAAGCACGGACGTGGGCAGAGTGGACGTTTCGATCAGACTCCCTCATACCTCCTGCAGAGACATTACCTTCGGACCCGAGGCTACGGGAGTTGTATCAGCGCCACTCGCAGTCCATTCACCAACATTTTCACGGGCGTCGTCCCTTGCAGGAGCGTCCCTTACAATTTCCGAGCGGTGGGGCTGTATCAGTTAGACACGTATCCAAAAAACAACTCTTCTTCGACCAACCCACACCCTTCCGTGTGAACTTGGCCTATGGATTTATCCTGCGCACCACGGCACCGACCAACTGCAATATTTCTATCCCAGCACCTCACCCGAGGTCTTGCCCAATCTGGATGCATCCAGTCTTATAGTGACGCGGGGGCACTGGCACGTGACCTGTCTGGGACGGACCCTTGGGAACGGCAAGCCAACAACTCAGTCCACGCCATCCACGTCCTCAGCCCAGTGCTGCCAGCGGGTGCTTGAAGGAGGCTCCCTAGCACGTTGCCTATACCATGACCCCGTTGTATGCGCGCTCCCCGAAAGACAGGAAATCCACCTCCACCAGCCTGGTTGCAATAATGCGTAATGTAGGGTTGATGAGCGCCAGCCATCATCACAGTCAATCTTTAAGCCGCAGAATTACAGGAGAGATAACACCCGTCTATGGCGAAAGAGAAGCCTCACTACCACTTTCCCACCTTCAAATGGTACAGGGCGGCCGGTGTCACCCCTAATATTGATTTCGATCGTAAAGCAATGCTTTTTCTCTGCACTACCCACGGGGCGGGACGAGGCAAAGCACTTTGGCTAACGCATCCCTTACCACGCGAGGTTCGGTCCAGATCTCCTCGCGACCTACACTGTACCACAATCGCGGGTACTACATTTCCGCCAGTCCACACCAGACAGGTGAATCGGTTGAGGGAGGTATGTGGTGTAATGCATCAACATATTCCGCGTAAATAGTTGAGCGAGATATTACTGGGTAGCGTGATATAAAACATGCTGTTCACAGAACGCCTAGGGAAGCAACTAACCTTACGGACCCGACGGGATTTTAATAGGGGGTCCAGCACTATGGTGGGACAATACCAGGAGTGGAACGGCCGTGGAGGGAGTCTGTGTCTCCTTTTTCTTCTTCTGTGACTCCGTGGGTTTCCACAACATGCGTGGAGCTTGACGAAGGGTGTGGTACATTCGGGGACGTCGGGGTGCCCACGGCACCGTCTGACTGTCCTCACCGGTGGAGGATTGCACCGTCTCTCTGTCTGGCGATTTGCTGTTTTGTGTTGTGACCCGGTATTGCTAGTGGCGGTATTGGTGGTGGCTATAGGGTCGTGGGAGGGAATGGGGGGCCTCCGTGGCTCAGTTGGTTAGCGCGCTAGCGCAGCGCAATGACCCAGGGCCATTTTTTTGATATGTGCCATCGTCTCGATCTAGCGGCAACGGAACAATCCACCGAGGGCAGAGGCCTCAAGGGGGGTGAGGATGGGGATTAGCAAGGCACCGATAAGTCCGCCTTTTTGTACAATGGGACGCTTGAATGCAGCGGGACACTTTTCTTTTCGAACGTACGCAGTCATGTCTTGTACGGCAGCAACCGTGCCTTCTGAGACGGGGTGAGGGGAGCGTAATCATTTAATACATTTTAAACACGTCACACAGGCAACCGATAAACGCTGGTTCGGGTCCACGAAGGATCGTATTTTGAATCTCAGGATTGCCATTGGCCAGGAGTTTCAACAAAAGGGCGAAACCGCGTAAACGGACTGACATGACTGGCTTCTCATTACACACTGACTGGGTCTGTGATGTGTAGGTTTTATGTCTTTAGCAGATAGGCGTACTGGATTTCATGCGGAAAAACGCTTGTTCACTGACGAAGGTGGTTGGGCGTGGTTCCCTTAAAATCCACTAGCAAATACTCTTACAACCTGCAGGTGGCATCTTTAAAGGCCTCTTGCACATATCGGGTCTTCCCCTGCAGCATTTGCTTGGCTATCGTCGTGATATCTTTGTGGATTTTGAACAACATCAAATATTGAGCTTTTAACATGATGGTGCATTAGTCTTTGCTTTTGTTGAACAGATTCTGCATAATTTAGATAATTCTGATGGTGACTCCCCTGGGTAAAGAGTGCCGTGACATGTTAGTCCGCTTCGGCCATCAGGTCATTCACGATCACCAGGGTCCGTTAGCATGGGCGAACGCCGTAAGACTGGGTACCCCTTCTTGAAAATCGACGGTCTGCATGGTGGCCTATATGGGCAGTCTGGGGGTGGGTGAATCAACTCCTTGGCGTTGTCGATGACCCGTTTGATAAAGACGGATTTTTCGCTGCCAGTGGGTCTGTTAACAAGCCTGTGAACGGGTGACCCCATCGCGTGTCCATGGTTCACGTAGAAAAGACACGAGACTGGTGTTGGTGGGGTCCAGAGGGTTGTGAATGTGAAAATGGATGGTGTAAAGGGGAAAAGGGTTGGATGGTCGTTGAACTGGGTTCGGGTGGTTAAGTCGTTGTCGTGGGCGATGGGATGATTGGGATGTTGGGGGGGGGGGGCTGTGCGGGAGTGGACAATGGAGTCGTCGGTTGAGTCGTGATGCGAGTTAGCTTCGGTGACGAGATATCATTAGCCGTTAACTTTCGTGGTGGTGGTGGTACGGAGCCGTGTTCTTTTTCAATCGATCTGGAGGGACTTGCACCGAAGACTGTTCTTGGGTTAGTACGGCACTGAGTTCCCCAGCAAACCCACCTACCAAAAGACTGGTGAACAAGAGATTTTAAATCACGGCGGCTGTGACACCTTTGTTTTTTTATTTATTTTATTGGTGTTTTACACCGTACCCAAGAATATTTCACTTATGCAACGGCGGCCAGAACTATTGTGTGAAGAAACCGCGCGTCTCCAGGGAGGTCTTCTCGGGTTGGTGATCCGTCTCGTAAAACATCCCTTCCAACCGCTCCCAGTTCAAGTCTTCCAACGTAGACTACAGCTTCTCTGGGATGACGCCGAAGGATGCGGAAGACTTCTTGACTCCAGATGCGGAGGTGGGATTTCTGGAAAGGCTCCTTGACTTTGCTGATGCGGACGAGATTTCCTTCGTCATAGCAGTAAAGTCGACCGCACCGAGGGCTGGTGGGACGGTATAACCAGCCACGAACCTCCTTTTTTGTCTTGGTAGTGACTTTGATGGGTGCTGGACGGATACTGCCATGGTAGGCCCGATTGTGCCAGCGCGCTATGGCGGGTAAGACGTCCAGGTAACGTGTATTGTTGGCCTTGTAGTGTTTGTACATGCGCCCTTTAAGCGTGCGATTGAACCGTTCGACCACCAAGTGGTTTCGTTTTCGTTAACGGTGTGGAAGAAGAACACTGTACAGGCACAGCGGTCACTCTTATTTTATACCACACCGTATCTCACCGTATCGTAATCCCTGATCGTCGAAGTGTAGATCATCCATGTAATGATGGATATTGACAAAACGCGTGTCACCGATATGCACATCGTCACAATAGTCCATGTTCAAAGTGCAGACAATGTCCCCTTGGTGGACTGGCTGTGGCAGTGGGGCATGGTAGGGGTGGTCTGGCATTGTTCTACGTTACTCGTCAAATTTTTCTTCATTGGTGGGTGGTGGTGGTGGTTGTGGTTATGTTATCTGCCGTCCGTTTTAACTGAAAAATTATAACATATCCTTAGTCACCAGGTGTGATACCCATTAACATTTGAAGGGAACACAGCTAAAAAAAACAACAACAACGACAGTAGTTATATGCTGGAGGAAATATACTATATCTCTACACCTGGATATAACCAACAAAACAGAACACCTAGGTATAAGAAGAACAGTAAGTACAAGAATGATACTTACTTACGCCTTTGACAGGATACACCTCAGGTAAAGCCCGCTGAACGGACGATTGCCGTACACGATGGGAGTGTCTTCGAGGAATTGTCGAACCCTCAGCCGACTGGTCTGTTTTCACTTTGGCCTGGAAACTGCTGAGCACTTTGTCTTCCTTTAAGCGATGAACGACTTTATCCACCACGTCCAAATCCATAATATTGAGCGGGTCCAAGCATGAGTGCTGCTTCTAACTGCGATGGTCAGTCTTACAACCGTGTCGCGTCACACTGTCCAACATCAAGGTTTCTAAGGCCTCGTAGTCCTTAGGATCCAGGGGAGGCGTTGGGGCTGGCTTGGTTGGCGTGTTGCTGCTGGCGCTTCCTGTTGGGGGTGCTGGTGGCGGTACTCGTGGAAGCATGAGTAACGCTACTGGTGCCGGTGTCCTCGGGTGTCGGATGGGGAAGACATTGTCCTACCTTAGGCAGAGCCTACGGCAATGGGATCTAAGAGTCGGCCTGGACGGATACACCTCCAAAACGTGTGTAATATTTTCCCTCTAAAGAGCACTGGACTCACGGCTTGATATTCATATACCGGTGTGGGCATGTTGGCATACCGAAAATCTGACTCAGTAAGGCGAGTGAGTCGCTCTCCGCCAACCGTTGGTGGAGCGCTGGTTGGCATGACGTGGACGACTTTACCGTTCTGCTCTAAGCTGGAGGTGAAAATCTCCTTTTAGTAACGCGGCCAAAGTTTTGATAAAAGGTGACGTTACTCCCTGGCCTGTGGTGACGTCAGCATTGGGATAGGGTAGTAACGGCAGGTCAGCAGTCTTCCGTTTCTTCGGAGGCATTGGCTGAGAAAACTTAGCCCTCTTCTCATCAGGCTGTGCTGTACCGACGTCTTTGTTCACACCAGCGGGATTGCCTGTCATGGCGTGTTTGGTCTTCGGCATGGTGAAACGGCAGAGGTAAAACTGAACTATGCAAAGTTTAAAGCGCAAGTGACTAGCTTGGACAGCGCGCCGCTTTATAAACTCAAACGCGTGTGCAAAACCGTCTTGAACATTCCGGAACATTCTACAATCTGGCTACTTTTAGATTTGATTTATTTTATTCCTTAAACTCGAGTGTAACACTGTTTTCAAGAATTTTTCACTGATGTGACGTGGGTGTATAAACCGGAATGCTCTTGCAGTTAGACTAAACCACCACCCTTCAGCAGGCATCTGCCAAACTTTATGGTTTAAAACCGAAGCAGTAAGGGCCAAAAGTCACACTCTGATCACGGGTTCCTTCCATAAGTTTGATGGTTTTTAGCTGCGACAAGCTATAGTCTCTAAGTGACGCCGTCTGTCTGTCAGTGGGTACAGTTTCTGCCATATACTCTACCCTTTAACATGGGCAATTACTTTACGGGGGGCCTGAATGCATGACGACATCTACTATTTTACTAAATGTCGCGACTATGCACTTAGAAAATAAATCTTGTAATTGTAACAGAAAAACTGTTGTCTTAGCGATGCTAGAATGTATTCTGTTATTATAACATAAAATTGTGTCATATTCGACATAATATTATGGTAGTCTAAAAGAATCATTAATTTGAATTAATAGAATATGCGTGTTATATTTAACAGAACAATCAGCTACCATAGCAGAATTCATTCCAGCATCACTCGAACGACGGGCTTTCTGTTAAAATTAACAGATTAAATTTTTGAATGTAGCGAATGTGTTGTTTTTGTCTTGCCTTTCTCCTGTCTATATAGACTTAGGCTTATATGTTTGAGAATTCAGTACTGACTGACTCGAATATGCGTCTATGTGAATAATATGCGAAGTATATGCGTTTGGTGCATCTATATAAAACCCGTATGAAGTTGCGAGTGAGTGAGTACAGGCGTCCGTAAATACTCCTCACAGCGCATGTGTCGCTCTCTAGCTTTCGCTTTACATCACTGCCACCAGGAGACATGGTTGACCTTTGCAGCCTGTGAGACGCACGAAGACATGCTTAGACTTAGCCTCATCACTTGTCTCCTCCCGCAGAACTATTTGATCACCATTCTTCAATAAAATTGTTTCAGGTTTTGGTTAGAATCATGTTGTATACAACATGATTCTAACCAACATACTCTAGATAAAGAACATGCATGTATATAAAGTATTACCAGAGACAAAGGTTGAGAGCGATTGTTTGTTTTTTTTTTTTGAAATCACTACCTGTCTCATCACTGTGACCTCAGTGACCTGGGTGTTGTTCAAGATTTCTGTATAAAATTTGCTATTGGTGACACTGATGTAAAACAAAAGGTAGAGAGCGACGCATGCGCTGTATGGCGTCTGTAGCACTGAAGTAGCGAAAACGCATGACGCATCTTCGCTTATAACATTTACGGAAAGTTCGATTACGCGCTCCGCAAATGGTGTAAAACAGCGGCGAATTTACGCAGCGAAGTTGCGTGACGGGAAACCCCTTTTGTAGAAAGAGTAGAAATATCAAGTATAAGGACTAGTTCGTCCACAGGCTCTATGTAAGGGGTTAAGGGTCTTTCCGAAGGTGGGATAGAATCGTGATTAATCTACTCGCGGAAAAAATAAGACGTTCCGGCGCCACATATGGTGTGATGTTAACCAAGACAAATGCACGTGGTAAATTTAGCAGATTGAAAAATGCTTCTGATACTGAATCAGGACGAATCCTCGCCTGAGATTTTAAAGATGTTGTGGCAGCAACTGATATAGGAAGTGTAATTCAGATGTTTCCTCCTAGCTCAATGCTGGTGAAATAAGTGAATTGTTCTTGACTACGACGTAACACCGATGGAATGAATAAACAAATAAATAATATTCAGAGGAACATTTTTACTGTCGTATTATTGCGAGCTTCTTTCTTTAATTGGTCACGCGGCATTATAAAACAGTACAGTAATATTAAGTGGTCTAAGCATAAGTTTATTAGATCATAAACATGCACTATTAGGCCTACCACAACCCTGACGGGGGATAGGGGGTTAGAGCGCCAGCGCAGCACAATGACGCAGGAGATTCTCACCAATGCGTCTACAAGAGTACAAGAGAACAAAGGTGGCGGGGGGGGGGGGGGGGTCTCCGTGGCTCAGTTGGTTAGCGCGCTGGCGCAGCGTAATAACCCAGATGCCTCTTACTAATGCGGTGAGTTCAAGTCCAGCTCATGCTGGCTTCCTCTCCGGCCGGACGTGGGAAGGTCTGCCAGCAATCTGTGAATGGTCGTGGGTTTTTTCCCGGGCTCTGCCCAATTTCCGCCCACCATAATGCTGGCCGCCGCCGTATATGTGACATATTCTTGAGTACGGCACCAAATACCAATCAAATAAATAAATAAATAAATAAACAAACAGCCATGCATTGTGCTGCATGTTGTTGTTGCTGCTGACTATAACTACGCACGTTCCAGACTGGAAGGCAGCCAGTCCGTGTTCCCGTTAATCAAAATGAAGAAATTTCATCATGCAGAACTGATGCGAAAGCAATCAACTGAAAGAAGAAATTCTCGAGCATTTGTCGGAGACAGGCATGTAGAACTATGCCAAAGCTAAGCTGGACGTTACTAACGCTCAGCTTCGCTCATATGGACGGCTCGAACCCTATCTTATTTTTGCTATCCACCAACTCTCTAATACGAACAAACCGTAAACATTTCAAAGCCGGCATTGGTAAACCATCCTTCAAACAAAACCAAACTAACGTCCGCCATGTTTGGAATTTTTTTTTCACCTTCGGGTAGGGTGATGAGATGCGAAAATTTTACCCTACCCAACATTCTGTTTACAGGGCATGTTCTCCTTTAAGAATTGCATTAAAAGAGATAAAAAAAATTCCAAACATGGCGGACATTAGTTTTGTTTGCCCGTTTCAAAGTTTAAACGGCTGGATTACTGATGAAAGGTGATTTACCGATGCCGGCTTTGACATGTTTACAATTTGTTCGTATCAGGGAATCGGTGGATAGCCAAAATAAGGTAGGGTTACTGCCGTTTTTTATTTATTTTTTGTAGTGAAATTGTCCGGATGGAAGTCCATATGAGCGAAGCTGGACGTTACGTTGGGCTAATGAGACGAGCTTCGGAGGCCTTGAGGAAATTATAGGTACTGTCCATTTCCGGTTCGACAATCTCGCGCATCTCGCGTGATTGGGAGGTCCGTCGAGAATTGACGTACGCTATAATTGGCTATATTAATTATGAATATAATTCTGTATGTACAGATTCCGCCAAAGATGCGTGAATCTGTCGGCAGCAGACATCTCGAGCAAAGCGCCTCGATGGCGTCCTTCCTTCAACGCGCCGATCGATTCACGGGGTAACTGTATATGAATATTGATGGCCCGATTTCGGGTTCTGTCATACAGCGAGGAAATTACCCCAGTCCACAATCGACAGGGCCCTTCAGTTCAGAGTAATGACACAGACAGTCTGTTTATGGAGAAAGTGTCGGGGTGTTTATCAGTTAAGGGAAGCCGAAGTGAATTGACAGTATCGATGTATTACATCCCTTATTGACAGTATCAATGTGGAAGACGGCCGACAGCGTTGTCATAAAAACCGATTCCCCAGACACGAAATGTATTATACACTCTAGTCAGAATCGTAAGCCATGGCAAGAAAACCATAGGGCCGCCGGAGTCCTCTGAAGACCAAAGCGATAGCTGAAAGGGCTATATTCTCAATGTCTTGAGATTTAGGCGTCAAATCTGTTATTCGCCAAAATGAATCGCTTCTAACCGAGAGTGTTGTGGGCTCCTATGATAGCTTTAGACGCCCGTGTCTATTCGTTAAAGTAAGCTGTAAGTCTAGACAGTTATTTGTCTCCTCGATTCCACCAGCCCGATTGTTAAACCAGAATCTCTGTTGGCCTGTTTTCGCTCGTTAAGTGATCACGTTTTCTTCATGGTAGCTTATTTGTATAAACCTGATGACCTACTCAAAAATGTAATAATAAAACAGAGAAGGTGATATTGTATTACATATATGCATGAATAAAAGAGACACTGATATTAATATTCGATATCTTTAATCAAAAACAACTCATGCTGGCTTCGTCTCCGGCCGTACTTGAAGAACCTGGCAGCAACCTGTGGATGGTCGTGAGTGAGCCCGGCTTCCTAGTGAAAGTTTCTTGATTACGGCATGAAACACGAATCAAATAAATAAAATAAATTGATATTAAACATTAACCAGTATGTCTACTGAACACTGAGTTATTTAGAATCTTTAGTCGTTGTTTAATCAGTCAAATATATGGAAACTGACAGCCAAATTTGATTGCAAAATTTGAAATGTACCCAGATTTACGTTTATCATGCTAAGCGCCTGCAAAGTATACTGATGTGTTTAGACGATTATAATAACTCCTCGTGAACACGTATGCCTATACATATACACGTACTTTCAAGAAACATGAACACGAGCACATGCCGCTGTAGGAACATTCGCCTTCACGCAGGTGTTTGTTTCCAGCTCGTGCCCTGATTCCATCAATTAACTTACAAATTAACCATTCGACATGCCGCCGCAGCACGCCCTTAGCTCATGCATCATGCACGTGGACATGTACAATCTGGCACCCCACCCTCACTGACCACTGAAGCGAAGGAGGAGCTCAAATACCGTACATACAAGGGATTCATTACTTAGGGGAATAACTGTTGGTAGGGGAGCCACATCATATCGAAGAAAGAGCACTCGCCCAGTGATAAAATATGGTGATATTGTCGCGTAATTCCAAAATTCGCCTTTTTTCAAATTTAATCCTATCGTCCATGCAGCAAATCGCACTCATGAAAAAAATTGCGCTTATTTGGCGACATCCACATTTATGAGCGAAATAAGCAGAGAAACCACCGGAAATCACGAGGTGCAGTTGATCAGTTTCCGAATGTAAAACTGCAGCCGGCGCAGCGAAATCTGAATTCGAACCTTTACATACAACAAATTACAATGGTAGTAGAGAGAGATAAACCATTAGCCTGATACATGCAGATTGCACTGATCTTGTATTCATTTATTTATTTATATTTATTTATTTATTTGATTGGTTATTTACGCCACACCCAAGAATATTTCACTAAACCTATACGACGGCGGCCAGTATTATGGTGGCAGGAAATTAAACAGAGCCTGGGGGGAACTCACGACCACGTGCAAGTTGTTGGAAGACCTTCTCACGTGCGAAGCCACCCTGAGCTGGACTTGAACTCATAGTGACCGCAATGGTGAGAGGCTCCGGCGTCACTATGTCGCGCTGGCACGATAACCACTACACCACGGAGGCCCCCTGCCGATCGTATATAGGTTATAAAAATACTGTAATAGTAATCCAAATACAGTTCGTCAAACACTAAAACCTACATATTTCATGGGAAACCTGCACATTCACACACCCAAGAAAAGTTAATTAATGTTAATTACGACTCCAGAGAATTTCTTTTATGACAAGAAAAATTGAATAGGCATATATTGATTGATTAACTGATTGTTATTTGGCGTCAACCTCAGGAATTTTTCAATTGTACACGGGCGGTCAGTTGTGCGAGTGGAGGAAACCCGAATGTTCGGGTTGAACCATCGACCTTTGGTAAGTTGCTGACACGTTAAACTGTGCAAAAGGTCCTACAATCGCCATCGATCGGTTATTGTGACTAAGGCCTCTACGAACAGCGAGAGCGTATATTCATCGTGTTGAATTAGATCGCCGCTTTGGATATATAAACAGTTGCAGTTAAAGCGCAACTGAGATACATATTTTATTATCGACAACTTATTCTATCATGGTAGCCTTGCGTCTTTCCTACATCACTGAAAACTGTATGTTGACTGCTTTTCTTTTTATGATTCCGTCCCATTTTCGTACTTTATATACTTTCTTAGTTCTTTGCTAGTTTGCGTTAAACGTCGTTTTGGGAAGTGGCCTTGTGATTATTGATTTCCGCGCATAGATCAATCCCCCGAGGCTGGGATTGAACCCACTTTTCGTTTGTTTTTCATCCCATTGAGTGTTATTGTTGTAATATCAGTGGTTCTGTATACTATACGAGACTATTAGCTGGATATCAGACAACTAGGAAGAAATGGTGATTCTATAGACCCCTAGGCACAGGAAAATTCAGAAATCTTATTTACCGTTTGTTTATTTTGCGTTTGTATATTTAAGCTATAAACATGACGTAACATCTAAAGGGTGCCCTTTTTTGGTGCCAAGACAGTCAGGTTTGGGTTTCCCCACATTAAGATCTGGCAAAATTAGCTAAACTGACCAGTCCAGTACGCTTTGGCGTCCATGAGGTACGGTGCCTCAGATGTAATTATCATTTATTGCGACTAGATGAACAATGGAAACAAAACCTGTGTTGTCTTTCTGTGACGAGTTTGGCCTAATCTGCCAACAAACCTTGGTTTCTGGTGTGATGCCATTGGATTGTGTCGTTTATAGAGCTTGTGTACAGGACAAAATTTACAGTAGGTTTTAACCCAAAACCTCAGAGATAGGTTATATAACAACTAACACGGTGTTAGGTTTAAATGTTTCTGTCTGTCGATGTCACATTGTATGAACGTTCAAGAGGCAAGATATAAAACCCTCATGAGGACCAACACACAAGAAGAAACAAAATGAAGCCTTGAAGAGACCAAGTCAGAAGAGGAAACCTTGAGGAGACTAACCCACAAGAGGAAACCTTGAGGAGACTAACCCACAAGAGGAAACAAGAGGAACCTTTGAGGAAACTGTTAGGTGTGAGCTGATCGTAACTTTGCATATCTGTATATATGTATACATGTATATTCATTTATCGATATGTAGAAGCATCGTTCACAGATCTCGACTTCTGAAGGAAACGAACAGTAGGAAATACCTGGAAAACAATTCTCATGTATCTTTATTAGAAGACATCACCCATGGCCTTATAATCTTCGACGCCATAAATATATAATAAAAGCAAAATGTGCTTTTAGAAGTCGTTTTTATTTTCACATCCCGCGGCCAAATTTCTGGCTGAACTGTTAAAGAGTGGAAACATCAAACATTTGGTCATTTCGGCGAAAGGCCAGTTGGCCGGATCAAGGGCGAAATGTAATTTTTGCGTTGGTAAGAGGACGCTAGTCGCTGGAGTACTATCGTATTCAGAACGTGCCCTGTTGCTGGATAACACGCCATTTCATTAAAGCTCCATTGGATTATCGGCGTTTGATGGACGATCCTGTTGCTAGGAAATCGCGCGAATTTGGCACCGTTCTTTACGGCAGGAAGCCAGTGATCGCGGGGAACGCCGGGGGAAGGGACAATAACGCCAGTTAACCCAGTTTGTCAGAGAAGGAGGTTGTTTGAAGCCCGATTGTTCTGCCAGAGTATGTGGGTAAATGATTGACTAGTAGAACATTGTTCATGGCTGAACTTACATCAACATCTTGTAGAAAGACAAGAATGCCTGGATGCCAGACAGGCGGTAAATACTTGCCGTTCTCAGTGCGATTTCTGTTGTCATTTCCCATGATAATAGTCTGCTAGGACAAATCTAAGAGCGAAAGTTAAATGTCTGAATAAATATGGGAATTCCTGTCCGTTTTACTGTCACTGTAGCCTTTCTCGCTGGCTTAGTCCTCTAACACGTCACTCTCGCTGTAGATGATAGCCCTTTGATGAGGTTGCTTACCCTTATCTAACACTCGCATGTCCGAATCTAGCCCCTGCATGCTTGTCCGAATCTAACCCCGGCTTGTCTGAAGCTAGTCTCTGGATGCTAGTCTGAATCTAACCCCTGCATACTTGTCCGAATCTAGCTCCTACTTGTCAGAATGTAGCCTCTGTATGCTTATCCGAATCTAACCCATGCATGCTTGTCCGAATCTAACCCCTGCTTGTCCGAATCTAGCCCCTGCATGTCTGAATCTAGCCCATGACTGTCCAAGTCTAGCACCTGTATGTCCAAGCCTGGTTCCTGCATGCATGTTCATGTCTAGCCCCTGCATGTCTAAGCCTGGCTCATGCATGCATGTCTAAGCCTGGCTCCTGCATGCATGTCCAAATCGAACCCCTGCATGCTTGTCCAAATCTAGCTCCCACATACTTGTGAGAATGTACCCTTACAACAAAGTGCTTTCTACTTCAACAATATTTTTCTTAGATACTGCAGGCAGCAAACAAGTGTTACACTGTTTACGTATTGTGTACTAACACATCAGTTAAAAGTGTAATGAAGCTCACTGTTATTGATAATTTGGCATAAATTTCCACTCCATCTTGTACCAGAACTCGCTGTTTCCTTGGTAAACCTTTGGCTCTATTTTTTGTGACATTTAAAATTTGGTCCTTTCAACGATATCATTGAGGGTTTATTTGTCTTCATAGCTTCATTACGCTTTTAGTACCGTTTGTTTGTATATTTAAACCCAAGCGACATTAGGGCATATATATTCAGCTTCCAGGAGGTAAAACACGAGTGCCAGAGCCGGCATGTTACGCCACAGGCTATTTTGTATTCGACTTGCACTTGTATGGCGCCGCTCTGGAGTTAATGTGGACTTATATTGGACATAAATGGCCTAAATCCGTGCCTGAGGGGCTAGAATGCGGAGTTATAACTCTTAATCGGGTACACCTGGGAACTAACCTGTCAATGTATTAAGGAGCGATCGGCTGGGGGTGCGAAAACCTCATCACTTCTAATTAACGCCCCGCCATTACCTGTACAGTCGTCCATTAACGATCTCTTCCCCCAATCCCCACCGATACTACATTGTTTCAGCATTACGGAAATTATCCGATGCGCTGACTACGGCCGCGTGTATATAGATAAAGCAGAGTACGCGACGCACATAATGCTCTTTGGAAAGGCAGCGCATCGGCTGATGTCCACCATCCATCTATCCACTGATGATGATGATGATGCTGATGTCAAGGCCTCAGACTCTGACTCACACCATTACACTCACACTGCAGGCCTCACAAATCGATTCTACTTCAGACACTTAAAAGTTTTCTTAATACCTTCTTGAAAACAATACTTGGATAAGGCTGGAAACATAGTTTCTGACTGTAATAGCATTAAGAAATCGGCCAACTATAGTTTCGCCAGCCAAATTCTGCGTGTCTCCCAACACTGACTCACCAGCACAATTCAGACTACAAATATAACACTGCGGACATTTTAACCTAATTTGTACGTTTATCGACAAGGCGACGCGTGTTGGCTGTGATTGCAGTTTGGGTTTTGGTCAAGCCTCTGCGAGCTCTTATAAAAACAAATGCGAAGAAAAGACGTAAACCAATAAAAAGGACACTACTGGAATTGTCCTCAGTTAGGAGAGCAGCACGAGCTTGTGTAAGTAACAAACGTAATTTGGATTTCGTTTGAAAGGTTTTAATTCAATAAGAATGCCGCACGGCTCCTATCAGTTACTAGTGAAATCTGATTTTGAGAAAACCTTCAAGTTTCCACGAGCGAATCGAAGCTGCCTACAGCGTACAGAAATAACGCGCTCGGCACTTGAATCACAATCCACATTCTTCAACACCGTACCCGTTCAAGCAAAGCAAATTCCCCACGACAACATCCCGCAGTGTTGTGGGCCTCAAACCTCCGAGGCTGCCGTTATAAAAAAAAAAACACATCGTATCAAATATTGCATAATCGAGTTGGTACGATTTTACTATTCGAAAAATAGCTTTTTTCAAAATCTTAAAATGAAATAAACTTATAACCGGAAACTGCTTCGCTTTGCCTTGACGACAAAACTAATTCCAGGAGTTCTGTATTAAGTTATCGATATGGAAGCAGGAATGATCTTATTTTTTAGGAATATGAATGGTACATAATACTGAAAAGGGATAGTCGCGCTTGTTTCCTACTGAAAAACTTCTCCAAACCTTTGAAAGCTACAGACTACCAAAACAGCATTGGAACATGTTAAAAGCGAGTGGAAGAAGAATTAACGCCGTTCTTGTGTTTTTCTAGATACTCAAGGATTTTGTAGAATTGACTGCCCTTGCTTTCCCAGATTAGAGACAGGGGGGCAGTGGCTGCAGAACTGAACTGTTCCATTTGACCCCTTGGCCGGTTTAATGAGGTAAGTTCAGCTTCCTGGAGTTGCCTCATAACATTGAAGTACTTACAAGCAAAAAGCGGGTATTACTTTCACGGAATACTTGCACACAGAAGCCTGACAGTGCCCATGGGGAGACAACTTATGCCACAGTCATGGGCAGTGCATACATTAGGGAACTTATCAAATCACTACAGACATGGAAAGATCTAACAATATTACATAAATAAAAGGTACATTAATAAACCTTAGAGCACTTTACACGGGGAAGTACCTGTCAGTACTTACAACCATAAATTTTACTTACACTGTGAAACCTAGCAGTATACTTACGCTGACAAACCCGATCTTACTTTCACGTGAAAACCTGACAATATTTTAGTATGTCCATCTGAAGGCTGCTGCCCGGCCTTCACACGTACGGCCTCAGAGGATCCGCACTGAACCCAGCGACTCATTTACTAATATTATTTAGTGGTGTGAGATAGCGAGCAACTTTCACATCAAATGAATATATCAGCAAAAAACGTGGTTTAGCCCATATTCGTGCGCAGGATGAGAAAGGTATCAAGGAGAATTATGTCGGACTGATAGGAAATGAATCTGGCAAATATAACACAGTGGGCCTATAACACGGGTTAGCCGCGCTCACGTTTTCCCAGCCTTGTATATACATATATCTGCCATCTTGGTGTAACCGCGATCTCGGCGAAAAAACAGAAATCTCAGCAAACCCTGAGAAACAGTACAGTTCCTGATTTCCAGGTTTGCATTCAGACAAAACATCGGAATACATTAACGTTTTTTTGACAAGGTCGCTTAAGTTATTGCCATACTCACGCTCTGTGTAATCTCATAAATAATTTTAAACAAACAGGCATTTAAAATGCAACATCTGCCTGCCACAGAAAAACATGACATGCATATTTTATTACCTTCGTGTTATTTTATTATATAAATGTTGTGAACAATATCGACTTATCCATGTGGCGGTATATATGGGGTACGCGTACAAAATGCAACGTTTGTTTTTCGAAAGATTCTCACCTTTTTGTTGTGACGTAACGGTTGTAGTTTGACACCTTATATGAATATAGCTGATAGTTTGCCGATATGTGTGTTTTCGTTATCCTACATGGTGTATCATCGGCTTTTGAGTTCGAACTGACCTCTCGTTATTCAGTTTATTTAAATTGTTTTCCAACGCCAGACAAAACAAATATTCATTTATAAACTACGGATGGGATGATTTATATATCGCTGAAGGAATCCTCATTGCCGGATTACAAAGTAAACAACCAACCGTTGGGAAATTACTGGCGATCTTCCCTACATGAGACATACGTCATATTGGTGGAAGGCAAGTGGTCTCAAGTGAACTTTATGTAATACCAAGCGAAAGAGTGCCGTCCACCCCGATAAAAACGGAAACAGGAGAATCTTGAAAATTTTTTGAACTAGAATGGAATTGAACCCATGCCTCCGGAAACTTGAAGTTGGAAAGGCAAGCTTCATGATCAAGCGGCCACGACCTTTTCCTCGTTATTCATGACATCATACACCTTTTCCTCTACACACGTCTTCAAACTAACTTGTTTTCCACATCCATTTCCCTCTGAGATTTAATCTTTTCCGCAAATGCAGTCTATAGGTACACATCCGTTTGATCTTATCCGGAATTGTGCGTTGACTGGAAATCGAAAATCAGCTCCGGCAAGTTCGGGGTAAATATATGTATGCATGAAAATATTTATTTTAGATTTTTCAGATGTACATTGAAAGTGGGGAGATATAGATTCAAACGTATAAAATGATTATGTGACATTTCTACACGATGGATGCCAGAATCAGCCCGGCTTCACCCTATATCCGTTTTGCACTGAAATCAGTTAGCAATCAACACCCTTTAAAAACACCACTCCTCTAAGGCTTGACGCCCGCCCCTCTCTTAACCCTCTGTTTTCCCCTCAAACTCAACTCACCTAACCGCGGCATCACCGTTACAAAAGCTTCATCCGGACATTGTGTTTTCTTTTCGACTGCCACAGAAACACGCCGTTGAGTTATTGTTCTAACCGCCCAGTATTTCTCCCCACGTGTATAATGTTACATTCTGCACTCTGAGCACACACCTTTAACTGCTGCTGACAGTTACGATACTGTACCTCCTCCATAGCAAATGAAGACCCCAACATCCATTTTTACATCCGCCAGAAGAGGTTGGTAATTTTAGACACGAAGCCTGCACTATTTCAACTTTCAGTTATGCATTCCGTAGCTATCCTTCTTCAACTAGAGTTGTTTCCAGTTTGTGCAAGTGTAGCCTATATCTCATACAACCAGGGTGAATGTTCATGGACACTACTTTTTCAAATATTGGAAAAGTCTTCTGATAATGAACTATAATGACGCATGAAATGAAGAATACGATGAACGATGGTTTGCGTTAGTTGACAAATACCGCAGCTGTATTGCAACCATTCCGTAACCGTCTTTAGAGAACGCATATATTAGGCAAAAATCTTTATGAAATGTGCAAAACTCTAGGGCTTGGAGGCTTCTTTACTGCGTGGTGTTAAGTGTGAGAGGAAATAAGTTGTGAACCGAGTTGTTAAGGTGCACGCGTTTCAGTTGATACAGGACGCACGAGTTGCGGGAGCAATTGATCCCCGCTTTGCGGACAGTGGGATTTGTGGATATTTCCGCCCACAATGTCCTCAGAAGCCTTGGTAACAACTAACGGCTGACGGTGTTCATGTCGCCGTTTTCCCACTATAACGTTCACTGAAGGATCATTTGCCTTTCACAAATATGTATCTGAACGTCACACGTGGGGAAATATGTAGTGGAATGTCGGTGGTATAAATAATGAACTTTGACCTTAACACCATGCAATGACCGGCCGAATGTATTCAGTACAAGGAAAGAAGTGAAACCTTTATCTTCGTGTCATGGCATTCAATGTGCGTGTTCCTATATCGTCGGATTTGATAGTAAGATATATATTAATATGAGTATAAGCGCAAAAACCAAGATAAATTTTTAAGGTAATGCCTTTGTGTTAAATCATCGTCAAACATTCAAAAGCTAATGTGATGAAAAGTCAAAATTTTCACGGCATTAAACATAAAATATGATGCTAAAAATGTTATATACTGTACGTTCTCAATAAACCAACGTAGTCGGAACTCTACGGAAAAATATGGTGTGAGTTTTGTGAGGTATGGGACAGAATAAGTCTAAGAGATGTATGTTTGGTTATTATGTATTGTATATGTAGGCACCAAGGTTTGTTGTAGATTATCACATAATTATATTTTAGACGTTATGTGCATATATATAATGACTAAATAGATACTACGTAATTCAGTTGGACGACCTATGTATCGTGCCTAAATGTAATTCCGTTTGCTGATCCGCCTTCGACAGATGAAAAAAATTGTTTACATCTACTATTACTGATTGAATTGCGGACTCAGTTTAATGTAAACGTGCTACAAAAAAGCCTAGATAAAGTAGTACGTGTGAAAGCGAGCCCATTGATAAAGATACAGAATACCAAGCATACCAGTCCCAAAAGCACTGACATACAGAAGCAAATGACAAACAAACGTGTACGAAAAACAAGAATCGCATATTAAAACGAAATAATCCTCCATTATGACTATAGCAGACGTGATGGTATTCTCACCTCACGTGACCGCTCCAATCACGTTCATTGGACAAGAGTTCATAATGCTGACCAATCCGATGGTAATATAGCGTCGACCGATTAATTAAGTCATTTGTAATTAACCCTTGAGACTTGTGTTAAATGCCAATTCCCCGGGTGAGGGTGGGCGGCATGTATTAGTTGCTTCATGAGTTATTAGATTTCTATAAAGTTGTTATAGTGTAGCACAGCCGCGGGGCTTGTCGTGCAAGTGATAAAATAAGTATAATATGAGATAGTGTTTTATACGCCGACTTATTTTCGCCTACTTAACCATATGTGTATAAATATACACTGACGTAAAGCGCACGTATGCGTTCACTATTGCATGCATCTCACTCTAGAAGCTATGTATATCTGGGGCCGATTCAACAAACCGATATCAGACTTGAGTCAAAATTTAAAATATGATTAAAGTGCTGAATAATTTGTTTTGTAAGTTGAAATTTTGATAAATTTATGTTACGATGACATTTATGAAGTGGTCTATATGGTAATTTATTGGTCTGAAAAATAAGCTGTAAAATTGTGTTTTAAATTCCGTGGCCGAGGTGGTTAGTGTGCCAGCGCAGTACAAACACCCAGGAACCTCTCGCCAATGAGTTGGCTGTGAGTCTGGTGGCTGTGAGTTCATGCTGGCTTCCTCTCCTGCCGTACATTTCCCCCTGGAGTAAAACACCAATCAAAAAAGTGCCTCCCCGGCATTCCGTGAAGTGAATATGACAGATTAAAAGATATAGGATGGTAAATGAACACAACAAGAGCTATAACAATATCAGGCCCAGTTTATGATGAGGACTACATATGGATTTTAGCAGTTATGGGAGATATCAATCACAAACGATAGTGAAAAATTTGTCACATGGGTGGAACGCAACAGCAGGTCAACAGTGAGTGTGCTACTGTTTAAGCGCTTAATCATTGAAATAACACATAAATACAGAGAAACAAAGTTTGTACAAACAAGTTTTTCGGCATGCAAAACAGGACTATATCACGACACCACTTGTTCATTGGTAGGACTACGTCAGGGCCCACGTTGGTGTCGCCCCGTTCCCCACAACAATGGTGCAGGGCGGCGTCACATTGTCCAGTTATATCAAGTGTTATCAAAATATAATTCTTCCGTATCTAATTTGTTTTTGCCGTGCCAGGGATTGGCAAGAATCGTCAAGGTCGTCTTTCGGAGCAACGCTTGGCGAGTAAACCACATTTCCAGTGACATTCTATTGAAGTCCTATATACATATACTATATAGCTAGGCGATAATTACATTTTACTTCCAAACTTAACGGTTTTGAACTGCTCTATATACATGTATGCCCCTCCGTCTGTCGGTCAGTCGGTTATTCAAATTTTTCATCATTCACTTAACGGGAAGCCTAAGTACAAGGCGACATCGACTATGGGTGGCAGCTTCTTTGCGATTTTTTCGCTGCGTTTGTTTGATTAGGGTCTAACTTCACTTTCACCATTATTTTCGTCACATATAAAGACAGTGATATGACCCAGTACCGACATATTTGTAGAGCTGCCTCACTACAACGCCATGCCGCAGACACCAGACGCGACGTCCACAAAATCACATTATACGGACTCCATTAAACGCCAAGATAACCGATGTCCAAGTCTTTGATTCCATTCGGGATCGAACCCCAGGGTGTACACTTTACAAGCCGATGCTCACTGAATACGTCACCGCAGATGGTCTTTTGATAAGTGCATGTTGACAAAATAATGTGGAGGACGCAAAGCAAATCAGATCATTAGCGCATTTTACAAAGCTGTCTCAATGTTACGTCAAGCGCATTTGCCGTGGGGAAGTATCTCTTCACTATGTTGTCATGGAAAGCACGCCTGGTGCAATATGCGACTGCTTTGTAAAACGGACTCCTGAAGAGTTACATGATACACCTACATAGTTGACGTTACGCTCCACGCCGTGGCGTCAAAACGTAGGACTTTTATGCACAAATTAAATGTGGGTTGATTTTACGCGTCAGAAAATTTGGTAATCAAATGTAACTTTGTGGTTATAAATAGCGCACGGTAATTAATACCATCTTAACTAATTCTGTGTGAGGAGAGACTGGCCTTATCTGCTCATCAAATACGCACTTATTTCAACAGGATGATCTATTACTTACAGAGTAAAAAGAAAAAAAATCCATGTCTACGAAACATAATGGGTCATGTCTGGGTTAAGCCATATAACCGGTGTATACAAGTATCGTATTTACACGTACGTATATATTCTGTGTTACAAGCTGAACTATAATCAGCAAAAGGCACCATAGAATATATATATATATATATATATATATATATATATATATATATATATATATATATATATATATATATATATATATATATATATATATATATACTATGAATCAGGACCAAACTGCTATTAATTACGGAGGTTGGTGTATATGCTTACAATTTTAATAATACCATGCAGATAGCCCCTCTTTATGTATAGGCCAACTACCTTGTATAGATAACCAGATCTGGGCTAACATTGTTACTTACAATCTCATCGAAGTCAGACGCTATGATATTGTTGGCAGAGCTGTGGAAATTCGGTAATATCCTGAGCGATGATTGTATTTTGCGGGTAACTAAGACAGTGTCACACAGTCCGGTGCGTTGATGATACATGTGCTACTGCTGCGAGGCACAGCATGGAAAGCTGTTGTATCGTGTAATTACGTAATAATACAGGCACTTAATTACTTCTAATGTAGTGTCCGTTGTAAAAGTTTGTCAGCAACTGTATTCCTGTCAGTATGTAGAAGGTAGGGTTAGTGTATTGTCACGAAACTCTACTGATATAAATACAGACATGTATGCTTGGGGTTTTACGTCAACCATAACAATTTTAAGTCATATGGTGACGACGAGTAATAAGGTGTGTGTACATATATTGTATCTTCGTGTGGCAGGGCGAGTCCATACCGCCAAAGTGCTGCTGCCTCTGAAGTATCATGCCGAAGACACCAGCCATGACAATCCACCCAATCACATTATACTGACACTGGGCCAACCAGTACTGTTTCCTTGCTCTTCTGTTGATATAATGGATGTACCCAACATGTCGAAGACAGTGCTTGTTTAAAAGATCTGTGACGTCACCATTGCCTAATTTTCGCATGTATGGAAGTATTCGATGCTGGACACAGCAGTTTCCTGTGTCTTCAGCAATATATTCGGTAACGATGAAGTCAATTGGATGAACGGTGGTGAAGAAAATCGAAAGACAAATATACAGACAAAGGCAAATACAGAGAGACAGCGGTTCCTTCCATCATAGTTAGATACAAGGGTTCTTAGAAGGTTCTGCTATGTGAAACCTATGATATTTGGTATTCTCAAAGAAACTATAGACAAATCAACTGATGCAGGAAATGCGACTGGAGTAAAGTTCCTGTTGCCGATATACTGATCGGCACATCTATATGTCAGGCAAATGTATTGATTTATTGTATTACTGTGATCATTCTGTAAAACATAGGGGCCTACTGTAAGGCTGCTGTCATAAATATTGAAGTTGAAACACTGGTTGGTTCTATAGACTTTCAAGAGTGCTCCTTGAGGAAAAACCCAGCATGATGATTCATTAAAAATGAAGTGAAATAATCAATAAAACAACACATATTAAACAGTTAAACGGTTCAAAACAGAACACTTTCAAAAGGGTTCCTTGAAAAGCTCATCTGAAAAGAATCTGTATTGTTTTACTAAAAAATGTCCATCTCATTCCCTCAGGCTAAAATGAGGACTCTTTTATCCTGATAGTTCATAACACATGTTAATGCCTCACCGTACTGGACCCGTACACTTGCTCTATATGGTGCTGTGCAGTGTGGGCTGGTGAGAATATAGCGCTATAAAACTCTTACAGGACAAAAGTAACAACACATGCAGAAGAATGAATCATTGCAAATGTTATTCATTGTCTGCTTAATGTAGACATCCTATCCTGTCTCTATATACGCATTAACACAGTTATCTTCATATTCAACGGTATCATATATGCCATACTAAATATAGGCACTTTGCATATTTTTTTCCATTGCAAAAGCCATTTGTTTAACGAGGACAAAGAGCATGATGTGTAAAGCACGGTAACCCTAAGCAAGTATATATATATATATATATATATATATATATATATATATATATATATATATATATATATATATATATATATATATATATATATATATATACTTGCTTAGGGTTACCCCAAGGCTAAAAAATACATGTTGTAATATGTGTTTACTTACCTTACATGATCTTTTTTATATTACTGGATGCATTTAAATATTATCACAGCTTTCAAGTGCATATCCAATCCATTGCAACTGAAGATCACTCATCCTAGGTTTACTAATTATATATATATGCCAATGTATTTCATGAGGATATATGTATATATGTGTGTGAGTGTGTGTATCTTTGGTGAGTCAGAAAAATAACCTTAAACCTCTTAAATTCGCAATAATTCAAAAGTGTTTTAAACATTAGACTTTGAATTATTTACTCATTTGACTGGTGTTTTACCCCTTATATTCAAGAATATTTCCTATACGACGGCGGTCAGCATTATGTTGAGAGGAAAGCAGGAAGAGCTCGAGGGAAACCCACGCCCATCCGCAGGTCGCTCACAGACCGTCCCACGCACGACCGGAGAGGAAAATCAGCATGAGCTTGAACTCAAGCTACAGCAATGGCGAGAGGCTCCACAGTCATTGTTCTGCGCTAGCACGCTAACCACTCGACCATGGAGGGATACGCCAATCAGACCTTGATCTTTCACACATATCATTTAATGGATATTGGACACATTTCATCATATTGGACATATGAAACTTTCATCATCATAGTTGAAACTGTATTAAAACAGCTGTGTTCTTCACCTGGTTAAGAAAGAGGAACACATCATCCGAGACATTTGATGCCACTTATCTGATATCGTACATTTCTGTCATGCACCTTTATATTTGTTGTTGTTGTTGTTTTAATACTATTTCACCTATGATGCTGACATTTAAAAGGTATATCGCTAATATTAATTGATTAATGTGTATGAAATATCAAAGTATTTCGTTTGAAACACTTTGAATAATTGAGTCTATAAAGGTTAACGCCTTTCATGGCCCATACACCCAATATACAGGGTATCCCAGAAGTCGCGCACCATCCAGGTTGAGGTTGAATGCTTGAGCTACAGAGCGGTGTGTTGCCCCATCTCTTCCAAACATAAAAACCAGTTCAACTTTTTCTTGTATTGTTAGTTTATTAGCCATAAATAACTCTGAAAGAGAGAGAGAGAGAAAAAATTTAAATCCCAGACTTCTGGGACACAATGTATACATGACACAGTGCACGGTGTGACACAGTATTTGACAGACAGAGCGATTACATTATTTGTGACAATATATACATGCATATGATGTAACGGTGCGCGAAGCTTTAGTAATGCTGTTGCGCATTATGTGTTTTCAATCGCGATGACATTATCTATATACATGTATTGATACAAAGCGTGTTTACATCAAAGGCCCTGGTACACCGAAAAAACGGTTTAAGGCAGTCGTATAAACCGCATTTGAGTAAGCCTACATGTGCACAAAATATAAACACACTTATATGTATGTCGCAGAAATAACACAATCACCTGTAAAGGGTTTCCTTGTAAAAGAAATAAAATGGCGTTTAACAACATCGAAACCTTGAGAAGCTTTTCAAAAAAGACGGAGACAAATGCAGAAATCAATTAACGGTGACGAACATATTCATTTGTTCATTGATTTCTTTATTTATCATTTATCGCTGAAGTAACCTGTTTAAATCACACGGTGTAAAACGCTTGCCATACGGGCGGGTAATGTGTATATAACAGGGCATGCATATGGTGAGTCACGCTGTATATAGCCGGTAGGGTGTGTTTGGAGCAAATGGCACGCTCAGCGCTTTACAGATGAATCATGGATGCATTACAAACAGTCGCTGCATTTATCCCAATATTAACGGTATATTAATCTTCAGACACGGCTCATTCATCATATTGACCCCCTATACATGTATATACAGGCCTATATACATATATGCAGCCCACCCTGAAAAAGCTACACGCTATACATAACATTGACAGGGTTTACGTTGACTAATTTTGTTTTACTGATTGATTTCATTGGTATAGAGTAAATCCTTACGAACATTTAGAAAAATTACGTAAAGTGAAAAATAAAAATAAAAACGTCCGGTGATGAATCAAATAAACCATGCATGGAAGGAAACTGTAAATTCGTTAACTTCAACCACAGGACGGAAACGGTGATTCCTCCCACTCATAAATTTATCTGATCGACATTATATAAGTGAAAAAGTTCGTAATGAGTACGGTGTTCGAATTCAGTCAAATAAATAAATAAATTAGAAGTAGGAAAACTTAGAAGTCACTTAAACAAAGGGTGATAGATAAACATGCATGAATATTTGTACTTGGGTACACATGGGATAAGCCTTTAATTGGTCATATCACAAAAACAAAAATGAGTTCAGCTGTATTTGAATCCACAACCATATGGACACATCGTGCACTTCTAATCACTGCATTGGGGCTTGGAGATTTAGTGGCAGCCTAGTAATAAGCTGCTCTGTATGCATAGCATTAGTTATTACATAATTCTATATATATGTATATATATATATAAGTCACAGTGGGGTAGAAACTTCGAGATTTATAGGCCTATATGTCATCGCTAAATGAAAACTTGTTCAAAAAGGCCGACTGAGAGAAAATCCGATTTTCTCTAGGGAAATGTGAGTTGTGACGTGTTAGAGTGTATATGTGTAAAATAACTGTACTGTTTTTTCTGAGAGATGTGTTAGACTTTGTTCTCAGATGACAGAACTACTCCCGAATGTTCCCGCGTGATCTCCAGCATATATACAGTGGCTAAATATAGAGCCGACGACCCTCGTGAAAACAAATCCTTGTTGAAAAAAATGCGTTGTGTTTATAGGTCGAAGAAAATTAGAACTAGGTCAGTTTGTCCGGCGTAATGTCCAGTGTGGATTGATCGTGCCGTAGTAATTCATCCACCACATGATTTGAGGGTTGTAAGTTAATGTCACCAGCTGTTTTCGGATTGTCTTGCGTCCGGACCCATTTATATTCGCATTGTTGATGCAGGCGCCACGCGCATGTGCACACGGTTAAAACCTCTGCCTGCCTTGGGGTACTTTCAATATAGCTGTATATCACTCTAACAGGGAATTTAATCGAGTATTTCGTATATACGAAACAATAGCTTATACGTACATGCTGGCAGTCACAGCAATAAAAAAGTAACCGCTTTAAATAAATGATTTTATGCAGATACATTTAGAAGCTTTAATAGATATTTTCTGATTACTGAAAATAACAAAATTTATTTACAAAAAATAAATCCAGTAGCTCATAAATTTAATCGGCTATACTGGGAATGGAAACATGTTTATATTTAGTTATTTCAAATAGTTGGGGCAGAGGGCGTTATGCTTGATGCGGTGTTGTTGTTGTTGAAACCTGTCAGTACCGAGAAAAGATAGTACGAAGATGAAATTTCCATAGAAGGGTGTAACGGGGCAACTTTTCTAGTGCTTATACTAGCACTTGCAAACGAAGACTACCCAATAGTTCAAATGGTAGGGAACTGGACTATGTGTTAAGTATATGTACACAAACTTAATGACTCTTCGTTGTTATATGACTGAAGAATTGTTAAGTACGACGTTAAACCCCAAGCATTCATAGTTTCATTTGACAGCTGGTTGGACTACTTCAGTGCAAGAAGAAGATAGGCTTCTCTTACCCCGATCATTTTTGGCCATTTCCTCAATTTCCAGTCCCATTTTATTTAATTTATATATATTGATATAAATACTTAACATTGTTAAGAAGTGGAGCACTTTTTGCATAGCCCAGAAAACTCGTCTGACAACCTCAGAACTGGGATTTGACGCTGATGTCTAAATAAGGAAAGGTACGAGTGATCTGTATTCGTAAACTATACATGCATGGAGCGCAAGGAAAAACAGTACATGCTAATTGTCTTTCGTTATTTAAACATCAGTAAAACATGTCCCGCCTGACATATGATTGCAATTGTGTGGATAATTTATACTGTGCAATAATATGTGACTCGTGATTCTTGGATCCCTTTGTGGAAAGAAACGTATGCCAGATGAAGATACAGGAACTTCATTTACTATTTATAAAATTATTTCTGACATGTTCCATAGAGAACTAGTGTTTCAGGTTGTTTTGGAAATGGATCTTGCGATTATTGACTTGAAACGTCCGTTCCTGGTCTACGAGTCGTATACAAACGTCGAGCTTTACGCTTAGATTCACATAAAAGACTGTACGAGAAATTTACTGCTCCAGTGTGTGCCAGTAACTACCATGAATATATGAACAGGAAGATATATATCGAGGCTTGAGATGGTAATACCAAAAAATCCATTGAAACGAAAGTGTATACAAATCGTAGGCCTACATACAGACCGGTCTTAACCTAAATGATCATAACCAAAAATTCGTTAACCACAGGTGTGCAAATTTCATGAAAACAGGTAAATGAAAGACATATTTTGAGACTTGTCTTAAGAAGATGTTGAAAAATTGTTAACCAAAACGTGCAGCTCTCATGAAGATGGGAACAGGAAAATATATATAAACAATAAATCAGTTAAACATATGGATAATCCTACATAAAATCAATTTACTATAAGAGTGCCATTCTAACCTATGACGGTTTTATTGGGTTTGAGAAACAGAAAATAATGACGTCATGTGTATTAGTCACTTTCCGGGTGATGCGTGCCTGCCTACTTGGGGTTTTAACGTCGTACTTAACAATTTTTTAGTCATATGACGACGAAGGAATCCTTAGAATCCTTGTCGCAGGACGGACTTCCGAGTGATGATATTGCACGGTATCAATAAAAACAATATCACACGAACACAAATACACACGCAACTAGGAAAGAGGAAATTGCAAATTACAATCAAAAATGATGTTAATAAGTCATGTATCGATGAAGCATCATTCGGCAAAAAACTCCACATCTTGCACAATTAGTCACAGTGAGCGATACATCGATAAAGCATCATGTCGTAAACACCCCACACGACACCACACTCAGTTGCACTGATATTCTATAAACCATCGTGATGTAGACACCAACCACGACACCACACTCAGCCACAGTGAGCGATACATCGATAAAGCATCATGTCGTAAACACCCCACACGACACCACGCTCAGTTGCACTGATATTCTATAAACCATCGTGATGTAGACACCAACCACGACACCACACTCAGCCACAGTGAGCGATACATCGATAAAGCATCATGTCGTAAACACCCCACACGACACCACACTCAGTTGCACTGATATTCTATAAACCATCGTGATGTAGACACCAACCACGACACCACACTCAGCCACAGTGAGCGATACATCGATAAAGCATCATGTCGTAAACACCCAACACGACACCACACTCAGTTGCACTGATATTCTATAAACCATCGTGATGTAGACACCAACCACGACACCACACTCAGCCACAGTGAGCAATACATCGATCAATCATCATGTCGTAAACACCCAACACGACACCACACTCAGTTGCACTGATATTCTATAAACCATCGTGATGTAGACACCAACCACGACACCACACTCAGCCACAGTGAGCAATACATCGATCAATCATCATGTCGTAAACACCCAACACGACACCACACTCAGTTGCAGTGATATTATATAAAGTATCGTGATGTAGACACCCAACACGACACCACACTCAGCCACAGTGAGCAATACATCGATAAATCATAATGTCGTAAACACCCAACACAACACCACACTCAGTTGCACTGATATTATATAAAGCATCGTGGTGTAGACACCCAACACGACACCAAACCCAGCCACAGTTAGTGATACATCGATAAATCATCAGTTGCAGTGATATTCTATAAAATAACGTGATGTAGACACCCAACACGACACCACACCCAGTCACAGTGAGCGATACATCGATAAATCATCAGTTGCAGTGCTATTCTATAAAACATCGTGATGTAAACACCCAACACGACACCACACCCAGCCATAGTAATCAGTCCATCGATAAATCATCATGTCGTAGACACCCAACACAACACCACACTCAACAACAATGAGAGATGCATCGATTACACATAATGTTGTAGTCACCAGACATACATCACATCCAACCACACTTGATATATCGATAAAGCATCATTCTGTAGACACCCAACACGACACTGCACTCAGTCATAGTTAAGATAAATCGATAAAGCAGCATGTTGTAGACACCCAACATGACACCACATCCAGCCACAGTGAGCGATACATCGATAAATCATCATGTCGTAAACACCCTACACGACACCATACTCAGTTGCAGTGATATTCTATAAAACATCGTGTAGACACCCAACACGACACCACACTCAGCCACAGTGAGCGATACATCGATAAATCATCATGTCGTAGACACCCAACACGACATCACACTCAACAACAGTGAGAGATGCATCGATTACACATAATGTTGTAGTCACCAGACATACATCACATCCAGCCACACTTAAGGATATATCGATAAAGCATCATTCTGTAGACACCCAACACGACACCGCATTCAGTCATAGTTAAGAGTAGATAGATAAAACAGCATGTTGTAGACACCCAACATGACTACACACCAAGCTGTAGTGATATTGTAGAAAGTCTCATGCTGTAGACACCCAACACGACACCAGACCCAGCCATACTCAATGATACATCGATAAAACATTATGTTGCAGACATATAACACATCCTCCACCCCCAGTTAGCAAAAGTGCGCCTTCCCTTACACCAGAGATTGAACTGAAGTTGATAACAATGTGAAAATGACAGGATTCCAACTCTTCCGATTTGGATTACGGCCTCTCTATTTTGGGATTACACCTGTATGTGTAAGTGGTTTCATCCTGCACCTCGACTGAATCATTTTTTTTCGCTTAAATTATTATCTTCATACTCCTTACAGTGCATGTACTGCTAGCATTACAACACTGTCGCCACTGAACAAGGTTGACCTTTGGAGCCAGCGTGACGTCCATAGGCTTGTTTAGGCTTAGTCTCACTACTTGTGTCCTTGTGTGGAACTACTTAATCAGCAATCATCAATTAAATCGTTTCAGGTTGAATCATGTTGTGGATAGATTGTTAGAACGCAAATGTATGAAGTATTAAAGGTTGAGACTCAGCTTGTTGTGTTTTCTGACATCACTTTCTGTCTCATTACCGTGACCCCAGTGACCCTGGCGTTGTCAAAGATTTCTGTACAAAATTTGCCAGTGATGACAATGACGTAAAACAAATGTTAGAGAGTGGCACAGCGCTGTAAGAAGTATGTATTATCTTATCAATTTCTTATTGAAGCAAGGCGAAAGACAAGATGAAATGGACCGTTTATTCTTTTGAAACGGCACACACATTGAAAACACCCAGGAACTCAAAACCAGGACGTTCACCTATTCAGTTTTCATCTTATATCGTCAATGTACATCAAGAGACCTTTGATCCAAAGAAGTCAAAAGCGGCTGATTGTCTGTGCCGTGAACCTTAAAGAAACTATTTATTGTTATACTTTTTAATACGGCGTTGGTTCGTAAAAATACACTTTTAGATCTTCATAATGATACTTTTGATGCTAACTTTTAATATTTTGTGCTTAGAATTTAATCAAACTTCACAAAAAAAAAACTTAAAGGAGAAATATATATGTTGGATGAATAAATCAGAATCAAGATAAACGTATCACTTGAAAAAGGCTAAACTTTAAATGAAATGATTCCGAAACACTTTTGTAACCATATTTTCTCATGCTAGCACCCTCTTCGGTCGTACGCGGGAAGGTCCTGCAGCAACTTGCGGATGGTCAAGACGCGTGAAGGATGCCTAGTATGCTTATATACACATAAGGCTTCAAAACAAGCCGGTGAGCGGTTTTCTTGTAAGACATTTAATCATGTTCTCCCGCTGGAACAACAAGATAGACTTATCTTACCCGAGTCATCTTTGGCCAAATTAGTCAAATGGTATTAGCACTTTGACACGTCTAACGACCTGGGCAGAAATGAACGGGATTTTATGGTTGACCTTTTTCGTATGGCTCAGTGAGTCTAGACTTGGTAAATTACTTGAAAAAGCTTGACGTTGGCAAATCGATTTGATGGAGGCATTCCAGTAATCCAGGGTCGGCGAAGACTGGCGTGTTGATACGCCATTACACGCGTCCGCCATTAAGGGCCAAATTGCTGAGAGAACAAAGGCCTTAGCGATTTGTTGTGGCATAAAGACTTCAAAAGGATCCGCCTGATCCGCAACCCTAGTCGGTTTGTCGTGAAATTGTCATAGACTTTACAGGTAGTCATTACCGGCAGATATTGTTCACAGCAATTACACCATCTGACCTGGCATGAATAAGTCAGCAACGGACTCGACACAATGTGTATTTTCTGCCTCCGGATCAAATAATGACTCAAATAATCTGGCTTCATATCAACAAGTAAACTGAAAGGTACTGTACACTGTGTACAGTAAATCTTATATCCACTGGAGATCATCACTGGCTCGTCGTTGCATTGTCCATTGGCGAAGGAGGTTGCGGTTTCGAGTCCAGCTCTAGCAGATTCGTCTGCGGATATAAGTGATTGTATATTCATCGAGTTGAATTAGGTCGCCATGAGCTATATATGAAGAGTTGCAATCAAACCGCAAATGAGAAACATATTTTGTTATCGACATATTATATTCTAGCATGGTACAAGATTTGAATACTGATTTCACTCAGTCGCCTGGAACATGGCTTGCGCCTTTCCAGCATCATTGAAAACTGTTCACTGCTTCTCTTTGCATGATTCCGTACTATTGTCGTACTTTATATACTTTCTGAATTCTTTGGTGGTTTGCCTTGTACTGAGTTTTTGGGAATTGGCCTTGCGATTATTGACCTGGAATCTCCTTACTGGATGACGGCTGGTATACGAATGTTTGTTTCGACTCGTAAATTTAGGAGGTTTGGTAGGCATCGGGGCAAGGACAGTGATGACAGTCGTAGTAATGATAATTTCTTATTTCAGTGTTTAACCTAGCAAAGTACTAAGGCCAATATCTTTTGTTTGGCCCTATTTCCTGTATATCGTTTAGGATTTGTAATTTGTGATGATTCTATAGTGCTGTGTGTAGCTACAAATCAAGGTCTTACACGACAGGCAAATGACAAAAAAACAAAACAAAACAAAACAAAACAAAAAACAAAACAAAAAAAATGTTTGCATTTTACTAGTAATAATGTAAGAAAAATCAAAAATCCATTTTAATGGAAAGGTAAAAGCGGTTCAAAACGACCCGTCGCGGCTAAGCAATTGTAACAATGTCACTACACGTCAGTTAGGGTGTCACTTTGATTCTCGCTGTACTAAAGAAGGCTAATACTACTCCATTAGCACGTTCTGAATGACCCACTTACCGACTGATTAATTGTTGATTAAAGCCATTCCCAAGACTTTTTCACCTTTTCAACTGTGCATGAAATCACGGCACTTATCTTTGGCGTGCAAGTCATTGACGAACGTTCTCACCTGTGATGTACATAAAGATTGCACGCGATATCTTGTCACGTCAAGCGGTTTGCAACGAACGTTGATTGCGCAAACGGTCCTCCGAGAGTCGTCGACCGTTTATTGACACAAGGCAATTTGATAAAAATCCCCTGTCCAAGGCCGGGATTGAACCCACACATTACTCACTGAGCTATATCCCGCTCCTCATTCAGCATGACATTGCTTAAGGGATGTTTTCAGGAAAAAGTCTCATGTTAACTGTTAATTTCCACAGATGACATCGTTTAGGCCTACACGAGTGAAACTGTCATATTACAATGTGATATATGGGAAAAGTTGCGAAAAACTGGCTTACAAAGTTTTGCCCAAAGTATATCAAGGTAGTTAATCAGGGATCTATCCGTGTACCATGCTTAATTCAAGGGAAACTTTGAAGAATATTATAGTTTCTATGGTTTCACATTAGTCAAAGTGCCGCGGCTTTAGTCGAGAGTGGATGGAATAACACGCATAAGCGCGTGCACCAGAGCTGGGTTTACCGGGCGATTTTAAAACGTCTCGACAGAGTAAGTCGAATCCACATTAAAGATAAATAGAGCGGGGAAGAAGATGTCTGGCGAAGGACAGAAAGACGGATTGGTAGGTAGACGGTCGAGGCCTTGAGTCAAGCAGTCACGAAAAAGTGACGCAAGCCAGCGGGGAGGGTAGATGTCTCCGGGGACATGCGCAGTGCGTCCAAGGAATGGGATGACAGATGGGACCAGTATAAATCTGCTTTACACAAAGTATAGACAAGAAATGGTTATCTTCGTAAACAACTTCATTAATCTGATTCACATAAAGCAAGCACTTCAATATTTCATATACTGTGGGGCATATTTCTATATACATATTTATTTATATAGATATATAAATACGAAACTTAACGATGAGGCTATTTTGTTTGCATGGCACGTGTATAGATGGTTTGTCATAAGAACGGTTAGACGTCGTGCTGTCATTCATAACAACCGCAATCACTGTTTGGCCAACGAATACAGCGATTGTCCCAACCAAGAAACCAACAGACCCTAAACAAAACGACATGGCAAGTAAAGTGGCACCTGTGAAGTTTCCAATAGCATAAATTGTTATAATTTGTTTTTCTAAGTAATTCTCTCTTTTCCATCATTGCCACTAGAGTACAGCTACGCAGTCTCCCGTCTCGCTGTGTACCGGAAAGAGCACGCGATCGCTTCATTAATCCGAACTTCTGATAGGTGAAATGACATCTTTTATGTAAGACGCCAAAAGTTTCTTGACTAATGGGTCAACAAATGGTTGGAAACTTTTGCTAATGGATTCATCATTGTGAGACTGTTCATTCATTTAAGTGGCTATTACTGTCTGACTAGAACAGATACCACAATAAAACTACCATCGGTTAAAGCTTCGATGTACAGATATAGATGTCTACAAGTGCAGATAATACCTGTAGTGTTTGACCAATGTGTGTCGCGCAGTTCAAACCAATGACATTTATGACTTTTCAGAAGGGTAACTGTCAGATTATAAAGCCTGTAATGCCCCGAGGATGTGTGTCACAAAAAAATGTAATATAAGCATCGGACAGGTGTGACATTCTATGAAAGTAATTGACTCTTCCCAAGAAACATAAAAGATAGCTGTGGATATATATAAATAGAGCTGCCATGAATACGACATATATTCCACTCACCTCGCCTGTTACAGCCTCGCTGCTGTCCAAGCCAGATTATATAAATTCCTATGCTGAGCCTGTTACGAGTCTAGCAAATGTTACATATTCATAATTGAGCCACAAAATCGCGCTATTGGCTAAGAATAACAACCTTTAGATCTCAGAGCTGCATTTAGCACGACGTCAAATGAATTAATTGAACATTTGTAATACTGCAGTACAATTTCATTAAGTCGTGTCTCACTTAATGCAAATTGTACTAGACAGTGTGTAACGTTCTATTCCTATGACGTTGTGGTTTGCAGATGCACTTGTACTTGTTGAGTCCAATGATAATGGGGGTTTAATATTGAGTTCCCTCTAGGGTTATGTGATATATGCTGATTTGATTTATTTATTGATGTTTTACTCCCCGTACTCAAGAAAATTTCACTTATAGAACGGTGGCCAGCATTATGGTGGGAGGAAACCGGGTAGAGCCCGGGGGAAACACATCCGCAAGTTGCTGGCAGAGTACCACCGGAGAGAAAGTCAGCATGAGCTGGACTTGAACTCACAGCTCCGCATTGGTGAGAGGCTCCTGGGTTATTGCGCCTCGCTGGCACGCTAACCACCTGGGCCACGAAGGCTCTTAAGTAATATATGTGATTGGTGTATCGTCATGCATGTCTAAGTGTTTGATCTGCCAATCAGCTGACAATTCTTGACTACTTCTTGACTATTATATCTTGAATGATTTCGATGATGTCATCAACACACGTGGAGCGTGCATGAAGTGACTTTAGATCACCTCAGACTGCCAGGCTTGGCGCTTTGTATGGCGTCTAAGATAGGACGGCCTAGTCGATTTATGTCACCGTAACAAAAATTAAAAAGATAAAACGATATGCGTGAATCAAACGGTAACTTACTTAAGCTTTTCTGTAACGCTGCCTTAAGATAAAAATCATTAACTGTTCTGACCCGCGATCCATTCTCCTCAAAGTTTCCTCAAAATGATTCGATACACCGCTAAACGGCACAATATTTTTTGCAAAGAAACAATAGCGGTCTCTAGTCCCCCTTTGTCATCTGAGGTGCAGCTGTGTTTCACTCGTACATTGCTTAACACGACATATGAGTATCTCAAACCCGAGAGCAGACACATTTTTCTAGCCACGACATCCTTCTCCAATCCATTCAAGTCGCCTCCAGTGCTGCATTCCAGGGCAGTCATACAGAATTAATAATTCCCATGATCCCCTTCCGGGCAATGCACGAGTGTTTTAGCTTGTATTTAAACCGGTGCCCTGTGTAAGAATGCCCGCGAGCGGATATGCCAACAAAAAAATGAACCTTATTAAATTTTGATGCTTCGCCTTTGCATGAGTCAGTAATACACGCCATGATGGCCGAGTATTAAAAAAAATGCTGCAAAGAATCTATATTTTGTATGGAGGTGGCGTGCATCTAAAGTTTGCATCCTGGCGGAAACTTAACGTTTGTTAGCACGTCTTCCGGTATGCATTAGTTCATGTGAAGGAACTTTGCCGGCGGTCAGCCACGACTGTGGCAGCCGGCCCTTAGCTGTGACTTCCTTCCAGGTTCGGAAAGATCGGCACTTAGCGTTTTTCCGCAGATCCAACATCCACACCAAGCTCGACGCACTTATCAAGTGCAGCATGTAGAATTTTTACATCGAGGAACTGGATTCACTGGCAAAGATAAAGCATCTTATGTTAAATCCAAGCTTCGTAGAAACCCTACACCCAATAACCATATAATTACCCTCTGCACCCGAACCAACTGAAAGACTCATCGGGCTAACACACAACTGAGGAAACCATCCGTTCATCGACCAACTAAGGAAACCATCCGTCCATCAGTCAAGTGAAAAAAAACCATCCGTCCATCAGCCGAGGAAACCATTCGTCCATCAGTAAACTGGGGAAACCACCCGTCCATCGGCCAACTGAATAAAACATCCGTCTGTTAACTGAATGGGCAATTTATCGATCAAACAGTTGGTAGACAAGCTGGTAGACGGTAGTTATGTTAAAAAATAAATCGAATGAAATATTCATTCACAAACCAAACGATTTGACCGATCAGTTACCTATAACGGACGGATATTGTCAGACAAATGTATGCGCTGTTCATAACAACACCTGACCAAATGGTTTATTCATCTGAGATGCAGAAACTCCCACCTCTGTGTCCATCAGATGTGTATCCGCCATTCGTCTATCGGCCAACTATTGACCTAAACAAAGTAAAATTATTCTTTTCTTTATCATTAACGAAGCCGACGTTAATCCTCGTTTTTTACTGGGGCTGGAGGCGAATCCGGGAACAGAACCAGGCACTGGAAGCATGCTTATTGAGGACACAAGGAGACGCGAGATTCCTCCAGAGTCCGAGTCTCACAGCTGAAGACGCCTTGTACTGCTATCATAGCAGTGCAGCCAGTTGCTCGCGTCTATTTTTCACGGCTTGCTTCGGAAGGCTCAAATGCTTCATTTGTTTTACAGACAACTGGGCAATCTCTTTTGCGCCATCAAAACACTATAATGCCGCTTGAAAGCGCCTCTGTAATTTCCACGGCAAGAAGCTGTCTCCCAAAACCCGTGTAATGTCGTCCTCAGTTAATTGAAAACGGGGGGATGTTTTTTACCACTTAAGCTTGCAATACCCTCCTCTCTCACGGCTGGCCTTGCATTCCCTTCGAGAGCCAGTAGGGTCCGTGAAAATCGTCACCTGTTGGAGAAGAGGACAAGTGTGTCTTCGGTATAGCAGAAGTGCCATCTCCGATATCAGCAGTGTAACTAGAACGGCCTTTCTTAGGAACTGGGGACAGAAAAAAGGGAAGATCGCTTAATTGGATTGGAATAGTAAAATTTCCACATAAAAATATCTTTGTTAAGTAAAATAAAAATGAACAAGTAGAGAATGCTGACTGACTGACTCACAAGGTTGACAAATCACATCTTCGTTTTTCTTGTTAACGTCAACCAATTAACCTGTATAGAGATGAGTCAGAGCGACTGACAACGTATAGCTAACGTCGTCAAAACTGCAATATTACTTAAAGCTTTAACAGTTCCGGTATGCACAGTAATGACGCCAGCTCGTGATTTATGACGCAAGGGAACCTACGGTTTCAGTATTACATAATAGTAAGATGCAGCACAGTCGAGACAAATGTACTGTTTACACCAAACCGCGTATAATGGATATGTTAAGGCAAAACATTCGTGCAGACAGAATGTTCGAAGGAAATTCCCCAGAGTCAGTACATGATGGTTTCTAAAAGCCTGCGCTAATTAGAATCGGTCTCTAAATCCCCCAGGTTGAAAACCCGATCTAGACTTAATGCCTTTGGTTCATGTAAAGATTCTTACAAGACCAGGACGCCTGTAGAGTGTAGCTTTAAGACGACGTTTAACCGTTAGCTTAACTTCAAACCTTGATTTTGCACGCGAATGCCACTGTAGATTATCAGAAAACAATATCATATACTACGATCTGGTGTGGGTTTCTGTATCAGAAGAAGTTTTATTTTTGTGCGAAAACAGTTTTTTCTGTCTATAGGACAGATTTGGAAAATGCTCTTGATCGAATGTAGTTATTTTGTTAAGGAATTCTTGGAATTGAAGAGATTATCTCCAAGAATATACAAGATAGCTTTCTATATATTATTCACCCAGAAGAACAGTAAAATATGCATGCTGTCTGCCAGCATAGTCTCGTGTTAGGTTGTTTGTCGCCAGTGTACATGGAGATTTTCCTTTGGTCTTGAGATATGCACGTACAATTTCCTTAAACAATTAACCAGGCAGTTGTCGTTCATATATAACATATGTAACCTTGCCTACTGCGTGGAACGTCAGTCAGATGTAAGTGAAATGTCCATGTATCTTCCCATTAGGTTCTAAAAAATGTCAACCAAAAAGCCTTTGAACAATACCGATATAATGTTACTAACTTTAAGATTCCCGGTGGTATATGACAGCACTTTTCGCAATACCTGTTTTTAAGATTGCATTGTGACTTTCTCGCACAAAATAACTTCTTTTGCCATTTGAAGAATCCATGGTATGCACGCCTTTCATAGTGTAGCTGTGACAGGCGGGAAAGGAAATGAAACAGAAGTTTATGCCACAAGTCAAGTCGATGACGTTCTTATTCTGCAATATATGTGAACACAATATTTTGGCCATGGAATAAAGATGGAAGTTTTGTCTTATAATAGGATCGTTTTGGAGGAATTAACGAGGCATACCACATTAATGGTTCATTCCTACATCGTAATCCCATCCTAACAACCTTTCACCCTAATGGACATAGACGGATGCTACTGAAGCAATCCCCGGTGTATTTTATTGATAATTGTGAAGAGTGCCATATTTCTCGTCTATCCTGCCATACAAACTGTCCGTCAAGTCTCTGAATGCGAGCTGCTGGAGTGGCTCAAATCCACAATTGTGGAGAATTCTGATCCGTCCGTTCTAAGAGGAATGGTACAGCTTTCTACAGTTGAGTCGGATCGGACCATTCCTCTCTGACGTCTCTAGGGTACCAGAATAACCGTGATTGACGCCTGACAGAAGTCTGAGATGACGCTGCAGGGCTAGGGTGGGTCAGGGGTCGAGAGAATCCCCGGGGTCATCACCCCAACCTGTCCGTAATGGTAATCGCCCCCTCTATCGGGGTGGGTGGGAATGGTGGGAACTGTCTATAGGACGTGTCATGTATCTCATCGTCTAACCCAGTGATAGGGCTCTGAACTCCCAGGGCAGGATACTAATGTTAATCAATTCCAATGCCCAATCACGCCTTCATGGGTTAGTTGGTGTAATCGATTATTTTTTTATAAAAGCAAAATCCACCCCAGTCATTTCATAACCATTCCGCTACCATCCTCTCGTTTGTTATATTTCAGTGACTACATTACGTCGAATCCCTAGAGTAAAATTCAAAATGGCTTTTCGTGTAACAGTGACACCCTGCATAATGCAGAGAGTTGTAAGCGGACTTTTGAATTCCCGGGTTAATTCCGTAGAATAATGGACAAAAGTGCAAAGTAGATTTGTAGTTGCATTGAATTATTATTTGGCGAAAAATGGTCAAGACTAGCACACTAAATGAAGTTTGTTAACTGATTAATTTACAACAAACAAACTGTACAGATGATGGCATTTACATTCATTGTACAAACGCATAACTCTATAGATTACGTAAACTTGTAAATTTACTTATTTATTTATTTATTTTGATAGCATTTACACCTCACCGAATTCTGTTTTTCATAGTCCCTTGTGACTTTGTACACCATATTATTGGAGGACACGTGATCTTCACGGAACCTTACGCGGCATGGGCGTCGTTGAATGCCTAATGACCCTATATATATATCACTAGACCCCATGAATCACTAGACCCAATGAGTCAACAATTCCCTATCCAAGCGACCGTGATGTATTGGACTATTCATTATTTTGATTGGTGTTTTACGGCGTGTTCAAGAATATTTCACCTATACGCTTCGGCCAGAATCATGGAGGGAGGAAACCGAGCAAATCCCGGTGGAAACCCAAGACCACGCAAATTGTTGACAGACCCTCCCTCGTGCGATCCAAGAGGAAGCCAGCATGAGCTGGACTTGAACTCACAACGGCCGCATTTATCGGTCGTGACATACTTGACATAAGGGAACATTCTTGATCTTGGCGTTTTAGCAGACATTCGTAGACCAGTCATCAACCATAATGGACGGTCCAGTTCATTAATTTGAAGACCAATTTCTAAGACAACGTACAACACAAATCACCTAAGAACTAAGAAAGTATACCTAAAGTAAGAACTCAGGATGGAGTCATGTAAAGAGGAAGAGTCAACAGTTTTTAATGATGCCACAAAGACGCAATTAAGCCACGCCTGAGTGAGGCGAAAACGCAATCAGCCCATTTGCATCTGGAATGTTATTGTATGTTAAATGTGATGACAGCACACAGGATTTTGAGTCTTTCTAGACCAGTGACATCTAATAAATTGCAATTAACATCACTGCATTTTTTTCTTCCTAATACTGCTTATGCCGTGGTGCCAGGTGGCGTGTATATAGCAACTGTTCATGCATTTACATGAACTGTTAGAATAAAACCCTGACTGAGGTTAACTGACAAGAGGCGGTATTATAGGTTACGTGTGACCATTTGAAAGCTATCACACTGTCATCGTTGCTCTGGTCTTACTCTCTTTAATTATACGGCTATAATTATATCGATACCCTGTAAGACTGATGCGTTCAATAAGGCCCCTTTAGACCAGTGGGATTGACCAACCTTGCAGAAAAGGACAGCTAACCGTGTGTCAGTAAACTCTTATCGAGCACTGATTCACGCCCACATGCGAAGAATGTCTTTCTTCGTGAAGCATACGTTGTAAATGGTCTAAACTTTCGCCCATGACTCATTTAGGCCTACTCTTTTTGCCAGGTTGTGAAAGTTTTACCTATGTTAGAAAGGTGCTTTTTGGGTTTGTTTGGAAGGTAGGATGATGTGAAAAGAAATTAACGTTTCAGCCCTAAAAGTAGTATCTTATGACTTTTATTCGCTTCTAAAGAAGGAATTCTTCGGGGCGAAATGTTAGGTCACATACAGTAATTCGTTTGAGCTAACCACTGCAATTCGGGTCCTTGACCACAGTAATCGATCAACCGTGTACATGGTTCTTAAGTTGGCTGTACATGAAGTTCTTAGTACATTACATGACAGACCTGTTGACCGTATTCGAAAACATTGTTCTCGTGTTCATCTCATACATGAGTACTGCTCGCAAACGAGATTTTCACTCTGCACCTCTCCAGCTGCGGTTGGAACGGGGTACAACAAGATACAGATATTGAAATTTTCTGCCCTCTACTCTTTTTGTACTAACATATTTCATATCAGCTGTCACCAGAACACTGTGCTTGATTTACACACTTACGTGGATTCTAATACAGCCTTTGAGTAAATCACAGGCTTTTCCTTAGAGTTGCCACTAACAACAACCTACATACACTGTACCACATGAAGATCTGGCTCCCATGATGGCTTTACGCGCACTGCTGCATAGTGATGTTTTCACGCCAGAGCGAAGTCCCTGCATGCACTAAAATTTCTTGATTTGTATTACAAATTGAGCCTTGAACATGAACACATGTGACTGAATATGGTAGCATTTCTTGCAAATGTATTAACGGCAATCGCATGGAAGTCAATGTGTCTTCCTCAATGGTATCCCTCTTCGCGTAGTTCAAATAGATTTTCATCGGAAACCAGAAGAAAATAAAATGACATCGAGACATTCGCTGGGTAGGCAGTTACCCATGTTTATACAGTGTAACGTCCTATTCGCTTATATTCAGTATAATTCTCAGCTGTGCTTTTGTATTAACCTTTATGATCACTTCACTGAAGAAGCGTGTATGTTTGTTTACGGCGATAACAGAATCTAAGCGTCGAAACAGGCATTCGCATATCAGCCGTCAGCAAAAAAGGACGTTCCGGGTCAATGATCGCAAGGTCCATCGCAACATGTCCATTCTATCATCTACAACATAAGATTGTCCTCAAGTTGCCCTACATGGCTCCACCATTACTCATACTTCGGCGAGTGGAGTCAAAGTGGAGCCATGTCCTTGTTAGGGGCTATGCCACACACGCTTGTTCCGTATATGACCGTTGACTGTTATTATACTTAAATAAATACATAAATAAATAAGATTATGTTTTAAACATATGGCGATATTGTACAAAAAATTTTTTTGTGATGTACCGGAATTCTAACTGATTTTCGTTTATTCAAGCTCGTTTTAAAACATTCTCTTTACTGTTTGTTCTGATTTTGGATGTCGCCTCTCCCCTGCTCTAACACGCTCTCGCCATGGTATGGCTAGAATCCCATCATTCATTCATTCATAATTTCGGATTACGGCTGACCTCTGGAACTTCTAGAAGAAATAACAATAAAAAAAAAAAACAATCGCCACCAGGTTTAATTTTTCCACGCCCTGACCCGGCTCTATATTCGGCATCGGCCCAACTTCCGTCGACACCGTGATTTCATAACCACATGTCGGAATGGCTCTCTTCACCTCAGCCTACCTGTCTAATTAACGCTGCCATTCATTTCCACCTTGTATAGACGAACGACCACCAGAGCTTGCGCAAAAATACTATTATATGGAGTACTTGACGTTGTATTGATCATAGGGGTAGCCAGGTACACATCATGTCGGCAGGCCATCTCCGTATATATGCCGTCAGTGACGGAGATCTGTACTCCGCTGCTCCTCGTGCCAGCGATGCTTGCCGCGATGTATGAACTGGCTGCTTGTTCCGACGATCGACTTTACTCTGCGTTTATTTCCCTCCGGAAGCACTGTTATTGCAAAACATACGTGCCTTAATTATATCGACACACTGCGGTCTTTAATAACGTAACTGGTTGCTGAGAGTAGCTTTCCTTCACATGTCCATATCTCAGAAAGAAGTCGAACGCAGATCACGAGAGATGTTGGGCAGACGACAAAGAAAAGTGCAAAGGTCGGAGACGAAGTACTAACTTCAGTCTTTTCGCCTTGAAAGTTCTGAGTCAATTGAAGAAAGTAAAATAGTCTATAAAACGTAAGTTTATATGTTAGCTGAGTTGACAACCTGGTGTCTTAAAATTCTCAATGTGGAAGAATAAAACAGTCTAAAATAGTTTAAGTTATGCCAGTAAAGATGACAAAAGGACTATGTCAGTAGGTGCGTTTCACAGAGCAAGTAAACACACAACAATTTTAAACAGCTTAATTTTATGATAAAAGACCATGTTTCTAAAAAATAAAAGACGGTTTCAAAAGAGCGCCAAAAAGCTAACGTCGGTATTAGGGGTGTACCTTTAATTTAGTTATTTCCCATAATAGGTCACTGTTCTGTACAGTTGTGCGCGTAAGTCCAGGAGGCAGTTCTCAAGCACTGCAGCTAATAACAGTAGAGAATGATGAATTTACACACCTCGGAGCTTATTCACGCATGAAATGGTTCCCATGGAAGGGCAGAATCTTCGCTTTCGTTTATTTCGAAAATTTCCCAAAATTAATACACGGTTAAGTTTCTTACTGCTCTCTCAACACGTAATGTGTGGGGAAAAAAGCAGTCGTAGTGAAATGAGAATTTCTTACATTCATTTATTCATCATTAGTTTATTCATCTATTTATCTATTTATTCCATTGCTGTTTAACTCACGAACTTTAACTTATGTAGGCTACGATGTCGGCCAGTTGTATTTGTGGAGAAACCCGGAGTGTCAGTAGTAGGTTAAACGATCGACTTTCGGCAAGTTATTGGCGAAATTTGACGAAATCATATTGCAGAGAGGCCACGATGGTCTCCGGTGAACTTGATGTATACTACTCCTCTAGAGAGCACTCTTGACTGTTTATTGCCACCAAATCCCGATCACAACAGCAGCAAGAAGGTCCATTTTGAGACAAAAGACAGATCTATACACAAATGTTCAAGTGGTTACATACAATGGGCACCTTTCAATAATATCGACTACTGACACTGTGAATTTTGATATTTAAACGTCATTCAACATGTATGTATGTATGCTTTGGTTTTCACGTTGAACTTAAGAATATTTCACTCAGAGCGAGCTCATGCCGGCACTAAAGTATCATGCCGAAGACACGACACCCCAGTCAGCCACATTATACTGACAGCGAGTCAACCAGTCTGCTCCTGCTCCAACCTCTCAGTGCTGAGCGCCAAGCGAGGCAGCAGCAATGACCATTTCTAAAGTCTTTGATATGACCCAACCAGGGTTTGACATCAGGTCTCCTGACCATTCCAGACAGGACCGTCCACTGCTTATTGTTATACAAAGGACACGATAGCATTGGAAGAAGGAAATCCCACAGGGAGTCCTAGTGAGTTACAGAAATGTTCGGTTACATACTCGTATCACCAAAATGCCAACGTCCATATTCAAACGTCATTCAACATGTGAAATAGGTGATATGTATAGAGCAGTGTCGAAAGTTATGTCGTGCTTGTCATATCACTATACCTTGATGTCACAGCAAATGGGAGCAGTCTTGTGACGACCGTGTGATCAGCGTATACGACGCTATAGGCAGTTGAATGAAAGTCGCACATACTCTATAGATCTGGCCAGCAGCGCTGCACAATGACCCAGAAGCCTCTAACCAATGGGTTCAAATCCAGCTCATGCTGACTTCCATTCAGGCCGTATGTGAGATTGCCCCCCTGGCTCCTCCCTCCATCATGCTGATGGTCGCCGTAATATAGGTCAAATGTTCTTGAGTACGGCGTAAACCTCCAATCAGATAAATAAAGAATTAAACTAATCCTCCAAATCCGATTAAACTTTTCGAAAAAAAAAAATCATGCATGTGTGTTCTTACCAGAATGGTTTTCACAAAAAGCTTGTTCATCATCGATATGCATTGCGAATGTTTGACAATACACGATCATTGAATACGACGTCAATGAGAGTTCATTCATGCTAGTAGCTGTGAAAGTATAGGCTATAGAATCTCTCCGCCCGCCGCCACCTCCCCATACCCCACTGCTGTCACTTCCACCGCATTACCCAGGTTCACAAGTCTCGACGCGAAATCTGACATATCAACAGTGAGCTAATTCGATTTACTTGTTTGTCCACATGGACGGTTTGTTGTGTCACCAACTGCCATCATGTCGGTTTGTATTACGCACCTTACTTGAGCGGGGTCAGGCTTATTGAATAACAATTCAAGCCATTTCCCCCTCCATGGCGGCAATTTTAACCCGGGGGGCCTGCGATCCGGATACCATGGGGTTTAATGTAGAGCTCAGAGATCGGGTCGGGTGAAGTACTTAGTGCAGGGAAAACCTGGTTAAATGTCAGTCTAATTGACGCCTGATGTCGTATCACCTGATTATCAAGGTTACAGAGTAAAACACTTCCAGTGAGTTGTGTGTATATACTAGGCTAGGTCTGTATTGTCATACATTGACGACACGTTATACACTAACCGCTCCTATGTTTTGTGAAATGTCAAATCCTTGACCTGGTTCATTTGGTTTTGGCTGACGAGGCGCGGTTCTAAAGTGACACATTAATTGTGAAAACAAATTCGCGTTAAAAGTCCCCTGATTCGATGTCCCTGAAGCATATCAATTGCTAAATTGAAATCGTGGCAATGATAGCGTGGCTTTATTGAATTGTTAAATAATACAGTAGGTATATTACATGGTTCATTGGTATTATTATAGAACATGAATTCCCATATAACTTAACATGAATGAATAGAAGTCCTGTTGCTGAAGCAGTACATGTATATTGGATGGTTTCTCAAAAAACTTATCGACACCAAACAATAGAGGCACTATATATGCTCCTGCTACCGCTCATTCACGCCCAGGAACAGTGATACATACAGATGACTTGCTGTGTCAGAGTAGAATATTTCTATAAGCAAAATTGTTCTGAAATTAAAAGAACCCCAAAATGGCATCGCACCTTTGAATGAGTATAGTCATCAGGAAATCGGCTTTTATTTATTTATTTATTTTTATTTCTGGATGACATTTTCATCTGCATGACGGTGCGATTTGTGATTTTTGACTTTATTGATCTATGATCAAATGAAGGAGTACTGGAATGTAGCACGGCATTTTCCGTATTCATGCATAGTGCATGGCGACCTGATAGAGAATTTTTTGTGCTGTATTAAGAAAACAATAACAGTTGCAAATTGACAAGTCCCCATAATTTACCTGCAGTACGTGTGACCATTTGCCAACTATCGTAATTTTTGTCCCTGCTCTCATTTTACTCTCTCTCTGTTCTGCAGTCTTTTACATTGGACATTCACTTCTACGAAAACACACCCTTTCGCTTACACGGCAACTTAAACCCTATCACAAAATAGACTAATCTATTGCATGATTGGTTTATAAAAGTGTAATGAAGAATATTTCACTTGAACCATTTTCATAAATGATGGCAACCCGCGTTATAAATCTAAACCTTTGCTAAGTAACTGACAAACCTTGACGCACATGTAGATTTTCACCGAAAGCAGTGTTATGCCATATATAAGTGAAAATCAACTGCATCGAACTTCATGTACAACTACTTCAACCTCCTTATACAAGAAAGAAAAAAGTTCGGTAAAATCAAAAACACCGGAGACTTCTGCTAATCACGTTTTGTTTGCTTAAGCCCTGTGCATCAGTGCATGAACTGGTTTATGGCATGCACTAATGGTCCTCTCTACATATGATATTTGCTCAATTCCGCCGGATGCATGCGTCCAAACCAAAAATGGTCTAATAACACAGGGACTACTTCGTGGCTATTGTCAGGGTGTGTATGATCTTGTCCCCATGACTAGTCCGGTATTAATCGAGAAAGGAAGTCCCAGAGGCCTTTGGGAAGAAGGTGCTATTCAGCGTTCTGAATACCCGAGCTTTGTAATAACTACCTTGGTTCACTCGCGGCGTCTCTCAAAAGAAGTCCAGGACGTTAATACGCCTGCGTGCTAGAACGAGCTTTTCATTTACCTCCGCGAGAAGCCTGTCCGATCTGACTGATAACGCATTATCTCTCCTTTCCCTCCAGCTCCAGTCGACCAAAAACATACCCAGCTTCACGCTTCGCTGCTCGTATATACATTTGCCGTCTGAATATATATAGATAACGCAGCACGCCGGCAATTATATTTCCCATAAAACGCCTTAAGTGCAAAACAGAAAAAGTTCATTTTTAATTCAACCAGGTAGAGATATATTGTCCATTCGCCGTGATTAGTTCGTTAATGCGCCGTTGACGTGGAGAACACATGCGCACACGATAGTGTTATATTAAAACCATACATGCACCGCATCGAGCTCCATAGATACGGGTTGGAAGAAAGAATCGAAAGACAAACTAAGTCAACTTTAACAACGAATATTCATTATGACAGAACATTAAGACATAATTCCCGCTTAAATATGGACCCTTAAAATGATTACAATGTTCATGTTGGGTTGTGTATCATTTTAGGCAAGAGAAGATATCGCCTCATTCATCTCAAACACGGCCAATATGTATGTTCTTGCCAGGGCTTACATCATGGACGTTCATATTAGGGATGCTACTTGATTTCTTGATTTGACCATTCTTGAGTAAAGGATGCCAGTGCTGCGTTTCGTCTCCTACTGGGAATTCCAGTGTCGCCATATATTTGAAGAATCCGGTTTAGCTTTCCTTTAACGGTGTCACCTTCCCTCTATGGTTCAATAACGATGCTCCGTGGTTTAACCTTTTCTCTGTACCCGCCTATACACACATGCCTTTACTATGGACACCCGAAACAACACCTCGTACATGTACAGTCAAAATACACAGATACTATGACAGCCAGTACTTTATTCAAATCCTTGTTCTCGGGACTGTTCCTCAAATAGAAACATTGGCCAAAAGCTTAAAGTTAACCATGGACTAACTCATACTGGAAGTATACGTTGCCATGGTGATTACACCAAGTAAGATGTTATTACTGCTTTGAAAACAACTCACTCAGCGCTAAGAGAGGATATTCCGTAACTGAAGTCTTTGGTATTCAAATTCAATTTGGGATTGAACCTGGGTCACGCGCTTACCCCGCACATTTCCGTTCTTTATTGTATTGTTACAATTTCATTATGGGTTTGTGTTACATTTAAGGAAACCTGTTATTGTCCTGAGGAAACCACCAGTATCAAAGAATGCATTCTTCACGGTTGTGGCATCAACTTATTATTTATTTCATTGGTGTTTTAGGCAGTACTCGAGAAGATTTCACTTATACAACGGCGGCAAGCGGTATGGTGGGAGGAAACCAGGCAGATCCCGGGGAAAACGCACGACCATCCGCAGGTTGCTGAAAGACCTTCTCAACTTATTAATACAGGCTTTGATTAACCTACACACTTTTCAAGAAGTTCCATACACTGTTGCAGTATTGGATAAAATATATTACATATACGATTTCTTCACTTATAAACATGCAGTGGCAATTAGTTTCGTGGAAGGAGGAAACTGGAGTTTCCGGGAGAACAACCGCGACATCCGGCGAGTTACGGACGGAATTACCCTCTTGTAACGTACAGGCATGAAAATTATATATTGCATGATAGAGGACAAATTGTCATTGAGGTACAAACATCGTTAAACCGCTTATTATCGCTCATTTCCAAGAAGCTCTCTTAACGTTACGAGCTCGCAACTACCATGACGACGTAATGCCTACAGTACTGGTTGCCGTGGTTGTTAAGTCAGCGTAACGTTAAGAGTGCTTCGTGAAGCCGGGCCCTTTCCTCTCGGACAGTAAGAGCGTGGGATTCTACAAATCCCATGCCGATTTGATCTGATTTGATTGACAGTTTAAACTTGCCGTACTAAAAATATTTCATTTATACGACAGCAGTCAGCATTATAATGAGAAGAAAGACCCTAGGCCTCGGGAAAACCCACGACCATTCGCAGGTTGCTGAAGTCCTTCCCCGTGTATGCGAAATTCCCAGTCCAAGTGGATAAACGTACTGTATAAAAAGCTCAAGATAACAGATCAGTTAAGGTCAATATATCGTTTATTTCATTTTGTCAGATTCTATGTGTCGCTATCTGGCTTACATAGATGCACTACAAACGCACAGGGCTGTACACGAGAGTCAGTCCTGTGTACAACAGAAGTACTATTCACAAAAGTATACATTTAGGGTGAGACTGAAGAGAAATGGTTAGAGGCTCTGAACACATGCACACACACACGCACTACCTTGGACATATCTGGTCCGTCGAGCCTGTATACAGAAATATGCACTAGGACAGTCCGTTTTCGTGCTTTCGGAATACACTACGCCGCCGTTTAAGTGGTGCGAATGTTTGTACTACCCGACGTAAGATTCATAACGAGGCCGTATCCATTGGCAACCAATGTTTCCCTTTCTATGGGAAGAGAATTTCCCATGAATTGAATTCTTTACACTTGAATTACAGAGAATGAACCAGTTCAGTTCGCAGGAGGGGCTCTCCAGGCATATCGAACCAGAAGTCCTAGGGGGTATCTTGTGAACTACCAGCTCCCAGCAAAGCCCACGATTAAAACAAAATTGGAATGCAATTAACTGAAGTTATTCCTTGCAGGTTTCCACGTGGAGCTGGTATTTAATTGACATGATAATTATACTTAACCTACTGTACCTCTATTCTCTGACGAAACGTATCCAGTTTGTGTTTTATACCACTAGATCCACATTTGTATTTTGTATTTGTTTTTATTATCAAAAATAATTAGATCAATAGTTCCATTACTCTACCCAGTTCTCTCCAGTCTCTATAAGGTTTTTGGAACAATTTGGTGGGGTGTACAAAAATAATTGAACAATGTGTTAAATATACAAATATTAACTGTACACTGCTGTTCAATGGGGGATTGTGCTTGACAAAGAAATTACCCTAAAATTTTAAATCAACCATTTCTCGCCGTTTCTAGCAAATATGGAATTCTGAGGTCATCTTAAAAATAAAAACTTGGGAGGAAATTCACGAATTTCAAAATGTAAATTAACAAAAGGTAATGAAGATGTAAGAGCCAACTTTGGGAAGAAAACAATTATCTACAAAACAAAAAAAGTTAACAACTATACAAACAATGAGAAGACATGGGGAAAACGACATAATTTCCAAATTTGGCGATACCACAAGGTAAAACTGAACCTACCATCCATTTTTCGGTGGTATTAAAATTTGTCTTTTAATAATAATAACCATACTCATTAAGACTGACCGACACTTTTCGATCAACAACCTGGAAGCAACGGGATTTTTCTTAAAAACAATCTTGGTACTTATAGTCACTTAATAAATAATTCTTTTACATTTATTTCTTTAAAAATATTGATTTAAACGTCTTAAATCTTTACATGTAAAACTTTGTTTGCGAATTATCAACATGATCCCTTATTTTCAGCTCATTGAAATTGACAGAAAGGCAGTGTTATCCGCCATGGTAAGAATACCCACATGATCTAAATTTTCGTCTCTGACTAAGTTGCTCATTATCCCAGATTCTGGGAATTCTATTGATTTTAGAAAGGTGCTTTGGGAGGTGTTTGGAAGGTAGGATGAAATCCTATGGGGGAAATGTAAATTTTATCACCAGAAATAATATCTCATGACATTTATTTGCCTCCAAAAATCCTATTTTGTAGTCGAGTTTTTAGGACATTTAAGGTAATAGCTACAAGTGCCCTTGTGTGGAAGGCAACCAGAATCATTGGCTGAAATTTTTTTGATGGAAAGCTTAACAGTCACTTTAACGGAAAGACACAATAAAGAACTTGTCTCTCCAGACCATTCCTCAAGGTGATGAATTTAAAAATTTTACCCCATTCACTTCAGTCCTGACTTCTGAGACAAATGTGACCTAAATGTATTAACAGTACCTTTTAGTTAACGAAATATCACAGCATATATACAACCTATATAAAAGCTGAAATTCAAATTCAATAATTTTAAAAAGGTATTTTCTTAAAAAAATTACTAGCTCACTATTAAAATGTCTTTCTGTCAAGTTCAATTTTATCGGCAATTAAGCTCCGAACTGTACAACAGTTATAAACTCAAAATTTACACGTAATAAAGCTATCCATAGTAATAATATACAGTGCTATGGTACAAAGGGCAGTCCTTCACTGGCAACTCAGTTAAAGTATATCTGTATACGATGATACAGGGCATCAGCTATCACATCCCACGGTTAAAACAAATAAATGACAAGGTCAGGTATGGAATAAAAAAAAACCAAAAAAAAAACAAAAAACAAACACACATCAAGAAAGATTACAAGAATCAAAAGAATTATTTATGAAAAGAATATGCTTTTTTCAGTCTGTTTCAACCGGATTGTGAGTCTCTATGGAAAAGCCAAAAAACAAAAAAAAATCAATATTATCGACGATGATGAATAACAATGAACAACCAGTGATGAACGATGAACGAAGTAAGAACCCTATATCACAGGATCACTGAGTTTGGAAACGCTCATCGTTCCCAGATATGCTTCTTGTTTTTGCTTTTTTGACCCATTGGGAAGTGACCAAGTCTCTTAGTGATTCACAAAGCTGATTGTCTCACTTACTGAAAATACTGTTTGTCGTAAAAAGTGTGTCCATCACTTAGCACAGTTCATCTGGTTCGTCAGGTTTGGGGGCTGGGGCAGCAAACTAAGTCACGTTTTGTTATGTACACAACTCTACAATCACCAGAAAAGCTTGCTTTTGCACCAATAATGGGGAAGGTGGCATCCGTAAAAGTTACTGGTTCTGAGCCAACAAACAGAGGAGTCATCCTCAGCACTGCAGACAGCCAAGTGGAATGTTTCCTGAGGAAACTTACAGCATTGTCAGGGGACCATTTCAGCACTTATACCCCATTCAGAGGGGGTGAAGTTCAATGCTTCCACTTCAGCACGTCTCCATCGTTATCCAGTCGTCCGTACCAACGAACGTCCTATGGAATTACCGGAGCGTGTAGTACGTAACCTCTGAACTGTGGTCAGACAGAAGTAAAATGCATAGTTTTTTGTAAATCACAACCAAAGAATGGCCAGGTACTGGCCCAGACTGGTCTCAGTCCATGTCGTCTGATTTTTCACTTCGACATCTTTCTCTCTTTCAGCACATTCCAGACTGTCTCAGGAAGCCGCGATGTTACACATAGTTCCAGTTTGATGCGGACTTTGTACACAAAGAAACTTCGAAGTCTGCAGCAGACGGCGTTTGCGTCTAGTCAAGCACATGGACTATGGCAGTGCTTCCTTCTCTCCAGATGGAGTTTGTGGGACTGACCACAGACAGGACATCATTCACCAAACCCTTCACTTCATCATACCTATGAGTGACAACCGGAAATGCCACCCAATTAGCACCATCCATTCCATTGGATTTCCATGGAAACCAACCTGGAAAACTGAAGAGCTACACTGGTGATGACGAATAAATGAAGATGCGCCTTTTTTTCTTTTTAAGTCTGCGGGAGGTGTTTGATCGGACAGCCGTTGCAGAACAACCTGAGGTCTCGACAGCGCGTAAAGCTCTCATTTGCAACTCAAAAATTTGAAATTTGCATAGCTCGAACCACAGTTCCTTTGCTTTGCATGGCTCGCAGTTGGTTTGTGTCCGCATCAATCTGGGATTCGGCAGCATTTCCATTGACATCGGTCCTCCTCCCCACATGACAGCTAAGCTGATGGCTTTCCACACTCATAAAGACCCATTGCGTTAGTAAATTACATCCTTTACCTCTCGTATTATGACCCAGTCGAGCTGGCGGACTGCTGGAGGAATGAACAAATGCCGGGATCACACGGTTCCGCGATACATACACTGTCAGCTGGGCTTGCCTGCTGTTAGTAGATGATGTTGTTTTCTTGTTTACACAGATCCTGGTCCAGCATGAAGAATTACAGTGTGAGAGAATGTTCACAAGCCAATGTGCCACTCAACAACTAGGGTTGTCAAGATTTCCAAGAGTCTCTTACCTCTATCTGACGGAAGGTCAGTGGCACAACGGTTGTGATTCCTCCTCTAGCTATAAGTACACTTTGTTGGACTTGTGAGCTGGTTTGGTCTCAGCACTGCTGTTCGGAAGTTTATTGCTCTTAGGCGGAACGTTTAAAACAACGTTTAACTGTTTACTGTGATACAAATTAGGATCTGATTGTCCAATGTAATCGTCCAGTTGATTTTGGCTCTTGCGCAGTGGCAAGGGTGGTAATTTACGTTCTCTGGCCATAGAATCTGTATTTTGTGGGGGTCTACGACACTGGCTCACCATGTACCCAGCTCCAAATCCAACGATCATGGACACAACAATTGCCACGACAATACCCACGGCTAGAGTGGATGCTGCAAACATCTTCTCCCCAGTAGCTAGAGTACCAACGACAGGTTCTGAAAGTACAAAAGAAGCACAAATTTGGTCAGTACAATTGGGTGCCAGGAAAAAGGGAATGGCAAAATACGTTTAAATTAATACAACAGCAAAACAAGTCAAGAGAGTAAAACAATGGTTGCCTGATTTGAATAGATTTCTTGGATTCGACATTAATATACAGCAAGGTACCCCCCCCCCCCATCTCTCAAACCCTCTCAATCACACTCAGCTTCTTCCAGCCAATTACAACCTAGGGGAACAAAGAGCCCACTCTTAAACCACACAAACGTCAATTTATGGTTGCACCGTTGACAAAAGATGGCCACTTGAGGAAGGAGGAGACATAAGGGCCTGAGAGAATGACCGTAGCGAGAGCAGGAGGGGTAAGTATAGCTCAACAGTCGCCCACCATTGTCACCGACCAATCAGTTCATTAGGCAAGTACCCTCAAATAGGGAGATCGAGATTAGCCTTCTTTCAATGCTTGAGTTCATCAGACATCTACGGCTAGCGTCCGCTGTTATTTTCACCAAATTACACGTCTATACAACTACTGCTGCCTGGACTGGAGTGGTGGTACCTGTCATAAATGGATATCTTGGCAAAAAACCCCCCAAAAAACCTGGACTATAAGCCACTTATGTGAAACCCTTGGCATGCACTTCTAACCATTTATTTAGTCCCCAAATTGAGCCAAATTCTGAACTTAGTAGTTCAGTGTGCTTCGGAAGTAGTTGTCATACCCTTTTTTGTTTTGCACACAAAATGCAGAAATTAATCGCATGAAGCTTTTGCTGTGCTCCATGTACTATTCAAATACACATATTTGTTGTAAAACATCAATTGTCGTAACAAAAATTAGCTGAAAGTTCAAGAAAGTCAGGCATTCTGCATCATATATCTACAAAGAAAAAGTATTCTCTACCAAAGAAACCTAGGTAATCTAGCAAAAAAAATTTTACTGGTTACAGAGGGCACACTACCACTATCCCTGCAGTCAGAGACAAACCTGGTCTCCTGCATGTTCTTTGCTTTTTAATAGGAAGTATGAAGGTGTTTTTTGTAATGAGTGTTGTGGTGCTGCTAGGCCTACATGTACCATGTTTGTGAATATTGGTTAAAACTGCAATATTGTCTGTGGAAGTTTTAGTTTGTTCTAGAAAACAAAAGTGCAACAAGGGCTCTAAGGAAAGGGTTTGAAACAGTCAAATGTTGTAACTCCAGCAGTGGGTGTGGTATAGGACAGGTAGGTTAGCACTGTTAATGAGACATGTCTGTTTTACCAGGTGTGACACATTACAAACTTTTCAATAGCCTATCACCATGGCTGCCTGCCACTGCCAAAAGTATATACTGATACAAAGCAAACTGAAAACAATGCAAAACTAGAGAAAGACGACAACAGGCTAAAAAAAATCAAAAATATGAATTCAACTAATAAATAGATAAATAAACAGAAACAGAAGTATATATGGATAAAAATAATCAGCCAAGCAGAATATACAGAGCCAAATGCGGAATGTATATCGAATGTCAGTAAGAGTAAATAAATTTTTAGATTGGAAAGAAGCTTAAAAATAAATTACAACTGGCAAAAAACTGAAAATAAATTAATAAAATAATCCCATGCTTTGGGTAATAAGAAAAAATAAAGCTAAGCGCAGGATGCTCAGGCAAATTTTACGATCAACCATCGTGAGTAGGCTAGCAAAGTATGCAATGTGTCTTACCCTCGTTAGAGGAGATCTTATTGGACGCTTCCTCCTTGTCGTCATTATAAGGTTTGCCGCGACCCGGTGTCACAACATTACCTACATCAGCTGTCAGGTAAAAAAGAAGATGCGGGTTAGCTGTAAAATCATAACACACAAAGACAAGTCGAGACAGTGCAGAGCAGACACAATACGTGGTGAAGGTATGTGAGAAACAAAAACTTATCTTACTCTTAGAAGCTTGACAAAAGAGCAACAAAATCATAACACAAACAGCTTTAACATGGAAGTTAACTTGGAAACTTGAAAATATATCTGAACTATAAATAATTAAACTGAGATGTTGTTGTTATGTTAACCTTTATAAAGAGCCTTCACCATATATTGACATTATACTTTTGGCAAATTTAGTACTGGATGCACATACAGAGCACACACAAAACAAAGAGGCAAAATCAAACACAAATCAGCACATAAACTTTAGGGTATTAATATGCAGTGAGAAAGCGAATAAGGAAGACAAGCAAATATGCAGTTAAATCAGTTACAGCAAAGCCTCGATCACCACAGAGAGTCACACGAAATAAAACACAGCCACGCAACGGCTGTACACAAGCATTGAGGGTACCAAAAATCAGCTACAACACTAATACCACTACACCCAAAAACACACACAGCTTGAAATGAGCGATCTTTGTCACCAGCAAAGCTCAATACCGGTTCCTCATTACGCATTCAAAGTGCACCAATGTTCACTCAAATCACCATGGGGCAGATGTGGAGAGGGCGGGGTTTTAAGGTTTGACAACGATTTTGGGAATCATAAGGCAACTACAAAGGGAGGAATTATTGGCCAAGGCATTATTAACGCCTACTGAAACTGTTCAGTGATTCGTGGGAAAACAGGAAACATAAGAGAAAAGCCTTGCCCAGCCAATCAAAGATTTTCCCATTAACCCTTAGTGTTAGTAATGTGAACACATGAACGAGGAGTTAGTTTGCCTCTATCCTATGAGAATGTGTGGTTCCTGACCATCACATGCTGTGCGGAAAGATATATTGTTTGGTCGACTATACATGAAGTCCTGTCCCGATAACTAACCAGTTGCTGTTGTGTTGGTCAGGTCAGGCTCCCCGTCCCTGTTAGGGAGGGAAGCTGCGCTGTTGATTGCCGGGCTAGGACAGATGCATTTGGGAGGAGGAGGACAAGTTTGTGAGATAGTTTTCCTCGGACTTGTGGTGGTGGTTGTTGTTGTTGAAGTGGTTGTCGTCTCTGAGGAAATGACAAAGCACGATTACAATGTATAACAAAAGAGGTCTATTTACAGGAAAACGGAACAACACCATCATCCATGCTGGGATTCCGCAGAGAACATAACTCCATGAGTACTTGGAACAAACCCAATTAGAGGAAAGATAATAATAATGATAATACCAGCAATAAAAATACTTAAGATAAAAAACAGAAGAAAACGATATCATCATCATTCTGAACTACACTCCACATCAACAAGAGCAGGGTACCACTGCAGGTGTCACAGCTAGAGGTATTTTAGTTACCAATATAATGGAATGATATCATGTCGGACAGCCATTGTGCATCTTTGTTGGTGAAAAGAAAAAAAGTTTCAGAAACAAATCATTAGAAGCTGTAGATGTCATTACAAAGCCAAAGATTATGTCATGCTGATAAGTGGCATTTGTGGTTTGCATATGCAGTCTAGAAAAAGAAAACAAACACAATCAGCAAATATTAACTGAAATGAAAACTGCAATCTTAGACAAACTTGGCATTATGAGTTAACTAACCACACCCCACATCAGGACATGGGCATAAAAAAACCAAAACATCCACCTAGTGCACTTTTGTCCCACCCAACAAGAAACATTGCTGTTTTGTTATTTCTGATTACCAAAGCTGGAAACATTTTCCCCTTGGCTTTAAGCATGGTTGTCTTTGGCCTGTCTTATGTCTAACTAAATATCAAGGAAACACCTATGCCAGATAGAAACAGGCTTTCAGTCCCCAGGGTTCTAACTAACGCAGACTTTTTTAACAAGAAAATCTTACCTGTGTCTTTGCAGTAGGAATGCTTGCCTGTAAGAATTCCTTGCAACCTGTAAAGTCAAAAGGTCAAAATAAGCTTTAAAATATAGCAAATTTTCTCTTCAACAATACTTACTATTCTCATATCTTTTCATCAAATTATTTGAAAAACTACAAAGATGATTTTTTTCTTTTGTTTCCTTTTTGCTTTACAACTGGATGCTTAAATGCAGCAAAAGGTAATGTAAGCAGTGAGCCACTTCTAAGTGTTGACGTTTCATCCCTGGTTACCATCGACAGAGCCATTGTAACTTTGCCACAATTTATACTCCCACATAAAACTTTCAACAGCTTCCTGGTGTAAAACCGAATCAAGCTCATGGCCATTGAGAAGAATCTGAATTATTAATGGATGCGAAAGGCTTAACACATTGCCAGATTTATTTGACAGTTTTATCAGGCACTGGTTGGCAGTCTTTACTATTTACATGATTAAATGTGGTAACCATAATGTGCCTTAGCCACGCAATGCCAAGCAGTTGAAAGTGACAACTCTGCTAGACTCTCTCGGTGGTAGCGAACACTTACCCTCTGTTTGAGTTTGAGCACTTGTCATCGGCCCAGGAACAATAGGGATCCTGTAGAGCCACACATCCCCTGTAAAACATGTCGAGAGTATTGTAACCCAAGAGCCTTTTATTTAAAAACTACGCAAACAACATGGTGAAACACAATGTCTGCGCCCAAAAAAAAAAAAAGAACATTGCAGGAAATACAGCGAGAAAACCTTATGTATTTGAACCTGATGGTAACAGTTATGAAAGAAAAAAAGAAAAAACCACATATTACAGACTGTAATGATTCCATTTAATAACTTCTACAATTTTTTTCGGAACTAAAATGAAAGATTCTCAAAGCTTATGTTTGATAACCAAGGCAACACACTATAAGCTTTATACAAAATGTTGTCTTATGCCCAACTAGACGTTACTGCATGGTATTTACCTGCACGACAGTCGTTTATGGCACCGATGGAGAGGAACTGAGATAATGTTATCCCGAGAAACCACAATCAATTTCTCCTGGCCCAGTTCAGGTTTTCGGAACACCCTCAGACTGACGATGGCTTCCCTAGATTGGAAAACCTGAATTTCCTCGATGATGACAGGTTCAATAGCTGCTCCACGACCTTTGTTAATGGCCTTGATCACCCGTCCATCGTCTGAAACAAAAATCATCCGTAAACACAACCGTAAATGAGGTCACTCACAAACAGAACACCTGTAGGATTGTTTGAGAATTGTGAAAAAATCTTGATTTAGAAACACTAATTGAAACTGTTCAGTTGCCACGGTAACCATTGCCTAAGGCCTCACCTGTTCCCACGAACATAACGTCGTAGTAACGGTTGTCAGCAGCCAGTACCTGCCAGTCAATCGCAATCTGCGTGAACCGGGCTCTGCGAAAACGAAAATACAAAAACCAAATTGAAAACTAATGAATTTAGTGTGACAAATTCAGGGGGATATTTACAAGTAATAAAAAATACAACAATTTGCAGATTGTTATTGGAGCAATCATTTCATGCAACACGAAAGGTTTCTCTGACTCATTGTTATATTATGGAGGTTTTAGCACAGAGAGAGATAGATGAGAAAATGGCTTGGGAAACTAAAGAGGTTCTTCTGGTACATAACATTGCTTTCATGGCCAGGGAGGTTTTTTCATGCCCCCAAGTCTGGCCCTACTGAGGTGTAAGAAAAAAGAGCAAAAGGATGTCATTCATTGAGAAGCAATAAGAATTTCATGACACATGGTCGCCAGAGAAATACAGCTTGTTGCCTCGCGGTCTTGCTGGGCTGCATCGAGTGTAAATAAATGCAGAAACAATAGGCTGATTGAGCCTGAGGATTGTGGTATATGCACAGGAGTCTGGAAAGCCTGCCACTTTGGCTACAGAGCAAAGCGACTGACTGCTGCCTCCTTGAGAATCTGTCTGGTCGTGAGCAAAGCCTGCCCATAAACTAGCCCTGTCATCTGGCAAAAACTACCAAGAAACCGCCTTAAGACGAAGCCAGTCCGAGGCCCCCTTGAGACAGGCCAGTCTGGCAAAACAACTTTAGCCCTGTTAAAAATGCATGTTCTGGGCAAAAAAGACAAGGTAGTATTGAATGAAGGAGGAGAGAAAAAGCCTTGTCTCCAGCCCAGATTCATTCAAAACTCGCTTAGTGCCTCATGCCCCCCACCCCCCTCCCCGACCCTCTTTTCTGGGAAGGTCAGCCACATGGTTCAAATTGCAGACAGAGAGCAAAGCCAAGAGTTAGGGAGGTCTGACCTACAGGCAGTTCAATATCGGGAGACATCATGGACTGGGGTTGCAGTGGCAGAAACTTACAAGATGTCCATCAATAATCCCAAGAGTCCAAGAAAGAACTTTCACCAAAAAGGACAACAGAACAAACAAAAATAAACCACAAAGGAGTATATAGTCAATTTTGTTTCTGAATATGTTTTTTGCTAAAATTAAGAAAGTTATTCAATTTATAAGAAACACTGGACAAAAAACCAGAAATAAATCAACTAGAATTTTTTGTGTTTATTTATTAATTTCTATATATATATATATATATTTTTTTTTTCAACATTTTTGCAGTTATTACTCACCTGTTTATTACTAATATTAACAAATTCCAAAGTTTTCTAGCTATAATCAGTCTTATCCCATGTCCTGCATCTAGTAAAGCACTTGGTTTTTGATACTTAATAGACTCTGTAAACTTTAAACTCGCTCCCATGCCAGCAATGCATAGAGCTAGAGCCCAAGGAATGTTCTATAATCCTTAATTTTTCCTCTAGGAGTTTATACCATTAACATGGAATCTAACTGCAGCTGAATAAACCTGGAGAAACTATACACTAGGGTTAGGATGAGAGGATTGTGTGGGGTGGGAGAGGAAGACTTGGGGGAGGGGAGGGGTGGGGGGAAGAGGCAGGCAGATGAAGCTGCAAACAAAGGTACTTCAGTATAGTAACACAGCCCGAACCATCCATCCTCCCTCCTCCTTGGACTGAAATCCCTTGTTCTACCCTCATGTTTATTATGGTAGACAGCAAAAACCCTACTGTACTTGTCATGGAGCAGCTGCTAACTGCTTGTATCTGCCACCCCATGCTAACCCATCCACTAACACCACAACACACTGCCTTACCCATCTGACACCACTTGTCTAAGTAGTCCCTGAACCAAGAAAATAAATAAACCCTCAATTCCATGCCTTGGTCTGCTGGCTCAGGTAATATTAGACTTCTCAAAAACAATCATTCAGAAGCTTGGGGGTTGGGGATTTGGAGGGAGGGAGGGTGGGGCATCCTAGTGACTTTTTGCTGTGCCCTTCATGGCTGGCTATTGTATCTTGAACGGAAGCCGAGTCTGATTCCTCCGTATCAATTCTAGATATCAAGGGTGTCAATTTATCTCCAGAAATTGCTCCTTCATAACGGTCGATTGAATTGCTGCAAATTTTTTTTTATTGATTTTTCAAAATTGTCCAAAGTCAAATTTTTCCATCATGCCAACCACATCATGAAAAATCTGCAGAATGTATCTAATGTGACAATTCGATTTTGCGCGGAAAGATCCCAAGCGAAAATATCAAAATATCAACATGATATGATTCTCGTGAAACGTCTGCCTCTAGCCACGTTCATAATTCAGACTTTTGCACACCTTCATTGGATTACTTATGTATTTATGCTTATGCCCTCGGCACTTCCGACTCTCTAGTTTTATTGAACGCAGAGCGGAGCACGAAATGACAGTCAAATTGACTTTGGTCGCAGGAGAAGACTGTCTATTGGCAAGTTCCAAGTATCACTCCCCGCCAGACCGCTGACTAAAGCAGTAAAACTTTGATGAGTTACTTAGTAGGTAATAAAATTACAACGGTTCCTTGTGCGGCACTTAAGCAAGTGTAAGGATGCCGCATTCAGCGATAATTTCCATAATCCAATTTCTCTCTAGATTCTAGGTGGCGAGTGAGAGGGGAGCGGTAGAGAGCATGGCTCTCTCTGGAGACCAATTAACTTCCATTGGTCAAACAGCTCTCATCAAAGAGTGTGGTGAACTCAATGTGCAGGTCTATCGGACTCTCGTACGCTCACGTAATTTCGCCTCAGCATAGACCGTCCAGGACAGATCAGTCGTCTGTATCATCTAGTTATGACAGCCTGGCGTACAACGGATGCCTGACAGTCTAATAATCCAGACAAGAGGAGACTGGATTGGGTAACTATGGACTTAATCAGGAACATGGTGCCGTATCCTTTAATACATCATCAACCACACAGATAAGCAAAAGAAGTCTGACAAAAGCTACACGCACAACAGCCCAGAATACCGACTTCACATGCAAGATGTAGGGCAAGGGTGAGTTTGGAGGGTGTCATTTGAAATATAAGCACACTGAATGGCAGACTTCACTTGCAAGATGTAGGGCAAGGGTGAGTTTGGAGGGTGTCATTTGAAATATAAGCACACTGAATGGCAGACTTCACTTGCAAGATGTAGGGCAAGGGTGAGTTTGGAGGGTGTCATTTGAAATATAAGCACACTGAATGGCTGACTTCATACACAAGGGTGGGATGGGTTTTGGAAGACAATATGTGAAATGTAAGCAGGGGAAATACTAAATTCTCATCCAATGTGTAATGCAAGGTGATATGGGTTTGGAGGTTATTTCAGACTTGGCAAAAATTTTGCTGTTTGTATTTCACAAGAACTGAATAAATTTTTTCTCTAGGTTATTATTCACTATAGGAAATTCTCAAAACAGACTTCTGAAAAAAGCTTATGACTCACCCAAGGTTAGCTTGTACAAGAAGAGGTGCACCACCCACAGAGGGCACAGCTTCATCCATCAGAGGGTGGGACTTGATGAAGGCCAGGGTTGGGGGTGGTATATTCCGTCGTGTGTCGTTCACACACTTATGCATGTCCATTTTCGGGACTTTCTCCTCAGGGACGGGCAGCCAGTTGGCGTCAGCAGAAGCTTGACCTTTGAACTGACCTCTGAAGGCCGCATCAATGTCAGACATACGGTAAGCACAGATGGCAGAGCCAGATATGCTGTTTCTGTTGTAACAAAAACACATTAAAACATTTAATACAGTATGCAACTCAAAGTGAAGACAAAGTGCTGTATTTTCCAAACAAGAGGTTCGCTGGGTGATTATGCCTTAACTCCGTAGTGAGAGTAATTGGATTACGGCATCCAATTAATAAATTAAACTTACCCTCTACATTTGTTCAAAAAAATATTTTCGCGAATTTACAAATACTGTTAACTTACACAGGTGTGGTGAACACTCCATAAACGATGTCACTTCTGTTTCCACTGTCGTATGTCGACATGAAATTGCCCTTTCCCAAGTCTGAGGTTGATTCTGTGGTGGAAAAGTATTTCCAAATTAGTATTCACTTAATTTCACACAAACCTGGTTTATCTTACACACACACACAAAAAAAGAATTTCAACCTTTCTTTTCAAATATATCACTTAACATCAAGGCTACTAGCTGTGATTCATTGCAAAAATATAAGCAAGATGTATTTCAATCAAATAGTAATGCTAAAATACATTCATCATACAAAAAAAAAGAAAAGAAAAAAAAAAAAAACGTACGAATTTCATTGAAGTAGAAGGGGTATTCTCCTGGGATGGAACAGTTAAGGCGGGCCTTAAAGAAGGAGCTCCAGAAACCTCGTAGCAACGCCCCGCCCCCTTGGTCCTGCTTACACACCCGTGCAATTCGGGAGAACACCGTCTGCGGAAACACAAAACACGGGAATAATAGCCAAGTTTGGTCAAAAGTGTGTTTATTAATAGTCACAGACATATCCATAATTAAGGTTAATTCCTGAAGCTCAAATAGCCATTATGTTCGGTAGCCATTAGCTCTGGCCCTGTTGTTAGGGCCTCGTGGAGTTATTAAGGCTGCTTTTCCATCATGACTCCCAGACGGGCTGATGGTACTAGGGACAGGCAAACCGGACGGCCAATACGTGAGATGATTTCGCAAGCATAAGATAATGGTTCTATCAAGGCTGATATGTATATTTAAATATATATATATACAATAGGCTTGTGTATGAAACAAGAATTAGGTAGAAGGTAGGTGTTGGTCAAGGACTCCTGTGTGTCAGAGATTTGGTGTATCTAATGCCTATCAGTCTCAAAACTGACCCCACAGCATTGCACAAAACATGTTCTATCTTAATGATTGCATCATGATGGGATCTCTTGCCCTTTATTGTGTATCCAAACAAATTTGTATCTGCAAAGAGCACTGTCTTCTTGCAAATTGCAGACAGATGCTCTCCAGGTAGAAACACAAATAAATTCATTTTCATGTATGCATTAAGGTATTTAAGTGGAGATCTGCTGCATGGAAAACCTAGTTTAAAGATTCTGTAGAAAACAATTATGTGTGGAAAACAATGGTGTCTCACAATATTGCAATTAGGACTGTATCAAGGGTTCAGGGTTCAGAACTCAGATTCAGTGGTTCATAGCCTCGATCTTACTTCGCTTAGACTGTTCAGGGTTAGTTTTACAAGTCATACATCTTGTTCCTGACCATCAACTCCTTGCAAGTTCAAGTGCAAGTGATTGTCTGGTCATTTGATGGGGTCAAAGTGTGGGATAAAGGATCGCCACGGGAGAAGGGCCAAGACCAGGGCAGGGGTAAATATGAGCCCAGATTTCCAGCCAGGGACACAAACTAATGTTGACAGAGCATGCTTGGACAGACCCGAGGTCCGTGATTGCACCTTCATTTACAGGGGTGATTAAGGCTGGCCAGTGCCTACAGTAGACAACGAGCCTTTGCATTGACTGAAAATTCTGTCGGTCTTGAAATCGCCATAGACTGCTTAGCGCCGACATCTATCGCAGCTTACGAGACGCCGTGGCTGCTTCCAGGGGTATTTACACCGCTGTCTTTAGTTCAGGTTCAGCTCACTGCTGTGAATTGATTTTTTGCTTCCCCAATCCCCCTCCCCATGCTCCACCCCACCCCCTGCTCTTCTTGGGAAGGATGAAAGTTTTACACTGGCAAACAACAGACAGCATAAAAGCAGCAAGAGCTAAGACAGCAATGATAACTGTACTCTAGAATGGTCATAGACCTGGGAACTTGTATATTCAGAAGATGGCCAGCCGAGGGTTTGAGAGAAATTGTCACTGACAACTTCATGCTCTACAGGTTATTTATTGATTTTACTGTATTATTGCGTGTTCAACAACTTTTCTCATGTAAAGGTTTTAACGGTGGAGGAAACCAGGCAGAGCCCAGAGGAAACACTGCACCTTGTCAAGGGCATCACAAACCACCAAACACAAGCCAGTTCCAGTCCAAAGAGAGCTGTGTTTTACAATTATAGGCAGCTTCTGAGTTTGATATGTTTCTCTTTTTGTTTTTTTTTGTCACAGCATATCTGTTCAGTGTCAATGACTGCCCATACATACCTTTCCACAATTGATGTTTTCTACTGCAGTTTCTCTCATAAAGAAGTAAACTTTTTCACCATAGGCCATGGAGTTGACAAAGTTCGGTTCTGGAAATAAATCAGAGAAAAAAAAATAAAAGATAAAACACAAAATAAACACCGAAGCTCTAGACTCAAGATAAGACTTTCGTAAATAGGTTTGTTTACCTGTCAACAGTCTTGAACCAGGGCCAGTCTAATCTGGCCCCCTGACAACTGGACATAGCTTAATGGCTTTGTCTTCTGTAGGGAATGGATAACAATGGTGCTTAAGTGTTTTTGTTAATCTAAATACAGATCAAACAAGGGCTGCATTATCAGAGGCAAGTGAGCTAAAAACCCAGCTGTCATCTGGACCTCAGTCTTAAATTACAATCAACGGGGTTAAGTGAGCTGGGGTGAAGCCCTCAGATAAGCTTTTGTCTGATTTCCAAGCAGACAGGACATTGTGTATTAGGGTGACAGGCAGTTTGAGAAAACCCTAAAGGTGTTTGTATGTGTGTGTGTAAGCGTGTGTACATATTACTGAAAACCTCATCCATCTACCTGGCCTACAGGCCTGATATATTATCATGAATGTGTCAAAATTATTTCACAGTCACGTTGTTCAATTGTCCAGTTGTATTTTAGGTTTACTCTACACGATTTTTAAACTGATGAAATAAAAGGTATAGGTTTCTGGATGTGTTACATTAAATGGCCATGTTTAAACGTCCTTAGTAACAGACACATTAATCAATCTATGGATTTTACTGCAGTGGTTTTCGATTTCCTCTTTCCCCTAGACCTCAAGCCTGAGGATGTGCATTTCTAGCGAGTGGACATGGGTAAAAACAGTCAGATGGCAGCCTTACAAAGAAAACGATCACCCTAATTTCTCAACTCACAGTAGATAAATCTTTATTTCACCGGCTTTGACTTCAGCACTTCTTAGAGCGGTTTACTAGGTCAGAGGTTCAGCAACAGGCGGTGTGAACTACCACAAATCGAAACTTCCTTCAATTATCCCATTATTAAAACATACGTCTCATTTTCTCTATGCAGTACTAAGAATTGGCCAGTTATATTTGCTTTTATAACCGGCGCAAGGAGTTATTTTGAGTGGCTACCAAAGGAAAACATTTTGGCGGGGTGGAAGGTGGGGACATCCTCTATGAATTTTACTCAAGGATAAGTCCATGATAAGGCTGAAGTCTCCAAAGGCCCACAATACTGTTTACACTCTGCTGTAGTGACTTAGTGGAAAATCTACATAAAAATAGATTTTCTTCCAGATTTTAAGTCATCTGAAAACTACACGAAAAAGGCGTCTGCACAGACATTTTGTCAGGATTACCAGACGCTGACGAGGGGCTGGAGAACACTGACGCACCCTTGCGCCCCGTGTTCAATAAATCGGGTAAATAAACGGATGCCATCCTGACCAAATTGCTTTTTCGTTACCGCGGCTTATTCCGTGTTTACTTGCTTGAAGTAATCAGGCAGGCTGATACTAAAGGCTTACCGTTCAGCCATTCCGAGGCGCGCTGGGTTCGGATCATGTTCCTGAATATCAACGGATCTCGGTTCACGATGTCCGCCACAGTCGCAGAATATAATTCTCCATCTGTAGAAAAAGAAAGCAAAAAATAGAGCCCGGTCCATATTGAAATGACAGAAAGACAAATAGGATTCTGAATAAGATACTTCACATCATCATCTATCTTTTTGTCTGGAAGAGAAGCTTATATTAAAACAACATTCTTTGTCGGAGAGATAAACCTCCAGCGCAAATCAATAAGCTATTTTGGAAGAAATAAAAAAAAAAACAAAAAAACACATATTCTTTCAAACAAAAGATATATACATAAAACTAACTTAATACAGAATAAAGGTAAAACAACCATGGTGTATCAAACCATCATGTTTAAACAAAAACTATTAGGTAAAGTGATAGCTGATATTCATACGTTTGTACGGAAATGCAAGCAGTGGCTTTAGAAATCATCGTTGAATTACACTTGTAACAAGGCGGTCAATACAAGGCGTAATGCAGCAGTTGATGCACCCACAAAGGACAGAGATGATACATGTAACTAAGACCAGCACAGCAAAGCAAGATTCAGAGGGAATGGGAGTTGGGCAGCGGGGATATTGGTGAGGGGGGGGGGGTAATGTCTGTGTGGAGGAAGAATTGGTTGTTGGTTGGCCTGTTCCTGCCAAGGCACTCACTTCTCTGCAGCAATGTTGACACAACATGATAGTTACCTGATAACAGCATTACGTCAGCAAACAGGAGACCTAGAACTACCCATAGATAAACATTGCTAATGCCACACGAACACTGCCGCTCTGATTTAAATGAACAGTGTAGTTCTTCTGCCAGTGCAAGATGGTCGCTACTAAGTACGTGCAGTCTAGAAAATGGTAATGCTGCTTCAGTTACATGTACTGGCCAGTTGTTCTTATAGGAACCTTTCTCCTAGTGCTCACAAAGCTTCTTTCAAGACGAAGCTTTCACTTAGTTGCGCTGACTCCTTAGTTAATTTCATCAACCTTTTAATAGTGCTTAGATGGTGGCTGACATAACTTTCTCATTATGTGTATTTTCTTAAATTTGGCTGCTTTACCTTTTTTCCAGTGGCACAGTAAAGGCCAGTTTACGCGTATCTTACATTCTTACATTTTGTTAACTATTTACAAAAATCATGGTTGAAAAAGAGATAAGAATTATGTTAACCTTGCTCATTGAGTTAAAGACCATTGCCCAATGTTACAGTTTATGGTAATTTAAACTTGTTTTGAATATTTAAATTCAACTGACAACTAACATATATCATTGTTGAAGGAAAAGGGTTTTGGTATGATCTTGTTTTATGAAGGTGTGAAAATGTATGGACACCTGTTCTCATGATATGGTCTTCCTAGTAAATCATTCCAGAAGTAGCTACTACAAAATATGCAAATTAAAATGGATGTTGAGATTTAAGGTGACCTGGTGACTCTTCAGTCCACAAGTCAATACGACCCAAGACTTTTTCCGCCGACTCATGTATCAATTTCTGCGAGCATTATCTTGACTTCTCGTTTCCCTTTAGTCTGACATTACCTCAGCCACCGGAGGCAGATTTTGTCTCATCAGTCCGTCACAGACTTTGTAATTTCCCTCGGAACGATGCAAGACAAAAGGAAACTGTCGAGGATAGATTAGAGGAAATGTGGCAGATGAGTGCGGGTCAAAGCTTCTTATCTCACCATGACTCACGCATGCCATCTTCCTTCCTTTCCCTTCAAACTCATGGAAGAAAATTTGGCTCTTAGCAGTGGTTTCTGTTGACTAATATTGGTAATCTTCAAGAATTATGGAACAAGGAGGCGAAAAAAACGCAGGATATGACTGCTCAAATTGCAACAACGAAGCACTTTGAGAGTGTCTCCAAGTTTTCCCTGCCCACCATACGGGAGTAAATTAAATCAGCTGGAGAGCATCTAAAGAGATGGCGGCTGCCAAAGAAGCAATGCCCCACTGTCGATGGAAACAAGACTGATGTCACTCATAATTGGCGCCCATTTGAGGAAATATTGGCGGTGTCTCCAGATCAGCAAAAGGCACCTGTCCAGGCATGCCCGAAAATGAATGACGTGGTAGTATCAGAATTTCCGCCTGTGTGTTTCAGCCTTTGGAGGATTTCATCCTCTAATAAGTCTTGGCCAGCCTCACGGTTTCATTGAGAGAGGGGTCATTTCCCAAGAGTCAGGAGAAATCCGCAGAACTGTTGATGGACACATTCAATCATGAGTCAGTGTGGACGATAGCATATGGCGCCTTGGCAGTTACTGACAGGCCGGTCAGCAACAAGTGGAGGGAAGACTTAAGACTCACAGCGAGGATGGGGGAAAGTTACCAAAGTCTTAAACTGAGTATAAGACGGTCGTTAAAAATAAAAAATGTGGCATAACTACAGAGAATGGGGAACTGTTACAACTTAGTGACATGGGAAGGCTGGGTTCTAAATTTCTGCACACAAGCCTGTCTCAATATCAGATCTCCTTAAGAGTGCTGATTGCCATGCACCAGGGATTTGGTACAAAAACTCCTCTTTTTAATTATTTGGCTGTTTGTAGGGTGAAGTTTGAAAGCCACAACAAAGCCATATTAAATCTGCCGCTAAAGCTCAGATTAATCATGTCTAAGTTGTCCATTTAATGCAGATTACCCAGAAAATCTCCCAAGCAAGAGCCCATTAAGGATGATGAGAATTTTCGGCCAGTTTTGTAAATAAGGTAGGAATATTGAGTGAGGTTGCTTTAATCACAAGATTATGCCCTACTAAAGGCTTAATCCCTGGAGATCCCTTCTGGAAGGATTAAGTTAGAGTTTCATGCTTCAGTAAGTACGGTAATTTCTGCCTTCTGGCGATCTTTTATTGACCCATTCCCTGATCTAGCCCAGAAGGGACCTGGGTACACTTGCGAACGTACATGTGCTCCATTGCCAACTTAAACAATAAATCCTCTTGCTAAAATGCTTAAATCTTTAAATGTAGCCTGCAGTCCCATGAATCTATTTACCTAAATCTAAAACAGATTTCACAGACGAACTATTGCAATCCTGAACAGCACGGCAACAGACAATTAGTTTCAAAGTTACATCACACGAATGCTAGACAAATTTCAAGAAAATGAATTGTATATCTCAGGATATCCATTTTACACACATACATCCAAAACCCACACAGATCAAGGCTCTGGTCAGAGTGGTTTAGTCTAATTTCATGCTTTAAAACAGGTCAGTTTCTGGAGACCAACGCTAACGGCCCATATGCATGGTTCAAAATGGACGATTCTGCACCGATTTTCAACAAGAGGGGAAAAAAGTTCAAAATAATAATAAGAGGAACTGCAAACCATCACAGGAGCAGCACTTGGTATATGCATGAAAGAATCATGTTGTTAAACAGGACAGCAAAATAAGAGTTTATTCTAGCTATTGACCATACACAAGAGTACTACAGTATTGTCGCTGGCCCCTTAATCCGTTGAGTACGGTCAGTTATTCCTGTATCAACAATCTCCCTGTCCCTTCCCTAATACCTCTCCAATTTCCCTACCTATTCTCCTCCTGTATCTTGAAATGCCACCACCCATTGGAAATGTGCCCATAAAGCCACGCTATGTGTTCGGCCGGGTGCCGTGTTCGATGTTTGATTGGAGTTCACCACCTTCACACTTTTCACTAGCCAAAACTGGAGAATAAATCAGTGTAATGGAATCCCCATGTCACTTCTACTAAATCACTCGGCCAGTCACTTGGGCTCGCAGAATTTTCCCCCCAGTTTGCTGCCGGCCAATTTCGTGAAAGACTCTTAAAGCCCTGAGTCTCAAGGTTAACAGGTTTCCATCCATTTAGCCGGCCGGTGGGGTTTTTAAGGGGGTAGAGTTGGCTTTCTGGGTGACGGACGTTATACCCCGTTAGTCCCCTTTTCCAGCGCTTCTCTCCCCGTCGATTTCTTTTTTTGCATGACATAGCAACCAGACAATTCAACGTGAAAGCTTAGGTTTTATGAGCACAGCAACGGTTAAATACTCGGCCAGTCATCGTCCATCACGCTTTCCACTGTCTTTCAAGCACTCTTAGCACTCACGCTTCATAAAGCCGGACAGCCTGGACTGCCAAAATGCTGCCTTTTAAGGATCATGAATTTAAGTGTCACCATAAAACCAGAGAAATGCAAGAGAAAACCCAAAATGGCTAAGAGCAATGTATGCTGAGGGGTACTGAGATGAATCCTGAAGCCTACTCTGAAGGATTTATACTCCAATGTCTTTGCTGAAATTTACAGTATAAATGAAACCTACTGAAATGTTGCAGATCAAACCACCATCAGTAAGTGAGTCATTCCAATGGAAACGGTCGCCCAAAGACTGTGGGCACAGGAAACGTTAGTTATGGTATCAGTTTAAAAGTATGGTGCAGTCAGGGAAATACAGACACCAGTGTGTAGCCGTCAGGTGTTACCTAAACCTTCCCACTCACCTGTATAAACTGCTGTGCTGTTGTGCTTTGGGTCACCTGGGCAGATACCACTACCATCTTCTCCCTCGCCATTAGCATCCGCAATTCGGTAATCCAATCCCTGTAACAACAACAACAACAACCTTGCACCTGTTTTTTTTTTTTCAAACTGCCTTCCAAGAAGCTGGCATTGCTACATCAAAAGTACAGTGTACCTTCATTAAATATAGATCAGTGTGTACAAATTAGGTAATCAAACTGTTATACGTCAGGTAAAACCATCACATCCTGGCCATACAGATGCAGAATGGTTCAGTAGAAGTGAAATTAGGTTTGCATGGGGTATGCAGACAGGCCTCTTTCTACTCACCTCTTGTTTATATGTTCTACACCAAGGCTTGTAAGCATTCGTTCCACACACCAAATAGTGATCGTGGGATTTCTTTACCAAAACCCGAATATAATTCTGACATTCCTCCTGTAGAACAAAAAAAAAATTGTTTCTTTAATGCGACAGATCAAGCAAGAGTGTCAGATTTTGAAAAGAAAAATGCAGATTCATTATCACCTCCCCCCCCACTCCACTCAAACTGCCTAAAAGCCTACTGCCACTTTCACCATCAATGTTAACTGCAACTTCTTCCTCTTAATACACAAAGTTTGCCTGAAAAATACCTGTAACACTTCTAGGACAAAAAGGGATTTTCAGCATTTCTGCCCTAAAAACTTAAGCGTGCACCGGATGTATTCAGACTGACAAATCTGATCTGTTTTCAACACCTCAAATGAAAGCCTTCACACAACCTAAGTCTTTTTAAAGCAATTAATTGAACCAAAGCAGGTTCGTTTTGGCGTGGAAAGTTTGGCATTAAATACAGACTCTACTCTGACCTCCAGGATGTAGGAGGATAGAGCTAAGCAAGAAAAACGAATTCACTTTTTCTATCACTTAACAATCGTGCTCACGAATGCCTCTTTAAAATTAAACTTTTGCAAAACACTGCAAGATTTTAGCTTTTTCTTCTTTGCTTTCGAACAGCGCACACTTTGCCGTATTTTTTTCTCCTCTTGTGCAGGCTGAAGCAGGGGGAATTTGTCTTAGCTGCCATGTCTAACTGACGGCTTGGTTAATCTTATTAGCCGCGAGGTGTGCTATTCTCTATACCATCAGTTTATGTCGTCGGCAGTTCCGACATAGATGGGGGAATGGAGTTTATGGCCATTGCTGTAGAGGGTCTCTTAACCCTATCATATCTCCAGGGATGGGTTTTAGCAGGTTGTCTAATGCTCGGCAAGTCCTCCTTACTCCATCGGCGTAATACTAAGGCTGTGGGTAGAACAAAGCCTCTTACGTTACATGAGCACGGCTAACTTAAGTTGACAGTGACTCAAATTGACGTAAAAAGGTTTGTCTTCTGGGATGGCGTGAGGATCTAAGACAAATTGTTTGGGAATCTGAACCTGGCTATCTGTAATAGCTTCCAACAGCTGGTGATAAAACTCACAGCACACCTCACCTGAAAGCATGTCAATATTCCTGTCTTAAGATGGTAAGAAAACGCAAATATCAACATTGACAATTTATTACTCAATTATGTGGCGCAGACTTTCGTGTCGGGTGTTGAAATCCATTGAAAAGTCCCGCAAGAAAACTGAGAGTGTATAGACAAAGCGCCATCGCATATATCATGATTATCACGATTTGTCAAGCTCGTATCGTATATAACAGGACATCCAACGGTGTACTCGAGTAGATGTTAACTTATTACCATAATGCTAATCAATACGAGTAACGAATAATAAGCACGCTGCTAACGACAATCAACGCTTCAGTTCACCGGCCTTGCACATGCCAACAATCGTTACTTCGAGGCAAATTACCACTGCACATTCCTTTGGTTCCCAACATTAGTTTCCATTCATAGCCCTCTCTCGTAGCGCTGGCCTAAGGAATGTACATCGGGCTAACACAAAGCTGTGGGAGGGACCAAGCCGAGACCACTGTATACCGGAGCTAACATCATCAGTTTCGTCAAGTATTCCACTCCTGTACTACACAGGAACAATTCTCCACAGTCTCAAGAGAAAGGATCCCATTTGTTGAGGCCATAGATCATTGTATAGCTACAAATGACCACAATGTTCTTCACGGTCTGATCAAGCTCGCGGATAACAGACAGCCCACATTAACTATTGTGTAAAACGGAAGGCCTACGAAACAATGCAAAATACAGAACGCAGGACTATGTTAGACATGACCAAATTAGTGACGGTATATGCCACAAATTATAGACGTTATTAACAGAAAGTATTATCACAAAGAGTAGGCCGCCACAATGCGGCTATCTGCAATACAGCTGAAGTGGTGTAAATTTAGCCGTAATCACTAACACATATATCTTACGGAACATACTACGTGGGATAAAGCATTAATCTTGAACAATACAACTTTCATTAGGGTTTGCTTTGTGTACAATTCAGTAATAGCCATGTAAGAAACTTGGCAAAAGTCAATACTTTTCTTTAATTTGAACCATAGCTATGGTTTCCATGGAAACACAAATTTGGGACAGGACACTGCGTTATGGGAGCTAAAATGGGCTACTTGAAGATGTTGCTTTAGGTGATTACTCAGACAGTGAATCAACAGGTGAGCGTGAATCATCTGTGCAGGGAGAGTCCAAAGACAAACAGACCACAGGCTCTGTGTCATAGCCCCGGACAGGTAACACTGTGGGAACAGCCTGGAACGCGCTAAAGACACACAATTCACAGCATTTACAGAGTTACCAGCCCATGTTACCCGCTTTTCTCACACTAAATTGGAAGGACTATCAAGTTACTCTTCAGAAAGCTTCTGTTGTTGTTTGCACGAATCATGCAAGGATGGTCTACATAGTAGGAAAGTAAAGAAGGGAACAGTCTGAGGCCTTGAGAGGATGACCTCTAGAGCCAACCTTCAGAGGTCAAATACACTTATGAACTGAAAAGATGCCATACACTGCTCTCTCATATGTCCACTGCCATACCCCTGACCTTTTTATCTGTTATGCTTCAACAGGTCTCACTGCCCAGGGCACCCATCATGCTCTGACAACTGACGGGCCCCATTTTCTTTTTCATGAACTGCCCAAACCTGTTTTACTACGTAGGCAGAAACTTTAACCCATGCTTTAGCTCACAATGACCTGTTTTTGAACAGGATAAAAATATTCTGTTCCTCACAGAAGCATGACTGGAAATCTACACTCGCACCCAATGCTGAGCGTACACAAAATACAGGATTTGTGCGTTGTCATGATCGGGGTTTACTGACATGTTCTAAAATAGTCAATAGTTGGTGTTTTCTTTTTACAAACAGCTTGCAAGACACCGATTAACTTCTGCTTTCATTTTCAGCTGTTACATGTAGTTTCTTCAAAATGTATCTAACTGCATGCTTACCATTTTGATTTACACATCTGAGGTTTAACCAAGAAAGTCGAGAAGTAATAAATCAGTATATTAACAAAACATGGCATTCTACTTAAAAAACTAAGCCAGAAAATTGTCTGTTCATTTAAGCCCTTATACCATACACTTATGGCACTTGCTTTAATAGAAGAGACACCAGCATGTTTGGTAAATCAACTGGAATTGAAAGGGAAAGCAGAGAAAGCTCATCAAAGAAAATCCTATTGGAAATCACAAAGAGAAAACCACCTCAGTGTCTTCCTCACTTCCTGCTCATTATTCATCTGCTTTACAGTTAGCCGGCTGACTTCGGTGACATAGCCGAGTGAAAAATGATGGAGGGAAAAAACACGTATTACACAGAAACACGAGTTATTGGAGTTTGCTGGGGTGATGTGGCCACCGCCAAACAAGAGCATTCCTCCGCCCCCCGTTCTTGTTTATTGGTGTTCTGGATTGAAACAAAGCTGGCAAGGAACTCGAGCAAAAGGGCCATAAACCCCTCATCTAATACAGCCTGTCGTTTTTGTTTTTTTATGGACCTCACAGTGGCTGCACTGATTAATAACAGTGAAAGGCAAGAGAAAGAGAGAGAGAGAGAGAGAACAACCAATGTTCCTCGCTGCTGTAACGCCAAAAATCGCGACCAAAGCGATTAACTAAGAGCATGAGACGTGGGTTTAATACGAGGCAGTCAGAAACGCCAGTGCTAACCTCCACTAACCAGTTCTTCCATTATTTTCCCACGTAAGCCTGGGGTAACAGTTGAAGCACTCAGCTCACAACAACATTATTAACTGCCTGATCAAGAGACAAGAATAACGCACTGGGCACTTAAGTCTGTGCAGCAATCAAAACATGTTATGTACATATGGCTCTCTGATAGTCTGCAAATATTTTGCTAACAATTTCAGACAAGAAACCTGTTCCACCTACAAATCTTAATATTCCGAACAAATATATTGACACCCATTGGACAAAAGTGTACTTAAAGGTAAACACTGGCAATGAAATCTGTCTTTGATTCTTTTCTAAAAGCTTTCGGCTCTTGCTGAACCAAAGCCGTTTTGGTTCCCCTCTGTTCACAAGTTCAGAGTCTTGGCAACGCTAAGGTCTTCAACCCAACAGTACATCTGTTGCGGTATTTATACACCCCCTGTTTGCTACAAAGCCTGGTTGACGCAAACAAGGCAACATTTACATAGGAATTTGGCGTGTCAGCGAAAGGCATTCTAAACAAATCCCATCTTGAGAAGGTCTGATCTGCTGTTTTTAGAAAAAATAGTGCTTGTCGAACGTCATTCTGACTCTACTTGTGGTTAATATGCAGTGTTGAAGTTCTTGTAAGTATCTTATGATAATTCCTTTAATCCTCGAGTCTTGTATCAGTTCCTTACACCTGCTTCGGGATTAGCCTACATTCCTTGCTAATCCTTCGTAAGGGTCAGCTTTTTCTAAAACTCAGCAGGGCTGAATTATAATCTGCTACGTGCATAATTCCACAAACAAAAGTTTTTCGTCATAACACAAAAACAAATTGCTCGAAAATAGAACTTTAAGCCGACCGACACGCAAACAAATTGCCAACATCTGATAAAATCAAATTTGATTCCAGAATTGCTTACTTATTCCATAGTTTATGAATTTGAATTTACAAACCCCCGTTGAATATGGATCACAAACATTTGTGACGACTCTGTCAAACTTCAAGCACTTTGACAAACATTTTCTAACTATACCACAAACAACAATGCAAAGTTCAATTCTTCAAATTGGGGCACCACCACAAAACCGATTATGTAAATCCTCCAACCAAAATATGGCGCCATTTTGATTCTTTGTTTTGTACTTTTCACTTTGGTATTCAGGTAAAAAACAAAAAGTAATATTATACTTACAAGACTTTTCTGTTTGCCTTTGCACAACTCCACGACAAAACTTCTAGAGTACCACTCCAATTTCTGTAAAAAGACACAAATGAATAAATCTTAGTACAGCAGTAAAAACAAATCAATTACACAAGGAAATTTAAAATACACATAAATTAATGTAAATTTTTTCAAGGCTCACACAAAAAAAGTCCACCAGTTAATTGACACATATGGATATAACACAGTTTTACCACAGAAAAAAGTTGAAGTTATTAAAATAACTATACATGTCAAATTAAAAAAAAAAACATAGAGTTAATGATAAGATCACTTACACTGTTTAAGGAGAGTGATGGCAAACTGATGTTGTACACCATATTCCTGAAGGAAAAAAGAAATAGCAAGAAGTTAATTGCCTATACGACACAAATGAAGGTTTTCTGCTTTCCATGTACATGTAACAATAAAATATGAAATCAAATAGAAAGTGTTCCATTAATTTTATCTATTTTCAAACTCATATCAAATTTTCCTTACCTTGCTCCCACAAGCATGGCATCTCCATCTGTAAGGAGAATCTTGAAGTGATCAGGAGCTGTCTCATTTCCCACAAACCACTGGATGCCATTGTCATTTCCTGTTTTACAAAAATCAAGAGAATAAATTTTGGTCAGTAAAGGAGGGAAAATACAACAAAGAAAATGACTAGATACACCTGGTTTACTTTGGTGGAACCAGTAAACCAAAAAAAAAACACGTGTAAAACCTTGAACAGCCGGTCGGCCATTTGCACAAACATGTGTACTTAGTTGGGAGTCAACGACTCTCGCATTAAGGCCCAATACGAGTACAAAAACATAACGTTACACAAGTCAAGGCAAAACAAACTTCAGCTGGCGGGTACGAATTCTCCACCTTGCCTTTACAGCCACAGGTTGCCAGACACCCATAGAAGAATCTCTTGACTTAGGTGTAAATAGAACTGCTATCTTATAACAGATCACCAGGTGCCTGCTATTAAACTCGACCACTTTTACCTGGTTAAAAAAAACCTATAGATGCCAGACGTGGGTTATTTCAGAACTGTGTCAAACAGTTAGCTGTTCACAAGCAAGAACCCCCAAGCATACGAACCAACTTGGCGTTTCCATTTCGTGTGTCTGGCGTATTTCATAACTTTTGTTTAACTTTGTGGCACTTTTACTGTCATTCAAAACAAAAGTACACCCTATGCCTGCATCATTAAACTTGTATCAGTATTATTCACTCAGATATGTTTATTTTTTAGTGTGTTTAAACTGTTGCTGTTGTAGAATAAGATATATTCTAGATTTGAAACACCTGGGTTTTCTCAATCTATTATTGTGCATGAAAAGTTGTGAAAAAAAAGTTGATTTGACAGACTTGGGATTCTCCACTTTTTCGTGTATATTAAAGGTTCAAAAAAAAACTTCCAGATTTAACAGATTTCAGGCTGAAAATGTTGCTGGGTGCAAAGCTGTCAGAATTTTAGAAGTTCGTATAACAATTATTTGCACAATTCTAAAAAAGCAGTCTTAAAAAAGACTAGAAGAAGTGGGCAGAGGTGTGAAGAACGGGTTGAAAAAGAAAAATAATGGACGTAAAATAGGATGAGAGCCAGGGTCAGGCGGATGTCAGGTAACTAACTATATGCGGAGGTAAGTATTCAGCTCGTGTATACAGGTAAGTATTCACGTTTATGAAGGCACTGGGGAATCATAGCCCCGGGCTTCCACTCCCATCTTAAGTGAGTTTTTAATCACATATCTCACGACTGCGGTGAAAAGACGCTCACCTACGCCCAGTCTGTAGCTACGGGGTGAGAAGTGTAATTTAAAACCCCCTTTCAGGCATTCATGGGTTTTTGCATGGTTTGGCCTCTGAGGGCTGCACGTTCCTGCACAATGCTGTCCACAATCCTTGCACACCTTTCATACCCCAGTAAACTAACACTGGTCAAATATGACAAGTACACTAGGGGCAGTGAGGGAGGAAGGACATCATCAATTTACCTCTAATTTTATATGTCTAGAGTAGAACTATTGTTGCTTTTTTTTTTACCACAAAAAATTCTTTAGAAAATTTTAGACTCATTTTGACTCATTTCTGCATCAGAAGACATAGAGGTCAAACAATCAAAACAGAAAGAGATGAACAGTTCACAGCTCATTTTTTCTCCCTTGTCTTTCATTTCATGCTTGAATTAAGGTCTTAAATTCAACCACTATTCCTACTCCATAAATGTACAGAACTGAAAAAATCGGATTCAACGACTTGTTTTTTGTAGTGAATTATATAAGTCTGTAATACACACGAAGTAAAGACAAATATTTAACAATTTGATTGAACTTTTGGAATCAAAAAGTGAGCATTACAATAAAGGCTTAACCTTCGACTGAGGAAGCAGCTTAGGGGATTTCAAAACGGTTCTGTTGTCAAGCAGCCAGAGCAACTTGGTCAATCAGTGATTGAGAGGCCATTGTGTCAAGGCTTAACCACACATATGTTGGAACACGGTTTAGATCTGATCGCACACCAGCTACTTTTAACCAATCAAACAGCCTACTTATACCTGGTCAACAAGTCCTTTCTTGCAAAAATAAGTTAATCTGAAAATAATTGGATCGAGTGACATGGATAGCCGTTTGGCACTGTCACTTTATTTACGCACGCACACAACCTTTCATACGTCCGTGTAGTACTGGACAACCTTTCATGGTGACATCTAATATGTTTTTATACATTTGACATGTACAAGCTATAAATTTAATATCTAGGTTGCACTCAAGCCTTAGGTTTGAGGGTTTCACAAATTCAAACTTCTTCGTAGCCTGATGTTAAAAGAGGCCTTTAAAAACTTTTCTTCGTGTGTCTTGAAGCTACAGACATGGAATACCTAGCTTCGAATGGATAAGAAAGAACTTATAAATATTTCATAAATATTCCTGTTAACAAAATCAATATGAAAAACACCTCCCAGATTTTAGCTGTGGTCCAAATACATGTCTGAATTGACGACTTTTTAATATCACTTTCCTCTTCTATGAATTCAAACATGAATTCTGTGTATCCAGCACAAAGCATAAACCCAAGTGCTCGGATATGTAGGTATACAGTTCAGTCTGAGTGGTGAACTACAGACATTCCGTGGGCTCAGTTATTCTCTGGGTGCGTTCAAGACTTGACATATCCTCTGATAAATAGCCCCGTTGAACTGTTGGCTTTATGACGACATAGTCCCTACTCCTTGAGTAGTTTTCTTACTGGATTTGGCCAGAGTTGATGAAACAACGCACTTGACTATGTCAGTCACATCCTGTTCTAGTTTGCAGCAAAACAGCCTTAGTGGTCAACAACAATAAGATAACGCAAAAAATGCAGATCCTGTTCATGTCTTGCGAAATGTAGATCTCATTTTCTTTTAACAACATATACTATACACCAATATACGTGATCATTAAGCATGTCCTAAATGCCGGTTTGAACTAACAAGCCTGAATATGGATTAGCTGTGAAAAATCCTGCCAAAAACTGATGCCATTTTGCACTCAAGCTACTAGTCAACTGAATGGCCTTAAAAAATAAAGTGTTAAAAATCTAACTGAATGGCCACGGTCAAAGATAGTATATAGTCAAAAGTCGGACCCACTGGTCCATGCTAAAAGACAGGAAGGAAAAAAACCTGGCCAATCAACCAACTGAGGGGCTGCTTTTATTTGGCAGCTAAAAAAAGGAGTAAATGACGCTTAACTTCAATTTTCAATCTCCTCTCTTATCACAGATTGGAGGCACATGTTCATGAATGTTCAAACATTAGGTAAAGGTTCATGACCCCTGGCTGATAGTCATTACAACAACAACTGTGTCAGATTTTGTCTTCACAACCAAATTATTATTAACGTGCCAAATCACGCATAGTGTCACAGGTAAGCATTGTCCCAGTGTGAGAGTCGTTAGTATTACCACAATACTAGCACGAAAAAAAAAAACAAAAAAAGGAGGCATGTAAACATGTTCACCCTCCTCTAATTGGCTGTCTACAACAAGTATGTCAGTGTTCTGGTGGCAACATATGTATTAAACCTTCTACAATACGGATCCACATTCCACAACAATAACCCAATTGTCTACATTTACAGCTGACAATAAACCCCAGGGCCAGCTTAGAGCAAAGGGACACTTCTAATTTTCTATGTGACAAATGTAGTACAACACTTTATACCTTCTGTTTCACAGCAAAAAAAAAAGCAATATTCCAGAGGTAATTGCTTTTGTGAGCCAGAAAGCAGTACGGTAGAATCTATTTACGCACTACCTTTGTGCGTATCTATGATTCGTAATTAAACTTTGCGTTGGGCTTCTTCCATTTTTTCCCCCAAAAGTAATCTCTCATCACCAAGTAAATAGTTCTACAATTCTCCAAACTTCTTTTATTTACTAATGATGTGTGTGTCATTCCAATAGTAACATAGCCGACCCTGATCAAAACACCAGTGACACAAGCAAACGAACTATAACATATTTGAAAAGAAGGGAGATAAAAGCACAATAAAGATAAAAGAATAAAGGCATAGACACTTTAGATACAAAAACTGTTTCTCTTTTGGGTCCAAAATTGTTTAGAACTCTTCAGTTCTCTTTTGGTGACAAAGCCATAACCCAGCAAGTCCAAGGTTGTCTTCAGCAGACAGTAGACAAGTTCATAGTCATAGTACCTGCCAGAGAACAGACCACTATTAACGGTCTGGACAAGTTCAATGCTAAGTGCTCTACAATGGTGAAAACATCAACCCATTATTTTGATATCAACCCAAGCGTAACTGTTCTGAATAAAGAATCATGCCACCCCCAGTACTTATTGCTGTTCTACGAAAAGATGTCGAGCTGTAAATTGACAGTTCTGCACTGCATGAGTGTCCAAGAGAAAGCATTGCTAACTGGTTCCAATGCTTTAAACACACACAAAGAAAACCTGGGACTTTCCAAACCTCTTCTCCTTGCAATGGAGAAATCTCCGTCTGTTACGTAATTATTTTCACTGCAGCATTTAACAGTGACAACTTGCGATCCTCGACAGAGCAAATTAGTGGCTGGGTCTCTCTCCTAAATACCACAGGGGAGGGTAAATTCTGTTATTAACAGCCATTCAAATTAAATCCAAGTGGTTCCCAGGACACAGCCCAACCACAATTAACACAGTTTACAAGCAATTATTCACACTTTTCTTTCCTCATCACTGGCGATTATCATTTTTAGTGTTGGTAGATATTTTTTCATTTTTTCATTCTCTTCAAGATCTAAAGATTACTTTATTTGTCAGATAAATTAATCTTCTCACAAGAAGTGGTAAAACACAATTTTCTCCAATTCAAAGTATTTGTGAACAATTTCTTTACTTTCTGCACTAATTCAAACTTAATGCTCCAGATATTTTGTTTTTGCGGCGTAATAATCCCCACACACACTAACAATGCAAACGATTTTCCTTACACATACTTTCCGGATGAAACAGTAATGTACAGCCCCGTGAATACCAACAGTGGTTAGTGAACAGAAAGATAGTAAGTAACTAAGGTCATCGATGAACTGATAAACATTATCACAGCCGGTCACCATTAACTGGTGTGTATGCTGACGTGTCCCCTGGGTTTTACCTGTATCAAAACAGGTACAGAAATTGCGGTAGACAACTACCTGCTGTTCATCGGCTAAGCCTGTTAAGCTCACACTACAAAATGACCTGTTCCGTTTTCATATTGTGCGACATGTGCTCTCCAATGTATACACAGCCATTTGATCTCTCATCCTTTGCCTGTTCAGGACAATATTTGCATCGGGTTGGGAAGGTAAATGGAAATTAAATATGAATTAAATAAACAGTGCTAGCAGTTAGTGTTGCCAACAAATGCAGTTATTGTGCCCTCCTCTTGCTACAGGTATTATTATCATCCTTCTCCACAAAAGCCAGGGTAAATCAGCAGCAGTGTCTGTCCATCGCCGGGCCGAGCACCTAAGACTTTTATTAAGGGAGAGAAAGCCTTACATAGGTCGATACCTCCAGTGTGTAGCTGGGTATTCAGGGCCAGTAACAACACAGTCTCTCGATCAATACAGCTTCAATGCGGCTCTTTTGGTTGCCATTCATGGAGTTACTGTTAATGTCACTGGCGACTGCATTACTCCCTTGTATCTTCGCTTAACCCGCGTGTTTGTTGCAAGTTGATTAGGGAGCTTTATGTTCATATTATCTGCCAATGATTACAGCCTTCAACCCCTGGGTCAAGTGGGGATATGTCATAATTAAGGCAATGGATGCCATAAGTAGCTTCACTACAGAGGCATTACTGATGCGGCCTCCTCTATCATTATTAACCATATACGCACATCAACATTAGCGAGCTCGTCACACTCACATTCCATTTCACAGAGAGTACATATGAACCCTTGACTCTATGCTATATTTTTATCCCACCCTCATTTAGCATCAAAATGCCACTAGGTACATGGGAAAAAAAATCATCTGTTCGGGGAGAGCATTTAAAAAATTATACATCCCCATATAAATATATATATATATATTTGGTCTGCCTCTATCACACTGCCATCAATGTGGTCTGTGTTTTGTTTGTTTAACTATGTGGGTATGAACATAACTCTGAAGTGTCCACATACACACTGGGCTCTGTACACAGAAGACAGAGAGCCAGGTAAACCCGACAGGATTCGTGCGATCTACCTCCATCACCGACAGAATCCACGTGGAGATGGAGTCCTCTGACATTTTGGCACAATGTTTTGGATCTATTAGGATAATATTTTCAGGCGGAGCAGAGCCACGGCACCTACATGACCCAGTCCTAAAATATTGGTGAAAGCCCTCTGGGAGATACTGACTGACTGACCAGCTTGGCGGTGCTGCCAGGAATGATTCGTACCCAAGGTTCCTCTAGACCGCCAGGAATCCAATGGTTGAGGCTTGGTTGACATTCCGTAGATATTATAAACATGTGGCCACTTGGCACACTGCTATCATAATGGTGATCAAAATCACAAGCTCATGTTGTTGTATATATGGTTTCATTCACATGTTTATAACAGTTTTTGCCAGGCGCTACTACAATTGCTCATAAACAGGTTCCAACATGGCGATACTGAATTGCAACAAGGCGCAGAACAAACCATTTTGTTGACTAACCAGAAACCCGGCCAAATCGCTGCAGTTATTTTCCTCCCTCGACACACGTGGCCAAACAGCTCACGTCAGTGCACATGCCGTGTCCATGGTCACAAAAATTTGTCTGGCTTTGAAACAGGTCAATATTGGCTCATGACATTTCAAGGTTTGCCATCTTTCCGCTAAAATATCACTAGTTTTGTTTTTTCTTTCTTAACCTGCTGCATTTCTCCTTTGCCATAAAGATGAATGCAGAGAAATTCTGCTGATTTACATTAATTGGAGCCCAGCTGGTAAATAACCAATATTTTCCTAATCCATTTCTTGGGGGGTTTTTTCTGCATAAACTGCATTTTTCATATTTTTTTTTTCTCAGGTATCAATTTATAGTAACGAGACATCAAACACAGGACAGCTGTAATGATAGACCGAGCTGATTTTTCATATGGTAGTATGCATCCTACTGATGGATTGTTTCATATCTCATACATGTGTCCCTTGGACTATACAGACTGGCCTTACAAGCCCATCTCAAGTAGGTGAAGGCAAAAAGATGGGAGAGCTTGATTCTGACAATTTAAATATGTCAAAACCATTAATTAGCTTGGGGAACTAGGGAAGACTTGAATTCATTTCAGACAGACCATGGAATAAGTAAGCCTGATCCGAGTGGAACACCTGAAGGCCCTGATCTAATGAGGTGATATCCCTGCTAGCGCTCAGGTCTTATGTTTCAGTACTTTAAACCAAAAAGCACTTAGCAATATTAACAGCTAGGTCACACGTGGCCTCCCAAATCCTGTTATCACCACCATTAATTGGCAGACACTCTGGGGACTGGGCCTCCAGCCTTTCCCTGTATCACCACTATTTCACCATGTCTCTTCTCGATAAAGTCCTTTCCATTCGCCAAATCTCTAAGAGTAGCTTTCCCGCATTGATCAGAAGCCTTAAATTTGCCACCAAGCTTTCTCTCTCAGTTCTGGCTTTTACAGTCAAATTCAAGGAGGTAACCCTCCCAAAAAAAAAAAATAAAAAAACTTATTTCCCCCTCGATGCATCAAACGAATCAGATTTATTTCTAGCAAGATAATCAAGACAAGTTCATATGCTTCCGGTAAGAGCTTCACGTTTTGTGGTATGAGAACCTAAGGTTCAATAAATATGGCAGATATCAAATGATATACTCTTCGACAATCGAAAAATTCCAAGCATCGCCTTGGGCCCTCTGCACATGGAAGACTGCAGAACAGATCAGAAACGGTTTATTTATTTTTTCAATTCCTCTCCACAAGTGCATGATTTGGAAATGCAGTCCGTTGGAAGCCCTCCAGCCGAAAACTCAACGAATTTCTACGTTGTAGACAGCTTCTTACGCCCTAAGATATTATTGATTGCATTAGAGGGCTATAAAATTCTGCTGCAAACATTCAGTGTGGGTGGGTAGAGATGGACAGAAGTGCGGAAGAGAGGAAACGACGGCTTGTGAAAAAGCCCCTGAGAATCCAGCCAAGCCTCTAGCCAGATTATCGTATTGGCAGAGATTACCCAGTCTGTTTGCAGGGCTCCCTTCACAATGCTATTCATACAATATTTACCCATGTAAGGGGCTTTTTGCACGGCTGAAGATGAAATATTCATCACACCTTAGCTTATTTACTTTTGGAGGTACATGTTCAGTTGGCATAAGAGGACAACATGAAGCTAATTGGCAGGTGGTAAACAGTGCCCCCCCCCCCTGCCCCCCCCACCAAAAAAAAAACAAACACACATCTACATGTTGCATATATAACGTACATTCCTATAAGCTCTGGCAAAGCCCAGCCTTCCACTGATCTCAAGACCAAAACAGTTTGATGGTGTACCAGAACCAAACCCTGCTTTTAGGTCATCTCCACTATCAATTAGTTGCCTTCAATGATCACACCACCACATCCTCATTATGCCTTGGAGAAGGCCACTTTGGGGGGTTGGGGGGGTGGGAGGGGGGAGAGAGGTAAATTTAATACCAGGTGCATTTGCCACTAACTATACTTCCTGTCTAGCCTAAATGATTAGTTCAATCTAAAGCAAATCATTCTGAAGACATATTTACTAGGTGAATAAAAATGTGCCAATTTGAAACTTCCCAGCCAATTCAAAAAAGCCCAAATCAAAATTCTGTACATTATGTATCAATACAAACTAGAAATTTAGCTCTGTGTACATTAATATTGAAGAAGTACAACTGTTGCATTCTTTCATAGTATTGTAATGCTGTTTTCGTTTTAGGTTAGCACGATTATGTCTTATTGATGCAAGAAAGCCTGTCCTGTAAGCAATGAAGTATGAGTTTCCGTATTGTGTCACGGGTAACGAAATACGTCAATGACCATGTCCTTAATTATGTCAAAGGCAGAGTCAGTGATTCCCAAGCCCTGAGCCCTGTGGCCGTACAGACCATTTGTATACTCAGGCCGGGGGAAAAAACATGATTACGAGAGATTACTGGGATAGCCAGGGTGCAATAGAGGGGGCCTCAGTCTGGGAAGAGCTGATCGGAATTCCTAGCACACTCCCCTAAGAGGGGAAAGGCGAAGATTGAATTCAGGCAACATTTCCGCTGAAGCTACAGGAGCTCCGCAGCAATCTGCATGGATTGGTCTGTCGGAAATAAGGCTTTGTGTTTTAGTGCTGCCCCGATGTGATGTCAAAATGAAGGCATCTGGCAATGGCACAGTTAAACGTCTTAATTCAGCATTCCAATACAAGGTCCTATCTCTGCTTCATGGTTTCAATCCAGAATCATTACTGGGGATAAAAACAGATACAGCACTCACCAGTCAACATGTTCTCGTACATCTTCATCAAGAAATTCCTATGTCACTTTACCTGATAAGATTTCTGTGTTGCCATGCCAGATTTTTTTTTTCTCTCTCTCTCTTTTTATTATGTCTGCTGGAACATGAACACTCTCTTTCTCCCTTTGCCACAGTCTACTGTACATCACAGAAAGACAATGCTAGGCAGGTCTTATTCTACCCCCTCCGCGTGGTTACATCTTTAGGTGCATTTAGTAGAGCAGATAGCATTAAGACAAAGCATGCTGAAAAAAGGAGCACAGAAAAAAAAACAAACAAATACAGCAACCCTGTTTAAAGTAGTGGTAACATCCGTGACCTTTGATCATTGAACTATCGTCACCTCTACTTTATGCTGATTGAGCCTGACCATTTCACAAAACAGGGGGTAACTGAGGTGGCTGTTTCTGACACTGAGGCAGAAGAACAAGTAATTTCAGTTAGAGTTTGTGACTGTCTGCTGTTAATCCCCCTGTCTCCTGTGTTAACACCACTGGAAGGAGAGGGTTGAGGAGAGAGATGAGGGTGGGGGGATGGAATGTGTGTCCTGAGTTCACATTCTCCTGTCCCCCACCACAATGACCATGAATGGATCACCCACAGGAACCTTCAGTAATGTTTTAGGCATTCCCCCATCTCTCATCACCTACCCTTACACACATCACTCTCTCCCTTTCACATTTTCTGAACGCTCAAGCCTCTAAATTATCTTCCTAGAAGCATGTCTGTGAGGGCAGTCCATTAAAATTAAATGAAATAGTTTTAAAAATTAAATGAAACATCAAAATACCACCCTCTCTCAAAGAGAAGTCATAACACCCTGAAAAGTGAAATTCAAAATAAGGAATCTTTCAAAATACAGAATATCTCACAGTTAGATTTTCTCACCGCCAGGTCACATTTACAAAGAGTGATACATCAATTTTATTGAACTAATATAGTCATCTGGCCGGGAAATTATCTACTGTGGAACAAATTTTATTCTGCACTTTGTCGGCGGAGGCAGCTTTGCAAGGTGTTTTAGAAGAGACTCCATAGCACATCTTAAAACAAAACAGGAGAAGAAATAACTATGGATCCCGTTCACTGATTGGCACAAATCCCCGTGGCACTTTGGAAGATGCTAAAATAAGCAATAACAATGGCGGTAGAAATTTGGGGAAAAGCCTATGGAGTGTGATGTGACAGACACAGCCGAAGGGGAGTCATTAAAAGCAACCTCCAGCTAGTCTCGTTTTCTCTATACTGGCATCCCGTGCTATTTACACCCCGTATTAACTTTGTCCTGCTTCCCTTGATGCGATAGACTCTTAACGAAAACTGCCTGTCTAAGTATATCCCAGACCAGGTTATTACAAGTCAATGTACCTTATAACATACATCATACGTCGACTTAATGAACGGCGAAGTATCATGCGACTGGTGCCACAGATCACCCTACCAGCCCCACCAGGCAATCGGATAAAAACATGCATTGAGCAAATGACTGGCCCATCAATACATCACACAAGGTATTCATCAACCTGGTAGGTAACCCTGCCACATACGGTGTTCACTGGAGTTTATGGCTTGCCCTTCAATAGAATTCACTGGTCTTATCACGTAAAATATTCAACTGTCAAACCTTATCACACATAATAAGCAATAGAATCAAAGCCAAACAGTCACAGATACGACCTTGCTAAACTGCCCATTGCCAAATTCCTTTCTTTGCAACAGACCCCATACAGCTACCAGTTTTCAGTTCAGTTTAAATTATTAAAGTAGCAAGTTTGGTCACATAAATGTAGGGCTCAAAAGTCATCAGATTTATACTGGACTAATCAATAAAAAGTCAAATCAATCAATCAATCAATCAATTCACCGCAACTAAAATGACAAAAGAGTAGTTTCTGTGTCAGGTGACCACTAAGGTCTCACATCACCTTAAATCACAAATTAAGATAACACAGGAACAAGCCTATGTGGGTGCAGCCTGAATGCCTACCCTTTGAACTTGTCTGTGTAAAAGGCAAAGAAAACCTTCCCTGGGAGAGATTACGAGGACTTGATAAAGAATCAAAGGCTAGCTGTTCCATGAGCAGAACTAATGGCCTATTTGCCGAGATGATCTGGCAATCTATTTGCAGCAGATATCATATTGGACTAGAATGGATCCAAGCGGAGAAGGGGGCAGAGAATCCCTCCAGGAAACAGCACAATAATGCTGTCAAGTTCATCTTGAAACTGTGTTTTTATGTGTTTGTTCTGACAAAGAAAACTATCTACACCACCAGATATGCATTCAAGGACTGAGGAGGTTGATTTATGAGTCCTGAACATCAATTATACAGAGAGACGGACAAGGCCGTACCAAATTGATGTGTGCGATTTATCACAATCACACATAGACAACCTAAGGTCAATGTTTCTCCACATCGCCGTTATTGGCCGCCGAAAATGGTTGTGGACATTCCGATGATCAACGCAATCAGACATTGATTGAAGTTTTCATAAATATTTGAATAAACATCAGTGCTGGGCTTGAAAGGCAATAACAAACACGCAAAGTGTTGATAATGGCAACAGATGACCGATGATGAACAGTAGCGCTGTACCTTCGCAATATACTCTCATTCCCGGTAGAACGTCTGAAGAATTAAGAGGAAATATGTCAGGCTTGGATGCCTCCTCGCAAGTTAATAAGTGGAGCTATCAGTCTAGTCCCTGGACTCCGCACTTCCCTTCTAGAGACTCTCTCCAAATTAGTTCCATTGTGACGGCATTAAAGCCACGAAAATGTCAGAGTTCTTTGTGGAGAGTGTACACTGTACTTAGATGTCCGGTGAGGTAACAGCTTCAAGTCCAAGAAGAGTTGTTTAATATGTACTGACAGGCCTGGCTCACCACTTTCACTCAAACTGAATAATGAATGGGCAGAAAACAGCAAATCAGCTCAAATTGTTGCCGGAACAGTTCAGAATGGAAGGTGCTAAGCGTCTCCATAAAATTGATTCGTTGTCCAATGTGCCAGGTGTTGACTTGCGAATTACCCAGCAGACCTACTTATTCAGTGTAAGTTAGGATCAAGCTCCTGACAACACATGCCGTCAGTACATACCACAGCTGTTACCAGGCAGTACTTATCTGCCACATACACCATGCATACCTTTATTATTTCCTTGGAAACAATGTGACGATCTTGGATCAAAGTATTTGGGATTTGTGTTTATTTCATATTTATTTTAAACATGATTTTTCAGCGAAATTCTTTCATCTACACGTACCCTAAGCCGCTATATACTCACACTAATACTCATGCTAATACTTATTCTTGTAATACTTGTTTGAGGTCATATTCAGGAACTGCAGACTATAATAACATCCTTGAGTATACATACATATATATATATACATATATATATATATTATACACATATATATATACACACTTGAGCCCATATTTATTACAAAAGCTCTGCACAACATCATCATCATCGCTGAAGGAAATACGATGCATTTCCTTTAGGAATGAAAGGTAGCATTCAGTGCCTCAGCCAAGGGGTATTACTGAATATTAGTTATGCATATCCTTTCTCCTCTTTCCCATCCCATGTTCTGGCTGACAGATAGGTCAAGGGTCACCCCACACTTTAACCCTCCCCTCAGACTGATGTAATCCCTAATAGCTCAGGTCTCTAATGCTATATGTCACTATGTATCAACATGTACCAGCTGTCCACACATGTCAATCAATACCATGTGTATAAGTTCTAAATGTAACCGCTATCCTGTCATTCATTCATAGGCACTCAGTCTGGTAAAACCTGCACGTGCCAGTAACAGTTCACTCATTACCCCCTCATAACACCTCTAGCAGAGGCAGTCCTAACCCCCTTACACCAACACGCCTAGCCAGCAAGCAGGGACACTGGATCTTATCATCGCAGCATCTTGACACAACTTCACTCTCAGCTTTAACGGCTAGAGCTTTATTACAGGCCAACAATCCGGAGTTGCCTTGACAGATTCTAGAGATGAAGTTACCCTTTAGTACACATCACAGCAAACTTAATATATGGCAGTTGAAGCAAATTCATTTATATTTGTTTAATTCATGAGTGATCACAAATCCAACCAACGTATACTTGACCTACTCATATTTCGGATTGGCAAGTAAAATTGATGCCAATGACCAAAAAATTTCGCTGGAACAAGTCGTTAGGGAAACAAGCTGGAGGGCCTACTACACAAGCTGTTTTTGCCTCATCATGAAAGTGTAACGATGTAGACCTGAAGTAGGCACAGTGCTGTTTCCTGCTACCAACTTAAACATGATGATCACATACAACCTACAGCGGTATACCAATCCTCTCGAGTACCTTCTTAACTACTGGATCCTGTCTAGAAGAGCCTGAGCCAAAACTGTTGACATTCCGGAAACCAATGTCTAATTAAGAAACCACCACTGGAGGGAAATAACTAACTTTCCCTCGTTTTTCTTGCTTTTGAAGACAGCATGTAGGATAAGGAGGATGTCGTAGGAAATAAGAGCAACATTGGGCTAAATTAGACCACACCAAACCACACTGTGAATCGAAGAGAGAAAGTGCAAAAATCTCCTATACTTATCACTAATTAATCAGTGGTTGTAACACAAATAGGCTTGTAGAAATGAGATCCTTGCATCAGCCTATCTGTGGTTGAACTGTATGGTTGTGCAGCTGGGTTTGCCCTGACTGCAGTATCCTTTCAGGCAATAGACTTGGTGTCTGAGCCTTTACCCCATGATTAGCTCCCCAGTGTGGCAGCAGAAATATGCCGGCAATATGCTGCCGATATAAAATGCCAATAAACCAGGGACTTGACTTGAGGCCATACAGATTATTCCTGGCAGAGTCTTGGGCTGGCAGACGGGTGTCAGAGAAGGGCTAGGATTGGGGCAAGATCAGACCAAATAAAAACCTTTGCCTGATAAGAAAATAATTAGTTTTTGGCTGCCATTTGCCTGAGCAGTGAATGGAATCAGAGTGAGACTCCAATAAAGTGCATGTAAATGTGTCTGTGTGCCTGGCTGCCAAGTACCTCAGACAACCTATCACTTCCTTGGCCATTGCCAGAAGCAGCTCGCAAAGATTAGGGTAAACACCGAATGTGTCAGGGGATAGAACACCCCATCAATCAGAAATCCTGGACAGGCCGATGTGGAGGGAGAAGGGGAGAAACCATAGGCGGCTAGTTTTGTTTTGTGACTTTCCATCAGCAACCTTTCTCATCTGCTTCAAGCAAGCTGGGACAGCTACTGGTGGCCGGGAACCTATGCCAACTCTTGATGGGCACGTCCATGGCCCTGCACCCAAGACCCTGCCACAGAGACCAGGTGTCAAACATGGATCTGAGTAAAGACAAACATCATAGCTACATACAAGATGACAGCCATAAGCTTACATGACATATTCTAACCCAAGGGTCAAGCACTGGCCAGTGGCATGGGCCTTAGATCTTCAATCACTGGTCACTGATGTGGTCCATGGGCCCCTCCATCACTGAACACATCAAAGGTAGCTGACGAATCCTCCTTGGCACATCTAGCCATCATTACTGCAACCTAGTGTCCCCTGGCTTTGCAAGTATTTTTATACAATATATATGTAGGTATATACAAGCTTCACACAGGCTAAGGACGCAGGTGCTTGCACCTAACAGCACTATGTGGACACTTATCAGGCTATGATAGCACATGTGAACACATTGTGAATTTAACACATAGGTAATACAGGAACAATGCCAGACGATTAGATGGGGTCTTGTTTTTCGCTTCTCACATATGGCACACACAAGATTTACCCGTTATTAAAATGTTCCTCAGCATACAAAAAATCGACTATGGCCTGTACACATGTGCCTAACATGAGATTCAATTTTACATTTTTATTTATGCTACGCAACAAACTTTTCTTTTGTTCAACTATGAATAGTGTATCGCTTAGGCTTACTTGCCCTCACCCAGCAGGTATTATGAACATATACCTTGTTTATGCTGTCAATCAATGAGATATTGTTATTCTTTTGATCACACATTTGTACTTCCTATTGGAACAGTATTTTTCAAAGCAGCACAAATTTTCATCAAAATGAAAAAAAAAAAAAAAAATCACGCTAGTTTGTAAACACTTATGTAAATCTGCATTAAATTAAAGAACGCCCATCACCTGTTCATTTGCTCAGGGGCTATAAAATTAATCCCACCCTGGTAAAATAAATTCATATCTTTTCTGCAGTTCTGTAGAAGTGTTTTATTAACAGTGACAAGGAAATGAAATGATCCCAGCGCTGCATGTACTTGCACAGCAACTCGCTCGCACAAGTGCGTGTGGACGCCACTAGAAAGCAGGTCAAAGAGAAGTCACCTGAGTTATATATATATTTTTTTCGCTTTAAGTAGAAAATCAGGTGATGTTGTCAAAACAATGAAGATGAATCTATGTCTGGGTTATGTTCCAAAACAAGACACTGTGCTGTGATTTGCGAAAAGTAGCACAGGTTAAAGTGCCGATTGTCAGGAGCAAGAGAAACAAAGGGAGGCTTTTGTAAGAGTTTTCACCTCTTGTTAATTTAACAGAAAACCGCTGAGCAGGACTTGCCCATTAAACCATGGCCGTGCAGGTTAAAGTCTGCGGGCATTTGTGAAGTTTGAAGGTGAATGGCATATGAGCTAATTCCAGATACGTTGACAAAGGGTAAGCAGTTGTCTCACGAAATCCTGTAAATCACAGCCTAAAAATAGGCATCACCTCTTGAGAATGAGCTCATACTAAGATGGCTGAAAATGACGTTAAAATAGGAGCGTCAATTAAACATTACAGGTGTTAACGGCAGGTTGTGTAGCCCACCTAGTGCCTGTTAGCATGTCTACCTGCAGTGGCCTACATCCATCATTTACATAGAACTGTAATTAGAGGTGAGCCAGTACACAGAGCATCCTACACCCTCTGTACTCCTAAATGACACTAGGCTCATGGTTTCAATCGCCCACTGGGGACAATTTGGGTGTTACATCTTTCTCGGAGATACCACTTTTTACACCTCTACAGAGATACAATCAAATGTGTCATGAGGCTACCTAACCTTGAAGAACAAGTGTTTTTGTTTCTTTAATGTCTGCTACAAAAAGACGAGGCTGTATATGTATCAAAGAGACCTCAGTTTCTTAAAGTCCTACTGTAAAATCGATCATGGTTTCTTTTTTTTTTTGTAAGTATGGAAGCAGCTTTTCTGGAATTTAACATGACTTTACACTGACAATTATCAAAAGGTCATCAAAACAGAAGTCATCCTGGTGACATGCAAAGGACAGGTAGATCAGAGTGGTTAACATCATCAACACAGCTATGATGACTCGGCAACCTGATAGCAGATGAACACGCAACATGCCTGATCCCATCAAACAGAAATACAGAAAAATCTATGGATAATCAAGCTTTTACAAAGTCAACAAGATGCTGAATATCAGATGTCTGTACAGATATTTTAGCCAACAGGCCTGGCCAAAAATTTCATTCTGCTTAGGTCCGATGAAGAAGTAACACACCAGGGTATGACATATCCAATTACATAAAGAACACCAGAGAGTCAGAGCTCGTTGACTGCCACATGCCATAAGCTGATAAATCTGTAACCCGAGCTCTCCTCCTCCAACAAGTGGTTGAGGCCCCTGAGGTCTTCCAGCACAAGCATGTACACCTACGTGAGGCAGTTGGCGTACATATCAGTGAATTGTTACCAAGAATAAAAGGAGGCACCCCTCTCCCCCCCCCCCCCCCACACACACACTTTATTCACTTTATGAACTGCAATGTCCTCACTAGTGTCACGTACAATATGGGTTACAATTTGTTACACTGCTGTATATGAGGTAACATGACTAGTATCTAGGGCGACATCAATGCTAAGATAGCACTTCTATGCCCCAGGTTTCAGTTTCCTTCAGGTCTTTCTTATTATCCAGGGACTGGGTGTTTTTTTTTCTTTCTTTTCTTTTTGTTATTGTAACAATGCCAGCAGCGAAAGGCTTGGGAGATGCCAATAATGCGACTTGTACATGTATATCTTCATTGCAAAGGTAAATTATACTGGAAGAATTTAAAAAAAAAAATTGGCTAAAATTTGAGTAAGCTTGTATTTAGCATGGTTCAGTTAGGTCAGGTTTGGACAAGTTTTGGTACATTCAAACAGACATACAAGCAGTTATTGCAGACATAAAACAGGTTTTACAGTTCAAAACAAGCTTCCATACAAAAGCAATGAGGATGTAAGTTCTGTCTAGGGATGTAAAGGATAAAATCAACCTCTTAACACAATGCGCAGGTAGCCCAACTCAAAGCAGGGCTTCAGTTCATCACTGCTCAGGATACATACCACTATGTTAAACTAATTAACCAAACTGATTTGAAACAAAAGGCAAAGGTAGATAATGCCATGTCATTTTAGAACACTGTTCAGAGGCAAGGTAAAACTATAGGGATTCTTTTTGTCATGTTATGACAATTCTCATGTATGTGCCTTATTTTTTTTAATACTTGGTATTTAATCACACGAACGAGCAGAAAAGTGTTTGGTTTTTGACAGGTAAGAACTGACTTCTTAAGCAGGTTGGCAAGTTAACTACGGATTATGGGTCCTGATTAGTCTTGTTGTTCTCTTCTTGCTTTTTTTTTTCTTAGAAGGATATAACTGCCCAGGTGTATTTGTCCTTATTAAAAAGAGGGAAATGGATTTACAGTGGATTAGCTTGATCGGACTTAAGGGGTGGGGACATTTTTTTTTCAAGCCTACAAATTCAGTGCTCAAATGACAGGAGCATAAAGTCAATCTTTCAAACTGGAAGTCTCTTTCACTCCGTTTAAGCTTTATCCACCAAAGGTTTTAGCGGAATTAATTTCCAGGGTGGACACGCATTTTTTTCCCCAGACCTTCTGAAGTCAAAAACTGGCACACTTCTAACATGGCCATAGCAAGGTCATAAAAACAATCCAAAGAGCAAGATGATCTTGACCACTGTTGCCACAATGCCAGAAGGTGACTGTATGGCCAAAAATTGTAGACAATAAACACAAGGCTGGTGTGTCTGCAAGCTGCATATTCGAGGGCTGGATGCAGTGTTGCCGAAAGATAAACACGTTGGGCAAGATAGCTGGGAGGTGACTTCAGCACAAAAAACATAGTCCTCAAGCACGTCTTTAGACAGGGGAGTAGTACAGAGCTCCCAGAGCAGGTTCTACTTTCATATCTGCACACCCAGTCAACAGAGCACTGCTCCCACAGGCCTCAGGGGAAAGGCAGGCAGCGGAGTAGAGGCCAAGGGGGTTAAAACAACGACAACACCGCGAGATGCACAACACACAAAAGCTGCAGACATACATGCTCATAACTGCCAGGCCAGACGGCCACAACAGGAACAGTCAAAAAAAAAAAAGATTTCATTTTCGGCTTTTCCCACCCAAGGCAAACAAATGAGAGAAAATTAACACTGGATTCACAGAAACCCATTTCTTGCTCCTTTCCCCTCCTGCTTTTATAAAGAAATCTTTGCTTTCCCTCCCATGTTATATCAATACACTTGAAGTCAGTCTCATTAGAAATCCTGGGTTGATTTATAACAGTGCCTGAACACCCATGTAATTGTGGCGTGCTGCAGTCAGCAATGCTAATGTCGTTCATAACCGTGATGGAATTATTGCTGGGAAATTCTCGGCTCTCTCACTTGTCTGAGACATTGATTCGATAAGTGTTCATTATGGGGGAGTCAGTCCACTGCAGTATGTAACTATGGCCTGTACTTGCAGCTACAACGCTGTATCACTGTTAACACTACTGAGGCTGCCTTTGAAACATTGACGATTAAGCTGGCAGGTCAAAAATAAACATACCTGGAGAAAAAAAAAAAGTACTGATGACCTAACAATTTTAACTGTTAAGTGGTGCTGCTATTCCCAAGATATTTGCTACAGTCATTACCCTTATATACAATCCAACTAACAATTGCAGTTAGGCTTAATAGAAAGAAAATGGCAAGTGCTGCTCAAACTACCTTTTTTTCTCCACAAAACTTGAACAAGATAACAACTTCATTAATACCTTAACGCAGACTACCTGTGGAGAGACAGCAGGTTTAAACTAACTGGTACAATGTTGAGTAAGAGCAGCAAAAACAAAAAATCCATTCACCTGTTACAATACATGTATATAAAAACACTACAACAACTGAGCAACAGCTATTTATACATACATGCACATACTAAACCATCTGAAAAGAGCATGATACAGCCTTGTACATATACAGACACGCAGCCTTGCTTATCAAGTCTGGCTGTCATCTTTTTTTTTTCTTTTCCAACCTCCTTGACTGTTTTACCATCTGGATAAGAAAAGGTTGCAGGAACTCATCAAAATAGACTATCTTTAACCTGCACTCATTTTTTTCCTTCCTCAAATGATAAAATGTTTAATGTCAATGTGAAAAGAAAATCTTTCATGTGATATGAAGTATCGAGTTATGGCATATGCCTTTGGTGTACAGAAGATACACCTACATGTAGCTCTCCATAGTCACAGAAAAAAATGTAGGTGAGGAAAAACAAAATGAAGGTGAAACCAGCCACAAATAGAGCTGGGACACAGTCACAGTTTGGAGCTACTGTGAGAAATTGTACCTGTAGGGATGGCAGTTAACACATTCACGCTCAGGTAGCGAAGATTATGCCGCAGTATGCCATTTCCTGTGTTTCTACCAGCGACGAGTATGTCTCGGCTATTTTCATTATTACCGTAAACTTGGCAAAAATCACCCAAAACAACCCCTCTACCTTTTATTGGCACTATCTGCTCCACAGGCAACAACAGTGTGATAACATGGTGGTTGGAAAAATGGAGTTTTCTTTGCATATGAACTTGTCTGTAAGCAGTAGTGGCTGAGAAAACTATACATTATGCATTTCTTTTTTCAAAGGGTTCAAAGCACAAAAATTTAGTAGGCATACTAAAGGGGGTTATTTAAAACTCAAGCAGCACCAAAATAGAACTGAGTGTTCCAAAGGATTCATTTTCACAGAAGAAAAGTGAAGAGAAGCAAAGTGGGATGTACCGTGCATTTTATGTATAGCTTCAACAAGACAGAGGCAAATAGAACATCTGGCCAGGATATTTGCGATGCAGTGTTTGATGGACTACAGCAAACATCATGAAGGCATTAGCACACAGCTTAAACATGGGGGCAAATCCCCACACCCTAGAGGGCTTACTCAGGTGGTCAAGGCAGGCCCTGGGGCCGGGATATTACCCCTAGATAAAATAGGTAATCCAAGACCCTGGGTCCAGAATCTAACAATGGGGCTATTACATGGGATTGTGATCTAACAAACTAGGCTAGCTTGATCATAATGAAAGGCTTGACCGATCAATGCTGTGGAGGCTTACACAACACAATAGGCGGTTGGTACTCCTCTGTTCAATGCCCACCACACCCCCTTGAGCTGAAACCCAGCCTTTAGCACCTGGTAGAATATACTGAAGTTTGGCCACACCTGGGTATGGCTGGGTGAGGCTTGTAACCCTGATCCGGTGTACTGCAGTGACAGTGGCCATACACAGTATCACATGGTTATGCCAAAAGCCTTTTTTATTACAGGTATGCTTTGTGTTGTACCTGTATGCACCTGGAGACTGCAAACAGTGTCTTTCCCAGGGTTTTGTGTACTTGTATTTATAGCCAAGGTGTAAATGTGGCCTAGCAAACTACTGTTCACTCTTTAGCCATGAAATACTACAGAATATACACATATGCATGTACACACACAAACTTTGTAGATCAGTGCTGTGGTGACTGCTCTGTGGTGTGAAAATAAGATGCACAGAGTTCTACTGCTAAGCTTGTATGCCAGCACAAAATAAAGGTTGAAAGAGGTGAAGAAAACTATGGGTTAAGACTACCCCCACAGAAAGTGGGTCTGTATATCAACTCTCATGTGATAAAGGCAGATCCTGTAATTTGTTAAAAAAAAAAAAAACATGTTAAAAGATCTAGCATAATTATCAGAAGATGAACACACAAATTCTACACACCTATCACCTAGTATACACAGGCCACAGTAACCAGCATCCTGATGTGTGGGCATGTATAGCCCACAAAAACTTCCATTTGCCCAAATTATACTACATGTACGATCAATCATGACTAACTGGGGGGGGGGGGGGGGGGGGGGGTGTTGTTACCTGTATGATCAAACCTATTTGAGCATGGGATGAGTGACTAATACACATTTTAAGCTAAAGGAAAACTTCAACAAGGATGTACTTGTAGATCCCTCCAGCAAAACAACGCACAAGCACAATTCATTCAGCATTAATTACCGGTAATGACATATGGGTTAGTTTGGTTTTGTATTTCCGTATCCTTAACCTATTTAGGTTATATACATTCACACACTTGCTGATGGAGAGTCACAAAATGAAACAAAAATTGTATAAAACGCATGTAGGTGTCCCTGTACAGCCGTGCCTTAGCTCAAGGATACTGTGGGTGATGCAGTAAGATGATGCTGACTAGGGAGTGGGGATAGAAGGAGGGGAAAGAGATGCTAAGAGAGCAATGTAGTTTATGGTGTTGACTGGGTAGTTAAGTGGGACGGGTGGGAGAGGGGTTCAAAATGGCAAAGTGTGGAAAATTAAGATAAGAACAGACTTAAGCTAGACAAGCATATCTTCATAAGAGCACATATAGGGATTGTAGATAATGAGAACTCCTATGAAGCTTAATAAAAATCTGTATTTGAGGAAGACAAAATATGGCAAACTCAGATTCGGACTCTAGCCAGAAAAGTGCATCTTATTATAACAGATAAGCTTAGCCAACAGAAACCTTGCATTTGAGAGTTAATATCTGCAAAACTTATGTTTTCAAAAAAAAATATACAAATTGCTCCTTATGTGAGAGACCTGGAACATTTCTCAGTGAAATAATCAGCTAAGATACCCGGTCTACAGGTGGACACAGGCACGCAGCATTAATGCTAATTAAAACACAACTTGTTTTGAAGTCACAAACTTACCTTGAATGACAGCCTCCAGGTTAGGATCTCTGTCCACCTGCCACACACCTGACGTGATCAGGGGCAGCAGTAGAAACAGGTAACACACTGTCACAGCCATTACAATTCCCAGCCTCACCTGGCTCAGGCGAGCTGATCAACTACAGGTAAGTTGTCACAGTAATATCACAGTACACACAGTAAATCCACTCAAATCAGCGTACTTGCCGACTACATGAAGGACAGGTGTGTTGAACTGGAAATCAATGAGTAATCCGTCAGGGTTAGGGAATGAACGACCACAGATCAAACAAGTTTTGATCGTTGAGGTGAGGTAAAAATAATAAAAACGCAGTCGGCCGGCCTCAAGAGTTTCGAATCAGTGTGGAATTTCCGTTACACCATCGTTGGTAAGATAATAGTACTCCTACACAGGTGATTGGGTCTTGTACTCAATCCTACGAGGCAGTGGCACCTGTGAAGGAAAGAAAAACTGTAAAATTAGAAAAACTTAAAGCACAGTTAATGCCAGAAATATGCAAGAGTGCAAGAAAGGGATATCCCCCTCCTTACTGGATGATACACATAGGAAACCAGTGAATATGAGGAAGGGAGGTGAGAAGGGGAGGGGGAAGTAAACATAACGCCACATACCTTTATCAAGCTTAACCCTATGTTGCGTTGCTTATAGGGTGAAGGTAACTCTATTTGTGGCAGCCAGTCTGACCCTCTTACTACAGCAGGCCGGCCGGTGATGTCACTATCAGCTGTGGCTAGTCCCCACTGCACCGCAATACAATAGGGCTCAGACAACAGTTTTACGCTAACACCAGCCCTTCTAAATCTCTAGCTATAAACCTTACACTATGCAGCACCTCATTTCCACACAACCCTCTCAAGCAGCACCAGCCAGTCCAAATAGGCCTACTCAAGGCCCCTGCACCCACTGGTCAATACTTACTGGTCACTAGTGGTCATTTCTCCCTTGTTACTGCTGAGAGCAGAGCCAACACTACAAGCCAGTCAGTCATCAGCCAGGTCTAGGCTCACTACTAGATGGGGATAGTGATACACAACTGGCTGACAAGGCTTGGGTCAGTGGGGCAGGGCCCTACAGCTGTCAATCAAGCCAGGTCAGAGCTGATTGGCTGAGACTCCATGTAGCCTCAGAGTCATGTGACTTTCATTTACACACACACACAACTCAACAGGCAGTGTGTGTATACTATAAGCCCAGTGACAGGGGAGCTTGCCAGAGCTGGCCAGTACAATAGGATTACTAAGGCTGTCTTTGGGGGGAATCACAGTTGGGCTGTAAGAAATAAGACAGCTTCCCTGCAGGGATGCGGGCTAGGACTGGACTTAGAGGGGAAAATCCTTTCAATCCACAGGCTAGAAGATCCACCAGTTATTTCTATAGGTACAAAGAAAATGTAACCCAGCAGGGGCAGTTTTCTTTTCAAGTCCCTCTCCTCATTAAAACTTGATTGATTTCCTGCTACATGTTTAATGGGGGTAAGGGGAATAGGAGGGGAGTTTAACCAAAAAAAAAAAAAAATTGAGAAAGGTTAAAATCTAGTTCATCTACCCTAAGTTTCAATCAATGCCCTTCACATTAGGGCACGAAAACTTGATGTATTTAACAACTGCCACCTCATATTTTTCTTTCTTATATCTATAGATATAATGAATCCTGTAGGAAATTTCCAGTTCACTGCACCTTTTAATTGGCAATATTAACATATAGATGTTTAATTGCAACTGCCTAACTCCCCCTGTGGCTTGACAATGATGTAAGGCCTATGGTTATAAGCTTTCACCAAACACCTTATATTTTCCTTTCATATATGTTTATGTGCAGAAGTCAAGGTGTACCCCAAACAAAAGATGTCACAAACTTATGACAGTTTAATTAGTGAGGTATAAGTATGGCAGACAAGTCAAGTATACTTAGCTGCTTGAACTTGGGATGACACTAGCGCAACAAACTTACAAAACTGATACAAACTGACAAAAAGAGAAAACACCCAACTGCCAAAAACTAATATTGACTCTTACTGTAACTATAATGGCATGATTTCCACCATCATAACAACCGTCTGCCAAAAATTCACAGGGCACGTAACCAAAACAACAAACAAGAAATCTGTCCACAAGTTACAACAACCAGACCTGGAAATTCTCTACATGTAAATGAGTGGTTCTCTTGCTGATTTCAACATTAAGGAAAAGACAACGCAAATGCAATAAGTATCAGATAGGAATACTGGTATACCATATTTCTTTACAGTGTATAACAGATTAAAATGCAGTTAAAAAGAAAGCAAAAAGAGAAAAAAAACAACGTAAAATGTTCCACAAATTATGTAAAATGTTTCTCTGTCCTGCAGAAAGCCTTTTTTAAATTTTTTTTATCCAGACGTCATTTCTAAATGTAGGCTTATGAAAATATATTTTGCGATCATGTTTGACCTGATGCTTTTAGTTAGGATTAAACATAAAAACAGTAATGACACATATTTTTAACTGCTCGTAAAAATAAAACCAATACTTCTATTTAAGATCAGTTAGACTAACCTTCTTAGTTATCACATTTAAGACTAGCCAGAGTGACCTCAAAGTTATAATATCTTGTATGCTTCACCGAAGCGCTGTTTTAACACAGCATTAAAAATGTGACTGTATACAACAACTGACACGGTGAACTTCAATCTGAATCCAGTACAATGATTTACTGATGGGATTTGATGAAGAAAAATCAAAAGACAAAAACTGGAACAAATCAATAAGACAAAAAGGAGGTATCAACGAGGACACCGTAATTACGCATGTGAACAATATGCAGCATTGTTCCATTGTACGTCCATGACAGGCACACATGCGGCCATTTGTACCATCTCCACGGGAGGAGGGTAAAAACTGCACGGAATTACGCAGCTGAAAAATGTGTTCTCCTCCCAACTATCGCACCAGTTTGCAAGCTTGTCTCACAATTAGCCTGTGACATGTTTAATTATCTCCATGGGTACTCTGCCCCTGAATACAGGTAATGACAGGCACATGGGCATCCAGTCGAATCCAGGGGCCCCCTTAATACTATTGTAGTAACGGACAACTTCAGTTGGCCAGCCAACAGCACAACTGGGGTATGCATGGAAAGAGACCCGGCACATTTCTACAGTACATGTATGCATGGCTGTGGCTGTGGCTGCAAAGCTTGCCTGGCTGCCTCGATCTCTGCCTATCAGCTGACAATAGGGCCACCTTCAAATCTGGCAACACCCTCTTTTTATCAGTCTCTACTAACACAAAGTGCGTTGTATACCCATGCTATACTACTGGGTGCACAACACTTGTGGCACGTACCACTGCAGGGGGGGGGGGGGGGGGGGGCGATTTTAGAGTGTCAGACGAAAACAAAATAACAGAACACCAGGCAAGTATTGTAAAACTTGGGTGAGGTCAATTTTCAATTTAACCCTCCCCACCTCCAATGTCAAAAAAGAAAAAAAAAAAAAAAAAAAAGGAGGAAAAATAAACACAATTATGTTGGTGATTTTATCAGTCTGCAATGCAAGTCTAGTCATTTACAACTACAGTACATGTATCATCACAGTATATGACACGTAAGAGATATCACACTGACTGACTGTAACAAATAGAGATGCAGCTGATCCCTACAAGTCTGAAGTCTAGTCAAGATTTGTGTTTGCTTACACATGCCTTGCTAAGAGATACACAAGCAGGGAGGTGTATACATGTATGCAGGATGTAGATGGGCCATGCCCCACAGTTAACCATGCATACATTCTCTATAGTGATGCCTCAACGATGGACATGCCTAGTGGGAGGGGTGCAATGATGGAAAGGCAATGGGGCATAGCCTTCTTGCACCAGAAGAATGCCCTGGGCCCCTGGGTCCCAGATGGGGTGTTAGCAGACAGGAGCAGTAAATAACAGAAAACTGAAACGCTTACTACATAGTAAATCTGTACTGACTTACCCTGGTATGTGGCTGCAGCAGTGGTCGATAAATGCACGCACGTACACAGGTACGGAATCACTGTCACAAGCTTGAGGTAAATCCTTAATCAGTACAATCCAAGCAGGGTTAAGATTAATCCCACAGAGTTAAGGTTGAGTGGTCAGTACTGCCCTAAGAGCTCCAAAGCTACTGACCAGTGACACTCCAGCGTTTTACTGCAGGCTGTCACTTCTTACAGGTCTGGGCAAAAACACAGCTCTCTACAGCTAGGAGTCCCCAGTGCCTATCTGGTCACTCCAGCACAGCCCGATGGGATAAAGCTAAACAAGTTTTAAGCCAATCCTAGCCAGCCGTGCCACTAAACAATCCCAGTGTGCACCTGTGTTTTATTTTGCTGGAGTCCTAGTTTTGGGAGAGTGGGGAAGAGTGTGTCCCCCAGGCTGGGAAGGATACAGGTATATAGAAGTTCTCAGATCACTGTGAAGATCCTCAAAAGCCTTGGGTCAGATCAAAACTGTAAAAACTGACCGGTGTCTGTAGCTCCTCAAAATCGTGTTTTAAGACTTTTGTTGACGTCTTGTCCACCACAGGTTCTCAGCTGATAATTACTGGTTCGGCTAAATGCCTGCATTTATAGGTAGTGCCTTTGTCCGAGGTGTTTGGCCACTGACCACTGGTCAGATTAATGTGACAGCTAGCCTCAGAAAACACCTTTAAGGCTCCCTTCAAGTACTTGAGACCATATGGCAGCTAAATCCATTTTTTCACCTGGCTTACTGGCATTAAGCCTTGTCAAATGAAAGTCACTGTCAGGTGTGGAGAGCTTAGAATTTGGACATGGGGGTTGGGGGTTGGTGATTTATCTACTAATGGGTCCTGCTGGGTTTACCTGTTGTTTTAAGCCACTCTTGTGCCATAGCTATTTGTTTGCTAATTTACTTCAACACCTGTATGTTACCTGAGTTCTCACCTGTCATTAGTCAGTGGTTACTTTCAGCTTTTACTTCTCAGATGAAAAACAAAAAAAGAAAACAAAAAAGGTATGCCCACCGAAGCTACTTTCTCTGGCAAATATAATCATAATTAATTTTTCTCTTATGCACCTAAAAAGCCCTGAATGGATTATAGCCTGATGGGAAAAAGAGGATTTCCTGCTTTAGGGGAAGAGAAGGGCATACAGGAAACCTTCTGGGGGTGGCTGGACAGACACTGGGATTAGCATCCCTGTCCGATACCAGGGATTCAGCCCCTGCCCCCACAGGAAATAAACAGCCAGATGCAGCCGAGAGCAAGCCATGATAAGATGATGATCCGTCGTTTGTCTATCACTATCTTGCATCCTCTTCATTGAACTGACCCGTTATCTTGCACTTGGGCATATTCTCCAGCACCCCACTAACACAAAGAAAAGCAGGGCAGGAAATGTTTATCGACGTCTGAATATTGCAGAGAAAACTTGATATTAATAGAGACCATGGGATGTCTAGCACACCATCTTACTGTACAGATGTGTATGTAAGTTGGAGTGAGGATAAGATCAACCCTGCTGGTTGGTAGATCTCCTTCCTCAGTAAAGTCCACGTATTTTTCATCATCAAGTCATTATAAATCATGTAAACTACTTTTATGCCCACATGATTATCTTTAAATTTCTTCACATTTTTTGTGTGAAAAAAATTTCGCCTTCTCCAAAACTGCATGTCCTTTATACATGTAATGGTAACTTTTAAATGAAATGAAACGAAACTGAAAAAATAGACCTAAGACTTCCTATCATCAGAATAAAAAAAATTGTCAAGATTCTGAAAGACAACAAATCTTGTTACATGCAGACCGCTGGCTGAAAAATTACTCTACACTGAATATGTGATACTCATCAGCCCATTCAAATGTTACATTCTGAAATTTTATTCGTTCAACTCAAATTTTATCATGTCAAAATTCACCTCTACTTATTTGATTTATTTATTTGCTTGGTATTTTTCGCCCTACTCAAGAATAGTTCACTTATACATTGGCGGCCAGCATTATGGTGGGTGGAAACCTCTTTCACCTCTGCTGATTAACTGTGAAATTGTCAACGACGCACTACATTGTACACAGCCTTCGATCATCTTATATCAGCTTCATCTGAACTTCGGATATACTGTATACCATTTGTAAACAACTGTTTGTGTGAAAATTGGTTTTGTATCTAATTATCTCCCTCAGAAAATAAATTATTATTATTATTATTATCATTATTATCATTTGGCCCAAAGTAAGATGTGGTAATCAATCCCTCAGTTGTAGCCTATGTTCTGATACCAGCAAGACTTACACAGACAATTCAATATGCTACGTCCAGCAAAATCCAGGACAACCTACAAATGTACATGATACACTGACTGACAGTTGTTGCTATTAATATTATATCAGATCAAGTTAATGTGATTTTCAAACTTGAAGCAAGAGGAAATTAAACCGTGACGTGCCAAGGGCATAATTAATGTCTTGAAAGTTAGAGAACAAAAAATGTTGAGGAATAAAGTTAAATGTCACGACATGAAGGACTTTAAAATATCATTTATCGTAAGTCAGTTCATATCGTATTTAGCCAAAAATAGATGTGGAATTAAGTATGGCCTGATTGAGCATTAAGCCAATGGTTTTTAAAAAGTTAATGTGTAAGCGGACGGTGAAAATCCGTAAGCATGTTGCTGAAAAATCAGCATGTATCTCTGACAAGCATGAACAAGGGCTTAATTAAAACCACAGCTTTCTAAGTATACTTAGCAGAAATCGCATTTTCATGTACTACATGTAGACACAGAGGACCTGCATGGCCTCAAAACCTGACACGATGATCAAAAACAATTAAAACAGCTGAGACAAAGCTGAAAAACAAACGAAAACTTTGTTTGTTATACAGCAGACCCCTTGATCATCACCTCAGTCCCAGACCCTCAAGCGAAAAAAAAAAATAAAAATTTATTTAACGTGTCTGGGAGACCTGGATTTTAACTGCAGGTTCTCAGGTAATACAAGCCGAGGGTAAAAAGGCCAGCACGCTCATTAGCATGGATCTAGGTTAGCTAGTTTACCTGCGCAAGTTAAAGGACACGGGATTAAGAGGCTGATAAAAGGGACTTTACCAGACTACCTGTATATGGAGTTTGAGCCATCTTAAACCCATGTGTGTGCAATGAGGGGGTAGAGGGGGTAGATGGACAGTGGAATCAAAATTAAATTTATCTTTATTAATTTTTGAAGAAAAAAAAATTAGCATAAACTATACAGGATACTGGTACATATATATTTTTCCAGTGCACATGCACTTGTTTTGCATGTAGTGTTTATTTTAACATCTTTAATGAAATGTTTCCAAACCGATAATCCGTGCCCTCAATGGACCCTCATGTCCTCTTTTCTACTATTTACAAGCGATCCAACAGCTTTACTTTAGTGCTTCAGTCCTGTAGTACTATATCAACCTACAGAAGCATTTAATACAACCACTGACTTCATCTATGGACTAAAGGGGCCCTTATCTGCTTCACGTTTGAGTACTTACTTAACATCAGTTATTTTACTTTCTCTGCTCTTAAGCAAGCAATCCAACATTTGCACAATTAAGAGCTTTCTGAATCAAAAATTTAAACCATTATTTTGATTCAAAAAATATAAAGCTCCCACGTCTTGCACAATTTGTTAGTTTTTTTTTTTACAGCAAACCGAATTTTCTTCTCAAGTCAAGACAAACTAAAAATTACCAATAAATTATTATATAAAAGTTCTTATTATCATAACAGTAATATCCTGTTCAATGAAAATCAAGCCATTTTGTTGGTGAAAGGAAATTAATATGCAAATGTTTGTCCCACTTTATAAACAGTTAGTGGTACCTGACCTAATGAACTCCGTGTCACACTTATACAGCATGTGTTGTCATATGCCGAGTCATTAAGCATACCAGGAAATTTCATAATCAGACATACGCGGAAAACAAGAGCACATGCACTTGGAACTTGTTATGACAGAATGATAAAGATTACTGTTTACTACAATGACTCTTTGTCAACTATTTCTTATCAAAAACACTCAACAACACCTATCAATAATAAGGCACTTTTTTTATTATTTGTTGTGTGTACATGTGATATTTTTCAAGGAGAAACGGTGAAAAGTTTTGCACAAAATCTGCCAACAGTTTCAAGATACTTCTTGTCAATATGTGTCTGAATTTCAAAGGTGCATGTATATAATAATATACATCATTTTTAACAAATACACTTTGGAAAACTGAACAACGTAAGTTACAAATCTGTAACACCAAAAAAAAAAAAAAGAAAAGGCTGTGTAAAAGAGACTCTGACAGAACAGGTTTGGACAAAGACCTGTCAAAACGAAACCTGTTTGAGAGCGAGAAAACCTCGTCACAATTTAGGCTAAACCCAAACAGACATACTGCAGAGTTTGCGATAACATCTGACTTCCTGAACTAGAATCTAAAACGTGTTATTGCATAATACAATTATAATACAGGAAGAACTGTCATGTTTTTTTTAATTACCTATGCTCATGACCTTCCACTGACTTCTGCTTTTGTTTTGTTTTTTGTTTTTTTTCCTTCATACAGACTGATGTCATATTTCAGGTAGACACATACTTTTGATGTAACTGTTTGAGTGTTAACACTTTTTTTTTTACTATTATGCTCAAGAACGGCTATTACACTGACATTCCTTCTTCTTAAATCGTCTAGTCTACTTTTACTGTAATCACCAGGATGTGGTTGAAATACCCCCAAGGTGTCTGAAATACCCCCAATGTGGCTTTAACCCCCATGTAATCATTCATTCACTCTGAGTAATTTTCCTCTGCTCAGTCAATGTCCTGCTAAACTTGACTTTCCTACTGATATTCAATGAGTGCAACTATGCAAACTTCAACTATAGGTACAATGAAGGATAGAGATTGGGAGATATTTTTTCTTTTAATGGTCTCAAAATTTTTCCTTTGCAAACCTAAACTATAATCGTATCAATAATGACTGCAGACATGCTTAATCATCATTACCATGTTGTTTCGCCACGGCTCCCCCACTCCCCACAACATCCCCCCTTCTGAAGCCCCACCGCTTGTGTACCCCACTGTGGAGCCTTATGGCCCCTAAACCTGGCAAACAGGGCCTATATCTCTGACTGGGCACCAGAAGGGTCATCTTGCCAGAGCTGTCTGTCTCCTGATTTGTGACACTGGGGGTAAACACTCTGATCCCCTAGGGGTGACTTCATGGGCTGTCCAGGGTACTGGGCTAGACTGGCTGCTTTGTCAACACTGGGGACTCCAGGGGCCTTGCTAGCACCCCTGCCAAATCTGGAACTGTTTGTCTTATCAGCTCAATCAAGCCACAGTTCAAACACCTTGACCCCCATTTTCCCCCCTTGACCAACCTAGCTATGATGAGTATATACCCCTCATTATGGTAATCCCTACCCAGCCATTCTTCAACTGTACAAACCAATTTATCATTCCTTGTAGACTACAAATGGATCTAAAGGTGTTCAACAAAGCATCAAAGGGTGATTTATAATACCAAATATGGCTATGTCGAACACATTTCAAGCTCCTTAGACATTTACCAAACTCTGGATGTATGTCATTGTATGCATACTAAATAGTCAGTTAAAATAATTAAATTTCACATGTGGCAGGTTGAGGACAGAAGCAATTCTTAAATGTACAAATTAGATTTTGTACATCTCAGAGGCTTCCCATTTTGCTCATGACAACTGTCTGAGGATATGCCTAGTAATCTTACGACTTCAACCTTAAAGGAGAAGAAAACACAAAAAAGATGTAAAAATCAAAAGAAAGAACGTGAAAACTTAATTGTAAATATCTGTGTATAGTGGATATTTGGGACCACCTTGTGGTAATTATTGTTCCATAATAATGTTCTAAATATGGATGTGATGCAAGTCTAATAAATGTATTTGTATGCACATTTGGTGCTTATATGCCAAAACATGCATTAAATCTCAATTATGATAATATTCTTGAGCATATTAAATTATAAATGTCATCACAAAGCAGGATGAACACACATGTCAGCTGAAATTACCAAGTCCCATACACATTCATTAAGCATGTTACATCCTCATTTAAAACATTATTACACATAGACTACACATGTTTATACCAAAAAGTTGTTCCAGCTACCCACTATACAAAAAATAGACAAAAGTGTCTTTTTCTCTTTAAAGCAAAATGGAAAAATACTGATGACCACATTTGTGACTTTTCGTACTCTTTCATCTGAACTTTATGTAAATTTCATGTTTTCTTCACCTTAAAGTCAAAGTTTCTTTTTCTTTTACAGCTGTTCTAAATAAGAACAATTAGTTTCATTACATAATTCTTTGATCTATTCAACATCAGCTATACATGATGGATTTATTTATTTATTTGATTGCTGTTTTACGCCTTACTCAAGAATATTTCACTTATACAACGGCAGCCAGCATTATGGTGGGAGGAAACCCACGACCATCCGCAGGTTGCTAGCAGACCTTCCCACATACGGCCGGAGAGGAAGCCAGCATGTATACACATGATGGAAGATTTGGGGTTGATTCAACACAACAGGTGAGTATTCTAACATAACAAAAGTGTAACTAATCCACAGGTTAAATCACCTTGATCCAGATTAACACGGGATTATCCCAATTATTCCTCCTCCAAGAAACAAGCCAACGTAAATGCATCTGCTGTTCGCATCATGTGTACTATGTAACATCCAAAAGAACAGTCCAATTAAAGGGGGAGCATTAACTATGCTAATACCAAAGAGAAATTTCCTCTGTATTTATAAATCCATGTTAAAATCGATAATGATAGTATGTTTTGCAGATGTCTTCAGCTCAGCTGAGGGATTATATATCTTCTTAATTAAGCCTATAGATAACACAACATGATTTTATTTCACTGTGCATATGTACAGATATAGCTCCATATGAAGAACTTACCGGCAGATCAAAGTTTGGGTACATGTGCACAGGTTTCCGACAACAGCATATATCCACATTTTTGCTTAATTCAGTAATTCAGCGGACAATATTATTGACCAAATTTTGGCCAAGAAACAACAGTGTTAATTATTAGTTTACCTTTTCAATTGTGAAAAAAAAAATGACAAAAACAAATTTCCTCAAATACTGAATCCATTACAGAAAGCAAGAGAGCAGAAAATTGATCAATTCAATCTGTATATACGGTTATTCTCCTAGGGTTATCACATTTATGAACAATCTGTCACAGACTTAACATTAAATCATTTCTATATAGTAATATCCCCCTGTGAGCAATGCCTATTAGCACTCATGGTTACATCATCTGTGTACAACAATTTGTCAATGACTCAATCAGTGGACACCCTCTGAACGACAACTGTCAATTAATGTACATATGGCTTCTGCACACTGATTCTACATCCAATCATAAGCATTATTTATAACTGTAGTCAATCCATACATAGAGTACAGCTATTAAATTCTTCTTAATTCAGATCGTATGCAGAAAAGGTTAAGCATTATGGCAGATAAGCCAGAACAAATTCCTGTACACTTTACAAAAAAGTAACAACAACAACAGCAACAAGGCGTTCTATGATAGGTGGTGGTATGTACCAGCCTACGACACAAGACAAGTAAATCACTCTTTATATTGCCCTTAAGGAACAAATCAGCATCACTAAACATGCATCTGATCTGGTAACAATTATTCTTACTTCATTACTTTCACTGATCTGCACTGGAGTATTAATGGGAAACCAATACACAAACGGAATCAATGATCATCAACAATCAACAAATACGCATGTTCTCAGAATGAATATTAATTAATGGTTGTGTGAATTTTTAGTGGAATATAAGGTGAAAATGCAAGAAAATCCAGCAATTTGACTCTGCAGGACAGGAGTTTCAGTGCAGTTCCCTTTTATGACTTCATCACTGCACAATTTGCATATGCATTTGGCAAATTTTTTAGAATACTTGCCAAGGCTCTTCCTTGGGTTCCCTGCATTACACCTGGCACATGTGACATCAAGGACATTAAGGGTTGCAGAGGAAATCAAAGAATTCATTTATTTATTTATTTATTTGATTTTATGTTTTACGCCATACTCCAGAATATTTCACCTATACAACTGCAGCCTGCATTATGGTGGTAGAAAACCGGGCAGAGCCCGGGGTGAACCCATGACCATCTGCAGATTGCTGTTAGACCTTCCCATGTATTCCGTCAAAAAATACAGCTGCACTGTGTAATTTCACTACAACAGCGAGAATAAAGTTGTTCAACTGGTTTTAGCTATTACAGGAGTCAATTACTCACACAGACTTTCACTTGCTGTGAACTAGTAAAAACTTAATGAAATTAAATTAAAATCCTTAGTCCTGAAAAAATAAATGACATATTACAATATTAGTTGTACCATTATATAATTAAGACAGATTATTAGTTCTTTGGAAAAATGTGACTTCATTTTATGAAGTTGAGGTAAAAGTTTTTTGTTTTTTTAAAATTAACAGATTATGTCTCTCAAAGTACAGTCACGTGCCATATCACCATATGACCGACATGTACTTTTAATTTGACATCAAATGGAGGTCAAGTTAAAAAAAAACATCAAAAATTTTAAATATGCTAGTTTCTTTTGACTACAAAATGACACCATTTCTTTCTTTTTTATCTGTAGATCATTTGTGGGCTATGCAGCAAAACAATGAAAGTCCTTCAAGATAATGTTGTGACAGAGGAATGTCAAAAATTTCGAAGGTGAAACGCACCCATCACCTGAAAGCCTCAACTGTGATACTACATATACATACCTGTATATTTAGTCAGATAAACGTACCTGATATTATCACACATGTAGAGATAGGCCTATCAAACAGTACACTAATATGTACAAACATGTACCATAGAACACAAACGTCCCCTTCTCTACACTGTACATGTGCCAACTGATGCCCAACAAGTGGAACTGAAGTACATGTGTACTACAAATACAAACGATTTATACATGCCATGGTAAATGTCATGGGTGACTTGTGATTATTTTCAATTATACGTTTTATTAGTTTTCAATTCCTCACTTAAATTTTTAGCATTTATAATATGAGTATCCAGATTATGGGTGGTGGATACTGTAAACCCAGAAGCAAGTCATCAGGTAGATGAAAAAGACTGCCAGGACCTAATGCTGCAGCTGAACTAGCGCGATCTGGATTTGAACCTATGACCTCATTGCTCATTTATGCACCTTTCTAATTTTATCTTGGAGACAAAATAACATTGGGTTGGCAAACTTCTGGGCTTCACAAAATCTTTTAATTTTATCAGTTGTCATGGAATAATGTCGTCAGAATATGCTTGAAAAAATAAAACGTGAGGAAAGGCTGAAGAATTACAGTAGTACAGATCTTCATAAATGAGTACTAAGATTATTGCATGTTTGCAAATGTCATAATTATACAATTTTTATAAAGACTTAGAATAAGGTATAACTGCTGATAATTATGCAGTAACACTTTGCAGTAGTCTGCCACTGATGGTGTCAGGAAACCATATTACAAGGCTTCTGGTGGGTAAGCCTACTGAGTTAGTACCTTTAGGGGACCCAAATGACCTGTGTCTGGAATCTTGGCATTTTGTTGGCCTGTCCTATGTGCCGCATTTAGAAGAGGTAAAAACTTAGCTGACCCACGCAAATATGTACATGGTCTGACAATAAACAAAAAGTACATGGAAAGTTTTCTTGATTGATTCAGAATCTGTCTGTCTCAAAATTCTCGTCTTTGAAGATCCGGAAATTAGATCTTCTCTGTTTTGGATCAATAACGAGAAAGATTCCCGACAAGGCCACCTTGTTTTTTGTGCTTCACTTAGTAAAACTGATTTCCTTCATCAGAGTATGCAGCCATGTCTTTATCTCCTATCTCTCTGTTTTAATCCTTTCCACTGGGTGAAAAGACCTTGGTGCCTGCAAAATTTACCAGTGTTGAATTTTATTTATTGGTCTGTCAACATCGACAGAGGCTGGGAACTTGCAAGCAATGGCAGCCATCGGTGAAAGGAAAAAAGGTCTGTGATTGGACAAAATTGATTGTTTAGAACAGGTTTAAAAGAGACCTGACTACATCAAAGCGAGATTCCATTCAACTGCAGCTCATGTCTTTTGACACACGACTTAATGAGCATTATACTGCAAGTAGCTACAAATCTAAATGGACAAAAAGTTAGGACAAATTGTCAAAGAAGTTCTTCACTGAGTATTGTCAAATTTGAACACAAATAGAGTAGCAACATATGCAGAGTTTCTTACAGCATCAAAGAACAAGACTTTCTGAAGTGAATTTGAAAGACACAAAGACATAAATCATTCAGGCAACAAAGTGTATGTAAAATGGATCTGGTTATATCACAAAAAAAAAAAAAAAACCTTGTGACTTTCCTCTGATGAAGGTGTGATAAAATCTGAACTTCTGATACCAGAATTTTGAGATTATCGAATTATATGAAGTAGACTAATAAATCTAGTATGAATTATTATTTGGTAAAACTGTATGAGTGTATATACTGTACCAAAAACACACAGTGGTGTGATCAGAGTCTGCTAGGTCAATCTGCCCTCTGTCTGACACATATATCACACGCTGACTAGACAGCTTAATTAACATCCTCCTTGATAATTAGCAAACTCAGGTGTTATATGCTTCTTGATTACTTACCATACATCCAACCTCACCCGTGACAAACCTACCTAGCCAGGCGACAGACACATCATTCACGCTCTTCTGGTCTTCATCAAAATAAATAATGGTGTAATGGATATGTGTAAGTAGTACAGAAAGCCAATAAAATAAATCAATCACATGAAATATTCAGTCAGTCTCCGAATTTTTCTTTATCACCATCATTGCACACTGACCTGTGACAGGTAGGTAGCTGGCATCAACATCAATTTCATACAAATGCATTGTTTCAATTCTGAACCACACATTAACCTGGTGTAATTATTTTGAGCGACTTTCTCTATCAAAAGTCAGAAAGTTTTAATTTTGGCAAACGTGAATTTGTCATGTAAGGTGTAAAAAGACTGAAACAAAAAACAAAACCAAACAAGGTAACATAGAACCTGGATCCAACACACAATGTGTATTTGTAATACTGTCAAAATGGACCTCTTGTAGCTTACTACTGTATTCGTTGTAGAAACTTGAAATATTGTCTTTGGTATTGAAACTATTTTTTCAACAGGACATTCTCCTAGTTGACCGAAAAACTCCTTTTTAAGATCCACAGAACTCTCAGAATTTGGTAAAATTGAGAACTCAGATTAGCTGAAGAAAAACTTTTAGGTTAAATACAGCAGATTCATGCAGCATCTTTCTTCTGCTGTCAAGTTTGCACTCTATACAGCTTCCTTAAAGTTAGTCCGTTGAAGCAGTTAATACATGCTTAGGACTGGTGTTGCCAGCAAAGAAGCACACTGTAATTCCTCAACCATTTCACACGTTTGCAAAGTGTTTATTCAAGCATGTTCTGAAGGCATTATTCTGTGTTGACTAATAAAACTGGGCTTTTTGTAAAGCCCTGAAACTGGCCAATGCAACCAATGTAATTTTGTCTCAAAAATGAAACTAAATATGTGCTTAAATGGCACTGAAAGTTGCTCTTTCAAATGAGAAAGGGTAAAGGAATTAGGGTAACATATAGACTACAATTTAATTAGTTAATTAGTTAATCTGCAAGGTTTGTTTACAGGTCCATGAAATAATGCTACATAAACATTTATTAATAAAAATCAGCATCTCAAACTTTGATTGGATCTCTTTCCACATTGTATTTTCGAAATTTACAGATAAGCAAGATAGGATATGTATACAAAATGGAGTCTTTACCATTAATCAATTGTAAACTAGTTCCTACTGAGAGATTTATAGCTACTCTGCAGCAATCTGTTTTAATGCTGTTCTGCAGGGGGTATAAGGACAAGGGCGGGGGTGATAAAAAGATGTGTTAACTGTGTAATATACAACCAACCTTAAGTTCTTCACAGCTATATCATAGGTAATTCCTGTGACCACCTGGGAAAATTTCATCACCTGTGCTTGCTATATGGCCTTTGAAGTTTTAACCAACCCTCTTTGTGTTAATGAAGTTCAACCCTCATTCTTTCACAATGTGCTATCTCTTTAACTGTGATGATAAGACAGATTAACGACTAAATGAAAATATGACCCGAAAATAAGACAAAAGATGTGAAGTTGTGGGGTTCAGCAGGAGGTGGGTGTGGTGGCATTGACATGGACTGATCCCGGGTATTTTTGAACCAGTCAAAAAGAGTTGGGGGTCAAAAGTTTGGGATCCCAAATGATAACACTTTCATACCTTCATGTTATTTGTATGTACAAAAACACACACACACAGGTAAACAAGCATATAGATTTACAAACGCTTCTTAACGTTGCTTTATGTTGATATCCATCTTTCCATTTTGAACATGTCTCTCGGTTAAAACTTTCAGATCATGTTTGAAGCTGCACGCAAATGTCACCGAGTTCTTTGAAGTCTAGAACTAGATTATCATGCTACAGCATGTTCAGAGATAGTCACTGCTCATCCATCTCTGTTTGGACAATGGGCCATCTCTTGATTACATTAAGGCGCACAGCAGGGGGGCAACATTAAACTCCTTCTTCTTTAACTGAACGAGGAAAGATTGGGCTTTAAAAGGGCACTGCAGGGTTTCAGGGATTTACCTTTGATGTGCTCCTGATAAAACAATAAACACCAGGTAATGTCCAGATGAGAATTTTAAGTGTAGTCGGAGAGGTGTTATAATTAACAAGCACTCCAGGGGTTGAAGTGAATGCAGAAAGACTTTAAGCTGTTGGTTAAAGGATGACAGGGTTGATGACCGGGCTCTGTACTGATTGTGGAAAGTAGGGCGGGGCGCTAGGTAGTAGGCAAAATGTGTGGGGCTCCTGGAGATCAATAAGTCTAACCACAATAGACAAAGTGTTATACCTGCTTGTAAGCCGGAACATCAAAGAATTTACCTGTAAGGATATTGATGAGTGCGAACAAAGGCACACAAAGGCAGAACGGAATAGATTTACTGGTCCCATGGGCAGATTATCAGCCTGTTCTTCTATACCAAACTCCAACATTATTCCTTCATTTTATTACACATACAGGAATTTAAAGAGAAAAATGTGTAAAGTAACTAATGAAAAGGTACATAGTAGTGAAATTATGTTAATTTTCTTTTAGCCCTAAACAATGCGTGATGGGGGTCATTTACTTGTGTACATAAGTAATATGTCAGGGGGGCCTCCGTGGCTCAGTTGGTTAGCGCACTAGCGCAGTGTGATGACCCAGAAGCCTCTCACCAATGCTGTCGCTGTGAGTTCAAGTCAAGCTCATGCTGGCTTCCTCTCCGGCTGAAGTGGGAAGGTCTGCAGCAACCTGCAGATGGTCGTGGGTATCCCCCGCGCTCTGCCCAGTTTCCTCCCACCATAATGCTGGCCGTATAAGTGAAATATTCTTGAGTATGGCGTAAAACAGCAATCAAATAAATAAATTATGTCAGCCAAAGTGACCATACTCGTTCATATTAGGTATCATGCTGAGCAACAGATGGGACTTTTACAAATATACACCAATAGCACGCATAACAATCAGTGTGAAAATTAGGTTAACTTACACCATTATTGGATGGAGGAGTAAATAAATTAAAGAACCGGTAGTCGTTTTGATTTGCATCTTTAAACCGTTCTTAAGTACACATGTATATTCTACTTGTCAAGTTGAATTTTTATAAAATTTTGGCGATCAGCTTGTTCTTGTAATACTTGACAAATCTTTCCCCTAAACACACAAAGGTGAATGGACTATTTTTTTAAAAATATTCAGATCAAATGCTTTTACCACTTGGAAGAAGCTGTTAAAAATACCCGAATGAAGGGACCATCATGGATAGTTACAGTAGCTATATACATCATAACCACTTCAGTTTGAACACCTCTTTTTGGATAATGTTACCTGTATTTTGCTCCAGCATTGATTACAGATGTGTGAAAGTGAGAGCCACTGTGAACAGACTTATGCTCTTTACACTCTCATTGATTGTTACAGATTATTTTACCTGCTCGTCACAAATACCTGGAATCAGGTGATTTATATCGGGCTTCTTGACAGGTACAATGCTTTCACCTCTAGGGCAAATCATAAACACGATGCACCTTCAGCTTAATGAGGGAGAGGATTAATTAATTACGGCCTGGCCACTAAAACTTCTGATATATACCTGTCCAATAGTAATCACCTACACAGATGACTCTCTAGGTCCCTCAGGTAAACATATAGGTAAGATCTGTTTACTTGATACAGGTAATCCAATGAGTGTCAGAATGCCCTAATACATATACTTCACCAGGTTAATCTTAAGGTGGTAATATCGTCAGTGAGTGGGTGGTTAGTTATAAACAACACCTGCATGAACGACAACAGTGACAATCACGACAAAAACAACCAACAATGATTAGGTTCTTACTGCAATAAAAACAAGCTGACACTTCATGACCTTTATCAAACATTTAATAATACATTAGACAGTACTGTGTGGGTGATGTAATTTGATCTACCTTAATTTCTCAATTTTTTTTTACGTTTTTTTTTTCTGTTCTTTCTTTACACTTGTGTTTTGTTACCTAGCTTGCAAAACGAGCTAGAAGTTAGAAATAATCATTTTTATAAATACAGCATTTCATCCATAGTTTAGCCCATAATTTCTAGTCCTACAGTTTAGGCCATCTGAATTGCCAGTTTTAGTTACATGATTAATAACATAATCCAATTGCCAGCATTTATTTATAATTTCAGGTTTCCACGTTACCCTAGCGAGACATCCATTGAAATCGTTCAGATTATTGTTATTATTAGTCAGCTTGTAAAATTCCAATATCTCAAAACTGGTAGAAATACCAAAATTTGCAGTTTTAATAACAAACATATGGAGCCATTTTTAACATGGATTATGAATTTTAAAAGAATAATCTCTGCCAAAAAAACTTTCCAGAAATCGTTACATTTTACATTTGAGCTTTATGTACGACTGCATGAAACTTGTCACTGCAGTTTACCATGGAAATGGGCATTGATTCTGCAACAATGTATTCTTTCTGTCTTTTGTTCTGGGCACCAACTTTTCAAGAATGTATTGTTTCTAATCTCTATGCTAGTCTTCATTACTAGGCCCATGGTAAATGATGCCTAACAGTTTAGGGTTCAAATTCAGTACAGAGTACATTCTTTTACATTTTTTTTTTCATGTGTTATTTTTTGTTTTTTTTTGTTCTTATTTCTAATCAAGAAGTGTTTGCCTGAGATATATCTTCTTGTTGGACTAGTGCCATAAACTGTATCTGTGTTCATCTCTATACAGGGTGTCTCAGAAGTCTTGCACCATCCTGATTTTCATTTTTTTCTGTGTCAATTTTATACTGATTTTAAATTTTTTTCTCTCTTTCAGAATTAATTATGGCTAATAAACTAACAGTACAAGAAAGAGTTGAATTGGTTTTTATGTTTGGAAGAGATGGGGCAACACACTGCTCTGTAGCTCAAGCATTCAACCTCAACCTGGAAGGTGTGCGACTTCTGGGACACCCTGTATACATGCACGCTCTTCACAGCCACTGGCGATCTATTCACAAAAAGAACTGAAGCGTGTTTAAGTTGTGTACCATGCTCAAATGAAGCGCAGATACTGATTCTAGTAACATGTACAGCCAGAAATACACACACTACAGTTTACAACATAGGTCAAGGCACAATCAAAACTTCACGCACAATGACCGCGCCATTGCAGTATTAAGTGTGTGCCTTGTAGGCATGGTTTGGTCTACATGTACTTGTAACATACAGGATAAACTGTACTATAACTGCAACAATGTGCATGTAAATTCACATATGCAACATCCACAGATAAACAGTACTGGTACCCATTCAAAGACGCAATTAATTAAACAAACCTGCAGTTTTTATCCGTGTTTAATTGTACAGAGGAAGCGAAAGCAAAGTTATTTTTTTTACAGGACCTATTTTTGATTTACGTTACATATATACATGTGTGTATATATAAGTACATCATTTCACACTACTTCAACTATACAAGTTCATAACTGAAGCCCCAGATCCTTTAGATGTTCAGTGACCCTGAAAATGCATCACCATGGAGAACATGCTATCAGAACCGTGGGATTTTCACTCGGTGAAGCATGTGACATAGATTTTCAGGTTTCTCCCTCATTGTAAACAAAGGTTCTTACAAAGTCATATAATGATGGCTCACAATAGAACCCTTGTGTTATAGCCAAATATATATTAAAAGTAAAGATTTAATATAAAAGGCTGACTCAGTTTATGGATTCTGTACGCCAGTTATTAAAATATAATGCTTTTACTTTGCTAGCCAAGGCCATGCCAAATGCAGTCATTTCAGCAAATACATGATTAGCATAGTTTTACATTTACTGTTTGCATACTACATTTTAAAGAATATCACATATGAAAGAGCAATTTTCAGTGCAATTTATGCACCTTTTTTATTTGATTTTGGAGACAAAACTAAATTGGTTAATTTAGATGCAAGACTGAACGCCATTATGAAGTTCAACCATCATCAACTGCTTTTTCACAGTTGCATTGCAAACATTTCAGGACTGTACTAAAAAATTCTTGACAAATTAGACGACGACAGTCAACATTTTCAACATCATAATAATGACAGTCCTTACACATTCACAGCAGGCCATGCATGTGTTTTTTAAAAATTTTTTATTTGTTTTTTTTTTTTTTTTTTAAATGGTACCAGTTTTTAAATTCAAGTCGCTCAAAGAAGCATTAAGCAAAGCAGGTGAGTGATTAAACCATAACATAAGCTGTCGTATTAGGTGCAGCTGAAATAGTCTGTGTGTTTTTGGTGTTATCTACATGTCTGCAGGCAACGTAACTTGAGCATGCATGTGACCTAAAGGATCTCAGTTACAAGTCAACACAACATCTCTTCTCTGCACACTCACATCACCCCCTTATCTCAGTCCCTCAGTCATTGTAACCTGATATTTTGATTGGAGCAATTGAGAAGTTAGCAGGCTACCATAAGTTTGTAAGCTGATTGCGACAAGTAACCTCAAACCATTTGCTGGAATCCTAAAAATGCAAAATTACAAGACTGTGCAAAAAGTCATCTTGGTGCACGTCTGGCAAAATTGCAGCAAATTTCTGGGTGGAATGCAGCCTTTGGGGATTATATCAGCACGACTGATTTTGACTGCACAGTTGCACAATGGTATTCACTATTTTACCTCAAGCTCAGCCTTTTGCTTCATTCATCCATCTTATAGGGCCACTTTAGAGTTTTTTGAAAAAAAAATTAAAAGTTGGCAACAAATGTATCATTTTCAGATCTTAAATGTGCTCCTAGCTGAAAATGCATTTTTTACATATCCAATTTTAGGTGAGGTACAGTACTTGCCGTTGTTGGTTTTTATTGTTCAACAATGACTTAAGATGAACACCCAGAATATCAGCAGTACGCAATGTGCCAAAATGGGAAGTTCTCATCCAGACATTCTGTCCATCAAAACTCCTGTTTAGGTCACTCAATCTATCACTCAATCAATCTATCTCTTTGCTTTGGTTTCTTTTTTACCCCCAGAATCAGACACTTTTCAATGACCTAAAATTTTGTCCATGACTAATAAGAGAGTTTCAAGTTGGCACTTTTTTTTAATTACTGAAGGTAAAAACCCTGTATGAGGTGACCTGTCAGAAATATTAGGCAACTATTCTGCAATACATTTAATATAATTTGGGAGCGTGAAAAAAATTTCACAAAAAGTTATTTAGAGAAGTTGAACGATTGAGAAAATTGTGATGTTATACGTTTGTAAACTTAAGAAGCTTCTGAATGAAAGCAGTGTCACTTGTGTGTAGGCAAAACATGGCATCATGGGCAATCAGTAAATTAATGTCAGTTGCCTAACAAGACAGGGCAGGAGTATTTTTACCTTTAGTGGCCAAAGAGTTCTAACTCAAAACTCTCCTATAAAGTTGCTCATTGCTTAGCAAGTTGTTTTTATGTTTTAAAGGTAGGATGATATCCTACTTAAAAACAAATTTCAGCACAAAAAGTAAGTTTAACATCTTTATTTGCATCTAAGAATTAATGCACTTTTTCATGCAAAATGTCAGGTCAAAACCAATAGATTGTGGACAATTACAGATAGCTTTCAGAAACAGTGTTATTACGCCATTCCACATTTTGGTCAAATGTTTTTGGATTTTCAGGAATAAAAGAAAAAGAAAATCACACACACACACACACACAAAAAGTGTTGTCATCACTGCATTATCTTTAAATGGATATAACAATTCATTTAAAGAATGGATAAGAGAACAAGATTTATTTATTTATTGATTTGATTGGTGTTTTACGGTGTATTCAAGAATATTTCACTTAGACGACGGCGGCCAGCTTTGTGGTGGGTGGAAACGGGGCAGAGGGGGAAACCCACCACCATCCGCAGGTTGCTGGAAGACCTTCCCCGTACGGTTGTTTACCATTAGGTAAACTATTAAAATGCTGGCATATAGCTGTAGGTATACAAAGAAAAACAAACCAAAACAAAAACATAGAGGGATGGCATATCTTACAAAAGGTTTGATCACCCGACACACATGGTGCTATTAAGATTGCTGGCAGTCTGACAGTAATCGTTTGTGAATATACAGTGTTTCAAAAACCAACAGAGTCACGCGTAACAATAGGGAGCGGTGGTGCGAAACAAATACCCAGAATGCAAGTCATGGTCAAAAACAAACAAGGTATTATTGTAGCAAGCGAGATAAGGTGATTTAATTATGCACGCTCGGCTACTGTTTGATGACGGACAATTAAAGCTAAATCTAATGAATGATCATGTTGTGTTATCGAGATAGGTATAAGATAAATCTTTATGGTTTGATTGTAGTAATTAAAACACCTTCGGGACGGCCGGACAAAGACCTGCTAGAACACAAATATATCTGTGAACAATGTGATATATACAGGTGTACGTCCTCAGATAACAATCTTCTCAAATCTTTAACCTTTTCCTTCACCGCGTATGTATAAGCCATAAAATCTTTATGCACTTGTGGTTGTCATCGTAACAGCCAGGTATGTACATGTATGGTGAGTGTTCAGTTTATAATAGTGTTGTTGTTGTTGTTGTCTGCTTCACACTGATTTACATAAAGTTCAACAACCTGTATCAATCAGCAAGTATTTACTTTTTTTCTGTCTTTTACATAAAGTAAGCTTTTTTTTCCACAAAACTGATCTTGCATTTTCTCTTTTAAGTATACTGTCACTCGCTTAGCAAATATTCTTAGCGCTACAATATTTTTTGTAGACAAATTTGCTTAGGGTCTACCTTAATCCCAGGGTCAATGAAAGATTGCAATTAGATGTCAAGACACACAAAACATAAACACAGATAATTTGTGTGCAATCAAATACACACAAATTACTGATTTTTTCCTAAAGTTTAGCCTTTTGTCTCATTTTGATGATTCATCCGCCTTTCGGGTTTTTAAGGTTTGTTGTGAGATCTGATTAATGCCTTAATGGAAAAACTTGCGTTCAGTCGGCTTCAAAAGTATCATTTAAAGACCTATTGTACTCTTAAAGACCTCATAGTACCAGCAGTTCAAAGAAAAGTTTTTAACGTATATCAATTATTAAAATGACACTTTAATATAATTAATTATAATAATAATTAATTAATAATATAATTCACAACTGTATGCTTCTGACAAATAGCTTATGACCACTTGTCCTCACTACGCAAATCTAACACTGAGTATTTTTCTTGTTCAGAAAATTTACATTCTTGTTTTGCTTCCTATCTACAGCTGTATCTTCCAACTTGCCGTGCGGTCTTCTCAAATCTACCAGAGGAGAGTAACCTTGTCTTTAGACCAAACAAGTACAAATACACAAATGAACAGAAAAAAAAACATTCATAGAACATGACACCTGTTGTAACGTCGGTATGTGACAATCTCCAACCTATGAAAACCGCTTCAGGTTAGAGGACTGCCTCAATTTTCCTGGCCGTGCGTGTTTACAAATCACAATTCATGCCAAACAGGCAGATTTGGCAGAAAGCCAAGGCTGTATTTAAACTTGTCAATTTACCTGATGCACGACGATAGCAGTTAATTGCATGAATACAATGCAGTCTTTGCACACCTTACTGATTTCTGTACATACATAGAACACAGAACCACAGTAGTTCAAAAAAAAAAGAAAAAAAGCTCCCTTGACTTTCTTTGCTGACTGGGAGGCCTCATTGATCCCGGAACTGCTCCAATGCAGTTGTTGTGAGTTCAAGTCCAGCTCAGGCTCGCTTCCTCTTCAGCGGTGCTTGGGAAGGTCTTCCAGCAACCTGCTGATGTCGTGGGTTTCTGTTGTATTACATAGTTTAACAGATGTCGCCCACAGGAAGCTTGGGCAAACCTGGAGGAAAGTGGGGCAAGTCTGGAAGTAATTGAGCTGCCTAGAGAAATGATTTACTTGCCGGATTGGCTATTGACACAATCAATGTAATATGTTGTGATATTCCAACATACACTAAGAAACAAGAATTTCCGAGTCACGTGGTCTGTCTGGTCCATAAATGTGGATAGTGCACCTTAATGAGAGAAACCCACAATCACCTTGATGGTCAAAACACCACACCAGCAGAGTGTTAAAGGCAAACAAGTGAATATTTTATTTTAGTTAGCAATGACAGTAGTTTTAAGTAATCATGATCTATTGCCATATCTACCCAGCACTATTTCCACTATAATCACAAAACCTGTATGTCTGTGATTTTTTCTCGAAACTGAATAATAATCAAAAATACTTGTACTCATCATCTTCAACATCATGATAGCACTTTGTTTCCGTTTGTCAAGACCTCCAGTAGAATCAACTTGATCAAATTTGACAAGGATCAATAAACTGATATCAGGAATTCTATGCACACTTCTGTTGACAAGGTCATCATGACTTCAGCAAAACCAGATTTCGTGCAGCGCAACAAAGAAAATGCATGTCTGATTGCCATGACCAAATTGATCTTTTGTGACCCGAATGTATTCTGTCAACCGTACACAGCTTATCTTATTCATTCTGGATGTTTATTCCCGATCAAAAACAAGAAAGAAAAACTGTACTTGTTTACTGATAACATATTAATTATCCAGGTTACAGACATGACTGATTAATGCATATATTGACTGATTTATGCCACATAACTCATATATATTGCTTGTCCAAATGTTCCATGCATACCACTGATTTATGCCACATAACTCATATATTTTGCTTGTCCAAAGGTTCCATGCATACCACTGATTTATGCCATATAACTCATATATATATTGCTTATCCAAATGTTCCATGCATACCACTGATTTATGCCCTATAACTCATATATATTGCTTGTCCAAATGTTCCATGCATACCACTGATTTATGCCATATAACTCATATATATTGCTTGTCCAAATGTTACATGCTTACCACTGATTTATGCCATATAACTCATATATATATATTGCTTGTCCAAATGTTCCATGCCTATCATTGATTTATGCCATATAACTCATATATATATTGCTTGTCCAAATGTTCCATGCATACCACTGATTTATGCCATATAACTCATATATATATATTGCTTGTCCAAATGTTCCATGCCTATCATTGATTTATGCCACATAACTCATATATTTTGCTTGTCCAAAGGTTCCATGCATACCACTGATTTATGTCACATAACTCATATATATTGCTTGTCCAAATGTTCCATGCCTATCATTGATTTATGCCATATAACTCATATATATATTGCTTGTCCAAATGTTCCATGCATACCACTGATTTATGCTACAGACTATGTACATCCTCATGTCTAACCACAAGACTAATTTAGGCCTTATGATCAGTTGCTAGTCCCTTCTTTGTTCCAAACATAAAAACTGCTTTATTACAAACACTTTTACTATGTAACATTTTGCTTGTCTATGTTCCAAAAATAAGCTTTGTTTCAAACATTTTTGCTATACAATATGTTGCTTGTCCATGTTCCAAATAAAACACTGACATGTTTCAAAAATAAAAATCAGGTTGGGGTGTTCGAAACATTTTTAACACATAACACTTTGTCCATGCATGCTCCAAATAGAACACCGATTTGTGCAATACATCACATCTGGTTTTCCACAGTACATGTAAACCCTACACAACCACTACTTCTGTATGAAACGTCCACAATGAGGTCTTCATGTACCACATCATGAAGCTATGTGTACAAGTATGACCAAATGTCACACAAAGTAGGAGGATAGCATACTTAAATTTCTCCACCAGTTCTCCACCAACTGTGTGTACAACACCACGGCATTGTGAAAATCAGCTTGACCTTCATCAAATCAGCAAAGCAAATTTTTCTATTATAAAAATCAGATGGCAAGATGTAGAGCTGTGAGCTGCGCCTTGTAAGTGCTTTAGCCAGAAGAATTAAATAGGTCATTAAACAGGGCTACAATAATCCTCTTACATATCATAAGAATTATTACGCCATTCCTAATATTGACATAGTTTCAGGTTTGCAATCCAATACTGCGCCCTTTGGAATTAGTCTACACTGGAAATCTGAGACGAGTCTCGTGGACTTTGGCACAGTTTTCAACAACATTTAATCGGCGAAAGGATTATTTACAATAAAAAACTGCTCTTGGTTTCATTTAGTTTTTTGTAGGTCTTGTGCATGCATCCTTGATCCTGCCCCTAACAAGTTATTTTTTTCAAAACAGATCTTTTTCGCCTACTTCTTAATTCCCAACCACATTACACAACTTACAGAGATCAGTTTAAAGTAAAGGTACTTGTTGTCAGTTCTGCTTACCTGGGCTGATCTGTTTATACAATGTTATATGTGCACAAGCTGTTGAACGGTTATCTGGGGCAATGCGCGACAGAACAGTCTTAACGCCGTGTTTGATGTCCTTTGAGAAAACATCAATTGCCGACCTCTAAGAGCATCCCCGAGTCAATCTGCCTTGCATCCACAAATATATTAAAACAACATCTCCGCTGATAAACTGACAAGGGATCAAGGTCAACAAAGGTTAACGAGCGATAAAGGTGTGGTTGCATGGACGATGGGGAAAGGGTAAATCAGATTTTCGTTTGAAGACGAGCTGAAAAAATGGTCAAGGTGTTGATTGAAGAAGCTTTATCTCAGGGTTGATGATGGCATGGATCGAATTCTTGCTGCAGTGAATTCCATGTACTTGCCCTCAACGACAGCTCTTTGATGAGAGAGAAATTTATCTGGTCAATTTGTTCATACATGAAATGTTTGCATACATAGCGCGATGTTTTTTTCTTATTACCGTCTTGTGAAATCATTGTATAATTCATAACCCAAAATGAGTCTATACGTGTTAAAATTATGTTAGAAGAATCTCAGAAGTATTTCAACACTTATGTACATGTTTTACACAGTCGTGGTTAGCTTTATGGGCAGAGAATACTGCTCAGTCTTTGGTAAGTTATATCCTGCATCATGAACAAGTGGACTTCAATGAATGTACAAAAGACAGCATGAACAACCCAACCAATAGTAACTACTAATATAAAAATATTAGAATTAACACTTATTTATTTGATCGGTGTTTTAGGCAATAGTCAAGAATATTTCACTTATACGACGGCGGCCAGCATTATAGTGGGAGGAGAATTAACCCTTGAACACCATTCATATTATACCAAATTTATCGATCGCTTTAACTAATATTGAGAAAATATCAGAATTAATGCTTATCTATTTAGTGGAGTGGAATTTTACATTGTACTCAGGAATATTTCCCTTATACAATGAGAATAAGCAGGAAAATAGGCTGGAGGGATTATCCTGAATAGTAAGATTACGAGATATTCTCAACAGATTTTAAAAAGAAAATTCAGCCATAATATTTGGATGGTTAATTCACAGCAGTTGTTCTAGAACATGTGACATCACCTGTCAACTGTTTTTAGCTTTTAGAATCATTAAACCAAGTTTTTTTTTGTGTGTGTGTTTGACTTTTTTTACCATTAAAACTACTCATGAATTTCAGAACAACCCTATTAAGCTGATGGACAACATTCCAGGCAATCGCCACTTCACGAAATGTGTACATTTCCTAGTAATTTTCACCTGTTTAATCGCAAAACAAAAAATCAGCAAAAGCTCCATCAACTGCAGCCACTGCATCATTCACTCCGATCGCTCTATATTTATTGAACATGACATTTCACCCCTCTTGTCACAATTCTCGGTCTTTTAAGAATGCTAATCGTTCTGCAAAATGGGCCTTTAGTGAGACTTGGCCATTTTAGGGTTGAGAGCATGATAAATCTTTGGTTTTACTCTCATCATAAATTCACACAAACAACGCAGCAACATCAAACAAACACCTCATAATGCTGAAACGTCTGTGTTATTTGGTCATAACGGACACCTAAAAGGACAGGTTTATAACCGTCATCTTTAAAGCTCTATTTGAGGCCCTTCGTAGCCGATTTAGTAAGCGTGCCAGTGTAGTAGAATGACAGCAGAGCTTCTCACCATTGGGGTTGCTGTGAGTTTTAGCTTTAATTCTCTTTGACTGTATGTGGGAAGGTTTGCCAGCAACCTGCAGATGGTCAAGGGATTCCCCCAGGTCCTGCCTGGTTTCCTCCCACCATAATGCTGGCCATTGTCTTGTAAGTGAAATACTTTTGAGTATAGCATAAAACACCAATCAAATGAATAAACTCCATTTGGAAGAGTTATTCATATTTGTTCTCTTGGAGCTTTACTTCTTGGAATAAAAAATTTCTGGTGAACAGAGTTCACAGCAACTTTTCTTTCATATAAGTTAAAAAAAAAAAAAAAAAGTCAGGTTAAAGACTATCACCAATTATCACCAATTGTTCCTATTTCATGACATGCGAGCAATATAATGGTAACATGTCATTCAATAGAACTCAGAAGCCAATGTGTTCCCCAAATATCCCAGCAAGTTCTTCTGGCATATACAGCTGTATACATGCTCTTAAGCATTTTGGTTTTAGAAAACCTTAGAGATTCTTAATGTCTATATGGTGAATTTAACCCATAGCATCACACTAATACAGTGTACAGTTCTCACAAATTGTCTCAAATTGTCTGTATTCTTATCCTTTGTACATCAGTATACTGTCCATATTCTTTTGCTATAGACATCAGTACATCACAGGATTTCAGTGGTCAGCAAACCTTCATACAATGCCCTCATGCTTCAGATAATTGCACTACACCCAGCCATTCTCGACTCCCAAAATTGTTCAGTAATCCCTAGTTAACCTATAAGCAATGGTATTCGCTTGTATTTTCGAAGCAAAGAATTAAGGGCATCTGGTCTAAATACCTTTAATGGGTATTTCTGGGTAGTAGAAATGGCTGGGGTCTAGCGAATGAATTAAGGAATAAGACTATGGGGCTTTTCTTTGCGTATTTCAAGCTACCAAAAGCCAGGTGAAGGATTCTCCAAAAGATCAGGCAGTTTCATATGGAAAAGTCTGTGCTGTCAATCACGCCAGTACATCAGAAAGTGGTGTACGGTGTCGAGATTAACAAAGTAATTTACAAATATCGTATTCTGTTACTACAATAAGATGCTTCAAAGAGCATGCACTTACATTTAAGACGTTGAAAGGCAGCTTGAAGTACATTTCCATTATATGAATGCCACATCCCACAGGTATATTTTATAAAGAATGAGAATGAGAAATTTCTATGTTCAATGGTCTTCAGTGAAATGAACAATCTCCTGCTTAAGAATTTAAATAATTCACAAGGTAATTTTTCAACAATCTCGGCCTCAACACCAACAGCTACAAACATCAAATCACAAATGCTATTTCCTATGGTGTTTGTATAAGCCCAGTTTTCCCCAAGTTAATATTTAATGACAGCTTTATCAGCTGTCCTAGCCAACTGTTATTGATGTCTGGCATACTCTACAATATTTATATGAGCTCATGAGACTGATGCATGTTCAGACTGTGAGCGCTACAATATTGCTGTGCTTAAAATTTATTTGGGTGTTCTAAAATGCGACTGTAATAATTTGCCTCATAAGCTTCTTTTTAGTATTTACTCGTGTATAGACCTGAATATCCTGATGAGAACACCAGGATGTGTTATAGTTTGTTTCATTTCTTGCACAGATTTTGTTCTAAATTCCAGTATGTCACCAGGAAGACTTTTGAAGTGTTCAAAAATGTCAGACAATTTTTGTTTGAATATGAATGCTTTCATTATCACATTGCAAACCATTTAATGTATCCATATTTAAACATGTTCTCACCAAGACATGGCAGCAATATTGCCGAAGTGGCGTTAAAGGGATACAGAATCGATTCTGATTGGCTGGCGTGAGAGATCAAATTTAAACATCTGCATAGATCGCATTTTCATATGCGAAAAGGTTGAGGTATTACTGTAGCAAAAACTCTTCAAGTAAGCTGAGATGAAAATAGAGAATTAAGACATCGCAGCCAAGTTAACAGCATCGTCTTGAGGCTAACAACACAGAAAACTGCAGTCAACAGAGAAAATACCTACTGCCAAGGGCGGATGCTTAAAGCAAAGCTAGACGGGGGAAAATGTCGATCTGCTATTCAAACTGTACACAAGCCCATACAGATGTCAACAGCTCGGCCACAACCTCTTCCTTACCTCAACAACACAGATTGTTGCTGCAGTGCTAAGTGTATACAAGATCGGCAACACACTGAAATATTTCAAATGAATAAAATATAGCAGTTTCCTCCATGTTTTCACTGTGTAAATGAGGCTAAAAGCTCAATGTAAAAAACTTGAAAAAAGAAAAAGATGTTTCTTTATAAGCTTATTTGTTCATTAAACTTGCAATGAAACTTTGGCCTCAAAATAATTCGTGTTAAAAAAAAAAAAAAAATAGGAAAGATGAATGAATAAGAAAAAGACATGCACAAAACATGGATACAGCATTGAGACTTCTGCACTGAGCTATCCAAGCTTTACGATGGCCCAAAAAATGTCACGATTCCGTAAAAACTTTGTTCTTTTGGTGTTGAGATGTTGACTGTGAACTCTTAAAAGTATGCCTGTCCAACCCTTCAATCTCAATAATGAAGGATACAACCTTCTGGAAGAATTTACCACTGTATCCACACCCCAAATTTGCCAACATCAACAAACAGGAGGCATCAAATCACTGACTGACCTAGTTTTGGAGGCAAATATTTACAAGGATGCTTGTGGATGTGGAGCTTTTGTTTTATTTAACCTACATAATTTGTGCTTTGATTCCATATAAGTGTTGAGGTCCTCAAGAAAATTACAAGGGGAGGATGGCAGTCTGGTTTTTGGATGGGGGAAATCCGGGAAAGCCAGGGGAAACCAGTGCACCTATCACAAATGTATGTAAGGCAATACTTTTGCCCTTCATTGATCTCTATTACTTAGGCTTCCCACCTAGGAAAGAAAATGTTTTTCCAATACTTTCAATTACCTAATATCCCATGTCTTCCTCCATTCATGAGGCACAATCTTCACATGGAGTTTAATCTATAGTTTATTTATATTTATATCTATATCTATATATATATAAAGTGCTTTGGTAAGAGGCTCATTTACTTATTAGTAAGTCCATTCCAAACCTAACGTAACATGATATTAAACATTTATTGAAAAAACAAGTACTCTCAATGGCTTATCCCAATATAAACCTGGGGGAAGCCCACGACCATCTGCATGTTGTTAGAAGGCCTTCCCACGTACGGCCAGAGAGGAAGCCATCATGTACTTGCTTCAATTAATTGAAGGTGTATAACAACTCTTCATTTTTAATATGGCACATATATATAATCCTGGGTAATTTTTTTATTAGTTAGCTTTTTTTAATTCCAAGTAACTGATTCAAACTCATCTGTTTGACGGTAAAGCATGTGGACTGTGTCATTTATTTGAACCCCTCATAGTTGGTTGCAATCAGATTTATCCCCACATGTATGCTGCATGCCCTGACAGTCTGCATGCAGTCATTAACTGGCATACGTGTACATGAACGCACAGGTAAGCGGGTTTTTCACCTAACCTACCTACCAGACTGCAATTTTCCCCTTAGAGCTAACTTTAGACAAGCTGAGATTGATGACTTTTTCTGTTAATTAATTCCCCTGAGGCTACAGTGATGAAGAAAGTATAAATAAAACTTCCAACTGGTACAGAGGGTTATATACCCATACTTCTTTCAGCACAGATATGCGGTTTAATTCTCTTAATAAACATACTACTGTAACCATTCAACCTTTTCTCGTGTTTACAGGTGATTATTTGAGCATATTTTGAAGGCATTATTCTGAGTAGACTGATAAAATTGTACTTTTTGTGAAGAACTGAATTTGGCAAATCCAACCAATGTAGTTTTGTCCCCCAAAGTCAAATTTAAAATGTGCATAAATTGCATTGAAAGCTTCTCTTTCATATGAGAGAAAGTTGAAGAACTAAGGTAGACATTGGAAATCCTGGTCTGCAATCAACTACTTAGTGAAAAATTCTGTTTAAGTTGTCCTAATTCAACGTTACACACTACATATTAAGAAGTTGACAGAGAGCTTGTATCAGGCAATTCACATCAGGGCATTTTTGAAATAAGTAACCTGTTCTATGAAATTTCAACAAGGATACTATCATAGGACTTCTTTTTTTAAATCATTGCAAAGTGGTCCATCCCTCAATTCAAATGCTTGTTCATCACGCTAATTTGAGAGAAAAAGTGCTGTCAAACATCTCAAAGCAAACTGAGAAGATGTAAAAACAACATGTAATCAGCACTTTCATGTGGAGGGTATGTCATTTGAATTAAAAAATAAATATCCCCCCAAAAAACAAATTTAAAATCTGTCTTTCTGTTATACCTCACTGCATGTCTATTATGATCACAATGTTACTTTGGTAATTAATGTCTCTTCGTGCATGTGAACTTCAGCAAACTGTAACATCTTGATTACAATAAAGTGTGAATGATGAAATAAAACCCCAAAAATCTAGTTCCTGCTTGAAGACAAATATACTCTAGAGATTAAGAGAAATGCAACTTGAAGAGCAGCTACCGTGTTCGTGATCTTTGGGGACAAATCACACGTTTCAATTTACTTCATTTCTGTGTTGACGTTTCTCATTACTATGACAAATACGGAATATCGTCAGACATAATATATCGACCACAAATAACAGGCTTGCATGGAGATAGTTTCACTTGAGGACGCTGGAATGATCTGCACTTTCCACAGAACTACACTCCCAACAGATAATACAATTTTTTTCTTGTTGTAGTAGAACACTTCACCTTACAAGAGATGGCGTGAGCCGAGTCAGCGACATGGAAATAGGAGTTGCCTCCTTGAAGCTTTTGAAGTGTACACATGAGCTATCCGATCAATGTCATCTGCTGTAACCATTTCAAGCTGTACAAGTGTATAAAAAAAAAATCTGTAGGATCTGCTTAAATATGAAGTTAGATCCCTGGACAAACTTTGAAAGACAGCTAATAACGATAAATAAAAATAAGATAAATGCATGGTACAAACATACTGCGAGAAAATTAAGAATTTCAAGGACTTCTAATTTCCTTTTCACACACATTGAAAGCATGGGTAACATGGAGTGAACAGCTCATTTTATCCAACAGACCTCAATGCATTAAACAGCGTTTTAATAAGAAATTTGTGTGAAATGGGTTTATGTAAATGCTGTTGTACATACTCCACAAATGCAATTATATATCATCACCTATGGTCCATATCGGAGTTTGAAGTTTTATTGTCTCATTTCTTTGAGTGCTACAAGCATTGCATTTTATGCTAACTAGCCTAGAGCGTGAGTGAAAAAGAAAGGCTTAACATGACACCTGATGAAAGAGCAAACCAATGAGAACATCACAAAGGTGACGTCATCACCAAATATGAACATTAAAGCTCAGCCGTGTTCTGCTCGAGGTATTTCTTGAATTATGTATCTAGAGAGCAGACGTGTGACATCGTTAAAAACAGACCACACATGCTTCATTCAACCGGCAGCCTTTTCTGCAGGTAAATTTTATATTTGGGGCCCAGTTAGGCTAGCTAGTGGCATTTAAAAAAAAACATATGCTTAGTAATTATCCACTAACAAAGTTCATCACTGCACAGTTCAGAATTTTAATAAGGTATGCTAAATAGAGCATACAAAAAGGTGAAGTGATGATGTAAATTCTCAATAGGTTGAACTGTGACAAAGGCCTTAATTTCCGCTAAAGATAAAAACCCAATTAATATATGCTTTTTAAGCATACTGTCCCATTTCAATATTATACAAATATGTAACAACTAGACAATAATGTAACAACAACGTAACAACTATACAAACTACACAATAATGCAACAACTACACAATAATGCAACAACTACACAATAATGTAACAACTACACAATAATGCAACCAACATTACAATATGGAAACATTAAAAAAGGACACTTAACATTACAATGGATGCAACACGGCAGCATTGTCCCTACACATACAAGTACCATATTAAGCTACACAGTTTGATTGGACATTTGATTTATTTATTTATTTGATTGGTGTTTTACGCCATATTCAAGGATATTTCACTCATGCAATGACGGCCAGCATTATAGTGGGAGGAAACTGGGCAGAGCCTGGGGGAAACCCACCATATATGGCCAGAGAGGAAGCCGGGCATGAGCTGGACTTGAACTCACAGCAACCGCATTGGTGTGAGGCTCCTGGGTCATTGCGCAGATTAGACATTTGAGAAATGAAAGATATTACCACAGTCTAAAATCAGAAAATATTTGTACTTACAGTTTCTTTGATCACATTTCATAACTTCTGAGCTCTTCACACCCTGTCATATGTGGACGTGGATGTCTGCAACAAACGTAATTACAATGGACCAATGTTTTCAGATGAAATCGGGTACCTAGCTTTTCCTGCACAATTGCAACTCAGGTCAAAGCTGGACTGGTCATTATAGTTTCTTGGAATTCTGTGTAATGTGTGAACACTGAACAGATTACCCACAAAAAGTCATCACAAAGACTGGGCTGGACAACACAGATTACACGACTCGGGTCTGAAGTGTTTTAGGCAGGAAAGGTTGCCCATTCAGACATGAATTTTGGCTGTATGAGTGGGTAGCTACCCTAATTCATCAACCTGCTCGCACATGAAAGAGTAACATTCAGCGCACATTTATAATCATATTTAGGAGACAAAACTACATTGGTTGGATTGACCAATCTCAGGATTTCACAAAAAAAGTATAATTTTGTCAGCTTGCATTAGATAATGCCTTCAGAATATTCTGAAATAAAGAAAAAGCATGTACTTCTCACATTTCGACAAAGGTCAATGGTACTCTGGTTTCTTCCGGAAGTGAAAACTTCTGCTGTACAGTGTTAAACGACAATAAAATGAAACAAACAATGAATCACATCAGTTGCCAAAATTAGACATGATACAGGAAACTCAAAGTAAAGCTAAATGCAAATCAAACTGAAACAAATGATAAACCAGATTTTGATTGCAAATCTGTACTTTCATATATACAATACACACATTTTTAATAACAAACCAGAGCTTATATATAAGCATTCCTTTCATGGCAAGTTAAAAACTCCAATAAATCAGTCAAATATGAGATAGAATCTTGAATCCACCTTTCAGAAAAAAAGGCCTCTGATGTTTCACTATGTTATGAATCAAATATATAATTGTATAAAAGGTCAACTGAATGAAATACATCATTCATTCATCAACAAAATTGCCAAATTATGCAAATTTGTTCCCAGACATCAAAGAAAATGAGATAGGAAAGACGGCTGAAGATCTGAAATCTGCCAATGAAATGAAAGCAAATACATTTCACAGAGGAGCAAAAATGAAAAAAAAATGTAATCATAAAGAAAATATCTTGACCACAGACTCTGATTCAGGGGCTTTTTTTATCAGTTCTTGTGGGCAAGACAGCATAAGCTTTGCTTTTTTTACCCACATGTTTGCATAAATCATGGTTGAGAGAAGGAACAAAACAGGTCTTGTGACTATCCTTATCACAGCTGACATTGTGATTTCTCTCAAATCATGTTGCCTCAGGACCAAATCGCTCCGCTTGTGGTTTGGAGCAACAATGGACCTTAATCTGCGTTTCACTATTTTTTATATGCATCAAAGGACGAACGGACCAAGTCTCTATTAGTCTTAACCAACCAGCTGTGACTCATTTGAACAAATCACGCTTGTGTTTTTGCAATTATGAAGTTCACACAATCCAAAAAAAAAAAACAGCTTTCCAGGCAATTTAATTACTTTACATTGCAATCATAATTCAGCTTTAGGTTTATTCTTTTTTTTTTTATTTGGAACTCAATAAGAACAATTTGGCAACTAGCTTTTTCACCAGTTGCAACAAGTCACTGACAAACTTTCAACAGGTATGCCATACAGAGCTGCCTGCCACATTGGTGGGGGACATCTTTGGTTCCATGGATTGGTCGTCAACCTTTGACAAGTCACTGACAAACTTCCAACAGGTAACATACAGAATTGCCTGCCACATTGGTGGAAGATTAGTAATCTTTGATAAAACACCAGGTTATACGAAACACCAAACAGCCCAATCAGCACTGCCAACCAAGCAGTCCAAACTAACAAACAATTAGCCTGGGAATCTGGAAATTCTTTGTCATGTCCAGACCTGAACTTGCTTATATTACACAGGTTTTCTGCTAATCACCCGATGTACCATCCACTTTGGAAGGGTAGATTTATATGTGTATTTATTTGAGAAATCCATGGTCAGTTCATTCAAAGTTATGATTAACCTCTGTGTGGTTTATTCAAACATGATGAAAAGTGTCTACACCTTATATTTATTTCTCAAGTTGATTGTTGATTAAAGCAATATATATTTTTCCAAGACTTTTACACTACTACAAAGGTGGGAAGTTTTATGGGTGGAGTGCCCATAGTAAACTTCCCACCCACACCAGGTAGCCTATATTTATTAAAAGATGGTGGAAATTATTTTCTTTGTAAGGAAGATAATGAGGTTGACATATTTATATAAGTAAATGCATGCTATGTGCATGTGTCAATTTCACAAAGAGGCTACTGGTCAAAATTTGTAGCAATATATCCAGGTCTGAAGACTAAACAGGAAACTAATGACAAATTGGTACTGTAAAACTGTCCCTGAGAAGCATGCTCTCCCGACTGCTAGACTCGCGATGGGCAATACATCATGCATATTTAAAACACGTCTTCCAGTTTTACTGAAGTAAATGAAAATTTGTTTTTTACACACGTATACAGTTTTGGCCTTTCAAATTTGTCTGGGGTTAGATTGATGGATAAAACATGTATTTTTTGACATGAACTGATAAGGGCTTGACTAAAAAAAAGCCCGCAGGTAAAGGATGTGTGTGCATCAATATTTATGTACGAAGTTAGAGATTACCATCACAGGCAAATCCAGGTAGGGGTCATTAACGAGAGGTCAGCCTTGTAGACAGGTAACAAATTATCAGTCCTGGTCATATCATGCATCTGACTACAAATCACTGAATGCTGCTGAAGTAACACTTGATTAAACAGGGTTCATATGAACCAGATAATCACTTCATTGTTGACAACAATTCATACGACTTCAGACAAGTACACTTCAAGGTATTCCTACACTTCTGGCAGGTTACAGAAGAAATCTTGCTGTTTAACCGGCTAACCACACAGATACCGACCAGAAGTGATGAATAATCCACTATTAAGCAGAGTTACTAAAATCAAGTCCTTTAACCAAAAGATGAATTCTCTTAATAAGTCCAGTCATATTCATACACATCTAAAAATAAACCCTCTTCACTTGTCAACACTGTACAAAAGTAGCTTTCCTTTGTGTCAGTTCTAGGAGTTCATTATAAAACAGGTCTAAGCTTTACATCTGGCAGTGAGCTACTCTTAAACTGATTTTCATCTCACAGCTTTCTACAGAAAAAAATAACAATAATTTGCATATCACTCATCGCGATTACAATTTATTTCAATTCCGTATCCGCTGTGAGGATGTGAATGCCCTCCAGAGCTGCAATGTTTACCGTTAGGTGAAAATTAACATAAAATTATCATAGCTGGAAAAAGGTAAAACTCAATTAATTGTGAAATATCTTATCTATTATTGCAAGGTGAGCTTAACACCGCTATAACAGTGTTCCACTTAAATTAAATAAACTTTAACCCACTCAGCTGGCAAACATAACTGAAGGCAGTTATCCATCATGCTTACCTAATTTCTTATCTTATTAGGCACAGGTAAGCCATAATTCAGCTTAATTAGCAAAAGCTGTAAAAAGTAATAATGAGCTTGATTTTCTACCTGATGAATAACAACTGGTGACATTGAGTGCACAGATTATCAGAAATTTAACTGTATTAGATCAAATATGAAGCTTTAATAAAACATTTCTGTTCAAAATTAAAGACTTCAAAGTAATGTATAGTACTGTGAAATAAGGTGAAAGGTAGGAACGGTTTAAACTGTAATCACACACCTCCCATCATAACCACACACAGTGACATAAACAAACACCTTGTACTGCATGTAGTTATAGCTCCTCACAGGGGTTTTACTTACACGTATATACACCAGGCAAATTTCTAAACCGATGCTATAATCGCCTTTGAAAGGAAAAATGATATATATTATGTGAAAAATAACCTTACACAAGACTTTCCTTTTCATACATTATAATTCACGAAGGTGCTTGAGAGAGTTTTGTGCTGAACCAGCTGAACGGGTTTGGTGGTTGTATCTCGACAATCCTGCTGACAAGCTTATAAATTGTCTCTCTGAAGGGATGCAATACCAGAGAGATATTGTAAATAATGTACATACGTAACATGAGAGCTTGAACCCTGAGAACTGGTGAACTCCATATGGCTGAGAACATGTGACTGAACTGTTTAACACGAACAAAGAATCGACGAGCAATTTGCTTCTCTCGTGCAAGGATAGGTTCTGGACCTGACCTCAGTAACAAACACTTTCCCAGGAGAACTGGTAAAAATATCTTCCCACAAAGCATCAATTTATTTCTTTATTTTCTAGCTTTTTATTATCTGCAGTGTGTATATCATATTCACAGCTGAGATTCAGAGCTACACAATCAACCAGGGTTTATATCAGAAAATGGAAAGAAACTCAAGGGCCACCCATCAAAGTTTGTTACAATGCTGAAACAGATATATCCTACTTGCCATAAAAAGCTGGTTGTAAGTAACATTTCACAGGTAAATAAAGGTCATATAATCTAATTTTTGTGCAGAAACTTACATTTTCCAGGAGAATATTATCCTTACCTTTCAAACAAATATCAATGTCAATGAATCTCAGAATACACAAGACAAAAAATGAGCTACTTTGTCATGGACATCAAACACAGTACATTGCATGAATATAAATACTATGCTGTTAGCACACATATGCTGTGAAACTCTGACAAATAGAAGGCTTAATCCTCTGAATTTATTTAAACTGGATCTGACAAGTCGTGTATGACAGCAAGCAGGGCGTTTTGACATGAAATTTATTTATATGCAATGACAAGAGACAATGTAAATGAAGTGATGGAAGCCCTTTTTCAAAGTGTAAATGAAGAAATATATGTTTGAATTAAGGTCCAGATTGAAATCTGATACAAGATTATCCAGCACAAAGAACAGGATGATCAGTTCTGGTATATTTTTTGATATGGATTTCACGATTCATGCTTTCCGTCTCTTACGTCATTACCATACATACGTTGCATGATTATCTTCACAGCGTATCATTTCACAAACCCAATGACAACTATTGACACCAAGTGATTATTCTAATATATCAACAAATTAAGGGCATCATACAAAACAGAACAATCGCTTTCTACTTTTAGATCACGAAATTTTAAAAAATATTTCAACCACTGAATTGGAAACATATCTATTTCTTTATGATTCCAGCTGATATATGTAGTGATGTATTACTGGCTGTTTTCACGTTTATAAATGGAATTGTATTCAGTGTTTGTACTTGTTCGTCTATGATTTATACGGGCTTCTGGGATGAGCACCTTACACAATTTGACACAATTACCCTCTTTAATACAGCTTTCATTTATTCATTTACACTCATAACATTCAAATACAGTGGTTGTAAATGTATAGTGTTGAAAACAATACTTAAGCAGTCTGAAATTTTTAGCTGCAGCTGTCAGCTGTCTGAAATGATCTGTCTGTCTGTCTGTCTGTCTATCGAACAAATGTTTTTCTCATGCACAATGAGACTGTCCATCATTCTCAGCAATTTGCTCAGGGTTCTGGTGATTGGTCAGGAGTTAGAGGTATAAACATAATATATTCTCATCTTCACACAAGTCAATGTAATCATGCAGCTGTCAAGCTGGACATCTCGCTTTCAGGCAGGATCATTTGCATAGAAGTGAAATTGCCACAATTGTTATTACCTAGTGGAAATCTTCAAACATCTCATATGTTTGCAAGGCGTTTATTCAAGTATATTCTGAAGGGATTATTCTATGTAGACTGATAATACTACACTTTGTGAAGCCCTAAAATTGGCCTACCCAACTAATGAAGTGTTGTCTCCTAAATCGAATTTAAACTGTGCATAAATTGCACTGAAAGTTGCTGTTTCATATGCGAATGGTTGAGAAAAATAGGGTATGCAAAACTCTGGGCATGAACATCTGAGCTGTCAAACCATAATAACAATATTAAGGTCAGGCACTTAAAAAAGTTCAGTACAACAAAGTTCAGATATTACTACATGTATAAAGTAAACTGGTGTTTTGAGCCTTACATGGGACATCTTTAGTCCAATTGTAATGTTTGTATGTAAATACAGCTGATAAATTCTTCTAAAAACACTGGAGATGTGATTAGACTGATAATGAGCAGGTGTGAACAAGTCCAAATGTCATCTTCACTAGTGAGTATGTACTTAACCATAGTGTACAGAGAAATATCAAGGCATTTGTCAAAACAGTTTGGTGTATACATAGCCAATAAAAACATCAGGTACCACAGACATCATCAGAGAGAGAGAGAGAAGCTATATGCATGTATGAAGTAAACCAGTTCAAATTTATTTAAAGGTAAAAGAATTTCAAAATTTCCAGTTAAGGTCAGACCACTGAAGCTATATCCTAACTTTTCTTACATGCACACATAAAAAAGCTCCCCCCCCCCAAAAAAATAAACACATACACAAAAACAGTCAAATGCTTGAAATATTCTTTTTTTTTTACACCAAACATGCTTATTGAGTTTACATACCACATAAACTGACTGCTTAATATTGTTAATATAAATTTAAGCTATTTAAGTAACCGTGCAATCAAAACTAACTGTGTAAATATAAATTTATTCCAACAAAAATAACCTAGGAAAGTGTTATCTCGTGTAGTACATGTAAGCTTTCAATTATCTTTCAGATCATAATTAGAGTAATGTTTCACATATTCGATAAATTTTAATCATTAGTTGGATAGCCTTAATAATGGGGTATAGATTGAGTGATCACAATGATTCTCTGGTTTCCAGCTATATGAAAACATCATCAAACAATCCGACTTTACTAACTTCTGCGTAATGGAATTTCACCATCAAGGTTTCCACACACCATATGGATTCCAAAGCCGAATACTAAAAATTAACCAAATGCAGATAAATAAACTCTAATTGTGAAACCTTGTTTGCCTAAAGCAATTAACCATTATGTCATTGCTGTCACCTACAAGAGGAGAGATTCATGTGGCCCTTCTGGAAGAGCATTCATCCCAGTGACACAACTAGCTGCCACAAGCCCAAGTGGATATTTCCATTGTTGCACTCAAGTGCACACAATGTCAACAAAACAGTGGCATGTGGATTGCATGTTTTGTGCTGTCTAAAGTCACTATAAGATGGCCTCCTGCCATGACATAAGGATTAAGGGTAATGACACTATGAGTGTGCCTGTGACATTCTATGGAGCTCCTGAAACCAAAAGCTTTAACACTTTGTTTTACTGGGGACAAGACTGTAAACATCCTACATGCAGGCCGGTACCCACCATGTTTGATTTACACCTCTTAAGTCCATATATTACAGTAAGTCAGTACAAACAAATATCTACCTGTCACAGGTGTGTCAAGTTCCTTCAGCACACCTGGTTATAATGCCCCACAGGGTGTTAACATAGCTTCCACCAGGAAGGGGCAACTAAGCTGTCAACCCATTATTGTTTCCAATTTTATCTTCACGCCAATAAATTACAAAGTGGAATTTTATCTGCAGACAATTAAATGTTTCTTTGTCTGAGAACAAACTGTTATTTTGTTGTGAAGAGGGTACTATTGTCACTTTCAAAAGGTTCGGCCGGTACAACACCTGCAATTTTAGTACAGGTGATGCCCTTGACACCTGTGTGCAATCAGACAATTGTCACCTTTGACCTACCTGTACATGTACGCCAGTGACACACCCTGATTACAGTTAACACCAGATGATCACACTGCCACATGAGTCACTTTACTCCAAGTCTAAATAACTATTTAGTATTAGGTTCAGGTTTTATTCACCAGTGAAAATTTAGATAATTATTACCTAGATGATCTAAGGATCATATAACCTAAGGATCATCTTGATTTGCCACAAGAAAAGGAAACAGTATAGGAAGTACCAACATAAAGTACATATCAGATGAATGACCATTAAAATATTTTTCTGAGGGAACATTTTGATTTATTTTCTCAGAAAAAAAAAGCAGATAAAAGACTGGATTCCACAGTGGCTTTGCTAGTTTTTCAACCAATGATGTCATATCAGGATTTTGCAACTTAATACACTCAGATAACTTGACTGCTGCATTCACAAGACAAATACATACATATGTATCAACAGACCTTCAAACAGAATACTTTAAATCAAAAACAAGTTGGATGTGTTACCATCAATGAAACCCACTGGGTTCTCAACAGACCACCATAGAACACGATGTTCTACTTTAAAACATTTTTAATAAATGCAAAAAATTCTAAAAAAATAACCTTACTTCAGACAACAGTTTATGGCCTCTCACCTTACATGTACATGTAAACATATTTGATTTCAGTGTTTTCTAGACTTTATTACAGTTCATGCCAAACTGTAATAAAGTCTGAAATCAGTGTTTAATTAAACTTTGATCCAAGCATCTTTAGCACATTGACATAAACTGACCGGACACAGCTATCACACTGTTCATTCTTATTCTATGCGTGTATAAACAGATCGAACTGTGTGTTGTGAACATGGCATAGCTTGTAACTGTTGTAACACGAGATGCGGAGGAACAGATTGTATTCACCAATGAGAATGTAAATGTTAAAAGTTAAGATTCTAATGCCAAGCTTTTAGTTCTGAAAATTCCAGTCTAATGAACTGAATAAAAATCCCCCCGGGTAGACAATTCGGCCCTAACATTCCAATATTTGTTACGCAATGGAACAATAGCAAGCAACAAAATGGAACAGTAACGAGCAACAAAATGGAACAATAGCGAGCAACAAAACACCATGCGTTCTTCTTGTCTTCAGACTTCCACCTCTACAAAGTTATTGCCTGGGGCATAAAAAATAATTAATAACTTGATCATTTCACACAAAGGTGCTTTAATTAAATTTCAGCCAATCATCATCAAGAACGGTCCTGAAACCAAAGCACATCATCTTGGAAATGAAGGAATAAACGAATAACAAAACAGTAGAAAACAAAGAATCCTTTGTGGCAGCTATATAAATCACAATGTCCGAGGAAAGCAGTACAGTAAGGGGACAATGAACCGCAGGGCCATGCAAAACTGTTTCATTAATTGTCTTAATGTGCAATTTCGGTTGGCTGCGCACAGCGCCTCGTCCCTTAACTTGGAAATTAGAAATCAAATATTCGGTAGGAAAATGAGAAATTTGGTTGACAATGTTGGCTATTAGAGGTTTAATTAATAGGTGCGGAATGGAAACAGTTCCTGTCCATCTTCACAGACAACTGGGCGAACTTTGCCTAATGGCGTTAATGTGCCTGCAGCAACCCACTGATGGGGTGCTAATTTATGACGCATTCCATTCGGCAATAAGGGAGCGAGGACAATGGCTCAATCAGCGCTACTGGCAGTGTTCTACCTGTGCATCTCTGCTGACAGTATTACCTCTAGTCTCAGGTCAGAAGATTCTATTACAACTATAACCTGCCTTGCGGAATTCCCACTCCTGTCCTCTTCACTGCTCTGCTCTCAGCTGGCGTGGGCCGCGGGCGTCACTTGTGTGCAGGGCGGAATCAAGCAGAGCTAATAAAGTCAGAAATTTTGAAACTCTCGACAAGTTCTTCAACATACCTTCAAGGTTTTTGTCGTGCAGAAGAGCGAATGTCTTGCTTACAGGATTACATGATCAATGCCTTCACATTTCAAAAGTATCATCATAATGGTACAGGTAATCATTTATTCCAAATTTCTTCATTTCCTTTTAAAAAGTGTGATGCCTGTTTAGAGCTCTTACAGGTAAACTGATTCTGTAATATTTTGGGCCACAGTAGCCAAAAGAACTTGCAACTACAAACCAAGTGATTTCATTTACTTATCTGATTGATATTTAACGTCACGCTCAAGAATTTTTCACTCATACAAGGAGGGTCAGGTTTATGGGTGGACAAAAATAGAGTGCCCTCAGGTAAACTACTGGTTGCGGCATTTCACAATCACAATGAATTTGTGGCTAAATCTAAATCAAAGACATTTAACACTTCAGAGCTTGAAAGTTCTTGTACAAACGTCTGACCTCACAAATTTTTCTGCAGCCATATTAGCTTTCTGCTCTTCAAATTGTCTGAAATGTTTGGAGTCCTCAATAATGTTGTTGTTGTTGTTGACATACATGTAAACAGCTATCTAACAGCTTATCTTACTAGGAAGTAAACATTACCTTCATTTCGTACGTCAGTATTTTACCAAAGAAAAGTAGCACAACCAAGTAGATGTAGCTAATCAGACGAAATTTCCTTGAAGACAAACAAATCCTGGTTTTGCAGATAATGAAAATGTTGCCTGGCAGATATAAATGTGGGAACACCAATCAGCTGATCAGATTCCAACTTCTAGCTACGACTCCAGATGTTTTTTTCTTAGCTCAGTGCAGATTTATCATATGCTGAATTAAAAACTCAATAAAATGCTGATATTTGGCAGAAGTATTTGTTGTTTTGTATTTTTTTTCTTATTTTTTGTGTTTTGTTTTTCTTGATTGTCCTTGATCAACATCAACCACCTTTCTGTTTCCATGGACACCGTACAGTATAAACAATACAACACTGCCAAAGGCAAAAAACACAAATGAAAACAGAAATTAGACAAGATCCTATATTCCCCATTACATAGGCACAAAGATCATTTTTATTCTTCATCGCAAAGCCTCGGCCATCTTGCTTCTTTTGACACCATCCCAAGGTACTCTAAGTAGATACAATTGATATCAAAGAGTTCTATTCAGCAAAAGATATTTTTTCTCACTCATACTTGTTTCCTTTGCTTCTTTCACTGCAACAGATACATGAAACTTATCTCCTTTCAAATCACTGTGAAACAAAAGACTAGTATCACTAGTATGTCTTGAACTATTTTTGAAAATAGGGAAGGAAGGAAGCAGCTGGAATGTGTCATATACCAAATCAAACAAGTCTCATGTGTCACATTTGTGCATTTTATTCCTGATATATTGAATTTCCGAACCCCACTTCAAACCCACAATGCAATGGGGGTTTAGATTTCAGTATTCTACTTGCTCAATGTTGGCAAACACTGCAGCAAGTAGAAATCTCACTTTACCATCAGAAACTTAGCAAGACTACCAAAGAGCTTGCCTGTAGGAGACACGTACATGAATGCAAAACTACAGTTCAACATGTAAGTGTTGAAGTCGCGAATTGGATAATTTACAGTGATTAATACACACAAAGGTTATCAATTACAAAACATTCCCCTTGTTTTGCTATATGTATGGAAAACTTCAGTTCAATACAAGCAGTACTTATTGTGCTCTACATGTGTGCAAAAACTGAGTTTAACGCATGAAGAACTATTAAAGATAACACTCATAACATTTACTGTAACATTGCTTTCCTTGTTACTGCGACGTTCATGCTGAAGCCTGGGGTATGAGGTAAGCTACAGTACAGCGAGCTAAAAAATTATACATGGAATTGCACATTTAAACCATATATCTTATTAGATGTTCTGAGAAAATGGAAGCTCAATTTGTAAAGATTACCTGTTTACTAAACTGCCCACCATCCCAAGGCTAATTACTTTGTGCCATAATAATATGGCAAGCCAATTTCTGACATAAATTCACACATGAATTCCCCTTTCGTGGGTATCTCCATTGGATACCACTACTTGTACAAGGTCTTAAATTTTCCCATTCCAATCTATGTTTAGTCCGTCATAATAACCCTTAGTCAAGGACACACAATAAACGACTCTGCATAATACAGCCTGGCAAGCGGAAACAACATGCTGTCATAACGAAAACAGGAAAAAGCATAAAACTGACTTAAATTTGGAACAGGGTTGGATTATGCTAATAAAAGAATAAAATGTACATGCATCCTGTGGTATTTATGACTTGGTAAAACTGAAATGTTCATTTCCACCATGAACTGGATGGAGAACAGATTTTATGAGCTAGTATAAAGGCACAATTCATACTAAATGTCAGTTTAAATGTAGTGCTTATTTGAAAACCATGGTTTGCCATTTTAAAATTCGAGCACATATTCTGCACCTGTAACATCAAACAAGGCTTCCCAAAATACCAGAAAATTGTTGGCTTCTTCAATTGGAACAACCTTGTATATTTAAACTTAACTTTGTCTCTTAATTTCCTTGTACTTGTGGAGCGTTTTTGTAGACATTGATCTTGATTACTGGCGTGATATATTCGTCAATTTCCACGGCTGGTGATTGGTCTGTTTCAATGCCTAGATTAACAATCTGCTGTTCTACAAGACCACAAATCATTATGTCACTGCTCAGATATGTTGAGTATCCCTGTGACTTGAAGGGATACAGAATCGATGCTGATTGGCTGACAGTGGAGATACGGGCCGAGTTTCATGAAGCTCTCTTTATGTTATGAGCTGGCAACTACCATAACCATGTAATGTCTACAGTACTATTTGCCATGGCGGTTAAGTGAATGTAACATTAAGAGTGCTTCACGAAACCGGGCCCTGGTTTCCTGGGTTAAATCTTGAAGCCTTGGTCATGCATGAATAAATGTACCATGCCCAAAATTCAGCTTAGGCAAGGTAATGCCTGGACTCATATCAGCTAATTTGAATTGATTCTATTTCCCTTTAAGCTGTGATACTTAGCTACCATTTTGTCAAACCTGTATCTCTGAACGTATACTTAGAGGAAATTGATGGTGTTTTGCAAAGATGATCATTCACATTGTGCCTCTTATGTGTTTTTCAAATAATGTTTACATTAATTTGTATAGTACCGTATTTCATGTAAAGATTAGCATTTTTCAAAGGGCAAACTTTGCCTATATCTCACTGATTCTTCCACCAGCAGGGCCAAGCAAGATTCCTATGGTGAAGTTTGATTAATTTTATTTCCAGAATGCCAGAAAAAAAGTGTTGGTATCACAAGTATTCTTTCAAGGCCTTTATCTGCTTCTGAAAGTGCATTTTTACCAACTTTATGTGAGATACAGGAATCAGCTTTCTTTGTGTAACAGTTATACCTCCAAAATCTCATCAGTAAGGAAACGACACCCATGAAGTGTTTCTTTGAATGGTCATATCATCTAAACAATTATACTGCAGGACCATGGAGAGCTGCTGTTCTACTGCCAAGTCAGTGAAGAGGGAGTGAAGTGAGCCTGAATATTGGACAATTTTTTTGGACAAGTCACTAGACATAAATAGGCCATAGAAAGAGGAGAAAGATGTCTAGTTCACATGCAGCTTAGTCTAAAGATGTAGGTTCAGCAAGAATGTTTGATGAATGTGCAGTTGCTGTGTTGTGCTACATCAGTGATCTTTGTCAACAAAATCAGCTGGCCAGCCCCCTCAAAATGCTGAGAGAACCTAGTTGGCCCACTGACACTCCCACCTCTTGACCTTAGCCAGAGCTGTTTACAGGTGCTAAAAGACAGGCCCTTAATTACACAGGTAGTTCATCACTCTGTCTGGAACAGGTCATTAACACAGTTCAGGTCCCACTCTCTGTTTCTTTGGTATGTACTCCCAGGGTCTGTATGACCATGTAGTAGCGAACACTTTCAGTATTTCTCAGCGCCTAATAATATACGCGTCTAAGGGTTTGCCTGACACCTGGCAAGGTGCAATGGGTTAACGTGGGCTCTGCCCAGTTTTCTTCACCTGTGAAGATGAATGCAAGCCATCATAATTTCAGAAACTATAATCGTTCAAAAAAAAGTCATGTTAATAATTTAGAATATTCTAAGATTCTTATCAGACACAAGTGAAAAGACATTTGAATTGATTTCTGTAGATTTTAAGCTTTATAAATACACAGGTTTACTTTGTTCCCATCACCTGAAGTGTTTCACCTGGAACTTCCTGAAATGTTTGTTGGACTCTAAATTGTAATCATAAATATAAGATTCTCATTTCTAAAGCTGTGTTCATCGATAAGAGTTGTATTGGTACATTCTCAGCATTGAAACTGATCATTTTTGTCGATCTATGACATATTTTTATATATTAAACAGCAAAATTAATACAGCCATCAACTATAACAGCCCTTGCCCAGCAGATGTACATGCGCAAAGCAAATTGTGGAATTGCCATCTTCAAATGAAACCACCTGGGCTTTCAAAAGAAAATTGTGGCCTGAATATGATGAACAGAAAACCAGAAATAAAAGGATACCAATAGTTCTAGACGCAAAGTAGGGCTCAGATGTTAGATCCAAGTGGTGTAAATTTCTGTTTACAATTTTTCCTACAATACTAAACAACTGATCAGAAAGAATTATTCCAGCATAAAACCATAGAGCTTTACCATACTGAAACCTCAAATAAGAAAAATTTTCGCAAAAATTCAATCAACCAGGTAAGTGAATGCCAGATAAAATCTGTTACTGCAGTTTTTCACCCTTGTCGCATGTTTGCAAGGTCTTTATTCAGACAATTCTGCAGGCATTATTCTTCGTAGACTGATAAAATTATACTTTTTGTGAAGCCCTGAAAATGGCCAATATAACCAATGCAGATTTGTCTATAAAATCAAATTATGAAAGTGCACAAATTGCACTGATATTCTGCTCTTTCATATGCGACAAGGTTGAGGAATTATTGTGTAGCTTGATGAATGCGTGTGGGCATGAGCTTATAATACCCAGTGTATACATGTTCAATCACCCCGCTGTAACCCAAGTTTACTTTTTTTATGTATTCTATTTGCTCTATGTTCTACACCAACATTTGTCCTGTAGTTATTTCCCCTTTTGTCCGCCAGCAATGAAAAAGCCTATAGAAATACGCAAAAAGGCATCGTGTCCTGAGTAAAGCATGTATCTGGTGCAACTATGAGTGCACACTGCTTTCAGCATACATAAATTAGCCTTTAATTCATCTAGGGGTCAGAGGTTGTGTTGTACGACACCATGCAGAAAGTTGCTCCAATGAAAAGGTCCTCCCAACACGCCCCTCCCATATCTGTCCTGGAACTGTGTAAGGAATTTAAAATTATGTATTCAAAAAGGGTAAACAAATAGTGAAGGTACCAGGACTCCCTATCTGCACAATGAGCTTTGACGTACACTGGAGAAGCTCCAAGACCTTAAAATGGGCTTTGCGGTCTTTTGAAAGTTTGTATGGTGCCTTTAATAGTAATAGTATACACCCATCCCAAGTAATTCCCAAAGATTATCTGCTTAAAATGCTAACCCATTGAATCTCATACTAAAATCATATAACTACTACCCTTCACTTTTCATTTCTGGAGGAGACTGACAAAATTTCAATGTATTAGATTAGGAGATGCAACTTTAAAAGTTGGGACCAATTGCTTCTGATGAGAGCTAAACATAAGCCAATACATTCACTCTAAAATGAGCAGAAAAATACAAAGAAAATCATACGAAATATTTTATTTAAATGAAATCATAAACAATGTGTATAAGCTGTTAGTGATTACATGAAGTCTTGAATTGTCAAAACTGAATCACCCCATACGAGACAAAGTGCCATTCCTTACATAACATACTGACAGAGACACTAGCTCTTTTGTGGGGAGAGCAATTCTTGCCAAAGGGAGAGGCGAGATACTGGTTTTATTAAGAGAAGCTGAGAAAACAAAACTAGCCAGCAGAGCACAGGGAAAGCCTGGCAAGCCTATCCTGAGCCATAACCACTGTTTGTTGTGACAGGAGATTTTGGTTGGCCAGGCGTTTTGGAGGGTCAGTTGACAGCAAATTGATAAAATAATGTCAAGTCCTCTCTGAACAAACAAGGATGTCAGCACACTTTTTGCATGTTTGACACTCATGTTAAATTGAAGGATTCTGGGAAAAAACAGTTAACTTTCATTTTGCTTTTACATTGAGCAGGACATCTTACAGTAGGACTATACAGTAGGTAAATATAGATGAAAATAACTGGAATTCACCTAGTTTAACTGGAGAGCTTTTGTGACAGTATACCACTGAATTAGGTCTAGATAAAAGTGCTCCAGCTTTAAGGGACACTATTGCTCCAGATCTGTGAGCGTCACTTGGATTTCTTGTCTCTTGTAAACAGTTTCAAATTTCAGGACGAGGCACTCAGCGAGTACAGTTTCATCCACTTATAAATGGGAAACTCAGTTAAGTGAAACAATTGTTATAACCAACTGCAACAACACCCATAGAAAATAGTACATCCTTGTGCCCATGCAATTCACATACATGTAACAGTTCCACTTTGACTGAACACTATTTATTATCACTTTAAGGGCAAAGAGTTCAACATCGTCTATGTTTTCAGCTTGCATTAATGGAAATTGTAAGGTTATATTGTTTAGCAAAACAAAAACTCCCCTAGCGTACAGGATGATGAATGAGAGTTTACTATTTCAGTTTCACCTCTAATTACATCCTGGTAAGAATCTCACCTGCTTCAAGATCCCTGAAGATCAACACTGAAAGCTTTAGGGATCAACACTGAAAGCTTTTCACTTTCAGGTAGACAATTATGGTAGTTCTTAAGAAATACCCTTATGCAGAAAAGACTATTCTGTAGATGAACACCTGATCACATGAATAGTACACAAAAGTATTGTCATGGTATCTTGAAACTGATGGTATGTAAGAAGGTCTGCCAGCAACCTGGGGATGGTCATGGGTTTCCCGCGGGCTATGTCTGTTTTCCTCCCACCACAATGCTGGGCGCCATCATATATGAGAAATACTCGAGTACGGCGCAAAACACCAATCAAATAAATAAATAAATCAAACTGATGTATTTATTTATCTCATTAGTGTTTTACGCCATACTTAAGAATACTTTACTTATAGGATAGGGCCAACAGACAACAATTAGTATTTTAGCAATTCCAAACTACGCTTCCATTAAAGACAACTGATTGATTCGCTTGTTGATTAGGTGATTGAAACAAAATTAATTTACTAATATGTCACTCTGAGGTGAATCAAACTGTACATGGTGAACATGTTTTATTTATTTGATGGGTGTTTTACGCCATACTCAAGTATATTTCACTTATACAACAGTGGCCAGCATGATGCTGTGAAGAAACTAGGCACAGCCTGGAGGAAACCCACAACCATCCGCAGGTTGCTGACAGACCTTCCCATAAGCGGCCGGAGAGGAAGCCAGCATGAGCTGAACTGAATTCAAATCAACCACATTGGGGAGCTGGCATGGATATATGTGTCGAAACAGACATTCGTATGCCAGCCATTAACCAATAAGGACTTTCCAGGTCAATAATCACAAGACCAATTCCCAAAAACGAAGTTTAACACAAACTACCAAAGATGTAAGAAAGTATATGAAGTACGAAAATAGGACGGAATCCTGCAAAGAGATGCAGTTAACTGTTTTCAATGATGCTGGAAAGACGCAAGGTATGTTCTAGGCCATCGAGTGAAATCAGTATTCAAATTGTGTACAATGCTAAAATATCAGTTGTCGATAACAAAACATGTATCTCAGTTGCGCTTTGATTGCAACTGTGCATATATCAAACGTGGCGAACTAATTCACCTCCCAGCCAATGAGAGTCGTTAAAACTGCCGCCTTGTTCCTGTAAACTCGGAACCTACGTCCAGCATTCCGGATTCCGGATTACTGTTCACTTCCTTCTGGGAAGAGGAGTTCCACCGTAAATGTACGAACTGCACTTCGGCGGTTTCCAACGGCAATTCTCCTCCTAACACAGAAGACTTCAGGACTAGATCTTAGGCAAAATGGAGTCGCCCACAGCGGATTTTGGCGCTGACTTTATTTATAATTTATCAACTTAAGGTACATATTAGAATTTTATTGATGGCATGCACCTGCGAGGAAATGCAAACTCTTTCCAATGGTATTTGATTGATATTTAAATTTTCTTCTCCTTTAATAGTTTCTGCATATAGTCGTATTCATTTAACAACAGGTATAGGTCGCCCAAATGGGAAGCACAGTTTGTACCCATTGGAATACATATACGCTGTTGATATATGGTTTGCCCGAATTTCATATAGATGCTATTACTGAGAAATTCAAGCAACTCAATCAACATGGAAACATCCCATGAATGGTAATCCTTGTATGTGGTGAAAAAGAAGAAGGCTTTGTTGCCATGAGGACCCCGAACATGTTTTATCAGAATCTGTTAGAGGTTAATTCTAACAAATAACACATGTATGCTGGAGGTTTGCATCTAGAATTGACAGAAAATGTAAGAAATTTGTAATAACGGTAACGATAGCAAAGGATTTCATGTTCAAAGTTTAACATGTTGCTTTTAATGCCATTTAAATGCATGTCAAGAATGAGAAAAAGGAAATCAAAATGCATGTGTATTAAGTCATGGGGGAGAACATTGCTTTTTTATACGTTATCATGAACAGGTCTGGGACTCTGCATGAAAACAGCTGACTAAAACTGTCCTTCAAAGATTAGAAATTTAAGAGATAAGATGGGTCAAACAAAGGATATCAGCCAGAATTAAGTGACAATCAACATATAACTCAGGCAAATTCCATGAAGATTTTACTTTCCTCCAAAATATTAAGGCTTTTAAATGTTAATTACATGAGCATATAAGGATCTTCAATGTCCTAATTAAATCTCTTCCAATGATTCAACTTTGTAGAGGTGCAAACAAAAACAAATCTCAAAGTTTCATTCACATAAAAAGCAAGAAATCATTCGGCGAAATTAGATTGTTTGGGGATTTGCTGTAAGGCTATACTGTCAGCCGTAGGTTAAGTAAATTAAATTTTGAAACCATCCTTAAGGCTGATAAAATCCTGTTTGCTATTGCTTCTCAGACGATGTATTAAGCATTTACACGACTGGAGACAGAATAAAAAGAGATCACTGGTAGATAAGCAAAGGAGACCAACGAGTACCACGAAATAATTAAAGCCACCGCGAGTCGCCAGAAGATAGGGCTTAGCCCATGGATGCAGACAGAATGGTGAAGGAATGGACTCCAATGAGACTTATTACAGTTAGAGTCAACAGATTTTGTCTCCAAAGTTTGATGAGGCAAGGTTTTAAGAGCCCTGATCTGGTCAGACCAACCTAGAATACCATCCAGCTATTGTATGCCCAGGCATGGACCTCTGTTTGTTTATCAGCCATTGTGTCCATAGGGAGATTGCCACACCAGACTGTTAATTCTCTGACAAAAATTGGCCATGAAATAGTTCGTCTCCATACAACTTAATAGCTTCACTTTTGCTCAAATATGTCTGTGGCTAATACCAGGGTTCCTGAATTATACAACAACTACAGTGTTAGTTGAATACATTAGTATGTACTTCATCTCTGGCATTTAGCTTGACCACTTGAACCGTAAAATGCGAAAAATTATCCCCCATCCCTGGGCATTTTTCTCAGTTTCCCAACTCAACAAGTTACATAACAGATTGCTAATGTAAAGGTAATTAAATCTTTTAACCATAATGAGTGTTTACAAGGTTAATGATATATATGTATAGGTTCTGGTGGGACACATGGTGAAAGTGTGTCTTTGATGTACTGAAGAGACAAATACAAGTATCAATGAACATTATGCCTGAGGTCCCCTGAGGTGTATGCGTATGTGTATGTATGTATGCTTGGGGTTTTATGTCGTACTTAGCAATTTTTCTGTTTTACATGACAATGAAGAGTTAGTAGGTGTGTGTACATATAGGCCCCCTGTGTCTCCTAGTGGCAGAGTAAGTCAACGTCGCCACTGAAGTATCATGCCAAAGACACCAGACACAACACCCCACTTGGTCATATTATACTGACACCGAGCTTACCATATTTCCTTGATCTAACCTCTCAGTGAAGTGCCAAGCAGGAAGTGCCATTCTTAAAGACTCTGGTAAGATTCTACCCGCGAGTGATCCAAGGCCTTCCGACTTCTAGGCTAACTCTAACCATTAGGCTTCCAAATCGGTCCTGAGGTGTATGCAAGATTTAGAGGAGGTGTAATTTGTGTGAAGTTAGCACATTGACTGATACAGAGAATTAAATACGTGTATTATTTGTATCCTTTAGCACTGGAATATTTACATTATATATTAATACACACAATTAACATATTAAGTACAATTAATGTACCCCAAATGTACACCTCATCAAATGTTCACACCTCAATATGCATGACAGAGGTAATGGGCATATAACGTAGGCTGACCCTGGGAAACTTTGTGCACTAACACCATAATAAAAGTACACCAGCCCTCATGAGAATCCATGCATCATTCACAGACTCCTTTGAAATGAGGTATGTCTCTGGACAAGTTCGTTAAGATATCACTTGTCAGATGAGGTCATAATGTCAGCAGGTGATGAAGACGATGGCAGTGATGAGGGAGAGTGTCGCTGTCATTGCTCACATCGCTGACATCATACAGACAATTTATGTACACCTTATCAGCAATGAGACCACAATTTATGGGTGAAGATGTCCTATTTGTAGGGTATTATTTGAGCATGGCAGACAATATAAAGCCTTTCCCACCTGGGAGATCTTTCAATACACCTACTGCTTTGGCTTCGGTGATGGTACTAAGTCGGTAACTTCAAACTAATTTACTCCTTTTCGTCTTTTCAGTATGTACATGCTGAATACTGATGGTCTGTAAATAAGCTGTCTACATACCGAGATTGATGGATCACTGTTTCAACTCCTTCTACTGAAGGAATTTTTCACATTATAGATGACAGTGGTCAGTGATATGGATGAAGGAAATCAGAGTGCCAAAGTGTAAACAGCTTAACTTACTTAACATGAAGTCAAAAAGTTAATATACAGCTGATTTGTTTAGCAATTTATCTGAAGAACTACATAAGAACAACCAAAATAAAATTCACACGTAAGAAATAAGAAAATGTCAACGGGCATTTGAAGGACAAAATCAAAGGCAATATTTTCTCAAATTAGAACTACAAGCTTCCTGACACATCCCAGAGACTATGGTATTGAGACTGGCCTCGAGGGGGGGGGAGGTATGGGGTCCCCCTGGGGCTGGACAGTACCAGGGCTGTATCAATTTCAGCATCAGCAGCAGTAACACCACTGGTGTATCCCCTTTGTGTACAGGATTAATCTGTCTGCCAGAGAGACAAAACACCATTTGGGCCAGGACAAGTTACAGGACTGGACAGTCCACTCTATGACTGATGGTATCATGTGCCCACAATTCAGCCAGTATTGAACATCCTTCTCTCTGCTACCTTCAGTACCCCTACCCCTAGCACTGTTGGGCTAGCTAGCTAGCTCTAGACACTTTACCCTGGGGGTACAACTCAATGTTTACTCATATCCAGTTTCAGGCGGCTGCCCACGGCCAATTAGGGACATGACTGGTTGAGTTCAGAAGGGCACTATCTTCCTCTGTGTGAGATCAGGAGAACTGTCACAGTCTGGTGGAATGGTATACAAAACATCAACAGCCAAACAGTAGCTAAGCCTCCTGGTATAGTATCAGTACAGAATCAGGAGCTCTTCAACCTTCACTGCCTACTATGATCTGTTAATGAATAATTACTGCATCCCGTCTAGACATCCACTGCATTCATGTCAGATAATTAGGTATTCCTATATTCTGAAAATCTTGCCTGTAAACTTTAATATGTGATCACTGCAGCCCTTGAATTTTAAGACATAGTCGTACATGTATTTCTTTGATTGGAGTATTTATTTATTTTACTGGTGTTGGTCAACTGTTCAGTTATACAACAGCAGTCAGTTACACAGAAGAAACGTAACTACCTGGTGCCAATAAAGCACTGACCTTGACACAGGTACTGTCATATTACTGGCAGGCGATTAAGTGATCTCATAAGAAATTCATGTAAGCCCATATGAACAGCATTACAAAAGCTGCCAAGCGTTTCTTGCCACCAACGCCCCAGCACAGTTGTTGTGAAGAATCTGATTGTTATATACAGTGCTATACATTCAAGAGAAAGAAAATGTTACTTTTTGGATCTTTATCAGTTTATTATTTTAAGTTTATTATTTCTTTTTAACTCCTTGAAAACAGAGAATATGCATGAATAGTATTTAAGAAATTTAATTTTCAAAAAAAGTAATGTGATCTTAAATGGCTTCACAAGAAAGCTATGATCAGAGTGAGATTTGAACCCCTACTCAAGCTTATGTACATGCATATGGCATATTAGACTCCCTGAAGGCTCTCCAACAGCATACACTAAGCTATATATTAGACACTTACATTTACAGTTCTAAATGTTTGAAATTGTTGCTCACACAGTTATAAGCTTTTCTCTATATACATCTTAATGATTTCCCCAAAGGCTACAATGTTTTACAAATACATAAAATTGAATGTATACTGCATCAGCTATTAATCATGTGAAATATAGAACCAAGAATTTGTTCCAAGATGCTTTTTATACAGTGAATTCAGAATTACAACATTAAGGCCAAAAATGATGAGGTGTGTAGCATATGATTCCTTCAGCCGTTTACAAAGAGTATGAAAAAAGACCACACTTTGCAAGCAATTTAATATCAATATTAGTTCAGCATTGAGTCATAACTATATTATCCAATGGTTATCGGATCAGCTGACAGGACATGGGGGAGTGGGGGGAGGTTAGGGTCAGGACCGTATCCTCAGCCAAAGAAATTCCATCGCAGTGTTAGGGCAGGGCAAAGATGTGACGATCTGTCAGTATCGGTGGTTTTGTTGGCCCAACACTTCGTACAATATCAAGGCAGCAGGCGATGCGAATTATCACTCATTAGCGATCAAAGGCTATTAATCACAGAATACGACAGCACAAGAGGCAGTGTTTACCCTTCTCTGCTCCCCTATTATCGTAATCACAGGCGAACATGACTTTCCGTAAGCCCCCGTGCTGCTAGGAACAAACAATTTGTAACAAACACGGCCTGGAGCGTTGGGATAACAAAGGACTGAGGCCATTGATTGATTGGATCCACAGAATACCATCCAAGCAGAACTGGGTGGTAGTGCTTTCGGCATTTGTCATATCGCCTGCTCTTCATCAAGAACGCATGCCAATAGTGTAGGCGAAACAGCCCGCTGCACATTATAAGCTACATCCATTACTGCGAAACAATTTTACATTGCAAAAAGAGGAAGAAAATCCCACTATTCATTTATCTAACGTTTATCGATCAATTTAAGAAAGAAATTGTTATTCAATCTAAAAGGATCTCTATGGAGCGAGAAGTGAAGCAAATGAAAATAAATAATCAAAAACAATACATTTATGTTAAAGAATGGCACACACACAAAAAAAAGAACTTGGAAGCTGCATGAAGGAAATTTGAAAAGTTTTTTGTGAATCGTGTTTTGCTAGAATCGATCAACAAAGTCCTAAGGAGATTAAACTAAAAAAGAAAAAGAAGTCCTCTTTTAGATACGGCACATACGTATATACGCCCAACAAAGTTAACTTATTTCCAGATACCTACAAGCTTGCAGCCCTTTTGAAAGTCTTATTCTAGGAATTTAGAATACAAACTCTTGATGTACGTCCGCATAAATTGTTGTTATATCCTGATCACAACGCTGACGCTCTACCATTTTGCCAGTCAATCAAGTAATCTTCATGCATAATTGAGATAATATTGTAAAACTCTACCTACTACTCCAAAAAGTGATTAAGACCAAGTACATGTTGTCATCTAAATTGCATTCTCCAATAACACACCTCGCTTTTGTAGTTTAAATCCACTTGACGATAAGATTAAATTACTTTTTAATTTAAAAAAAAAAAACAGCTTACTGATAACTGAAAGTATTCAAAACTACAGGGATTCAAAAGTTCTACTCAATAGTTTACGGTATGTAGTTTCAAATGTACAAGCCTGTACCAGTCTTATGCTGGAAGGTCGTTCTGGTAACAACCTGTGGATGGTCATGTGTTTCCCCCAGACTCTACCCGGTTTTCCTCCCATCACAATATTGGCCTCCGTCCTTTAAGTGGAACTCACCTTCTTAGCACAGTGAAAAACTCAATAAAATAAATAAACAAATAAATACAAGCCTGTAGTGGCTATATTTAATAAGCTTGTCATATGAAAACTTTACCAATCAAAGGAAGTAAATAAATATAATCACTGAATGCCCTTACGGGAGACAAAAACTGGACTGGCACAGGGTCTTAAAATTTTACCTGTGTAGTGATCAAACGGTGTTGCCACCTCATTGGTCATTACTGGTGGCAAATGATATAACTGGGTGGTCATGAGCCCCCGCAATCTGGACATGCAGAATGCCCTTGATCAGCCCATGAGTTACAACTTTAATACTGCAGCACATGCATTTGGCCTGGTAATCTGAATTAAGCAAAAGGCACTCAATCAACTGAATGAGTTTCAAACTCTGTAATATTTAAATATTAACCATAAGATAAAGGTTATTTTTCTGTTATGCTTTCGTTCATTACATGCATGTACAAATGTATGGTACTTAAGTCTAGCAAATTCTGTTCAAGATCTTGATACTGGAGCATTCTTTTTCAAGAAATTCTGTCCTGTTTCCTTGAATGGTGTTACATATTATTATGCAGTGGTTCGACCCCTTTCCACCATCTGTAGTCTTTTATCGGGGACTAATTGTTCAAAAGTGCGGTAAAGTTAATCCAGGCTTAAATCTTAATGCTAGACTCTGGGGCTAGTCGTTCAAAAGTGCGGTAAAGTTAATCCAGGCTTAAATCTTAATGCTAGACTCTGGGGCTAGTTGTTCAAAAGTGCGGTAAAGTTAATCCAGGCTTAAATCTTAATGCTAGACTCTGGGGCTAGTCGTTCAAAAGTGCGGTATATTTAATCCAGGCTTAAATCTTAATGCTCGACTCTGGGGGTAGTTGTTCAAAAGTGCGGTAAAGTTAATCCAGGCTTAAACGTTAATGCTAGACTCTGGGGCTAGTTGTTCAAAAGTGCGGTATATTTAATCCAGGCTTAAATCTTAATGGTCGACTCAGGGGCTAATTGTTCAAAAGTGCAGTTAAGTTAATCCAGGCTTAAATCATAATACTAGTCTCATACCAAAACAAAGCTAATGGTACTTTAGTCTGGACCAAAGTTTATACTGGATTTAAGTTCTAATACACTTTTAAACCAAAAATGATATAAATACATGATATGCCAATTAGGATCATTTTTTTTTCGTTTACGGACTCAAAAATTTATCAATGAGACAAACAACAGGTCTCTTGATTAACTGGTACCAACTGATTGAGGAACTGGATTTTGGCATGTTATTTGTCCTTAAATACCCTTTATCCGACAGTCTTAAAGCCTACTGAACTTATCTTACTTATCATACTTCAAACTGTATTACTTATACAACCAAGGGCATCTGCAAAATACTTGGATGTGCACCCTATAAACACGTCAGAATGGAAAGTAAATAATTAGGTAGGCTTAGCTAATGTCACATGTGAGACAGTCTCTCCTGCAAATACAGAGATAATGAGATGGTTAAGACAGCTTGAAACTTCATCATACACGCTGACAAAAAATTAGCTCATCTAAAAACATTATTGTTCCACTTTGTCTTAATCTGCTCGTAACTCCAAAACCCTGCCTGCATCAACGTCACGCATTAAAATAACTGCTGGCGATAAAAATGTTTTCTGCGGATCTCATTACGGCCGAGAAACACGCAGTTCTTCTAGGAAGCGCATCGTGTTATTAGGCATTCATCCGTGTCTCTCATAATAGGCTCGCTGATTTTTCTATTTAGAGGCAATCTACGGCACGGGGAGCTTGACCACTGTCAGCTGTCCACCAAGTAATCCAGCTTATTTAAGTCGCTAATGTGGGATGAACCTGCCAGCTATTACTTCCAAATCATTCTGCATTACGAGAGAATATGGGTGAGCCGTGATCTCATCAAGCCGACTAGGAAAACGGGTAATGAAGCAAGCCTAGCTCAGTGATTTTCAACCAAAGGCTTGCCCTAACAAGTCATGTCCGCCAGACTGAGGAAGAGAGCAGACGGACAATGGCCATCTTTTTCTGAATATCATACCGTCCTTGGTGACCAGTGTTTCTGCCAACGAGTGCTTTCTCATGGCGCAGTAACGCCTACCAGTGAACCCTTCGCCTCTCATCTAACCAGCCCCTTCAGACAAGATGTGTTGCTATGCCAAAGACCGAGTCAGAAATTGAGAGATGGTGAATGATAACGCAATCTCGTGCAGGCGAGGCCTCCATCAAAGTTGTGTCGCTTTTCATCACAAGTCCGCGAGGAAAAGGTTTCGATTAAGTGAAACTCGACTTCTGCAAAATGAAATATTATATCACTGATTATTTTTACAGAAAAATGATATTTGCTAACGCTTTTTTTTCCTTATCCACTTACAAAAATGCTGACAAGACGATGTCATAGGAGTACTGAAAAACAAAATAACACAACAAGAAAAAAAGAACAAAAATACTAGAACATGTTAAAGATTATAAATAGCTCAGTTCCGATGGTAAGGAATTATCCCAGTTGTAATGCTCAAAATTAGTCGCTCCCACATCATCTTTACTGAAATTTAGGCCTTCAATTCTGAAATTATATACATCATGAACTGGCAATGTAATTGACAGAACTATGTTTTCTGCTACAGATGCTCCCATATTTTGAATACATTTCATTGGAAGATACAAGTAATTTCACACGACATGAGAGAAAAGTGGCACTATCTGTACATTACGAACTTGACAATAGACCAATTTTGCAATTGAAAATTACCCTGAATGACCTCAAAAGTGCATTTTTAGAGGGAAGTAAATATCACAAAATATTATTTTTGGTGCTGAAACTTACAATTTACAGTAGAATATCATCCCACGTTCCATGCAAACCTTAAAATACCTTTCAAAACTCAACAGAACTCTCAGAATCGGGAAAAATGGGCAAGTTAGTCATGGACGATTCATGGTCATCTATGGTAACTGGCTGCATTTCAAAACAAGGATTATGATGAATTTAGGATTATACTGTCTTATTTTCGGAGATTAATATTGACCTTTTTTTTTTTGTTAAATGCTATACTCCAAATTTTGTTGTCAATATATAGAAAACTGTCTGTGTACATTGCCACAAAGCACCCATAGTTACCTTAAACCTTCTCGCACTTGAAAGAACAACTTTCAGTGCATTTATAATTTGATGTTGGAGACAAAACTACATGTTGGATTGGCCAATTTCATGGCTTTACAAAAAGTAGGATTTTATCTGTCTCCACAGAATAAAACCTTCAGAATACATCTGAATAAGCACCTTGCAAACATGTGAAAAGGATGAAGAGCTACACTATACGTAATTGTGCATAGTCATATGTACGTAAGATGACCATTGAGCTTGTTTTACCTATTTTGCTCATTTTTCCACATTCTGGAACATGTTCTGATCTTAGAAAGGTGCTTGAGGGGTGATTGGAAAGTAGGATGATATCCTACCGGGAAAATGTAAATATTAGCAGCATAAGTAATACCTATAATAAAGTTTTCTTGCAGTTGAGTTTTAAGGTCATTTAGGGTACCTCGTTAAAGGCTTTACCAGCAAAACTCTACAGAAATACAGACTTATTACGGTGTAGAGCAAAAAGAGTATGTCCCACCACTTGAAGGTGTTTTAGACGAACAATGTTCACGAAGTAGATCAAATCTGGATTGACTGTCTCAATAGCCAATATTCTTGTGCAACGTCATCAGTACTTGGTGCTGTGAAGAACCAAGTCATAAAATATTTTTGTAGCTTTAAAATGAATCAAGCAAAGAATTTTATTGGCGACAATAAATTTAAATACGCTATGGGCCAAATACATATGGAGAACGTCATACATAAACAACCTCAACAACGGATTTGTCATTTTATTCTCCTCGGCGAACATTTATAAAGTTAAGCTTTTATGCAATCGAGTACGTTACCTATCCCTTACATCACAAGTTCACAGAACAGCATCGAATTTGGGATACCCTCACTGTCAGAATTTGCTCAACCTGCTTACAGACAGAACAGAAGTGTTTGCTGCTGTCATAACTCGTGGCTATTTGCCAGGGTGTTTAGTCTAGATAACTACTGACAGGAGAGCTCCTCAGGGACCATAACTCTTCAGTTATGACCTAGCTACGGCATATCCCTGCAAAAATTGATTACTCTGCTTGAAAAATGAAGAACATAAAATTTTCCGTGGAGTGGAGGAGATAAATTCCCCCCTAGGTCCAAAACAATAAATTAGCTAGTTACTCACCACTCTACTCTGTATCCCTGCAGATTTACGACACAGGACTTGATACTTAAAAGGCAAAATAATACTGAATGACAGCCTGGCCTTAATTCCTTTAACCAAAAGCAACAACTGCAGAAAGGACAATGAAAGAATATCAGTGCCCTCTTGCATGATCATCATTTTGTAAAATTTTAAAACGCAACTCGTTTAAATGAAGTAAATTTTGATGAAATGATGAACAGAATCAATTTGCTACCAACAGCTTATTTCATGTCCCTTCAAAAAAGGCGGTGATATTCGACGGAAATAGTTAATTCACTGCCAAAAGTAGAGCATCTAATGGAGCAATAAAGGCCCAGTTCTTCAAAATATGATCAATTAGATGCCTTAATAGAATTTGGTCAGTATCTAAGTAACCCACGGCTGTCTGCATGAAAAATATCGGGTAATGGCCTTATCAGGCGAACATGTAGCTTCCCCATTATCCAGAGCACCCATCAATTACAACATCCACAGAGAAAAAAAACGTCTGCTTAACAGCCTCCTGTTCCTCACAGAAAGTTAATTTGTACAAAAATGGGGAATCTTGATAGTGAGTTACTGGGAGCCATTAAAGACAAAAATCGGTCAAATGTGGTCAGCTGTGGAAGATTGAACACCAGGCACCTGAAATACCTCAACTGCTAGAACAGTACATTCCACCTTTCCTATGACGACCAAGGATATCCAGGCGAACAGAGAAAATATATTTTGTTAAGAAGGAATGAATAAATGAATGAATGAATGATTTCTGCATTGATGACCACCCCAGCAGTATTTAAGCCATATATCATCTTAATAACATTTACAAGAGATGAAATTCAGGATCTCATTGCCATTGGGATTCTGTAAGTCTTGAAAAGAACATGGGCAACTAATCTTATAAACAAGAATGCAGGTGTCCGAAATAAGCACCAAACTAGGAAAAACCTTAATAGAAATTACATCATGCTGCTTAGTTTGGCTTCATATATATTGTTTCAAAAGCCATTTGTGGTTTGCACTGAACTATGGAAGGACAAATCCCTAGCCCCACTTCAAGACAAATCCATATCCTTTAATTTCAGGGCAAATCCATATCGCCAACTTCAGGACAAATATATATCCCCACTTCAGGACATTTTCATATCCTTTAATTTCAGGACAAATCCATATCCCTACTTCAGGACAAATCCACATCCTTTAATTTCCGGACAAATCCATATCCCTAACTTGAGGACAAATCTATATCCCCACTTCAGCACAAATCTGTATCAAGCTTCAAGACAAATCTATATGCCCACTTCAGCACAAATCTGTATCAAGCTTCAGGACAAATCTATATGCCCACTTCCGCACAAATCTGTATCAAGCTTCAGGACAAATCTATATCCCCATTTCAGCACAAATCTGTATCAAGCTTCAGGACAAATCTATATCCCCATTTCAGCACAAATCTGTATCAAGCTTCAGGGCAAATCTATATCCCCATTTCAGCACAAATCTGTATCAAGCTTCAGGACAAATCTTTATTCCCACTTCAGCACAAATCTGTATCAAGTTTAGGACAAATCTTTATCCCCACTTCAGCACAAATCTGTATCAAGCTTCAGGACAAATCTATATCCCCACTTCAGCACAAATCTGTATCAAGCTTCAGGACAAATCTATATCCCCACTTCAGCACAAATCTGTATCAAGCTTCAGGACTAATCTATATCCCCACTTCAGCACAAATCTGTATCAAGTTTCAGGACAAATCCATATCCCCACTTCAGCACAAATCTATATGCCAACTTCAGCACAAGTCTGTATCAAGCTTCAGGACAAATCTATATCCCCACTTCAGCACAAATCTGTATCAAGCTTCAAGACAAATCTATATCCCCACTTCAGCACAAATCTGTATCAAGTTTCAGGACAAATCTATATCCCCACTTCAGCACAAATCTATATCCCCATTTCAGCACAAGTCTGTATCAAGTTTCAGGACAAATCTATATCCCCATTTCAGCACAAATCTGTATCAAGTTTCAGGACAAATCTATATCCCCACTTCAGCACAAATCTGTATCAAGCTTCAGGACAAATCTATATCCCCAATTCAGCACAAATCTATATCCCCATTTCAGCACAAGTCTGTATCAAGTTTCAGGACAAATCTATATCCCCACTTCAGCACAAATCTGTATCAAGCTTCAGTACAAATCTATATCCCCACTTCAGGACAAATCTATATGCCCATTTCAGCACAAATCTGTATTAAGCTTCAGGACAAATTATATCCCCACTTCAGGACAAATCTATATGCCCATTTCAGCACAAGTCTGTATCAAGTTTCAGGACAAATCTATATCCCCACTTCAGCACAAATCTATATCCCCATTTCAGCACAAGTCTGTATCAAGCTTTAGGACAAATCTATATCCCCATTTCAGCACAAATCTGTATCAAGCTTCAGGACAAATCTATATCCCCACTTCAGCACAAATCTATATCCCCATTTCAGCACAAGTCTGTATCAAGCTTCAAGACAAATCTATATCCCCACATCAGCACAAATCTGTATCAAGCTAAATCAGGAAAGTCCATAAACCAGATCGTACTCATAAGAATCTAACCCACACCTGAATTTTTTCCTAGGGACCTACCAGAAAACAGACAACAGACATAAAACCCTTTTATAATAGTGTCTCCACAAAGTAAGAAGATCTAAGTCAAAAAAAGCTTTGTATGGATATGAATATGCAAAATGTGATTAATCTTCAAGCAGACATTACTGTCAGAGATATGTCTTTGCTTGCTTTCTTGTCCGTGAAGCTTTCATGAAAAAAAAAAAAAAAAAAAAAAGATACAAAAAAATTGTGGTCAGACAGAAGCAGAAGTCTGTCTGTCCATCTGTCTGGTCGATACACTAGCTGCTGAGACCAAGTATTTACTTCCTACATCAATTACTAACAAGTATACTCCAGATAAATCTTACCTTTTTCAAAAATTTTTTCTCTGCAAATCCGACAAATACATCTAATACATCATAATACAGAGACTGCTCGGCTCCGCTAATCAGGTGAAAAAGTAGCAGAGAGCTGAAAAAAAAACGCAACTTTATTACCTCTGCGATATCTCAAGCATGGTAAAAACTACCTGAGACCATCAATTATAATTGAGTGCATATCTACAGACATATATCACAACACCCACTGGCTAGGGGCTTGTCGTGACCAGTTCATTTAATCCTTGAACTTTGACCAATGGTGTTGCGTGTTTAAATGCAGTTTATAAACTGGTTCACAGCTGCAGTTGTATTTATTTCATGGTTGTTTATCACCATACTCATGAATTTTTAGTTCACCTGTTAGAAGTAAGAGGTGTTAGTTATTTTGAGAGGGGGATCAGATGCTGGCAGTGGCTGTGTCGGTGTTCAGTTTGATTAAAGTTTCGGCCAGTCATAGGGTTGCAGTGGCCATCCATAGTACATAGATATCCAATCGTAGGTAGGAATTTGCATATCACAGAAGACTACGGAAGTCTTATACCTCACAGCTCAACATGTCCTTGGCCATTCAAAGACTTGCAGTTGCCAGCCATTGCGATTTGCATATCAAAGACCTGTGCGGCACTATCTAAATAGAGAATAACATCTGTGTATGACAGTGTCAATCATTCTACTTTATTTTGGTTTTGAGGTCAATATTTGAACGTATACCATGGCTTGAACATTATTTTTCGTGATGGTGGTCAGTTATACAGGTTGAGGAAATGAGTGCTCAGCATAATTAAACCACCAGCCTTTGGCAAGTTACTGAGAAATTTTCTTCTTATGAAACATACAGATAAGCTGTGTATCAGTGGAAGGCAAGTGGTCTTCACTGAACATCACACTGTTAAAATCACTACATTGTACATGAATGTCATCCATCACTTATTGTTACCACGCCCCAGGAACATCAAGGCGGCAGCAATCTACATATTCATTCATCATTCACAAAGGACTGTATGGAGAGTATGAATTGAATGTTTTCTCCAACTTCTGCTGCAGAGGAAACGATGTATCTGTGGTCATGACTGACTTTTCTATCGTCATGCTATATTTCCTCATGCTCTTTCATTTGTGTTCTTGCCTTAAATATTTTCCACAAGTTTAGCGGAAGTTTTAAGTGAGAAATTTTGGAACGAATTAGCCAAAGTGGAAGTAATTACGGAAAATCGTGCTGTTTCAATTTCTTGGTCCGTTCAGACAAAACTGGTTATAGTGCTTTGTTTTTATTTTGAATTTACGTTAAGCTACATGGACTTCCAGATCAACCAAAAAAATGAAGAATTATCTTCACATTGCATGACGTTGGAGATTTAATTATAACCATTTATTGCACACATTTGTGTTAATTACCTCAAGACGCTGACTGTTTTTATTCTCCGTCTCATGTAGCACCTGTGATTAAATTGCGCCATGCAGAGCGACACCTGCTGGCAACTGCAGACAACAGGGAGGAAGTCATCGCTAATGAGGCAGAATGACTGCGGTTGCAATGTGCTTAATTCCTACGCTTCTTTGAGGAGAGTGACATTGTAATTAGCTGTGTAGACAGCCGGTAATTGCTGCAACTAGCAAAAAGACACACTGCAAAATTAACCTATCAAAAATGTCCAAAAGACGGCAGTGGGAAACGGTGCTGTTGTCGTTGATCTGTCATCGATGCAAGACAGTGGTCATCAGAAGTTCATTAACGGAAGAGCAGAGACGTATTAACTAGCGTAATAACCCCGGGCCCCCGATCAACCCATTTACGTGGGCATACCCACCTGGTGACCATCAAATCATTTTAGCCGATTACGCTGCCACAGAAAATCTCGGGAGGTTCATCACGGATCTCCTTGAATTTCAGACAGGAAATCCTGTAATTACTGGGTTTAATACAAGACCTGTTTATGGCTGAATGAATGAGAAATAGCCACTTTAGCTCCACACAGCAGAGATGCAAGTGTGTGCACCATACGACAAAGATGTACACATATCTGCAGCCACTGCTACATGCTTGTTTTTGGTTTATTCAATAACTGCAAAAACCAATCAACACAGTGAAAGTTCAGATCTATAAGTATCCCAATGGGCAAATCAAAAAGCCCACCTTTTATTGTAATAATAATCAATAAAGAATTTGACAAACAAGAAAGGATTCATACAATTCATGTAGTGCCTGCTGCTATAAAATGGATATTGTAACTTTGTCAGCTTTTATCTTTTTGATATATCCTCTTAATTCTATTGACCGGGTTTCCACAACTGCATCCACACACTCCTGCAATTTTCGGCCAAAATTTTTTTCAGAGCGCGTTTCTACAGCTGCAATTTTCTGACACCCTCCCACAACTCTCCCAGTGGGCAAAACTGTTCATATTATTCGCCAGTCCCATTTGTTATTTGCTAATTTAGTGTTACTTGGCAATTTCATGAGTTAAGCGTATCACCCTATGTCTATTGTAAACCCAACGACCAAGAAGTCAATTAATTTAGATGAACCTAAAAGATTTTCATACCACACCCGACGACAATAACTCTCGAAACAGGACTAAAGACACTGAATGAAAATGAAATCATCTAGAAAATAAACAGTTATGTATCTGTAGTTCATTATTTTGAGGAGGTAAATCTATACAAGCTCCAAGGGAAAACTAGCACCTGTATTTCCTTCAGTTTGTACCCCGTATGACGGAACACCGTATAATCCATCAATCATATGACAAGAAATGTGACATTTTGCATTTTACAGCAGGGGAAAAAGTCACTGACAGGTCAAGGAGCACGTCCAGAGAGATAATCAAGAGACTAACGAGCAGAACAACAGGTAATCTATCTTAGCAGGTAAGTCAGCTAATAAACACAGGTATCAGGTGCAGAAGGTAGCCTTGTGTGGGTGAGGCGATCAGGTAAATGTCAACACAGGTAGGTTTGTGTCCAGCGAAATGTATTATAGACAGGTACACGTTCCATGGACATCCTTCGTGTTTTTTACGTACAGGACATTTGTCATCATTCTACAGATTGCTATGAATACATCACACATCCTCTGATTTTGATACCTTTTTTTTTTTTAGGCAAGATCAGGTAACAGTGATTATCTTTACAATATTATATTACACTAAATTAGCCGGAGGTTCTAATAAATTACAGGTATTAAAGCCTTAAAGCCGTGTATGCATCTCCCAACAAATCAGTACGTTAATACAGTGTAACACGGTAGCTTTAATTATCCTCTTTTAAATCCACTGACATATTTTGTAATACTCTCATTTGTTTATTTATTGAAGAATTTCTCGCTTATTCAATGGCGATCTGTTTTATCGGTGGAAGAGACCAGAGAAACCAGGAGACCAGGGCGTAAACTGGCAACCTTTGCCAATGCGACATACACAGATGCACATTACCCCCATATGAATATAGTTGCCCACTCAGAACTGTCACCCAGGCCCAACAAATAGGTTGAGTCCAGGACTGAAAAATTTTTAAAGAACTATAAACTGTATGAATACTTCACTAATGGTTAATTTCTTTAAAAGTCTCTGGTTGCATATTTAAGGAAGCCAGAGAGGTACATGGAATGATTAGTCAGTCAGACACGGAGACAAGAGGACTCTTAAAACAATGTCCACAGTTCACGGTGTCATGATTGTGCCTAGGTGAGAATTGGTATAGGAGCAAGATAGGTGAGTAGATGACCGGGGTAAGGTAACTGTACTCATTCACCCAGCCTCTCATCCAGATGTCCCAGGCAGAGTTGTAACACACTGCACGGCCACCTGTGAAGAGCTAAGACACACTTCTCACCGCATAAAAACAAGCAACAACACTGAAGTGACAGACACACAACTGTTTTTGTGGGAGGTAAAAAAATAAATTATACATGAGCGTGAGACTTTAGGGTCAAGTCTTCTGGCCTTTTACAGGTAAACTGAGCTTAGTCATGTTCAAGGGATAAGAGGTAATCTTAGGTAATTCTGTCAGCTAAAAAAAAATGTCCAGGTGAGTCTGCAGCTCCAGTACGGGTAGATGCAGATACAGGTACACTGTAAGTAAGGGAAATGAGAGAGGTGTAACAGAAACCGGGGGTACATAGCTAATCATCCAACAGTTTGTAGGTCAGCGACAGATAAGTCACAGGCTTAAGGCTTTCATCTTTGATCCTGGCCCTCAGGGGAGTTAAGGCTTTACTCTTCACATATCCAATGTACTCCTATACACTGTGACTATTCCAGGTGTCTCAGCTTCCAGATGTACTGAAGCTTACTATGAATTTATTTCATTCAAATGTCCCCAATTAACACCTGGCAGAGCATGCATCATTCATAATTGCACATAAAGTCATTCAATATAGAAGTCAGGCGACTCAGAACCTCAATATACCCATGTCATTTTCAAGCTGGGATTAATTTACATGTAAGTGAATGTATAACTCAAAACGGCATTATCTGGAGTGACCAAGTATATTTCTGTATGTAAAGGCAAATATATTCAATGAATCAACTATAATTCAGTGGATATTATGATTAAAATTGGAACTAAACTGAAATGGGGGGGTATTCAACTTACGCTTAACTGATACTGTCTTTGAACTTTGAACTCAATTCTAGAGGTCGTGTGAAGTTCTACCATACACATCAGGTGACACAAACTATCATGCAACTGAAGCAGTTTAAAGGCCATCGTTGAGCAATTTTAAAAAATAATAAAATTCTGAGTAAGTATTTAAAAAAAATTAAGGTTTCAGGAAAATAATTGTATAAGCTTTACGCCTTACTCTCTTCATATTAAGTTACTCAATCTTTGAACAAATTTTTGTACATTTGGTCTTAGGTTAAGTCAATTAAGAATACTATTCAAGACATCATGCTGGCTATTTATCCTAAATTACTTAAAATTTCAACCACAAAATGCACTTTTAGACGCAAATAAATGTCAAAAAATATTACTATTCAAGATATCATACTGGCTATTTATAATAAATGACTTAAAATTTCACTCACAAAAAGGCACTTTAAGACGCAAATAAATGTCACAAAATATTACATTTGGTGCTGAAACTTACAATTTTCCAGTAGAATATTCCCCCAAGTTCCAAGCAAATCTCAAAATACCTTTCTTGAATCTAAAGAATTCTCAAAATCGGGAAAAAATGGGCAAGTAAGTCATGGATGAAATTTATGGTCATTTTTAGGGCAAGTATGGTGGTTGACTACACGAATGGTCAAAACCAGGTAAGTCGAACATCAGTACAATCTTTGATAATAGCATCATGATCTAGCTATATAACAGATGTGACCCACCTAGTCAGCTGGATACAGCCTTTAAGGCTCCAAGTTTATGTACCGTAAAGCTACAAATGAAAACTTTCCATTTCATCCCCATGACTCAGAAAAACACTTGAAGAAAAATACTGCATATAAGTGTAAACAACTGCATATAAGTGTAAACAACTGCATATAAGTGTAAACAACTGCATTTAAGTGTAAAATCACGGTACAAAATCATAAGCAGCATCCTACTTGGTGAAAAAAGAATACCTCCTTGAAATGAAAGCCTGAAAACTTAGAAATCAAGAGTTTCTCGACATTACACTGATGGAAGTAGTAAGTTTACCCTTGTCACTCGTAAACAAGTGGTTAATAACAAAGCGGCGCAAGTACCCGTTAAGTGAGGAATGAAAAACGAGTGCTCTGATTCGTTCAGATGTAAGAGCTTAGCGCAAATGGCATGTTTCAAACAATTGAAGCTATAAAGATTATTATGTGACAACCTGATTAACCCATTTCATTCAGAAAAACCGGTTTTATTTCAACTTGATAGAGATCTGAACCTTTGTACTTCAGCTCATCTTAACGCATTTGCAAGATTTCACTTAATGAGTAAAGGATTAAAAAGTGGAAAATTTAACAACATGCACCACCTAATAAGCATTACGGTAATAAATCTTGGTAAATCTACAGTCATGTTAACTGAAATGGTTTCTCTGCAATACTCTAAATGCACATTTAGTATAATTTTTTCTTGTGGCCAAACGTTTTTTCTGAGGTTATCCAAATCTATTTGTCATTTTATAATTACTGAGATTTGAATGTTAGAATACAAAAATGTACCCTAATAATTTCTTTTTTCTGGACATTAAACATACTGTCAGTATAATACTAAATAAAGCACTTTATAAGGATTGCTTTTTTTTAATAATCAAGCCATCTAAAAATAACACTAAGAATTAATATTTCATACTCAGTTTTCAATTTATGAACTATCAATCCATATACAGTCCCAAAGGGACCCATTTGAAAAAAAATGAAAAGAAAAAAAACAACAACACAGAACAGAACAGAACAAAACAAACAAATAAACAAAGAAATGTGTAAAGACAACACTGAGGTAAAACAAGTAAATATATGGATATTTAAAATATGCCAGATCTAAATGTGTGGTACTATATAATCTTGTAAAGATTTGCAATGCCAGCCAAAGTCTGCAGGCAGCTACAGGTAGGCATGGTGATTATTCATCTGGAGAAACCCGGCTAGCTCAATCCTGAGCAACGATATCTAACCAGATTTAAAGAATCAAATCTTAAATCAAGGTTGGACAATGCTGAGTCCACATCTTAAAGGTCTATGATGAGATCTGAGAACGAAGACACGACTTAATCACAACTGAAAATCAAGGATAAAAGACTCGGAAGTGGACAAAAAAAGTTGGAGGTGATGTGAGTTTGATCAGGAGAGTTTCTTGCAGCCATCGAGAGAGCATCCAATCCAATAAAACAGGTAAGAAACCAAGGCCATAGCACAGGAGGCAAAAGGGTAAAAAGAAAGAAGGAGAAAGAAAGAAAGAAAAAAATCCCTGCACTGCATTTGGTTTACTCGGAGAGCAAGTTGGAGTACTGGAGCCACACACAGAGGCTGAGATCTTGTAAGCTGTTGTATTGAATCAGAGGGCAAATCAAATGAAGGACAGGAGAATCCTCTGCCGCCTTAAAAAGAGCTGCCAGCGGATATTTGGTTGGTTTGTCTGGATAAGATATATCGGCCAAGTGTCAGCCATAAGAGCACTTGGCTAATGCAAAACTAAAACACAGAGGATCAATTTCTTGGTGATCTACAGCAAATGAGCTTGAAACACTTTAGGTTACAATGGGACAACATAAGACAAGTTTGCCCAGTTTGTCCAGTCAACAGGTGAAAACCTGACCAGATATAGTGTAGGCATGAAGGGGTTTAGGGTATGTCTGAGGGATTAAGGGGTGCACAGACAGGCTCCACCCAGCCCAAGGGCAGAAGGAAGAAGATGAGCATGGGAGAAACACTGCTGCAGAAAGGACATTAAAAGCTACCCAACGATCATCCCCTCTTTCCTGCTTCTAGACACCACGCCTAACCTGTCTGAATCTCAAATTCTTCAGACACGGACACAAGTTTCACAAGACTCCAAATTTGAACTCAATAGCGAAAAGGTCTTGTACCCGTATGAACTCAATACTTCCGAAACTAATTAATTCAGTAAAAAAAGACCTTCCTTCTGCGTTTTCCATGAACACAAAGAGGTAATATGTCTATATTATTCCAATATATTCAAGCTAAATGTGCCCAAGAGTTAAATTAATTAGTGATTTTGTCACTAATTCCTCTTTTAACATTTGCTTAATAACTTGAGAATTTATAAATATAACTTGAAAATTGCACAAAATATATAAAAATTATACTACATTACAAAAGCCATTGTTCTGGCCATTGAAAGGCCTCTGAAAGAATTGGGTGAAAAACTGAACGAGGCTTTCCTTGTAAGCGAGCATGACAACAAGGACAATACATTTCAACACTTTTTTTGAAGTTGTGGAAGTCAGTGTTGTTTAAATATAGTTTAAAATGAGATAAAAAAAGAAAACAACAAAAGTTGCAATCTAATTGTGATCTTTAATTACATGGCATGAGAGAAACACACACACTTAAAAGAAAAAAAAAAACAAAATACAAAACAAAAGCTATTAATAATGATCTTATAATTAAACCACCAGTGTCAACTGTTCATACAGATGAAATCTGAAAATCTAACAAATTTGCCCTGGAGTGGGGACTCAGCTTCGTAACAATTCTTCATTGGTGGCCTCAAAATAACTGTCCCAGAACAAAGGCTTTTCATCATTATTCCTTTTTCATCTGAAGCTGTATCATTTATAGCTAATTGATGTTATCACTGAACAACACAAGGCAAAATCTAGTTACTGCAATAATGTGTACAAGACAAAATCCTGAGGCACTTCGTGCATTTCTTTAAGACTTTCATCTTTATTCACACATAAATTTCAAATCAACATTAATTGCAGTCACCTAATTCAACCACATCTTGCAGCTACTGAATTCAACAACAACAACCTGTCAAAACAAGGAATATTCTTGTCATAAAAGCCAATCATTTATCTCTTGTACATGTAGTAAAGAGTTCTCTACTAAATTCTCTATACAAAATTTAGTACGGAGTGCCAAAAAACAAGGAAGCACAAGAAGCAGTTAAAAAACAACTACAAACAAAGATATGATTGTGACTCAATGATTAGGCACCTTGTTTTCCCCTTATCTCATCTCATCTCCTGATGACAGCAAATAAAGTGATGAAATTTTCAAGAGTCTGGCGATAACAAAAGGAAGTCCCCAAATACTGGTAACAAAATGAAGTGCCCAAATACTGGTAACAAAATGAAGTGCCCAAATACTGGTAACATAAAAACTTGTGATGTCAAGATTTACATAAATTGTGAGTTATGTAAGACTTATCTAGTGGTACTGCATGATTTGAAAAATAGAAAAAATATTATTTATTTATTTGATCGGTAAGCATTATGGTGGGAGGGAACCGAGCATAGCCGGTGGAAACCAATGAGCATCCGCAGGTTGCTGGCAGACCTTCCCACTTACGGCCGGAGAGGAAGCCAGCATGAGCTGGATTTGAACTCACAGCTACCGCACTCGTGAGAGGCTCCTGGGTCATTACGCTGCGCTAGCGCACTAACCAACTGAGCCATGGAGGCCCCTAGAAAAAATAGTGTAGCTTAAAAAAAATAAAGATACATAAGAGCATGATTATTTTGCCTGTGGCATGGAGTCAGGCCCATTCATGATAATACAACTTCTACATAGCAGTTTCATTTCTTCACAAGTGCTTGTTATGGACACTGATACATATCCAGAGTATTTTATTTCAGCATACCAAAATTAGGACTATAACAAAAAGAAAATGCTGACTTTGCCCCGAACGAACAAGTGGCATAAACAAACATTTTATTTACCAAATTACAAAGGTATCTGCAGACAAAAGCAGATAACCTGGATGTTGTGAGGAGATATCCACAGGTAACGTTATCACCTCCACCTATGTGTGAATGTCCCTGTCATCTCATGTAACCCTGCCAGGTCACCCTACTGATCTCCTGACCCCTATGCTCTTCATCCACTTCCAATTACCAACCCCACAGAGTTTCTCTTTCTTCCGCTCTCACCTCAAAGGAATTAAATGTTTAAAGGGGATTAGTTGAGCCCTCTCGGGTTTTGTAACCCAGTTCAGAGCGGGGATGTTTTAGGAATCTCTGGATTTCAGGTAGCACATGGGTGCTAATCAGCCTGTTCCATGTGGTAGATGTCACCTACTTATTAAATATCACCGGGATGGTTCAACCAAATGAATCCTGTCACAATGTTTTTGTCTTATCATTTGTAACCTTAATATGAACTTTCCACATCAGACTGAGGTACCTTCAATTTAGAGGTACATGTAAAGGTACAGGTACCGGCAAAGGTACAGGTACAGGTACATGTACAGGACCAGCTTTACACTAGTCCTTACATCATGTATTTATTAATTAATTTGTCATTATTACAATCAAGTGTACCTGCATATGTGTGCATATGACAAATTCTGCTCTGTCAATGTAGGCTTAAAGTGTGATAGCTCCTAAAAATTCGCTAAAGAGAACAGGTGCTCAGATAATGCAAGTCAATAAATACTTCTGACTCCAGGTAAAAAAAAAGACAAAAATTAATATGTGATTTCATCACATGCTTTTTCATCCTGATGGATTTCTATGTAGAATTGATTCCTAGACAGAAGATGTGGACCAAGTTTACCAATATGTGACATTTCTCACTGTTCCATATGTGTGATCTCTTTCCCCTCCACCACCCCCCCCCCTTCCCCCGAACTAAGAAAACACAATGTTTGGTGACCAACAACGTATCAGCATTGCATGGATCCGAAAACCGACCAGTCACCTCAAAGCCTTCCACCTCAACCATTGGAAGTATTCCAGGTATCTGCTCTGCCATCTTTTTACGGCCGACAGATCAATAGATGGTGGCTTATCGGCTTAAGGGTGATTTCCAGGTGACAACGAACCATGGCGAGAATTAATCTGATCGAATTAAGAACAGCTGACAGATTTGGCTTCCAAACTGGGACAACATTCTCACAATTGAGGACTACAGTCCAGGGCTTGGACAGCTTTTATGAAACTCCAAAGTCCATTATTTCCTCTCACAACATCTCTGAATTCTCTGATTCAGAATCAATTTGAGTGCACCCTAAACCTGTTGTTACCAGTGCCTGAAATTACCCCCATAATGAACCTAAAACAGTTTAATTAAAGGACTATTACTGTCCATGACAAATAAGGTGGTTGTCTGCTCAAAAAATTACAAATTGTGCCAGAAAATGACTTTGGAGGTTTGGAAAAAGCATTTACAAATATTATACGTTTTTAAACTGGAAACAACTTCTCTGCAATTATAATCCTTTTACCTCCATTTCAAATTACTTGTACATGTCACAGCTAACAATTTTGTTGATCATGATAAGTTAGACGGACTAAAAACAACTTGCTCTAGCTAGGAATCAAGTGGGAATGTGGCCAGTTGGAGCATTTGGAGAAAAAAAGAATTGACAACTAGATTATAAGATCTCCATTCTTCTGATGGTGGAATCCTATGGACATGTCAAGGGGACAGTGGTCTGACAATTCTGGATGTGAATTACTGAAGGATTGGTTAGTACAAGGATTGGTTAGTACATCAGTTTCCCATATTGCCATGGAAATCAGCTGGAGTGGTCCTGAGTACACCATAACACTGCAGACATTGATGACATAAAGTGATATTTGGTGCAAGCCAAAAATTCAGAGCTTTACAATCATGATTATAAGTCTTGGTTTTAAACTGGCCCAGATGTGCAAAATGTGACTTACTTTATACTTGACATGTAATTTATTAGATAGTCTGAACCTAAACTGCGAAGATTCAAAACAAATAGCTTAAGTTACATTGTGTTTTGCTTTACCGTCAGGGTGTGGAATTTTTCCTACAGCCATTATGATCAAAGCATTGGTAAAAAAAAAAAACAGAAAAAAAAAAACAGACAACAATGTGTGCACTGACGACAGTGGTACTTATAAAGAGCAAATTAGGCCAATATTGTGCAACTTATTGCGTCCTCTTTTGTCCTTGACAGCAGTTATGCATTTCCTGGACAAAGGCAGGTTTGTGTCTTTTAACAATGGATTTTGTTCGTCATGATATCATATTAGATTGTGGTCAAACCCCCAATTATCTCAACTTTTGAAATCTTAAAAAAAAAAGAGTCCTGTCTACCTGTTGATCGTGTAGCACTAATACAATGATGTCTACCCATAAGGTGTGTACCTGTCACTGGGAAGGTGCTTGTGTACCTGCTCACAGATCACGTACCCATACAGGTAAGGTCATGCAATATTTCTCTGGCTCGTATGGGAAACAAACCCTGCACAGTCCACGGCCGGGTGTCTGTCAGCTGATTCCCTTCCTCGCTGATTCAGACGTCTCCAAAAAAAAAGCGTCACTTTACACTAATTACACACTGACAGCAATTCAGGTGACAAACAGCCCTGTTTGTATGACCTCAAAGGTTCGGCAAAGCCAGAGCTTCAATCTAACAAAGATCTGTTATAAGAATGTGCACTGAGAAGGTGGCTTGTTACATATACTCAACAACCTCAGCTAACTCTAATCTAGCAGGGTTATTCCAGCCTGAATCATTAATATCCAGAATTGTCAATTTTCTTGTCATAAAAGCAGACTTAACAGTCATGCAGAACAACAGTGATAATCACAGAAGTGGATGATTAATGCAGATGATTAGGAAGTGAACAATCTGTTTACATTGTTTTATGGCCGTACCAAACCAATTTCTAAACCTTAATACCTGTATAATGACAAATGCTCCCCAAATTTGTTACATGTACCGGTTATAAATTCACTGCTGTTATACCACGTGTGAAACAAAATATTTTTTTATTTCCTGAAATACTTAAACTGAAACAACTTCAAAATTAGATCAAAACTGATTACTATGTATCTATATAATATTAATGCTATACCTATCCATTACATATGTTTGTAACAAACAAGCTGGATAATTAAGCCTCAGGCAGTATTGTGAAGAATACAACACTTTATGCATTATTGAAATTGCCTAAAACAAATGAAACAAGTGTAATCAATTCATTACAAAATATATAATCCAATATCTCTTCATTAAGAACAATATGGTAGTTACTCCACTGTAAAAACAAATCAGACATTACTGCCTAATACGTAAGGATATATCCTTCATCTGATTTACCTATTTGATTTGACTACTGTACACAAAATATTTCGCTGTACAACGACAGCGGCCAGCATTATGGTGAGAGGAAACCGGCAAAGCCTGGGGGAAACCCATGATCATCTGCAGGTTGCTGACAGACGTTCCGATCAACGACCCGAGAGGAAGAGAGTCATTCATCTGAATCATTTGTTTCTAGACATTCAATTTCTCAAGATTTCTCTGGTACTTAGCAAAATTCAACACAATGATTGACATGGCTCATACATACCTTACATAGACATTCAATTCCTCAAGATTTCTCAGGTACTTAGTAAAATTCAACACACTGATTGACGTGGCTCATACATACCTTACATAGACATTCAATTTCTCAAGATTTCTCAGGTACTTAGTAAAATTCAACACACTGATTGACGTGGCTCATACATACCTTACACAGACATTCAATTTCTCAAGATTTCTCAGGTACTTAGCAAAATTCAACACAATGATTGACGTGGCTCATACATACCTTACATAGACATTCAATTGCTCAAGATTTCTCAGGTACTTAGTAAAATTCAACACAATGATTGACGTGGCTCATACATACCTTACATAGACATTCAATTTCTCAAGATTTCTCAGGTACTTAGTAAAATTCAACACAATGATTGACGTGGTTCATACATACCTTGCATAGACATTCAATTTCTCAAGATTTCTCAGGTACTTAGCAAAATTCAACACACTGATTGACGTGGCTCATACATACCTTACATAGACATTCAATTTCTTAAGATTTCTCTGGTACTTAGTAAAATTCAACACAATGATTGACGTGGCTCATACATACCTTACACAGACATTCAATTTCTCAAGATTTCTCAGGTACTTAGCAAAATTCAACACAATGATTGACGTGGCTCATACATACCTTACATAGACATTCAATTGCTCAAGATTTCTCAGGTACTTAGTAAAATTCAACACAATGATTGACGTGGCTCATACATACCTTACATAGACATTCAATTTCTCAAGATTTCTCAGGTACTTAGCAAAATTCAACACAATGATTGACGTGGTTCATACATACCTTACATAGACATTCAATTTCTCAAGATTTCTCAGGTACTTAGCAAAATTCAACACATTGATTGACGTGGCTCATACATACCTTACATAGACATTCAATTTCTTAAGATTTCTCTGGTACTTAGTAAAATTCAACACAATGATTGACGTGGCTCATACATACCTTACATAGACATTCAATTTCTCAAGATTTCTCAGGTACTTAGTAAAATTCAACACAATGATTGACGTGGCTCATACATACCTTACATAGACATTCAATTTCTCAAGATTTCTCTGGTACTTAGCAAAATTCAACACAATGACTGACGTGGCTCATACATACCTTACATAGACATTCAATTTCTCAAGATTTCTCAGGTACTTAGCAAAATTCAACACAATGATTGACGTGGCTCATACATACCTTACATAGACATTCAATTTCTCAAGATTTCTCAGGTACTTAGCAAAATTCAACACAATGATTGACGTGGCTCATACATACCTTACATAGACATTCAATTTCTCAAGATTTCTCTGGTACTTAGTAAAATTCAACACAATGATTGACGTGGCTCATACATACCTTACATAGACATTCAATTTCTCAAGATTTCTCTGGTACTTAGTAAAATTCAACACAATGATTGACGTGGCTCATACATACCTTACATAGACATTCATTTTCTCAAGATTTCTCTGGTACTTAGTAAAATTCAACACACTGATTGACGTGGCTCATACATACCTTACATAGACATTCAATTTCTCAAGATTTCTCTGGTACTTAGTAAAATTCAACACAATGATTGACGTGGCTCATACATACCTTACATAGACATTCAATTTCTCACGATTTCTCTGGTACTTAGTAAAATTCAACACAACGATTGACGTGGCTCATACATACCTTACATAGACATTCAATTTCTCAAGATTTCTCTGGTACTTAGTAAAATTCAACACTCTGATTGACGTGGCTCATACATACCTTACATAGACTTTCAATTCCTCAAGATTTCTCTGGTACTTAGTAAAATTCAACACACTGATTGACGTGGCTCATACATACCTTACATAGACATTCAATTTCTCAAGATTTCTCAGGTACTTAGTAAAATTCAACACACTGATTGACGTGGCTCATACATACCTTACATAGACATTCAATTTCTCAAGATTTCTCTGGTACTTAGTAAAATTCAACACACTGATTGACGTGGCTCATACATACCTTACATAGACATTCAATTTCTCAAGATTTCTCAGGTACTTAGTAAAATTCAACACACTGATTGACGTGGCTCATACATACCTTACATAGACATTCAATTTCTCAAGATTTCTCAGGTACTTAGTAAAATTTAACACACTGATTGACGTGGCTCATACATACCTTACATAGACATTCAATTCCTCAAGATTTCTCTGGTACTTAGTAAAATTCAACACACTGATTGACGTGGCTCATACATACCTTACATAGACATTCAATTTCTCAAGATTTCTCAGGTACTTAGTAAAATTCAACACACTGATTGACGTGGCTCATACATACCTTACATAGACATTCAATTTCTCAAGATTTCTCAGGTACTTAGTAAAATTCAACACACTGACTGACGTGGCTCATACATACCTTACATAGACATTCAATTTCTCAAGATTTCTCTGGTACTTAGTAAAATTCAACACACTGATTGACGTGGCTCATACATACCTTATATAGACATTCAATTTCTCAAGATTTCTCTGGTACTTAGTAAAATTCAACCCATTGATTGACGTGGCTCATATATACCTTACATATTAATCACTCTCTCTTATTCACAAAGATGTGGAAAGACCTAAAATTGTGCAAAACAAAACATGCATGCACTAACTAACTGTATTTCACTTGATTTATTTATTTGATTTGCGTTTTATGCCATACTCAAAAATATTTCACTTATACAACAACGGCCAGCTTCACCGTGGGAGGAAACCCTGCAGAGCCCGGGGGAAACCTACAACCATTCACAGTTTTATTTCACCTCAGGTGAAATACACTTGCAGAAGGACATAAAGGCCTTAAAATGAGACGTATGTATCTGACAAAAAAAATTCATCAAACTTGAAAAACGATACTCTCTGTGTGAAGTGTGAAGTGTACAGGATAAAAAGGGTTTAATTAAGTTACATTATTTTATCCACAATGAATTACAATGTATATATCCACAACATATGAAAGGATAATAATCTAAATATAGTAATTTATATACTTTTTCCATTTTTTCTTTTTATTCCCATTGTTTTTTCTTCTTTTTATAGTGTGGAGTCAGAAACAAGAACATATTCCCACATCCCTGACACATGTACATACACTATGCATACACATCATCCCAAGGAAATGTCATCCTATTGAAACACGGAAAAAGTTCAGTCCTACAAAGTATTCTATCAAGCATGTCTTGTCATAAGTATGTTCAAAACATTAAATAACAAAGTTCACATTTCCTTGGTAACACGATAAAACGGTTGTTAACATAGTGATAAACTGGTCATGTTCTCTACATTTTATTTAGATCTAACATGATTCATAACTCAGAAAACGTCTTTGTGGTTCGAACACCAGCCCTGCACTTACAAAACATTGCCATCTGAGCATTTGAAAAACTTATTTTATACAAATATTACAACAGAGATTAGTATTCGTACACAGACGTTTTAATACACAGTGTAGCCTTTCTATAAAATGCCTCGATATTGCACACAATCAGATATAACGCAACCCAAATCTTGTCCCCACAAAAAATCTGTGGTGTACTTTTGTGTGAGAAAAGCTAAAACTGCGAACGAATGAAGATTTTTCACCACGAAATATACGAAAATAATCATCATCTGTTTCATTTCCTACTGCTAGTATGTGACCCATGTGTTATTTGATATTTTAGGCTTAAGCTTTTTGACTATCACGCCAGAATAAGCAAAAAGAAATGAATTTTTCTACGAATGATTGAACAGGTTGTAACTGGTTACACACCCTTGCGAGCGAGTTTGATTCCGAATGCACGTGTGATGTTGCTGTCGCAGCATTACTTTCACGTGTATCTGGCTTTGTCAGCAATGCAGAACACATTTTGCTCACTGTAACAGGCAAACCTCATAAAGGGATTAGCATTTGTACACTTTCAGTAAATGCTGATAACTTTAATGAGCTTATTGAATGGCTATAAAGCAAGGTGTGAAACTGCAGGGAGTGAGATTTGGTTTACCGGCATGCTGACATGTGAGAGTTAAGGTGAAACTTCATTTGAATTAATACATTGATTTAGCATGATGTACATTAAAATGGTGATCATTATTCTCCATGTGTTCCATGAGTTACTTTCAATGCAAGCATACATGAACAAATTGGATATCCAATGCGTTGTAGCTATTTTTATTTAAAAATAACTCTCCGGCCGTACGTGGGAAGGTCTGCCAGCAACCTGCGGATGGTCGTGGGCTTCCCCCGGGCTCAGTCCGGTTTCCACCCACCATAATGCTGGCCGCCGTCGTATAAGTGAAATATTCTTGAGTACGGCGTAAAACACCAATCAAATAAAAAAAAAAAAAATTAAAAATTTAAAAATAAAGTGAATGAAACTATGTTACTTGAATTCATCTTGTGGAGTTCAGATCAGCTCAGGCCTGTGATTACACGATACGAGGCTAGCTTCGCAGGATATCATTTGTAAGCCAGTGCTGAGATGCTTGTGTTCTATACATGAAAACTTGGACACTCTAGAATACTAGATGAATCCTTAGGTAACAAAAAATCTCAGGTGTTAAGTAAACTAACAATAAGAAAACCTTTGACAAAACACATTTTGCATCAATAGAACTTCTTTTGATGTCACAATCATGACCTGTAAGACAGACTGCAGCCCTATATACCGGAACCCATGGTCATTTCATTATAGCGCGAACCTGTCCCCAAAGCGGCACACCATACTGTACTTTAATATTGTTGTATTTAGACAAACTCTCAGTATTAACATGAAAAATCAAAGAATTTATAACTCACACTACATAAACCAATGAAATAAACCAGTTTTCGAAACTGATCCTTGGAAGTAAAACAATGAATCTGAAAAATTTCATTAATGATTTCATTATTGCATGCAGAGAAACCAACGCTTAGGAACCAGAATTTAAACAGTCTGAAGGATGTAGGCCCAAACAATTATCTCTTGCTTGGCTGGTCAAGAAAGGTCAATAACCCTCACTTGGCTTTCCATGAAATGTGAATATCCCTCACTTGGCTTTTCATGAAAAGTGAATATCCCTCCCTTGGCTTTCCATGAAATGTGAATATCCCTCACTTGGCTTTTCATGAAATGTGAATATCCCTCACTTGGCTTTTCATGAAATATGAATATCCCTCACTTGGCTTTCCATGAAATGTGAATATCCTTCACTTGTCTTTTCATGAAATGTGAATATCCCTCACTTGGCTTTCCATGAAATGTGAATATCCCTACCTTGGCTTTTCATAAAAAGTGAATATTCCTTGCTTGGCTTTCCATGACATGTGAACATCCCTCACTTGGCTTTCATAAAAAGTGAATAACCCTTGCTTGGCTTTTCATGAAATGTGAATATCCCTCACTTTTTTTTTTCAGAAAAAATGAATATCCCTTACTTGGCTTTTCATGAAATGTGAATACACCTTGCCTGGCCTTTCATGAAAAGTGAATAACCCCTGCTTGGCTTTTCATGAAAAGTGAATACTCCTTACTGGGCTTTTCATAAAAGATGAATATCCCTCCCTTGGCTTTTCATGAAATGTGAATATCCCTACCTTGGCTTTTCATGAAAAGTGAATATCCCTCACTTGGTTTTTCGTGAAAAGTGCATATCCCTCCCTTGGCTTTTCATGAAATGTGAATATCCCTCACTTGGCTTTTCATAAAAAGTGAATAGCCCTCGCTTGGCTTTTCATAAATTGTGAACATCCCTCACTTGGTTTTCATGAAAAGTGAATAACCCCTGCTTGGCTTTTCATGAAAAGTGAATACTCCTTACTGGGCTTTTCATAAAAGATGAATATCCCTCCCTTGGCTTTTCATGAAATGTGAATATCCCTACCTTGGCTTTTCATGAAAAGTGAATACCCCTCACTTGGTTTTTCGTGAAAAGTGCATATCCCTCCCTTGGCTTTTCATGAAATGTGAATACCCCTTGCCTGGCCTTTCATGAAAAGTGAATAGCCCTCGCTTGGCTTTTCATAAACTGTGAATACCCCTTACTTGGTTTTCATGAAAAGTGAATAACCCCTGCTTGGCTTTTCATGAAAAGTGAATACTCCTTACTGGGCTTTTCAGAAAAGATGAATATCCCTCCCTTGGCTTTTCATGAAATGTGAATATCCCTACCTTGGCTTTTCATGAAAAGTGAATATCCCTCACTTGGTTTTTCGTGAAAAGTGCATATCCCTCCCTTGGCTTTTCATGAAATGTGAATATCCCTCACTTGGCTTTTCATAAAAAGTGAATATCCCTGGCTTGGCTTTCCATGACATGTGAACATCCCTCACTTGGCTTTCATAAAAAGTGAATAACCCTTGCTTGGCTTTTCATGAAATGTGAATATCCCTCACTTTTTTTTTTCAGAAAAAATGAATATTCCTTGCTTGGCTTTTCATGAAATGTGAATACCACTTGCCTGGCCTTTCATGAAAAGTGAATAACCCTCGCTTGGCTTTTCATGAATTGTGAATACCCCTTACTTGGTTTTCATGAAAAGTGAATAACCCCTGCTTGGCTTTTCATGAAAAGTAAATACTCCTTACTTGGCTTTTCATAAAAGATGAATATCCCTCCCTTGGCTTTTCATGAAAGGTGAATATCCCTAACTTGTCTTTTCATGAAAAGTGAATATCCCTCCCTTGGCTTTTCATGAAAAATGAATATCCCTCCCTTGGCTTTTCATGAAAAGTGAATCCCCCCCCCCCTTGGCTTTTCATGAAAAGTGAATATCCCTCACTTGGCTTTTCATGAAAAGTGAATATCCCTCGCTTGGCTTTTCATGAAAAGTGAATATCCCTAACTTGGCATTTCATGAAAAGTGAATATCCCTCCCTTGGCTTTTCATGAAAAGTGAATATCCCTCCCTTGGCATTTCATGAAAATTGAATATCCCTCCCTTGGCTTTTCATGAAAAGTGAATATCCCTCCCTTGGCTTTGCGTGAAAAGTGAATATCCCTCACTTGGCTTTTCATGAAAAGTGAATACCCCCACCCCCCCTTGGCTTTTCATGAAAAGTGAATATCCCTCCCTTGGCTTTTCATGAAAAGTGAATATCCCTCCCTTGGCTTTTCATGAAAAGTGCATATCCCTCCCTTGGCTTTTCATGAAAAGTGCATATCCCTCCCTTGGCTTTTCATGAAAAGTGAATATCCCTCCCTTGGCTTTTCATGAAAAGTGAATATCCCTCACTTGGCTTTTCATGAACAGTGAATATCCCACCCTTGGCTTTTCATGAAAAGTGAATATCCCTCACTTGGCTTTTCATGAACAGTGAATATCCCTCCCTTGGCTTTTCATGAAAAGTGAATATCCCTCACTTGGCTTTTCATGAACAGTGAATATCCCTCCCTTGGCTTTTCATGAAAAGTGAATATCCCTCCCTTGGCTTTTCATGAAAAGTGAATATCCCTCCCTTGGCCTTCCATAAAAGGTGAATGATAACATAATCACACCCACTCAATACTTTTGTGCATTTAATGGAAGATGATGTACATGTACAGCACTTACCTCTCACCTGACAAAATTTAGGGAATTAAAACTTCACTATAATCATATATCCTCTATCAATTCCTATTAATTGAAGTGTTATCTGAACTTGTCTTAGACAGAAAACCACAGTTCAGAACATTTGCTCCAAACATTCATTCTAACACACACAACAGTTGTACATGTTTACATACTGAACAGTGCAAAATTTGTAAAAAAAAAACTGTAGTTTTTTCCCCCTTAAACACCCATGACAATTGTTTTCTGAAGTGAAGGGAAACAATGTGCTGTACTGTCTTAAATGAGTGACAGCATCGTAACTCAAATTTGGTCGAGTAATTTACACCAGGCTAAGACTTCCCCAAAGAATGTTTTTTGATGTCCAAATGAGATCTCAGCTTAAACTTTTTCCCCTGGAGCAAAGTCGTGAACCAGCCACTTGTTACCTGACGCACTCTAGTTTTTGCCACTACAGGGGAGTGTTTTTGAGGGTTACGTTGAATGTCATGGACATATCTTACTCATGAGCCCTGGAGTACCCTCAGCTCAGATAAAGACTTCTCCTTTTCCTCTTAAAACCGGAATTCTCAACAAATTACCTAAATTAAATTTAACTTGACAAAAAAAAAAAAAAAAGGATGTTGTGTCAGCCAGCAATTCATGGGAGTTCGCAATTATTTCTGTCCTCCGTTCACAGTGGGTCTAAGCCCATCAGGATAGAAAGTGTCACATAGACTGAGTCTTATAGCTTCCCTCTGTGAGTCACACCATATAAGGTGGGCCAGAGTCTATAAACACTGGTTTGTGAACTGAAAAAGTTGGAGGAGGAGAGAAAAAAGGTGTTTCCAGCTAGAAGGCCATAGAAGAATGCAATGGTTTCATCTTTTTATTATTATTATTAAATTATAATTTTTCAAGGAATTAAATGTAACTGGTTTTTCATTTGATAATGACCTAGAACAGCACATATGCCGACAAAATATCACATTCCTTAAAGTGCCGCATCTGTCCTAAGAGGAGCTATGCGGAAATATTAAAATGATACAATGGATACCCTAGGGAACAGAGCTAACAACAGGGCTCAGGAAGATTTATGACGAATAACACTATTTAACTCATATAAGTGGAGAGTCCTCAAAAACAAAATCTTCGGCAGTTTCCGTAAAATTCTCCTGATGTGATGTGATAATGTTCCTTATGTAACAATGAGTCAAGCAGATGTGACGTTGAGTAAAGCAGTTATGCTGGAATGACGTCATGGGCATTTGAAAGTGCGACGTAATTTGCTGTTAAACATTAGGGATGGGTGACGCCAGCTGTTCTTGCATGACGTCACACCAAGCAAAATTGGAAACGACAGAAAACTTTTGTTTCCATACTATCCTCCAAAACTAGTGACAGCGGTATTAATGCTTTGCTATTTTTTAATAATTTAGGAAAGCAATTCTGACTATTTCAATCCTTATCATTTAACCCTCCTTTTAAGACATTCAGGTCTTCATATTGTAGAAGCTCTTTAACTTTCTGATTACGGTATTTGATGTAAAAATGTCACCCATGGCTCTCAAGATTCTGAAAGATCATTTTATCTTGTACTGGAAAATGTTTCAGAACCAAATGTAATATTTTACATCCTTCGTATTTTCCTCTACAAACACACCTTTTTGGTCAAATTTTAAGTTGGAATTCTTCTATAGCAGAACTGACAAATCTGTTACCATTGTGACAGGATAAAATACGCTGACACTACAACTTACTCATGGCGACATTTGTTTTCATTTCAAGCTGTTGTACAGGAAAAAGAATATCAAAATTATTATCAAAACTATTATTCTTATTTCATTTTAAAATGTTTGACACATTCACATCATTAAATAAATAGTTACGGGACTCTTTCTGTCATAAAAACATACATGTGCATATATTGGCTACTGCATCGTCTTAATCATCCCCATTTAAGCTCAATGACAAATGTGTTAAATTTAAGTGAAGTCTTATTTATCAAAACACCAAAATGACAGTAAATTTCAACTTTTGATCAGGAACTAGTAGTGGCCATTTACAACAGATCTTATCCTCAAATGTGTACCAGTACATCACCATCTGCACATCTAAAGAGTTAGCTCTTAATATCAAAAGAAAACCGATCAAGAGAACTATAAACAGGCTTGAATAGATAAGAGATGAAAAAGAAAAGCCACAAAATGATAACATCTTGAAATACAAAATTTGCATATTTGAGCAAGACAGTTACTACTTTTTTTTTTTTTTTTTTTAGTAGACAGTATTTTTTAAGCAGGTGATCAGTATCTTGATTTCAGCTCAGCCAGGACTGTAAAGCTTAGCCCCAGATTTATACCTTTTATAGTTGACAGGTAATGACCCATGAAAAGACGTATAAAACAAAATACCGTCAAAAAGCTTATATGTACTCTCTGGGCTATACAGAGAGCCTGCAGGTATAGAAAAGCTTTTTAAAAGTGTCTAGTGTCTGTTTAAGATTGTTATCATGTACTGCCCCACTTTACCTGAGCTAAAAGAGGTCTGAAGGGTTGTTGATTACAAATGCACAGGTATATTGCATAGTCAGGCTGTGTCTGCCCCTACTTGACTTAAGCCCTGACTGTCTGGTTCCACAAGACAATGAGGTCATGCCTGACCAAGGAAAGAGTTTATAGCCAGAGGCTGTCCAATCAACAAGGCTCTAGGGTTACGTAACCTGCAAAAGCCTGCAGCAAGTCTTAAGCACATGCTAATCTCTTAAACACCAGCTGACTGCAGATTCAAGGCGTTGAGCCTTGATACCTGAAGCCCAGGTGAGCGGACAAATCACCTCAAGTGGCTGAAGATAGGAACTCAGCTT